>NC_092054.1:66858772-67588989 GCF_003086295.3 Arachis hypogaea | reverse complement strand
AGAAGAGGTCATGTTGCAGAAGCCGTCAAGAGGTGGTGATCATCAAAGAGGAGCCTAAGAGATTGAAGCATACATTGGCAAGGCCGCCACTGGAGATACCTCCCCCCAAGCCATTACTATCCAACACAACATTCAAGTGGGTAAATTTTTATCCTTAAACTCTACCTTCCCACTTGAATATGGTCTCCTTAAAACGAATGGACAACTTAGAGCTATCTGCAGTTTTAAGAGTAAAAAGGAGATGGTTAGTGGTTGGCAACACCATCCTAGGTGCGTTATGGTTGGAAGCTCAGGGCCTATTGCAAGGGTTGGTATAATTCTCAATTGTTTGGGTCTAGGAGAATGTTTGGGTGCTTAAATGAGAATTCCAATGCTAAACCACCCGGATGGAATCATGATGATCAACTTCAAGACGGGTGTAGAACACAGGATTTGGGATCCCGACATACAGAGGATCAACTTTGGGAGCTCGAAGCTTGTGAAGAACTTCATCAAGGCTTGGTGAATTTATTTGAGATGATGAAGCTTATTGGAAGTCCAAGCGTTGGTGAAAGTTTCAAAATGAGTTCAAGCACAAGCCACCATGACAAGGAGCTCACCAAATGTCCAACTTAAGGACTTTAACTAAAAGTGCTAGGTGGAGACACCCACCATGGTAAATTCTTTCTAATTTCTTTTTTATTTATATTAGTAATAAGTTAGATTTTTTTTTGTTTTAGATATATTTATTTCGTTTGATTCATGGTTTAGTTGTCTAAAAAAAATTTCTGCGTTTGAGCGTGAGCGTCGAAGAGGCGCACACGTCACATGCAAGTTCGCAATATTAATGAAAGGAACAGAGAGTTGCGATGGAGACGAGCAAGAGGGTGCGTGGCGCACAAGCCACCCCACGCGTACGCGTGCCTCACGCGTACGCTTACCCTGCATAAATTTCAACCCACGCGTAAGCGTCCAGCGACGCGTACGCTGGGATGAAAATCGGCGTAAAGAGTGAATGAACAGAGAGTTGTGTGCCATGGTGCTGGAGTGCGCGAGTAGTCACGCTACGCGCGAGTAGTCACGCGTACACGTCACCGACGCTCACGCGTCAGAATGCATTTTTCGCCACCCACGCGCACGCATAACCTGCGCGCGCATCGTGTTCTGTTTTTCATTTCTTCTTCTTTCTTCTCTCCTTTCTTATTCTTTCTTCCTCCTTCTTACTTTCTTCTTTTTCATTCTTTAACTTCTCATCCTTATCTCTTTCATTCTCTTTACATATTGCATTTGCATACTTTCCTCATTGCATTTTAATTTTGTTCATGTTTTATTTTCTTTTCTAATTTCCTATTTTATCATTGGTATTAAATTTCTTATTCAATTATTGCATTTTTTCTTGCATTATGTTGGTGTTCCGTGACTTGTTTACATTGTTGGGTAATATTATTTAAGTCAATGCTAATCCTTTATGATACTTGTATTCCTTTTGCATTGACATGAATTTATATTGTCTTCATGACCCACTCTCTCTTCTCCTTTGTTGCAATTTTGCATATTGATATGCCATTTGCTTCTACTGTTTTCTCACTTGCATGTTGTAACTACCATGTAATTGAGACCCTCATTATTTGGCATTAACCTACCCATAATTTATTTGTTTTCTTATCTTTATTTCTGGGTCACTTTTCTTCTTTTTCCTCTTCTTTCAGGATGGCCACCGAGAAGAGAAAGGAAAGCTTTTCAGTGGGATGACAGACAAGTCCATCTGCATAATCTTTGGAGAAAAGCATCAGTGTAGCAACCCGACCACTTGCACATCTCAGTATGCACCGAGTACGGTGCAATCTTTAAGTGTGGGGAGGTCGATACGACTTCCGTGGGTTAGTTATCCCCTTCTCAACACCAATGTTTAGCTTTCTTTGTTAAATTAGTTGTTGCATTTGCATGTTTGATTTGTGCATATTTTATCACTACTTAGTTAAAGTAATAATCTCTTTCCAAAAACTATTTATGGCATTCACTAATTTGAATTAAAATTTTTGTTAAACTTGCTTGAAGAATTTTATTTTGGCATGGTTTAGAGCTAAAACATAAAACCAGTGAGATTTGAGCCTATTTGATGGTTGCATTGTATCAACCAATATTTTATTTTTGGTTTGTTGTTTCTCTAAAATTGTGATCTTTGTCTGGCTTAATTCTATATTTTCATTGTTTGATGTATGCATGCACTTACATGATTGAGGTCTTGTTTCACTGAGCTTACATACCCATATGGCCTTAACCTTTTCACTATTCTTTGTAAACCAATGTTGAGCCTATTTATCCCATTTGTTCATTACTTTAGTACATCATTAACTCTAAGCGTAAAATAATAATGTCCTTAATTTGAATCCTTGGTTATCTTAGACTAGGAGAGTATTCATGATTTAAGTGTGGGGAAGTTGGATTTGGAAACATTTGGTTTGAGAATTGGGTGTTGTATATTCTTGTGAAAATATGCAAAATAATAGTTGAGCACATATTATTACATTCAATAATTTAATCATATGCATTGAGAAAAACAAAAGAAATAAAAGAAAATTAAAAAAAAAAAGAGAAAAAGAAAAGAAAAAAAAGAGCAAATAATAAAAAGGGGACAAAAGCCCCAAAGTAAATGTGTTAGCAATGCATATGAGTTGTACTCAAATTGGGATGCATGAATATGTAGCAAACATAGTTAATGGATAGTTAGGTTTTATATTCTGATTACATGGATGGCTTAAGTTAGGTGAAAAGTTTAAGTTAATTAAGGATTCAGATTTTAGTCCACTTGGCCAAATACAATCCTACCTTAACCCTAACCCCATTGCAAACCTTGAAAGACCTCTTGATATGTGTATTTGTGCATCAAATTATTTGTTGATTGGTAGAGAAGAGCAAGCCTTAGAAAGCAAGTTAGTAGAGAATTGAGAGAATCGAACCTTAAACACTTGAGTGATTAGAGTGTATACACTTCCGGTGAGGGTTCGATGCTCGATTCCTTGTTCCCGCTTTCACGAGCTATCTTCTTTTGCAAGTTACTTGTACTTTATTTTGTGATTTGAATTAGTGGAATCCAGTTTATGTTTGTCTTGGAGAATTTGTTTACTTTAACCTAGTAGGAAGAAGTATTTTTGCATTTAGTTGCATTCATACAGATAGGTTGCATTTCATAAATTCCACCATTCCTCTTCACTCTTTTGGTTCTCTTGAGCTTAGCATGAGGACATGCTAATGTTTAAGTGTGGGAGATTGATAAACCCATTTTTAGGGTTTATCTTGTGCTTAATTGAGTAAATTTTATCCACTAAACTCACACTTATTCATATAATTCGCATGGTTTTACAAATCCTTCCTAATTTTGTACTATGATTGAAAACATGCTTCTTTGGCCTTAAATTGCTAATTTTAAGCCTCTCTTATTACCATTCGATGCTGTGATATGTTCGTTAAGTGTTTTAAGGGTTTATAGGGTAGGAATGGCTTAGAGGATGGAAAGGAAGCATGCAAAAGTGGAAGGAACACAAGAAATTGAAAGAATTGCTAAGTTGTCAAGCCTGACCTCTTCGTACTAAATCGATTATAACTTGAGCTACAGAGGTCATAATGAGGCAGTTCCAGTTGCGTTGAAAAGCTAACATCCGAGGCTTCAAAATGATATGCAATTTTCCATAGTTGTCATGCAGTTAGGTGATGCGTACGCGTGACTGGTGCACAAAATTACGATCATCAACAATGGCGCAAAGACTTGGTGCTCTCAAACGTGAATCACACTTTGTCACAACTCTGCACAACTAACCAGCAAGTGTACTGGGTCGTCCAAGTAATAAACCTTACGTGAGTAAGGGTCGATCTCACGGAGATTGTCGGCTTGAAGCAAGCTATGGTCACCTTGTAAATCTCAGTCAGGCGGATTCAAATGGTTATGGTGAATTGATAATTAAAATATAATTAAAATATAAAATAAGAATAGAGATACTTATGTAATTCATTGGTGAGAATTTCAGATAAGCGTATAGAGATGCTTTTGTTCCTCCTGAACCTCTGTTTTCCTGCTGTCTTCATCCAATCATTCCTACTCCCTTCCATGGCAAGCTGTATGTAGGGCATCACCGTTGTCAATGGCTACATCCCATCCTCTCTGTGAAAATGGTCCAATGCGCTGTCACTGCATGGCTAATCATCTGTCAATTTTCGATCATACTGGAATAGGATTTACTATCCTTTTGCGTCTGTCACTACGCCCAGCACTCGCGAGTTTGAAGCTCGTCACAGCCATCCCTTCCCAGATCCTACTCGGAATATCACAGACAAGGTTTAGACTTTCTGGATCTCGGCAATGGCCATCTATGGGTTCTAACTTATATCGCGAAGACTCTAATATCTCGGACTCGGTCCCCTGTATTAGATATCTAAGAGATACTCATTCTATCTCATCTTCATGTAGAACGGAAATGGTTGTCAGGCACGCGTTCATAGGTGAGAATGGTGATGAGCGTCACATAATCATCACATTTATCATGTCTTGGGTGCGAAGAATATCTTAGAATAGGAATAAGCTTGAATTGAATAGATAAACAATAGTACTTGCATAATTCATGAGGAACAGCAGAGCTCCACACCTTAATCTATGGTGTGTAGAAACTCTACCGTTGAAAATACATAAGAGCAAGGTCCAGGCATGGCCGAGAGGCCAGCCCCTATGATCTTAGAACTAAATGTCCCAAGATGTCAAATACAATAGTAAAAAGTCCTATTTATGCTAAACTAGTCACTAGGATTTACAGAGATAAGTAAATGATGCAGAAATCCACTTCTAGGGCCCACTTGGTGTGTGCTTGGGCTGAGCATTGAAGCTTTCACGTGGAGAGGTCTTTCTTGGAGTTGAACCCCAGTTTATAACCTGTTTCTGGCGTTTAACTCTACTTTGCAACCTGTTTTTGGCGTTTAACTCCAGAATGCAACATGGAACTAGAATTGAACGCCAGTTTGCGTCATCTAAACTCGGGCAAAGTATGGACTATTATATATTGCTGGAAAGCCCTGGTTGTCTACTTTCCAACGCAATTGAGGGCGCGCCATTTGGAGTTCTGTAGCTCCAGAAAATCCACTTTGAGTGCAGGGAGGTCAGAATCCAACAACATCTGCAGTCCTTCTTCAACCTCTGAATCTGATTTTTGCTCAAGTCCCTCAATTTCAGCCAGAAAATACCTGAAATCACAGAAAAACACACAAACTCATAGTAAAGTCAAAAAATGTGAATTTTATTTAAAAACTAATAAAAATATACTAAAAACTAACTAAATCATATTAAAAACTATGTAAAAACAATGCCAAAAAGCGTATAAATTATCCGCTCATCACAACACCAAACTTAAATTGTTCCTTGTCCCCAAGCAAATGAAAATCAAATAGGATAAAAAGAAGAGAATATACTATAAATTCCAAAATATCAATGAAACTTAGCTCCAATCAAATGAGCGGGACTAGTAGCTTTTGCCTCTTGAATAGTTTTGGCATTTCACTTTATCCCTTGAAGTTCAGAATGATTGGCATCTATAGGAACTTAGAATTCAGATAGTGTTATTGATTCTCCTAGTTCAGTATGTTGATTCTTGAACACAGCTACTTTATGAGTCTTGGCCGTGGCCCTAAGCACTTTGTTTTCCAGTATTACCACCGGATACATAAATGTCACAGACACATAACTAGGTGAACCTTTTTAGATTGTGACTCAGCTTTGTTAAAGTCCCCAATTAGAGGTTGGTGCACGAATTGCGAATCACACTTTTCACAACGCGTACCACTAACCAGCAAGTGCACTGGGTCGTCCAAGTAATACCTCACGTGAGTAAGGGTCGAATCCCACGGAGATTGTTGGTTTGAAGCAATCTATGGTTATCTTGTAAATCTTAGTCAGGAAGTCAATTATGTTTATCAGTTGAATTGTGAATAACCAAGAGAACATAAATTAAAGATTACTTGTTGTGCAGTAATGGAGAATATGTTGGAGTTTTAGAGATGCTTTGTCTTCTGAATCTCTGCTTTCCTCTGTCTTCTGCTTCACGCACGCACGCCCTCCTATGGCAAGTTGTGTGTTGGTGGATCACCGTTGTCAATGGCTACCTTCCGTCCTCCAGTGAAAACTACGCTCACGTGCTCTGTCACAGCACGGCTAATCACCGGTTGGTTCTCGATCCGGTTGGAATAGGATTTACTATCCTTTTGCGTCTGTCACTAACGCCCAGCCTTCAAGAGTTTGAAGCTCGTCACAGTCATTCAATCCTTGAATCCTACTCGGAATACCACAGACAAGGTTTAGACTTTCCGGATTCTCATGAATGCTGCCATCAGTTCTAGCTTATACCACGGAGATTCTGATTAAGGAATCTAAGAGATACTCATTCAATCGTATATAGAACGGAGGTGGTTGTCAGGCACACGTTCATGATTTGAGGAAGGTGATGAGTGTCACAGCTCATCACCTCCATCACAGTTAAGCACGAATGAACATCTTAGATAGGAACAAGCGTGTTTGAATGGAAAACAGAAATACTTACTTTAATTCATCGAGACACAGCAGAGCTCCTCACCCCCAACAATGGGGTTTAGAGACTCATGCCGTCAGAGAATACAAAGTTTTGATCTGAAATGTCATGAGATACAAAATAAGTCTCTAAGAGTCGTTTAAATACTAAACTAGTAGCCTAGGGTTACAAAATATGAGTGGACTATGATGGATGATGCAGAGATCCACTTTTGGGGCCCACTTGGTGTGTGCTGGGGCTGAGACTTAAGCAATTCACGTGCAGAGGCCATTTGTGGAGTTGAACGCCAGTTTTTGTGCCAGTTTGGGCGTTCAACTCCAGTTTTTGATCCTTTTCTGGCGCTGGACGCCAGAATTGGGCAGAGAACTGGCGTTGAACGCCAGTTTACGTCATCTATCCTTGTGCAAAGTATGGACTATTATATATTGCTGGAAAGCCCTGGATGTCTACTTTCCAACGCAATTGGAAGCATGCCATTTCGAGTTCTGTAGCTCCAGAAAATCCACTTTGAGTGCAGGGAGGTCAGAATCCAACAGCATCAGCAGTCCTTTTTCAGCCTGAATCAGATTTTTGCTCAGCTCCTTCAATTTCAGCCAGAAAAATACCTGAAATTACAGAAAAACACACAACTCATAGTAAAGTCCAGAAATATGAATTTTTCCTAAAAACTAATGAAAATAGACTAAAAACTGACGAGAACATACTCAAAACTATATGAAATTAACCCCAAAAAGCGTATAAAATATCCGCTCATCACAACACCAAACTTAAACTGTTGCTTGTCCTCAAGCAACTAGACAAATAAAATAGAAGACTAATAGGTTGAGAAGCAATAATATCTCAGAATTTTTGAATGAAGTTCAGATTCTAATTAGATGAGCAGGACTAGTAGCTTTTTGCTTCTGAACAGTTTTGGCATCTCACTTTATCCATTGAAGCTCAGAGTGATTGGCATCTATAGGAACTCAGAATTCAGATAGTGTTATTGATTCTCTTAGTTCAGTGTGATGATTCTTGAACACAGCTTCTTTATGAGTCTTGGCCGTGGCCCTAAGCACTTTGTTTTCCAGTATTACCACCGGATACATAAATGCCACAGACACATAACTGGGTGAACCTTTTCAGATTGTGACTCAGCTTTGCTAAAGTCCCCAATTAGAGGTGTCCAAAGTTCTTAAGCACACTCTTCTTTTTGCCTTGGACCTTGACTTTAACCGCTCAGTCTCAAGTTTTCACTTGACACCTTCACGCCACAAGCACATGGTTAGGGACAGCTTGGTTTAGCCGCTTAGACTAGGATTTTATTCCTTTAGGCCCTCCTATCCACTGATGCTCAAAGCCTTGGGATCCTTTTTATTTGCCCTTGCCTTTTGGTTTTAAGAGCTTTTGGCTTTTTCTGCTTGCTTCTCTCTCTTTTTTTTTCTTTTTCTGCAAGCTTTGTTCTTTGCTGCTTTTTCTTGCCTCAAGAATCATTTTTATGATTTTCAGATTATCAATAACATGTCTCATGTTCATCATTCTTTCAAGAGCCAACATATTTAACAGTCTTAAACAACAAATTCAAAAGACATATGCACTGTTCAAGCATTCATTCAGAAGACAGAAAGCATTGCCACCACATTTAACCAATTAGAATTTCTTTTATTAAACTCGAAATTTTGTTGCTTCTTATTCAAAAGATCTACTATTTTATTCATGTTTAATGATGATGAGAAAAATAAACTACAGCTTAATTGGAGATAAAATCAAATAGATATTAATTACTATTATATGACTTCTAAGGTAAACTTTTTATAAGGACACTGTCACAGAGTTAAGGCAGAAATTAGAAATTAACAACCTTTATTCTGGGGGTATGGGGGTTCCTCTAATCCTTGGGAGGCTTGGTATTACAGAAGACTTTTGGCGCTTCAGTTCCCTTAAGTCACGTCCCTGCTCCTCTTGTTCTTTAAACATCTGGGTCAGCATTTGACTGTGTTCCTTCTGTTGTTTTATTATTTGCTCCATAGCTTCTTGTATCTTGGTGACAGACGTCTCAAGATATTCCCAATATTCCGCTTGTGGAATCTCTGGGAGGAATTCCTGTGCTCTCTTCTTGATAAGATCCTCCTGTGCTTGTTGTCTCTCCATTGATGCTTTGGTGATTGACTTTTCAATTAGGATATATTCAGTTATTCCCATCTTGACTCCAGCGTCCTTGCAGAGCAGAGAAATCACGCTTGGATAAGCCAACCTGGCCTCTTTTGAATTTTTGTTAGCAATCTTATAGAGCTCAGTTGAAATCAGCTGATGAACCTCCACTTCTTTTCCCATCATGATGCAATGAATCATCACTGCTCTTTTAACTGTGACTTCAGAACGGTTGCTAGTGGGCAACAGAGAACGCCCAATGAAGTCCAGCCATCCTCTGGCAACTGGTTTGAGATCCTCTCTCTTGAGTTGATTTGGGACGCCCCTTGTGTTGGTGGTCCACCTGGCTCCAGGGATGCATATGTCCTCTAGAATCTTATCCAGGCCAATGTCTACTCTCATCATCCTCCTATTGAAGGAGTCTGGATCATCCTTTAGCTGAGGTAGCTTTAATATCTCTCTGATCTTGTCAGGGGTGGTATGAACAATCTTTCCCCTGACCATGGTCCGAAATTCGTAGCAGGCTGTTCCAGATAGTCTTTGCTTGTCAGTCTGCCACATATTAGCATAGAACTCCTGGACCATGTTCCTTCCTACTTTCGTTTCAGGATTAGCTAAGACTTCCCAGTTCCTGGTTCGAATTTGCTCCTGGATCTCCGGATATTCATCTTCTTTCAGATCGAATCTCACTTCCGGGATCACTGATCTCAGACCCATTACTTTAAGATAATGGTCTGAATGTTCTTTAGATAAGAACTTCCCTTGATTCCAAAGTGATTTTGGAACGCTCTCTTTCTTGCCTCTTGGAGTGGATTGTTTTCCTTTGAGAGCCATAATCTTAGTAGTGATCTCGGATAAACACACCAAACTTAGAGGTTTGCTTGTCCTCAAGCAAAAGAAAAGAAAGGAGAGAGATAGACGGAGATTGAGTAGCACTTGTTGATGAAGGAGGGGGGGCCGAACCCAATTTAAAGGGGTGGGGGGTGGGTTTTCGAAAAATTGGAAGAGATAAGATAAAAAGATTGAGTTGAAAAAGATAAGATAGAAGATAGAGTTTAATTTTGAAAAGATATGATAGATTTTTGAAAAAGATAACTCTGAATTTTGAAAAAGATAATATGGATATTTGAAAAAGATATGGATTAGTTGAAAAGATTTTTGAGTGAAAAAGATAGATTTGTTTTCAGAAAAGATTTTGAAAAGAGTTGGATTGAATTTGGAAAGATGGATTTTTAGAAATTAAGGATTTTAGAAATCAGGATTCTTGATATGTTCATGTAAAAATCATGCATTGAAGCATAAAATTTGAAATTAAAATGGAAATACGTGTGGGATTACTGGATTTGGCTCCTCCCTGTCCTCCTGGCGTTTGAACGCCCAAACACTGCCTGTTTTGGGCGTTCAGCGCCCAAATGCTGATCTCCTGGGCGTTCAGCGCCCAGTTGCTGCCATTCCTGGCGTTCAACGCCCAGTGGGTGGCCATTTCTGGCGTTGAACGCCCAATTGCTGCCATTACTGGCGTTCAGCGCCCAGTGGATGCCCATTTTGGGCACTGAACGCCCAAAATGCCCCTTTACTGGCGTTTTCTTGCCATTGAGCTCCCTCTCTCTGTTTTGTGTGCAAATTCCTTCTGTAACCCTGTAAACTTATACAAATGATTCTGTACCTTAGTGTCAGTGAACTTTATATAAAATAAAAATAAAAATAGGGCAGAAATGCTTAGAGGATTGATGCCCCATGGCTGGGTTGCCTCCCAGCAAGCGCTTCTTTATTGTCTTTAGCTGGACCTTGCTGAGCTTTTAATCTAGCTTCAGCCTTGAGCATTCTTGCTCAATGTTGCCTTCAAGATAATGCTTGATTCTCTGTCCATTGACAATGAACTTCTTATCAGAATCAATATCTTGAAGCTCCACATAACCATATGGTGACACACTTGTAATCACGTATGGTCCCCTCCACCGGGATTTCAGTTTCCCGGGGAATAGCCTGAGTCTAGAGTTAAACAACAGGACCTTCTGTCCTGGTTCAAAAATTCTAGATGATAGCTTTCTGTCATGCCATTTTTTTTATTTTTCTTTATAAAGCTTGGCATTTTCAAAAGCTGTGAATCTGAATTCCTCTAGCTCATTTAGCTGGAGCAATCGTTTTTCTCCTGCTAATTTGGCATCTAAGTTTAGGAATCTGGTTGCCCAGTAGGCTTTATGTTCCAGTTCCACGGGCAAGTGGCACGCCTTACCATACACGAGTTGGTATGGAGAGGTCCCTATAGGGGTCTTGAATGCTGTTCTGTAAGCCCACAGAGCATCATCCAAGCTCCTTTCCCAATCCTTTCTACGGGTATTTACTGTCCGTTCCAGGATTCTCTTTAATTCTCTGTTAGAGACTTCAGCTTGCCCATTGGTTTGTGGATGATATGGGGTGGCCACTTTGTGGCGAATTCCATACCGAACCATGGCAGAGTAAAGCTGTTTACTGCAGAAGTGAGTGCCCCCATCACTGATTAACACTCTAGGGACACCAAACCTGCTAAAGATGTGTTTCTGGAGGAACTTCAGCACTGTTTTAGTATCATTAGTGGGAGTGGCAATAGCCTCAACCCATTTTGATACATAGTCAACTGCCACCAGAATATAAGTGTTTGAGTATGATGGTGGGAAAGGTCCCATGAAGTCAATTCCCCATACATCAAACAACTCTATTTCCAAGATTCCTTGTTGAGGCATGGCGTAACCATGAGGCAGATTACCAGCTCTTTGGCAACTGTCACAATTACGTACAAACTCTCGGGAATCTTTATAGAGTGTGGGCCAATAGAAGCCACATTGGAGGACCTTGGTGGCTGTTCGCTCACCTCCGAAATGGCCTCCATATTGAGATCCGTGGCAATGCCATAGAATTCTCTGTGCTTCCTCTCTGGGGACACACCTACGGATAATTCCGTCTGCACATCTCTTAAAGAGATAGGATTCATCCCACAAGTAGTACTTTGCATCAGTGACTAATTTCTTCTTTTGTATTCTATTGTACTCCTTGGGTATGAACCGTGCAGCCTTATAGTTTGCAATATCGGCAAACCATGGTGCTTCCTGAATGGCAAATAGATGCTCATCAGGGAACGTCTCAGAGATCTCAAGAAAGGGGAGGGACGTCCCTTTCACTGGCTCTATCCGGGACAGATGATCAGCCACTTGGTTCTCTGTCCCTTTTCTGTCTCTTATTTCTATATCAAACTCTTGCAGAAGCAATACCCATCTGATGAGCCTGGGTTTTGAATCCTGCTTTGTGAGTAGATATTTAAGAGCAGCATGGTCAGTATACACAATCACTTTTGATCCTACTAAGTATGATCTGAACTTGTCAATGGCGTAAACCACTGCAAGTAGTTCTTTTTCTGTGGTTGTGTAATTTTTCTAGGCATCATTTAGAACGCGACTGGCATAATAAATGACATGCAGAAGCTTGTCATGCCTCTGTCCCAATACTGCACCAATGGCATGATCACTGGCATCACACATTAACTCAAATGGCAATGTCCAGTCTGGTGCAGAAATGACTGGTGCTGTGACCAGCTTAGCTTTCAGCGTTTCAAACGCCTGCAGGCATGCTGTGTCAAACACAAATGGCGTGTCAGCAGCTAGCAGATTGCTTAGAGGTTTTGCGATTTTTGAAAAATCCTTTATAAACCTCCTATAGAATCCTGCATGCCCCAGAAAGCTTCTGATTGCTTTAACATTAGCAGGTGGTGGTAATTTTTCAATTACCTCTATTTTTGCTTGATCCACCTCTATTCCCTTGTTTGAGATTTTATGCCCAAGAACAATTCCTTCAGTCACCATGAAGTGACACTTTTCCCAGTTTAAAACTAGGTTGGTTTCTTGGCATCTTTTCAGAACAAGTTTCAGGTGATCAAGACAGGAGCTGAATGAGTCTCCATATACTGAGAAGTCATCCATGAAGACTTCCAGAAATTTTTCCACCATGTCAGAGAAAATAGAGAGCATGCATCTCTGGAAGGTTGCAGGCGCATTACATAGCCCAAATGGCATCCTTCTATAAGCAAACACTCCAGAAGGACATGTGAATGCTGTTTTCTCTTGATCCTGGGGATCCACTGCAATCTGGTTATAGCCTGAATAGTCATCCAAAAAGCAGTAATAATCATGACCTGCTAGTCTCTCTAGCATCTGGTCTATGAATGGTAAAGGAAAATGATCCTTTCTGGTGGCTGTATTGAGCCTTCTGTAGTCAATACACATGCGCCACCCTGTAACTGTTCTTGTAGGAACCAGTTCATTTTTTTCATTATGAATCACTGTCATGCCTCCCTTTTTTGGGACGACTTGAACAGGGCTCACCCAGGGGCTATCAGAAATGGGATAAATAATCCCAGCCTCTAGTAATTTGGTGACCTCTTTCTGCACCACTTCCTTCATGGCTGGATTTAGCCGCCTCTGTGGTTGAACCACTGGTTTGGCATTATCCTCCAATAGGATTTTGTGCATGCATCTAGCTGGGCTTATGCCCTTAAGGTCACCTATGGACCACCCAAGAGCTGTCTTGTGTGTCCTTAGCACTTGAATAAGTGCTTCCTCTTCCTGTGAATTTAAAGTAGAGCTTATGATCACTGGAAAAGTGTCACCTTCTCCCAAAAATGCGTATTTCAAGGATGGTGGTAGTGGCTTGAGCTCGGGTTTAGGAGGTTTTTCCTCTTTCAGAAGAAAGTTCAGAGGCTCTTTCATGTCCTCTGAATCCTCCAAATCAGGCTGAACATCTTTAAAGATGTCTTCCAACTCTGATTTGAGACTCTCATCCATGTTGATCTCTTCTACCAAAGAGTCAATGAGATCAACTTTCATGCAGTCTGTTGATGTGTCTGGATGCTGCATGGCTTTGACAGCGTTCAACTTAAACTCATCATCATTGACTCTCAGGGTTATTTCCCCCTGTTGGACATCAATGAGGGATCGTCCAGTTGCTAGGAAGGGTCTTCCTAGAATGAGAGTAGCACTCTTGTGCTCCTCCATTTCCAGCACAACAAAGTCAGTGGGAAAGGCGAATGGCCCAACTCTGACAATCATGTCCTCAATCACGCCTGATGGGTATTTAGTGGAACCATCAGCAAGTTGAAGACATATCCGGGTTGGTTTAACTTCTTCAGTTAAGCCAAGCTTCCTGATAGTGGATGCAGGTATCAGGTTGATGCTTGCCCCAAGATCGCATAAAGCTGTCTTGGTGCAATCACCTTCTAATATGCATGGTATCAGAAAACTCCCAGGGTCTTTAAGCTTTTCAGGAAAGCTTTTCAGAATGACTGCACTGCATTCTTCAGTGAGGAGAACTCTTTCTGTTTCTCTCCACTCCTTTTTATGACTCAAGATCTCTTTCATGAACTTTGCATAAGAAGGTATTTGCTCAAGTGCTTCTGCAAATGGAATCTTTATTTCCAGAGTCCTTAGATAATCTGCAAAGCGAGCAAATTGCTTATCCTGCTCCTCTTTCCGGAGTTTTTGAGGATAAGGTATCTTGGCTTTATATTCCTCAACCTTAGTGGTTAAAGAAGCCTTTTTAGAGGGGTTGTTATCAGCACTTGTGTGTGTCTGATCCCTCACTGGCAATTGAGTGCCAGAGTGAGAAGCTGGAGTGACGTTAGACGCCAGCTCACTGTCTGTTCCTGGCGTCTGAACGCCAGAAATGTACCCATTTTGGGCGTTCAACGCTGGATTCTGCCCCATTTGGGCGTTCAACGCCAGGTTCTTGCCCATTTCTGGCGTTGAACGCCAATCCTGCCTTGTTTCTGGCGCTGAACGCCAGTTTTGGGCATGGTCTGGGCGTTCAGCGCCAGCCTTCCACCCATTTTCTGGCGTTTTAGTGCCAGAATTATTTTTCCCTGGGCTTTTACTGTCCTCAGGTGAATCTTAGGTGGGTCGCTCATTTCTTGAATTTTTGATGCCTTGAGGTAGGGCATTTAATGTTTTCCCACTTCTTAATTGAACTGCTTGGCATTCTTCTGCTATTTGCCTTGATAGCTGCTGCTTTGTTTGCTTAAACTGTTCGTCCATATGTATATTGGCTATCCTTGTCTCCTGTAGCCTGTCCTTGAATTCAGCTAGCTGCTTTGTCAGAAAATCCAATTGCTGATTGAATTCAGTAGCTTGTTTTACAGTACTGAATTCAGCAGTTACTGTTTTAACCTCTTCATTCATGGAAGGGTTGCTGCTTAGATACAGATGCTGATTCCTGGCAACTGTATCAATGAGCTCTTGAGCCTCTTCAATTGTCTTTCTCATATGGATAGATCCACCAGCTGAGTAATCTAGAGACATCTGAGCTCTTTCTGCAAGCCCATAGTAGAAGATGTCTAACTGAACCCACTCTGAAAACATTTCAGAGGGGCATTTTCGTAGCATCTCTCTGTATCTCTCCCAGGCATCATAAAGAGATTCATTATCTCCTTGTTTAAAGCCTTGGATGTCCAGCCTTAGCTGTGTCATCCTTTTTGGAGGAAAATACTGATTCAGGAATTTTTCTGTCAGCTGTTTCCATGTTCTTATGCTGGCCTTAGGTTGGTTATTTAACCACCTCTTAGCTTGATCTTTTACAGCAAATGGAAACAGTAATAGTCTGTAGACATCCTGATCTATTTCCTTATCATGTACTGTGTCAGCAATTTGTAAAAACTGTGCCAGAAACTCTGTAGGTTCTTCCTGTGGAAGACCGGAATACTGGCAACTTTGCTGCACCATGATAATGAGCTGAGGATTCAACTCAAAGCTACTAACTCCAATGGAGGGTATGCATATGCTACTCCCATATGAAGCAGTAGAGGGGTTAGAATATGACCCCAGAGTCCTCCTGGACTGTTCATTTCCACTTATGTCCATGATGGATATATGGATATAACTTGGACTGATTTATCTTTTTATTTATTTTATTTTATAAGAAGTAAATACTTAAATAAAATAAAATAACTAAAAAGAATTTGAATTTTGAAATTAAGATTTTTTTTTTCGTAAAAGAAAAAAATAAAAATTAATTAGTAAAAAAAGAAATTTTTGAAAAAGAGGGAAGATATTTTCGAAAATTAGAGAGAGAGAGTTAGTTAGGTAGTTTTGAAAAAGTTAAGAAACAAACAAAAAGTTAGTTAGTTAGTTGAAACAAATTTTGAAAAGATAAGAAGTTAGGAAGTTAGAAGAGATATTTTGAAAAGATATTTTTGAATTTAGTGAGGAGAGAGAAAAACAATAAGATAGTACAAGATTTAAAATTTTTAGATCTAATGCTCCTTGTTTTTGAAAATTTTGGAGGGAAAACACCAAGGAACACCAAACTTAAAAATTTTAAGATCAAGACACAAGGAAAACTCAAGAACACTTTGAAGACTCACAAGAACACAAGAACATGAAGAAAGAACACCAAACTTAAAATTTTTAGAAAACCAAACCAAAATTTTCGAAAACCAAAGGGAAATCAACAAGAAAACACCAAACTTAAAGTTTGGCACAAGATTTAATAGAAAAAATATTATTTATGAAAAAGAAGGTTTTGAAAAGAATATAAAAGACTCTAACCCAATTACCAAGAACACAGATTAACGCTCTAGCCAAATGAGTTATGAAAATTTTCGAAAATTTTAAGAAAGATTATTTTTGAAAACACCAAACTTAAAGTTTGGCACAGGATTTAACAGAAAAATTATTTTTGAAAAAGGTTTTAAAAAATATGATAGCCAATTACCATGAACATGAACACCACGTTCTAATTAACTGAGCTATAAATTTAAAGTGTTTTAACAAGGGATAAATAATAAAAGACTCTAAACCAAAAAGAGAAAATTTTTCCTAATCTAAGCAACAAAATAAGCCGTTAGTTGTCCAAACACGAACAATCCCCGGCAACGGCGCCAAAAACTTGGTGCACGAATTGCGAATCACACTTTTCACAACGCGTACCACTAACCAGCAAGTGCACTGGGTCGTCCAAGTAATACCTCACGTGAGTAAGGGTCGAATCCCACGGAGATTGTTAGTTTGAAGCAATCTATGGTTATCTTGTAAATCTTAGTCAGGAAGTCAATTATGTTTATCAGTTGAATTGTGAATAACCAAGAGAACATAAATTAAAGATTACTTGTTGTGCAGTAATGGAGAATATGTTGGAGTTTTAGAGATGCTTTGTCTTCTGAATCTCTGCTTTCCTCTGTCTTCTGATTCACGCACGCACGCCCTCCTATGGCAAGCTGTGTGTTGGTGGATCACCGTTGTCAATGGCTACCTTCCGTCCTCCCAATGAAAACTACGCTCACGTGCTCTGTCACAGCACGGCTAATCACCGGTTGGTTCTCGATCCGGTTGGAATAGGATTTACTATCCTTTTGCGTCTGTCACTAACGCCCAGCCTTCAAGAGTTTGAAGCTCGTCACAGTCATTCAATCCTTGAATCCTACTCGGAATACCACAGACAAGGTTTAGACTTTCCGGATTCTCATGAATGCTGCCATCAGTTCTAGCTTATACCACGGAGATTCTGATTAAGGAATCTAAGAGATACTCATTCAATCGTATATAGAACGGAGGTGGTTGTCAGGCACACGTTCATGATTTGAGGAAGGTGATGAGTGTCACAGCTCATCACCTCCATCACAGTTAAGCGCGAATGAACATCTTAGATAGGAACAAGCGTGTTTGAATGGAAAACAGAAATACTTGCTTTAATTCATCGAGACACAGCAGAGCTCCTCACCCCCAACAATGGGGTTTAGAGACTCATGCCGTCAGAGAATACAAAGTTTTGATCTGAAATGTCATGAGATACAAAATAAGTCTCTAAGAGTCGTTTAAATACTAAACTAGTAGCCTAGGGTTACAAAATATGAGTGGACTATGATGGATGATGCAGAGATCCACTTCTGGGGCCCACTTGGTGTGTGCTGGGGCTGAGACTTAAGCAATTCACGTGCAGAGGCCATTTGTGGAGTTGAACGCCAGTTTTTGTGCCAGTTTGGGCGTTCAACTCCAGTTTTTTGATCCTTTTCTGGCGCTGGACGCCAGAATTGGGCAGAGAACTGGCGTTAAACGCCAGTTTACGTCGTCTATCCTTGTGCAAAGTATCGACTATTATATATTTCTGGAAAGCCCTGGATGTCTACTTTCCAACGCAATTGGAAGCATGCCATTTCGAGTTCTGTAGCTCCAGAAAATCCACTTTTAGTGCAGAGAGGTCAGAATCCAACAGCATCAGCAGTCCTTTTTCAGCCTGAATCAGATTTTTGCTCAGCTCCTTCAATTTCAGCCAGAAAAATACCTGAAATTACAGAAAAACACACAACTCATAGTAAATTCCAGAAATATGAATTTTTCCTAAAAACTAATGAAAATAGACTAAAAACTGACGAGAACATACTCAAAACTATATGAAATTAACCCCAAAAAGCGTATAAAATATCCGCTCATCACAACACCAAACTTAAACTGTTGCTTGTCCTCAAGCAACTAGACAAATAAAATAGAAGACTAATAGGTTGAGAAGCAATAATATCTCAGAGTTTTTGAATGAAGTTCAGATTCTAATTAGATGAGCGGGACTAGTAGCTTTTTGCTTCTGAACAGTTTTGGCATCTCACTTTATCCATTGAAGCTCAGAGTGATTGGCATCTATAGGAACTCAGAATTCAGATAGTGTTATTGATTCTCTTAGTTCAGTGTGATGATTCTTGAACACAGCTTCTTTATGAGTCTTGGTCGTGGCCCTAAGCACTTTGTTTTCCAGTATTACCACCGGATACATAAATGCCACAGACACATAACTGGGTGAACCTTTTCAGATTGTGACTCAGCTTTGCTAAAGTCCCCAATTAGAGGTGTCCAGAGTTCTTAAGCACACTCTTTTTTTTCGCTTGGACCTTGACTTTAACCGCTCAGTCTCAAGTTTTCACTTGACACCTTCACGCCACAAGCACATGGTTAGGGACAGCTTGGTTTAGCCGCTTAGACTAGGATTTTATTCCTTTAGGCCCTCCTATCCACTGATGCTCAAAGCCTTGGGATCCTTTTTATTTGCCCTTGCCTTTTGGTTTTAAGAGCTTTTGGCTTTTTCTGCTTGCTTCTCTCTCTTTTTTTTTTTTTTCTGCAAGCTTTGTTCTTTGCTGCTTTTTCTTGCCTCAAGAATCATTTTTATGATTTTCAGATTATCAATAACATGTCTCATGTTCATCATTCTTTCAAGAGCCAACATATTTAACAGTCTTAAACAACAAATTCAAAAGACATATGCACTGTTCAAGCATTCATTCAGAAGACAGAAAGCATTGCCACCACATTTAACCAATTAGAATTTCTTTTATTAAACTCGAAATTTTGTTGCTTCTTATTCAAAAGATCTACTATTTTATTCATGTTTAATGATGATGAGAAAAATAAACTACAGCTTAATTGGAGATAAAATCAAATAGATATTAATTACTATTATATGACTTCTAAGGTAAACTTTTTATAAGGACACTGTCACAGAGTTAAGGCAGAAATTAGAAATTAACAACCTTTATTCTGGGGGTATGGGGGTTCCTCTAATCCTTGGGAGGCTTGGTATTACAGAAGACTTTTGGCGCTTCAGTTCCCTTAAGTCACGTCCCTGCTCCTCTTGTTCTTTAAACATCTGGGTCAGCATTTGACTGTGTTCCTTCTGTTGTTTTATTATTTGCTCCATAGCTTCCTGTATCTTGGTGACAGATGTCTCAAGATATTCCCAATATTCCGCTTGAGGAATCTCTGGGAGGAATTCCTGTGCTCTCTTCTTGATAAGATCCTCCTGTGCTTGTTGTCTCTCCATTGATGCTTTGGTGATTGACTTTTCAATTAGGATATATTCAGTTATTCCCATCTTGACTCCAGCGTCCTTGCAGAGCAGAGAAATCACGCTTGGATAAGCCAACCTGGCCTCTTTTGAATTTTGGTTAGCAATCTTATAGAGCTCAGTTGAAATCAGCTGATGAACCTCCACTTCTTTTCCCATCATGATGCAATGAATCATCACTGCTCTTTTAACTGTGACTTCAGAACGGTTGCTAGTGGGCAACAGAGAACGCCCAATGAAGTCCAGCCATCCTCTGGCAACTGGTTTGAGATCCTCTCTCTTGAGTTGATTTGGGACGCCCCTTGTGTTGGTGGTCCACCTGGCTCCAGGGATGCATATGTCCTCTAGAATCTTATCCAGGCCAATGTCTACTCTCATCATCCTCCTGTTGAAGGAGTCTGGATCATCCTTTAGCTGAGGTAGCTTTAATATCTCTCTGATCTTGTCAGGGGTGGTATGAACAATCTTTCCCCTGACCATGGTCCGAAATTCGTAGCAGGCTGTTCCAGATAGTCTTTGCTTGTCAGTCTGCCACATATTAGCATAGAACTCCTGGACCATGTTCCTTCCTACTTTCGTTTCAGGATTAGCTAAGACTTCCCAGTTCTTGGTTCGAATTTGCTCCTGGATTTCCGAATATTCATCTTCTTTCAGATCGAATCTCACTTCCGGGATCACTGATCTCAGACCCATTACTTTAAGATAATGGTCTGAATGTTCTTTAGATAAGAACTTCCCTTGATTCCAAAGTGATTTTGGAACGCTCTCTTTCTTGCCTCTTGGAGTGGATTGTTTTCCTTTGAGAGCCATAATCTTAGTAGTGATCTCGGATAAACACACCAAACTTAGAGGTTTGCTTGTCCTCAAGCAAAAGAAAAGAAAGGAGAGAGATAGACGGAGATTGAGTAGCACTTGTTGATGAAGGAGGGGGGGCCGAACCCAATTTAAAGGGGTGGGGGGTGGGTTTTCGAAAAATTGGAAGAGATAAGATAAAAAGATTGAGTTGAAAAAGATAAGATAGAAGATAGAGTTTAATTTTGAAAAGATATGATAGATTTTTGAAAAAGATAACTCTGAATTTTGAAAAAGATAATATGGATATTTGAAAAAGATATGGATTAGTTGAAAAGATTTTTGAGTGAAAAAGATAGATTTGTTTTCAGAAAAGATTTTGAAAAGAGTTGGATTGAATTTGGAAAGATGGATTTTTAGAAATTAAGGATTTTAGAAATCAGGGTTCTTGATATGTTCATGTAAAAATCATGCATTGAAGCATAAAATTTGAAATTAAAATGGAAATACGTGTGGGATTACTGGATTTGGCTCCTCCCTGTCCTCCTGGCGTTTGAACGCCCAAACACTGCCTGTTTTGGGCGTTCAGCGCCCAAATGCTGATCTCCTGGGCGTTCAGCGCCCAGTTGCTGCCATTCCTGGCGTTCAACGCCCAGTGGGTGGCCATTTCTGGCGTTGAACGCCCAATTGCTGCCATTACTGGCGTTCAGCGCCCAGTGGATGCCCATTTTGGGCGCTGAACGCCCAAAATGCCCCTTTACTGGCGTTTTCTTGCCATTGAGCTCCCTCTCTCTGTTTTGTGTGCAAATTCCTTCTGTAACCCTGTAAACTTATACAAATGATTCTGTACCTTAGTGTCAGTGAACTTTATATAAAATAAAAATAAAAATAGGGCAGAAATGCTTAGAGGATTGATGCCCCATGGCTGGGTTGCCTCCCAGCAAGCGCTTCTTTATTGTCTTTAGCTGGACCTTGCTGAGCTTTTAATCTAGCTTCAGCCTTGAGCATTCTTGCTCAATGTTGCCTTCAAGATAATGCTTGATTCTCTGTCCATTGACAATGAACTTCTTATCAGAATCAATATCTTGAAGCTCCACATAACCATATGGTGACACACTTGTAATCACGTATGGTCCCCTCCACCGGGATTTCAGTTTCCCGGAGAATAGCCTGAGTCTAGAGTTAAACAACAGGACCTTCTGTCCTGGTTCAAAAATTCTAGATGACAGCTTTCTGTCATGCCATTTTTTTTATTTTTCTTTATAAAGCTTGGCATTTTCAAAAGCTGTGAATCTGAATTCCTCTAGCTCATTTAGCTGGAGCAATCGTTTTTCTCCTGCTAATTTGGCATCTAAGTTTAGGAATCTGGTTGCCCAGTAGGCTTTATGTTCCAGTTCCACGGGCAAGTGGCACGCCTTACCATACACGAGTTGGTATGGAGAGGTCCCTATAGGGGTCTTGAATGCTGTTCTGTAAGCCCACAGAGCATCATCCAAGCTCCTTTCCCAATCCTTTCTACGGGTATTTACTGTCCGTTCCAGGATTCTCTTTAATTCTCTGTTAGAGACTTCAGCTTGCCCATTGGTTTGTGGATGATATGGGGTGGCCACTTTGTGGCAAATTCCATACCGAACCATGGCAGAGTAAAGCTGTTTACTGCAGAAGTGAGTGCCCCCATCACTGATTAACACTCTAGGGACACCAAACCTGCTAAAGATGTGTTTCTGGAGGAACTTCAGCACTGTTTTAGTATCATTAGTGGGAGTGGCAATAGCCTCAACCCATTTTGATACATAGTCAACTGCCACCAGAATATAAGTGTTTGAGTATGATGGTGGGAAAGGTCCCATGAAGTCAATTCCCCATACATCAAACAACTCTATTTCCAAGATTCCTTGTTGAGGCATGGCGTAACCATGAGGCAGATTACCAGCTCTTTGGCAACTGTCACAATTACGTACAAACTCTCGGGAATCTTTATAGAGTGTGGGCCAATAGAAGCCACATTGGAGGACCTTGGTGGCTGTTCGCTCACCTCCGAAATGGCCTCCATATTGAGATCCGTGGCAATGCCATAGGATTCTCTGTGCTTCCTCTCTGGGGACACACCTACGGATAATTCCGTCTGCACATCTCTTAAAGAGATAGGATTCATCCCACAAGTAGTACTTTGCATCAGTGACTAATTTCTTCTTTTGTATTCTATTGTACTCCTTGGGTATGAACCGTGCAGCTTTATAGTTTGCAATATCGGCAAACCATGGTGCTTTCTGAATGGCAAATAGATGCTCATCAGGGAACGTCTCAGAGATCTCAAGAAAGGGGAGGGACGTCCCTTTCACTGGCTCTATCCGGGACAGATGATTAGCCACTTGGTTCTCTGTCCCTTTTCTGTCTCTTATTTCTATATCAAACTCTTGCAGAAGCAATACCCATCTGATGAGCCTGGGTTTTGAATCCTGCTTTGTGAGTAGATATTTAAGAGCAGCATGGTCAGTATACACAATCACTTTTGATCCTACTAAGTATGATCTGAACTTGTCAATGGCGTAAACCACTGTAAGTAGTTCTTTTTCTGTGGTTGTGTAATTTTTCTGGGCATCATTTAGAACGCGACTGGCATAATAAATGACATGCAGAAGCTTGTCATGCCTCTGTCCCAATACTGCACCAATGGCATGATCACTGGCATCACACATTAACTCAAATGGCAATGTCCAGTCTGGTGCAGAAATGACTGGTGCTGTGACCAGCTTAGCTTTCAGCGTTTCAAACGCCTGCAGGCATGCTGTGTCAAACACAAATGGTGTGTCAGCAGCTAGCAGATTGCTTAGAGGTTTTGCGATTTTTGAAAAATCCTTTATAAACCTCCTATAGAATCCTGCATGCCCCAGAAAGCTTCTGATTGCTTTAACATTGGCAGGTGGTGGTAATTTTTCAATTACCTCTATTTTTGCTTGATCCACCTCTATTCCCTTGTTTGAGATTTTATGCCCAAGAACAATTCCTTCAGTCACCATGAAGTGACACTTTTCCCAGTTTAAAACTAGGTTGGTTTCTTGGCATCTTTTCAGAACAAGTTTCAGGTGATCAAGACAGGAGCTGAATGAGTCTCCATATACTGAGAAGTCATCCATGAAGACTTCCAAAAATTTTTCCACCATGTCAGAGAAAATAGAGAGCATGCATCTCTGGAAGGTTGCAGGCGCATTACATAGCCCAAATGGCATCCTTCTATAAGCAAACACTCCAGAAGGACATGTGAATGCTGTTTTCTCTTGATCCTGGGGATCCACTGCAATCTGGTTATAGCCTGAATAGTCATCCAAAAAGCAGTAATATTCATGACCTGCTAGTCTCCCTAGCATCTGGTCTATGAATGGTAAAGGAAAATGATCCTTTCTGGTGGCTGTATTGAGCCTTCTGTAGTCAATACACATGCGCCACCCTGTAACTGTTCTTGTAGGAACCAGTTCATTTTTTTCATTATGAATCACTGTCATGCCTCCCTTTTTTGGGACGACTTGAACAGGGCTCACCCAGGGGCTATCAGAAATGGGATAAATAATCCCAGCCTCTAGTAATTTGGTGACCTCTTTCTGCACCACTTCCTTCATGGCTGGATTTAGCCGCCTCTGTGGTTGAACCACTGGTTTGGCATTATCCTCCAATAGGATTTTGTGCATGCATCTAGCTGGGCTTATGCCCTTAAGGTCACCTATGGACCACCCAAGAGTTTTCTTGTGTGTCCTTAGCACTTGAATAAGTGCTTCCTCTTCCTGTGAATTTAAAGCAGAGCTTATGATCACTGGAAAAGTGTCACCTTCTCCCAGAAATGCGTATTTCAAGGATGGTGGTAGTGGCTTGAGCTCGGGTTTAGGAGGTTTTTCCTCTTTCAGAAGAAAGTTCAGAGGCTCTTTCATGTCCTCTGAATCCTTCAAATCAGGCTGAACATCTTTAAAGATGTCTTCCAACTCTGATTCGAGACTCTCAGCCATGTTGATCTCTTCTACCAAAGAGTCAATGAGATCAACTTTCATGCAGTCTGTTGATGTGTCTGGATGCTGCATGGCTTTGACAGCGTTCAACTTAAACTCATCATCATTGACTCTCAGGGTTATTTCCCCCTGTTGGACATCAATGAGGGATCGTCCAGTTGCTAGGAAGGGTCTTCCTAGAATGAGAGTAGCACTCTTGTGTTCCTCCATTTCCAGCACAACAAAGTCAGTGGGAAAGGCGAATGGCCCAACTCTGACAATCATGTCCTCAATCACGCCTGATGGGTATTTAGTGGAACCATCAGCAAGTTGGAGACATATCCGGGTTGGTTTAACTTCTTCAGTTAAGCCAAGCTTCCTGATAGTGGATGCAGGTATCAGGTTGATGCTTGCCCCAAGATCGCATAAAGCTGTCTTGGTGCAATCACCTTCTAATATGCATGGTATCAGAAAACTCCCAGGGTCTTTAAGCTTTTCAGGAAAGCTTTTCAGAATGACTGCACTGTATTCTTCAGTGAGGAGAACTCTTTCTGTTTCTCTCCACTCCTTTTTATGACTCAAGATCTCTTTCATGAACTTGGCATAAGAAGGTATTTGCTCAAGTGCTTCTGCAAATGGAATCTTTATTTCCAGAGTCCTTAGATAATCTGCAAAGCGAGCAAATTGCTTATCCTGCTCCTTTTTCCGGAGTTTTTGAGGATAAGGTATCTTGGCTTTATATTCCTCAACCTTAGTGGTTAAAGAAGCCTTTTTAGAGGGGTTGTTATCAGCACTTGTGTGTGTCTGATCCCTCACTGGCAATTGAGTGCCAGAGTGAGAAGCTGGAGTGACGTTAGACGCCAGCTCACTGTCTGTTCCTGGCGTCTGAACGCCAGAAATGTACCCATTTTGGGCGTTCAACGCTGGATTCTGCCCCATTTGGGCGTTCAACGCCAGGTTCTTGCCCATTTCTGGCGTTGAACGCCAATCCTGCCTTGTTTCTGGCGCTGAACGCCAGTTTTGGGCATGGTCTGGGCGTTCAGCGCCAGCCTTCCACCCATTTTCTGGCGTTTTAGTGCCAGAATTATTTTTCCCTGGGCTCTTACTGTCCTCAGGTGAATCTTTGGTGGGTCGCTCATTTCTTGAATTTTTGATGCCTTGAGGTGGGGCATTTAATGTTTTCCCACTTCTTAATTGAACTGCTTGGCATTCTTCTGCTATTTGCCTTGATAGCTGCTGCTTTGTTTGCTTAAACTGTTCATCCATATGTATATTGGCTATCCTTGTCTCCTGTAGCCTGTCCTTGAATTCAGCTAGCTGCTTTGTCAGAAAATCCAATTGCTGATTGAATTCAGCAGCTTGTTTTACAGTATTGAATTCAGCAGTTACTGTTTTAACCTCTTCATTCATGGAAGGGTTGCTGCTTAGATACAGATGCTGATTCCTGGCAACTGTATCAATGAGCTCTTGAGCCTCTTCAATTGTCTTTATATTTCAGAGGGGCATTTTCGTAGCATCTCTCTGTATCTCTCCCAGGCATCATAAAGAGATTCATTATCTCCTTGTTTAAAGCCTTGGATGTCCAGCCTTAGCTGTGTCATCCTTTTTGGAGGAAAATACTGATTCAGGAATTTTTCTGTCAGCTGTTTCCATGTTCTTATGCTGGCCTTAGGTTGGTTATTTAACCACCTCTTAGCTTGATCTTTTACAGCAAATGGAAACAGTAATAGTCTGTAGACATCCTGATCTATTTCCTTATCATGTACTGTGTCAGCAATTTGTAAAAACTGTGCCAGAAACTCTGTAGGTTCTTCCTGTGGAAGACCGGAATACTGGCAACTTTGCTGCACCATGATAATGAGCTGAGGATTCAACTCAAAGCTACTAACTCCAATGGAGGGTATGCATATGCTACTCCCATATGAAGCAGTAGAGGGGTTAGAATATGACCCCAGAGTCCTCCTGGACTGTTCATTTCCACTTATGTCCATGATGGATATATGGATATAACTTGGACTGATTTATCTTTTTATTTATTTTATTTTATAAGAAGTAAATACTTAAATAAAATAAAATAACTAAAAAGAATTTGAATTTTGAAATTAAGATTTTTTTTTCGTAAAAGAAAAAAATAAAAATTAATTAGTAAAAAAAGAAATTTTTGAAAAAGAGGGAAGATATTTTCGAAAATTAGAGAGAGAGAGTTAGTTAGGTAGTTTTGAAAAAGTTAAGAAACAAACAAAAAGTTAGTTAGTTAGTTGAAACAAATTTTGAAAAGATAAGAAGTTAGGAAGTTAGAAGAGATATTTTGAAAAGATATTTTTGAATTTAGTGAGGAGAGAGAAAAACAATAAGATAGTACAAGATTTAAAATTTTTAGATCTAATGCTCCTTGTTTTTGAAAATTTTGGAGGGAAAACACCAAGGAACACCAAACTTAAAAATTTTAAGATCAAGACACAAGGAAAACTCAAGAACACTTTGAAGACTCACAAGAACACAAGAACATGAAGAAAGAACACCAAACTTAAAATTTTTAGAAAACCAAACCAAAATTTTCGAAAACCAAAGGGAAATCAACAAGAAAACACCAAACTTAAAGTTTGGCACAAGATTTAATAGAAAAAATATTATTTATGAAAAAGAAGGTTTTGAAAAGAATATAAAAGACTCTAACCCAATTACCAAGAACACAGATTAACGCTCTAGCCAAATGAGTTATGAAAATTTTCGAAAATTTTAAGAAAGATTATTTTTGAAAACACCAAACTTAAAGTTTGGCACAGGATTTAACAGAAAAATTATTTTTGAAAAAGGTTTTAAAAAATATGATAGCCAATTACCATGAACATGAACACCACGTTCTAATTAACTGAGCTATAAATTTAAAGTGTTTTAACAAGGGATAAATAATAAAAGACTCTAAACCAAAAAGAGAAAATTTTTCCTAATCTAAGCAACAAAATAAGCCGTTAGTTGTCCAAACACGAACAATCCCCGGCAACGGCGCCAAAAACTTGGTGCACGAATTGCGAATCACACTTTTCACAACGCGTACCACTAACCAGCAAGTGCACTGGGTCGTCCAAGTAATACCTCACGTGAGTAAGGGTCGAATCCCACGGAGATTGTTAGTTTGAAGCAATCTATGGTTATCTTGTAAATCTTAGTCAGGAAGTCAATTATGTTTATCAGTTGAATTGTGAATAACCAAGAGAACATAAATTAAAGATTACTTGTTGTGCCGTAATGGAGAATATGTTGGAGTTTTAGAGATGCTTTGTCTTCTGAATCTCTGCTTTCCTCTGTCTTCTGATTCACGCACGCACGCCCTCCTATGGCAAGCTGTGTGTTGGTGGATCACCGTTGTCAATGGCTACCTTCCGTCCTCCCAGTGAAAACTACGCTCACGTGCTCTGTCACAGCACGGCTAATCACCGGTTGGTTCTCGATCCGGTTGGAATAGGATTTACTATCCTTTTGCGTCTGTCACTAACGCCCAGCCTTCAAGAGTTTGAAGCTCGTCACAGTCATTCAATCCTTGAATCCTACTCGGAATACCACAGACAAGGTTTAGACTTTCCGGATTCTCATGAATGCTGCCATCAGTTCTAGCTTATACCACGGAGATTCTGATTAAGGAATATAAGAGATACTCATTCAATCGTATATAGAACGGAGGTGGTTGTCAGGCACACGTTCATGATTTGAGGAAGGTGATGAGTGTCACAGCTCATCACCTCCATCACAGTTAAGCGCGAATGAACATCTTAGATAGGAACAAGCGTGTTTGAATGGAAAACAGAAATACTTGCTTTAATTCATCGAGACACAGCAGAGCTCCTCACCCCCAACAATGGGGTTTAGAGACTCATGCCGTCAGAGAATACAAAGTTTTGATCTGAAATGTCATGAGATACAAAATAAGTCTCTAAGAGTCGTTTAAATACTAAACTAGTAGCCTAGGGTTACAAAATATGAGTGGACTATGATGGATGATGCAGAGATCCACTTCTGGGGCCCACTTGGTGTGTGCTGGGGCTGAGACTTAAGCAATTCACGTGCAGAGGCCATTTGTGGAGTTGAACGCCAGTTTTTGTGCCAGTTTGGGCGTTCAACTCCAGTTTTTTGATCCTTTTCTGGCGCTGGACGCCAGAATTGGGCAGAGAACTGGCGTTGAACGCCAGTTTACGTCGTCTATCCTTGTGCAAAGTATGGACTATTATATATTGCTGGAAAGCCCTGGCTGTCTACTTTCCAACGCAATTGGAAGCATGCCATTTCGAGTTCTGTAGCTCCAGAAAATCCACTTTGAGTGCAGGGAGGTCAGAATCCAACAGCATCAGCAGTCCTTTTTCAGCCTGAATCAGATTTTTGCTCAGCTCCTTCAATTTCAGCCAGAAAAATACCTAAAATTACAGAAAAATACACAACTCATAGTAAAGTCCAGAAATATGAATTTTTCCTAAAAACTAATGAAAATAGACTAAAAACTGACGAGAACATACTCAAAACTATATGAAATTAACCCCAAAAAGCGTATAAAATATCCGCTCATCAGAGGTATCCAGGGTTCTTAAGCACACTCTTTTTTTGCTTTGGACCTTGACTTTAACCGCTCAGTCTCAAGTTTTCACTTGACACCTTCACGCCACAAGCACATGGATAGGGATAGCTTGGTTTAGCCGCTTAGGCTAGGATTTTATTCCTTTAGGCCCTCCTATCCACTGATGCTCAAAGCCTTGGATCCTTTTTATTACCCTTGCCTTTTGGTTTTAAGGGCTATTGGCTTTTTGCTCTTGCCTTTTAGTTTAAGGAGCTTTTGGCTTTTTCTGCTTGCTTTTTCTTTTTTTTTTTCTTTCTTTTTTTTTTGCATTTTTTTCTGCAAGCTTTGTTCTTCACTGCTTTTTCTTACTTCAAGAATCATTTTTATGATTTTTCAGATTATCAGATAACATGTCTCCTTTTTCATCATTCTTCAAGAGCCAACATATTTAACATTCATAAACACCAATTTCAAAAGATATTTGCACTGTTCAAGCATTCATTCAGAAAACAAAAAGTATTGTCACCACATCAAAATAATTAAACTAGTTTCAAGGATGAATTCGAAACCCTATACTTCTTGTTCTTTTGTTTTTAGAACATTTTTCATTTAAGAGAGGTGATGGATTCATAGGACATTCATAAATTTAAGGCATAGATACTTAGACACTAATGATCATATAGTAAAGACACAAACATAAATAAACATGAAGCATAATAAACGAAAAACAGGAAAATAAGAACAAGGAGATTAAGGAACAGGTCCACCTTAGTGAGGGTGGCGTCTTCCTCTTCTTGAAGAACCAATGGTGCTCTTGAGCTCCTTTATGTCTCTTCCTTGTCTTTGTTGCTCC
Organism: Arachis hypogaea; assembly: GCF_003086295.3. Lineage (NCBI taxonomy): Eukaryota > Viridiplantae > Streptophyta > Magnoliopsida > Fabales > Fabaceae > Arachis > Arachis hypogaea. The sequence goes on along the minus strand of NC_092054.1, from coordinate 67,559,298 downwards.
TCCCTCATAGCTCTTTGATCTTCTCTAATCTCATGGAGGATGATGGATTGCTCTTGGTGCTCCATTCTTAGTTGTCCCATGTTGGAGCTTAATTCTCCTAGGAAAGTGTTGATTTGCTCCTAATAGTTTTATGGAGGGAAGTGCATCCCTTGAGGCATCTCAGGGATTTCATGGTGAGGAATTTCCTCATGATCTTGTCGAGGTCCATGAGTGGGCTCTCTTGTTTGCTCTATCCTTTTCTTAGTGATGAGCTTTTGAGATGAATCTCTCCATCTCCCATGACTCAGAGGTGAAAGCTTTTGCTTTCCCTTTCCTCTTTCTATAGGTTTCTCTGGCCTTAAGTGTCATAAATGGTTATGGAAAAACAAAAAGCAATGCTTTTACCACACCAAACTTAGAAGGTTTGCTAGTCCTTGAGCAAAAGAAGAGAAGAGGGAGTAGAAGAAGAAGAAATAAGATGAGATGGGGAGGTGGGAGTAGTTCGGCCAAGGGGGGATTTAGGTGGTTATGATGTGTGAAAAGGAAGGAGTGATGGTTTGAATTTGAGTGGGTGGGTGTAGGTGGGTTGTATGATGATTTTGGAGGAGTAATGGAGGTGATTGGTGAAGGGTAATTGGGGAAGAGAGTTATGAAAAGGTGTGAAGTGGAGAGAAGATGTGGTGGGGATCCTATGGGGTCCACAGATCCAGTGGGGCCAAGGACTTAACATCCCTGCTCCAATTAGGCATGTAAAATGCCCTTGTTATGTAATCCTGGCGTTTAACGCCAGACTGCTGCTTGTTTCTGGCGTTAAACGCCCAAATGTAGTATATTTCTAGCGTTTAATGCCAGGTAGATGCTTGTTTCTAGCGTTAAACACCAGCTTGGTGCTTGTTTCTGGCGTTAAACGCCAGACAGATGCTTGTTTCTGGCATTTAAACGCCAGAATGCTCCTCCTCCATGGTGTGCTATTTTTAATGCTGTTTTTCATTCTATTTTTAATTTTTCAGTAGTTTTTGTGACTCCACATGATCATCAACCTAATAAAACACGAAATAAAAATAAAAATAAAAATAAATATAATTAAATAACATTGGGTTGCCTCCCAACAAGTGCTTCTTTAATATCAATAGCTTGACAGTGAGCTCTCATGGAGCCTCACAGGTAATCAGAGCAAGGTTGGAACCTCCCAACACCAAACTTAGAGTTTGGTTGTGGCCTCCCAACACCAAACTTAGAGTTTGACTGTGGGGGCTTTGGTTGACTCTACAGTGAGAGAAGCTTTTCATGCTTCCTCTCCATGGTTACAGAAGGAGATCCTTGAGTTTTAAACACAAGGTTGTCCTCATTCAGTTGGAGGACCAAATCTCCTCTGTCCACATCAATCATAGCTCTTGCTGTGGCTAGGAAGGGTCTTCCAAGGATGATGGAATCATCCTCATCCTTCCCAGTGTCTAGGATTATGAAATCAGCAGGGATGTAAAGGCCTTCAACCTTTACTAGCACGTCCTCTACTAGTCCATAAGCCTGTTTTCTTGAGTTGTCTGCCATCTCTAATGAGATTCTGGCAGCTTGCACCTCAAAGATCCCAAGTTTCTCCATTACAGAGAGTGGCATTAAGTTTATTCCTGACCCCAGGTCACACAGAGCCTTCTCAAAGGTCATGGTGCCTATGTTACAGGAAATTAGGAATTTACTAGGATCCTGTTTCTTTTGAGATAAATTCTGCCTATCCAATGCATTTAGTTCATTGGTGAGTAAGGGAGGTTCATCTTCCCAAGTCTCATTGCCAAATAATTTGGCATTCAGTTTCATGATTGCACCAAGGTACTTAGCAACTTGCTCTTCAGTGACATCTTCATTCTCTTCAGAAGAAGAATACTCATCAGAGCTCATGAAGGGCAGAAGGAGGTTCAATGGAATCTCTATGGTCTCTAGATGAGCCTCAGATTCCTTTGGTTCCTCAAAGGGAAACTCCTTATTGGTCACTGAATGTCCCAGGAGGTCTTCCTCACTAGGATTCACGTTCTCCTCCTCCCTTGTAGGTTCAGCCATGATGGTCAAGTCAATGGCCTTGCACCCTCTCTTTTGGATTTTCTTCTATATTGCTTGGGAGAGTACTAGGAGGAGTTTCAGTGACCCTTTTACTCAGCTGGCCCACTTGTGCCTCCAAATTTCTAATGGAGGACCTTGTTTCATTCATGAAACTCAAAGTGGCCTTAGATAGATCAGAGACCATATTTGCTAAGCTAGATGGGTTCTGCTCAGAATTCTCTGTCTGTTGCTGAGTGGATGATGGAAAAAGGTTTGCTATTGCTAAACCTGTTTCTTCCACCATTATTAAAGCCTTGTCGAGGATTTTGTTGATCCTTCCATGAGAAATTTGGATGATTTCTCCATGAGGGATTATAGGTGTTTCCATAGGGTTCACCCATGTAATTCACCTCTGCTATTGCAGAGTTCTCAGGACCATAAGCTTCTTCTTCAGAAGATGCCTCTTTAGTACTGTTGGATGATTCCTTCAATCCATTCAAACTCTGAGAGATCATATTGACTTGCTAAGTCAATATTTTATTCTGAGCCAATATGGCATTCAGAGTATCAATTTCAAGAACTCCCTTCCTCATAGGCGTCCCATTACTCACAGGATTCCTTTTAGAAGTGTACATGAACTGGTTATTTGTAACCATGTCAATGAGTTCTTGAGCTTCTGCAGGCGTTTTCTTTAGGTGAATGGATCCACCTGCAGAATGGTCCAATGACATTTTAGATACTTCAGACAGACCATCATAGAATATAACCAGGATGGTCCATTCTGAAAGCATGTCAGAAGGACACTTTTTGGTCAGTTTTTTGTATCTCTCCCAAGCTTCATAGAGAGATTCACCTTCTTTCTGTCTGAAGGTTTGAACATCCACTCTAAGCTTACTAAGCTTTTGAGGAGGAAAGAACTTGGCTAAGAAAACCTTGACCAGCTTATCCCAAGAGTCCAGGTTATCTTTAGGTTGAGAGTCCAACCATATTCTAGCTCTGTCTCTTACAGCAAACGGGAAAAGCATAAGCCTGTAGACCTCGGGATCAACCCCATTGGTCTTAACAGTATCACAGATCTGTAAGAATTCAGTTAAGAACTGAAAGGGATCTTCGGATGGAAGTCCATAAAACTTGCAATTCTGTTGCATCAGAGAAACTAGTTGAGGTTTCAGCTCAAAATTGTTTGCTCCAATGGCAGGGATTGAGATGCTTCTTCCATGTAAATTGAAATTAGGTGCAGTAAAGTCACCAAGCATCTTCCTTGCATTGTTATTATTTTCGGCCATGTCTTCTTCTTTTTCGAAAATTTCTATCAGATTTTCTCCAAAGAGTTGAGCTTTAGCTTCCCTAAGCTTCCTCTTCAGAGTCCTTTCAGGTTCAGGATCAGCTTCAACAAGAATGTTCTTATCCTTGTTCCTGCTCATATGAAAAAGAAGAAAACAGAAAAGAAAATATGGAATCCTCTATGTCACAATATAGAGATTCCTTTATGTAAGTACAAGAAGAAAAAGAATTCGAACACAGAAAGAGGGAGAGGGTTCGAATTTTTAAGATAAAGAGAAGTGTTAGTAAATAAATAAATAATTAGAAGGAGGTGAGATGGAAGAATTTTCGAAAATAATTAAAAAGAAAAGAAAATTATTTTTGTTTTTTAAATTAGAATTAAAATTAAAAATTCAAAAATTAAGAAAGGAAAAATTAAATCAAATTAAATTAAATTTAAAACAATTAGTTAATTTAAAAAGGAATTTTGAAAAAGATGAAGGTGATTTTCGAAAATTAGAGATAGAATTAGTTAGGTAGTTTTGAAAAAAGATAAGAATCAAACAAAAAGGTAGGATTAGTTTGAAAAAGATTTGAAAATCAATTTTTGAAAAGATAAGAGGTTAGAAAAGAAGTTAGAAAAGATTTTGAAATTGATTTTGAAAAGATGTGATTGAAACTTATTTTGAAAAAGATTTGAAAAAGAAATTTAAAAAGATTTGATTTTGAAATTAAAGTTGATTACTTGACTAACAAGAAACTAAAGATATGAGTCTAGAGTTTAAAGATTGATCCTTTCTTAATAGGCAAGTAACAACTTGAAAAATTTTTGAATCAAAATATTAAATGTTAACATTGAATTCGAAAAAGATAAGAAAAAGATTTTGAAAATCAATTTGAAATTTTCGAAAATATGAAAGAAAAAATGAAAAAAGATTTGATTTTTGAAAAAGAATTGAAAAAGATAGAATTTTTAAATTGAAAATTTTATTTGAATCATAAGAAACAACTAAATTTTAAAAAGTTTTGAAAAAGTCAACTCAAATTTTCGAAAATTTATGAGTGAAAAAGGGAAAGATATTTTTTTATTTTTGAATTTTAATAAGGAAAGAGAAAAACATTAAAAAGACTCAAGACATAAAAATTTTGGATCAAAACAAAGGAAACATGCAAGAACACTTTGAATGCAAAGATGAACACCAAGAACACTTTGAAGATCATGATGAACATCAAGTATGTATTTTTGAAAAATTTTCAATAAAAGAAAACATACAAGACACCAAACTTAGAAATTTTTAATATTTAGACACTAAGAAATTGAAAATTCATATGAAAAATAAGAAAAGACACAAAACAAGAAAATATGAAAATCAAACAAGAAAACTTGTCAAGAACAACTTGAAGATCATGAAGAACACATGCATGAGTTTTCGAAAAATGCAAGAAAGTTTGAAAAAATATGCAATTGACACCAAACTTATAATTTGACACAAGACTCAAACAAGAAACACAAAATTATCTTTGATTTTATGATTTTATAAAGTTTTTTTGGATTTTTCGAAGATTAATTGAAAAAAGAAAAATAAAGATTTCAAAATTTTTAATAAGAATTCCGGGAATCTGCAATGTTAGTTTAAAGCTCCAGTCCAGGAATTAGACATGGCTTACTAGCCAGCCAAGCTTTCAGTGAAAGCTCCGGTCCAAAACACTAGACATTGTCAATGGCCAGCCAAGCTTTAGCAGATATTGATACCTCCCATGTATACAACAACTATGTGTGTAACTGCCAAATGGGTGAAGATCAACAAGCTCTTGTGATGATAAGTTGAAACCCCGGTCCAAAAGATTAGACATGGCTTACAGCCAGCCAAGATTCAACAAATCATCATGAAACACTAGAATTCATTCTTAAAAATTCTGAATAAAAATATATTTTTGAAAATAGTTAAATTTTTATTTTTTTTCGAAAATAAGAATAATAAAAACAAAAGGCTTAAAATTAAAATAAAATTACCTAATCTGAGCAACAAGATGAACCGTTAGTTGTCCAAACTCGAACAATCCCCGGCAACGGCGCCAAAAACTTGGTGCACGAAATTGCGATCATCAACAATGGCGCCAAAGACTTGGTGCTCTGAAACGTGAATCACACTTTGTCACAACTCCGCACAACTAACCAGCAAGTGCACTGGGTCGTCCAAGTAATAAACCTTACGTGAGTAAGGGTCGATCCCACGGAGATTGTCGGCTTGAAGCAAGCTATGGTCACCTTGTAAATCTCAGTCAAGCAGATTCAAATGGTTATGGTGAATTGATAATTAAAATATAATTAAAAGATAATTAAAATATAAAATAAGGATAGAGATACTTATGTAATTCATTGGTGAGAATTTCAGATAAGCGTATAGAGATGCTTTTATTCCTCCTGAACCTCTGCTTTCCTGCTGTCTTCATCCAGTCATTCCTACTCCCTTCCATGGCAAGCTGTATGTAGGGCATCACCGTTGTCAATGGCTACATCCCATCCTCTCTGTGAAAATGGTCCAATGCGCTGTCACTGCATGGCTAATCATCTGTCGGTTCTCGATCATACTGGAATAGGATTTACTATCCTTTTGTGTCTGTCACTACGCCCAGCACTCGCGAGTTTGAAGCTCGTCACAGCCATCCCTTCCCAGATCCTACTCGGAATACCACAGACAAGGTTTAGAATTTCCGGATCTCGGGAATGGCCATCCATGGGTTCTAACTTATACCATGAAGACTCTAATATCTCGGACTCGGTCCCCTGTATTAGATATCTAAGAGATACTCATTCTATCTCATCTTCATGTAGAACGGAAGTGGTTGTCAGGCACGCATTCATAGGTGAGAATTGTGATGAGCGTCACATAATCATCACATTCATCATGTTCTTGGGTGCGAATGAATATCTTAGAATAGGAATAAGCTTGAATTGAATAGATAAACAATAGTACTTTGCATTAATTCATGAGGAATAGCAGAGCTCCACACCTTAATCTATGGTGTGTAGAAACTCTACCGTTGAAAATACATAAGAGCAAGGTCCAGGCATGGCTGAGAGGCCAGCCCCCATGATCTAAGAACTAAACGTCCCAAGATGTCTAATACAATAGTAAAAAGTCCTATTTATGCTAAACTAGTCACTACGGTTTACAGAGATAAGTAAATGATGCAGAAATCCACTTCTGGGGCCCACTTGGTGTGTGCTTGGGCTGAGCATTGAAGCTTTCACGTGGAGAGGTCTTTCTTGGAGTTGAACGCCAGTTTATAACCTGTTTCTGGCGTTTAACTCCACTTTGCAACCTGTTTCTGGCGTTTAACTCCAGAATGCAACATGAAACTGGCGTTGAACGCCAGTTTGCGTCATCTAAACTCAAGCAAAGTATAAACTATTATATATTGATGGAAAGCCCTGGATGTCTACTTTCCAAAGCAATTAAGAGCGCGCCATTTGGAGTTCTGTAGCTCCAGAAAATCAACTTTGAATGCAGGGAGGTCAGAATCCAACAGCATCTGCAGTCCTTCTTCAACCTCTGAATCTGATTTTTGCTCAAGTCCCTCAATTTCAGCCAGAAAATACCTAAAATCATAGAAAAATACACAAACTCATAGTAAAGTCCAGAAATGTGAATTTTATTTAAAAACTAATAAAAATATACTAAAAACTAACTAAATCATATTAAAAACTATGTAAAAACAATGCCAAAAAGCGTATAAATTATCCGCTCATCAGTGACCTTGCGAAAGTTCAGCAACGCGTATGCATGGGCGATGCGTACGCGTGACAGAGCCACGTGCTGTACGTATCAGAAAATGTGGGGGCGATTTCTGGGCTGTTTTTGGCCCAGTTTCAAGCCCGAAAACACTGTTTAGAGACTATAGAGTGAAGGAATCATGGATACAACTTTCATTCACAAAAAAATTAGGTTTTAGATGTAGTTTTCTAGAGAGAGAGGCTCTCTCCTCTCTCTAGGTTTTAGGTTCTTAATTTATTCCTTTTCAATTTCTAAATTCTATCTTTTTTAATTTAGTTTCTCTTCTACTTTTAATTGTTCTAGGATTCTAGTTTATTTATTTCCCTTATTGATTATTTTATGTTGCCACTTTAGTTTATGAATTCTCATGTTAGATTCAATTTTCCTTTTAATGTAATTTGAGGTATTTCATAATTATTGTTCCTTTCTTCGTTTGTTATTATTGATGTTTGCAATTGGTTGTTTAGATTTAATATTCCTTGCTAGTTTTCTATATTTTTTTATATTGTGCCTTCCAAGTGTTTGATAAAATGTTTGGGAGGGTTTTAAGTTAGATTTTTATATTCTTAGCTTGAATTGATTAATTGGAGACTCTTGAATCATCAAAGTCTCTTGTTGGTTGGTGATTGAAACTAGCTAGTTGGCTTGAACTTCACTAACTCTAGTCTTTAATTAGGACTTGTGAATTCAAGTTGATTTTCTCACTTGAGTTACCTTCATTTGTTAGAGGTTAACTAACTGAGTGCAATTTACAAATACCATCACAATTGACATTGATAATGAGGATAGGAATTCCGATTATCAATCCTTGCTAGGACTTTTCTTAATTGTTGGTTTATTTCCGTGTCATTCAAATTCCTTGTTCAACATTTAAAAACCTAAAAAGATACTTTCGCATAACCAATAATAACTACACTTCCCTGCAGTTCCTTGAGAGACGACCCGAGGTTTAAATACTTCGGTTATTTTTATTGGGTTTGCTTAAGTGACAAACAAATTAATTTTGATTGAAGTTTAATTGTCGATTTAGATCTATACTTACGACGTGATTATCTTTGTGAAATTCTTTACCGACGATTTTTTACTGTCAGCTTGTAACTTAATCTTGGGCCAACAAATCAAAAACTTAAAGTTGGGACTTGGTCCATGGCATGCGTTAAACGCATGGCTCTCTAAGTTGGACGCATGGATGTTGAGTGGCCACTAGAGGTGCTCCTTGCTCATGCGATAGACGCAGGGACAGGCAAGTTGAACGCATGCTCTGGCAAGTTGGACGCATGGATGGGCAAGTTGAATGCATGGAATGCACAAAGTACTCGAGGTGCAATTGAAGGCTGCGTTGAACGCATGAAAAGGCAAGTTGGACGCATGGAACCATGCGTTGAATACATGGCTTGTTAGGCAACCCTGGAGCTCTCTGTCTTGCATGCTTTGAATGCAGATGGAGTGGCGTTGAACGCATGGCTTGCTATTTGGTCCAGGAGCTCCTCTGTTTGGTCCTCTCTCCATCCTTGTTCCTAGTGTTTCTATTGCTTGCAAGTTCGCTCCTACAATTAAAGAATTCAAACCAACTCTAAGAAACATTAATTAAAGCATAAAAATTTCAATTAAGAATAAAGAAATCACTAACTTTATTTAAAAAAATAATAAAAAAAAACTAAAGATGTTCCTGTATCACCTCCACACACATCACACACAAAAATCAACTTTTATAAATTCGTCAATTTTAAAAAATATCTCATTTTTAATCATGTTTGCAAAATCTTACATCAAATTCAACCTTTACTAAACTCCTTTTGAAAATATATATTGAATGTTTGATTATTTTTATCATATTTTTATATCTTTTGAGAGTTTATTTACTGTTGTTAAATTTTGTAATTATTTTATCAAAATATAAATTTTCAAGTGCTATTTTTAGTCTACATATATACAATAATTTAATTCACCTTCTTCTCACGTTGTTTGACACATTTGTACCACATATTAAAAAATTCAAGCAAAGATTCAACTATGCAAAGAGATTTATTAAAAAATAAAAATAAAAATTTAAGTAGCTATAATTTTTTCGGTAAATGTATTTTCAACAAAGCATATACATTCCACAACACTAAAAAGTAGCAATTGGCAACTAACAGAACTTAAATATAATTTGAGTGAGTTAAAATTACAAGGACGTTACATCTTAATTGGACCAAATTTAATTTAAACAAGAATACATGTAAGATGATGTTGAAACAATAATTCTTTTATTATAATATACATGACTCTTAGCTTTTTGTATTAGTCAATTGGCTAATCATCATGGAGTAATGGTATATTCTTCCTTTTTCTTTTTGTTTTTTGTTTTATAAATCTTTTGTAATTGTTATCACTATAGATTATTATTAGCCTATATAAGTATATATACATAAGAAGAATATTGAACGGAAGCATCCCACTACATTCTCTAGTATTTGCTTCTTTTTCGTTCCTTTCTCTATTATTTTGCTAAGGAATATTATGAGTTACTCAATGTCAAGTTTTTTATTTTCTATTTTGTTTACTTTACTCCTATTTACTCGTGTCTTCACCCATGAAATATCTAAGGGTGAGTCCTCAAAACTCTCATATATATTGTGTGAATTTTCTTAATGCTTAGGGTGAATTTCTAACTTTATTTGTTCTATATAAACTATTAATTATTAATTATGTGATTAACATGATCTTTTTTTCCTATCTTATGTTAATTTAAAAAATGATCATATTAGTTGTTAATTGTTAATCGTTTTCTCGCATTGTCAATGAATTGTTTTAATTTCATGAAGTTATAGGGAATGAGCTGACTGATGAGAATGAAGGAAAAAATTTCAATTATCCAACGTCATTGCATTATGTGCACAAAGAAAAGATGTATGACTCTAAAGATGAAGGTAAGTGAATTCTGATCATTCAATAACCATAACTGTGTTTCATTTTTTATAACTTTTTGAGTTATTTAAAATATTAATTACTTGTAAAAAAACTATATACTTTACTTTATATAGTCTAAGGTGTTTGATAAATATAAATAAAATCAGCTATATCTTTAGATTATTTTATTTATGTAAAAAAATTCAAAAGAAAATATTATTTTTAACATTTTTTATAATAGTTAAAAAAAATTGACCTTAATATAAATAAATTATTTCATATCCCATATTAGTAATTCATTATACGTAAATAACTTTTCTACACATACCGATAAAAACACATAAATTAATCTTAAAATTAATTTTAATAAATGCATCTAAAGCTATATTTGAATAAAAAAATATTAATTACTTTTGTAGTTGAAAAATAAAATAGCTTACTGCAAATTTGATCCAAATTAGTGCAATTATGACATAGTTTTATTTTCTCCTTTATCTATAGGGGATAAAACTCCAACAAGAAAGATAGAAGTTCATGAGATAAAAGGTTCAACAAGTGACTCATCAGTTGGTTATCTATCCAATGACTTTCAACGAACCATTCCTTCAATGATGCCTAACACTCAAAAGGATTATGGTTATTATCCAAATAACTATCAATTGGATGGTTTAACTTTCAGGGTTAATATTCCTGGTTTTGCGAGGATATATTTGCCTAATTTACCGATTGAACTTCCATTTCCAAATGTTGAATTACCTTTCCATACCACTCGTATGATTCGTAATGGTTACTACTATCCTGGTAACTACTACCAACCTATTATTCCTTCTTCACTACTAACTCAGAGTAAACAATATCACAACATTCAATCATTTGGATACCAACCTTCAAGCTTGTCAAATATTGGTATGGTGGGCTTTTTTTTTTTTTAAATTTAGACCATGTTTAAATTTAATGTTTAAGACAAAAATATAGAAAATAAGAAATACAAACATATATTTTTATTTACACTTACGAAAAATACAAATGATTATTCAAAGTAAAAGTTTGTCATTTGAATAGAAAAAATTGTATCTTTTTTTCCTCTCTTAAAACTAAACAGGTTTATATATTGTGTTTATATTTTTATCTTTTTAGAGACAGAATCCAAACAAAACTTTGAAGTTTATCATCTATAAGCATATAATACATATAACACAAACGAGCCATATTTTTCATAAAATCCAACTTAATTGGAAAGCTCATGCGAATCTTCTTATATGTATTTAGCTAATATAAGTTAGCAACGCTGAAATAATGTTAAATAAAGCTTTTTTTCTATTTTTAATTATTTATTTTTATAAAGTACAAACACTTCATGAAGTCGTGTCCATATATCTGGTATAACATTTCTTCATGTCTTTAGTGTCAAACTGTATTTTAGTAGAAAAAAAATATTTCTTTAGACACACTTGAACACAACTTAATATAATTGTGTGTCAGCATCAAACCATATTTTTTACTTATATTCTTACAAAGACTTCAGAAATAATATATATTATTAGTTAGGGTAAAGTATACTTCTTGTTCTTTGGCAAAAGTTTTAAAAATATTCCTAAGTTTTATTTTGTTTTAATTTTGTCCCAAAAATTTTCTATTTGCGTCAAATATGCCTTCGACAGCTAAATTTTCAAAAAGTTTAAAACCAATCTAATAATAATACATAAAAGTTATGCTTGATTTGCTTGTGTTGAGGGTTGTTCTTATAAAATTATTGATGAATCGGTCTTAAATTTTTTGAAAAGTTAACTGTCATGGGTATATTTGAGACAAATCGAAAACTTCTGGAACAAAATTGAAACAAAATAAAATTTAAGAGTATTTTTAAAATTTTTATCAAACTTTAGGGACAAAAAATATACTTAGCTATTAGTTATTTATACAAAAAAGCGAAATGTCTTTTATAATTATAAAATACATTAAAAATATTTTTAAAAATTAGTCTAAATTTTAATATCAATAACATATTAAAATATTATTATAATTTATTTACAAAATTCTTTATATATATCTATATAATAAAAATTTAAAATTAGTGTATCTGTGTGTTTCTTGTCCATACTACATAGTTTGATAATCAAGATGCAGTGTAATTTATATGTGCGTATGTACGTGCTTTCTTTATTTTTATTTTTTCGGAGTATTCTCATATACAAATATAATTGTTGACTCAGACAACTTCGAAGATGGAAGTATAATAAGAAATCGAAAAATTATGAGACCTTCGTCAGAAATTGATGGGAGAATTTTCCATATGTTTCCAACAAAAACTTCTACAATGGCATATGAGGATAAAACATGGTATGGAGATGCTAGTAAGAAGACTGTGAAAGTCGATCCATAAACCATATTTAGACATCATGTATCAAAATAAAATGGTGTGCCATACAACTTATATATGCGGACCTTGAATTATGCTCCTATGCAATATTGTTGGTCTTTTCAATTATTCCATACATAAACTAAGCTCATCAGTTTGTCATTCTCCTATGTATTTTTTTTTCATGTTTGGTTTAATTGTTAACTTGCATTAATATTTGATATTATAAAATGAATCTGATTATTCTAATAAAAAATATTTACCATGTTCAAAATAATATTTTATTTTAGAGTAAATGGATAAAAGTATATATAAAAGAGTTTGAGTTGGCAAAAATACACATAAAAAATTATTTTTGATGGATAAAATTAAAATGTTATGTTGTTAGTAACAATTTGATTTCTATGAATTCTTGGTGTATATTTTTGTCCATACTAATTTTTTTTATGTGTCATTTTCTATTTATTCAGTTATTTTAACTTTAGCTTTAAGATTTTAAACTTAGTAGTTATTACGAAGGAATAAATATGAAAGCAATATAAATAAAGCAGTATAAATTGGATTTAAATTAACTCTATCCTGCATTAAATACAATAGTGCTAAACTGCTAATCATAAGTATAGTGTAAAGGCACTATCAACCAATGACATTAACTTTGCATAATGTCCAAATGGAAGTAAATAAGAGAGTTCAATGGGAAGGTTTCATGTTTGAAAATTTCAAAAGATATTGGGTGTCTTTTGCTAATGGCTTTTGAGTCTTTTTTTTTTTTACTAGATCATATGAGTCAGAAAAACTAATTAATTATGAGAAACATCTACTTAACTAAAATTAGATATTTTCTAGAATTAAAAAATAAATATAAAAACAAAAAAAGAAGCCAAACACCAAACCACTGTCTAGTGGTAGATATAATAATGTTGTCATGACTTTTTTTCATTTTCTCATTTTAAGCGTTTTCATTCAATGATACTTACTAAACCAAAAAAAATTCTCAAAACTTCAGCAATTTCTTTTTATACAACAACTCAAATTAGTTAAAGATTTATCTTTTATTGATTATTTATCAAGAAATTGAGAAAACCATGCAATGCATAATAATAATAAAAAAAAAACAACACAATAAAATCATTTCTAAAAATTAATAAAATACGTGGAGAAATCAACAAAATTACCTCCTAAAAGGAAACAACTATATATGCAAACAAAAAGACCACATTACTAGGTTGTAAATTGTAAAACAAAGATCTTTTATCACTAGGACGAATATTTAAAAAAAATTTAAATTTTTTAAAGTGAGAAAATTGATAAAATAACAAAGTAAAAGGTTTAACTCTTTTTCTAAAATTGTAAACTTATTTCATTTTAATTCTTTAATTTTTGAAAGTATTAATTTAATTCTCGAAATCATGTTTTATAGGTCAATTTAGTCTTAATTGATCAATTGTTTGCCCATATCAATATAATCATGTGGCATTGATAGATAACATGACACACTATTAGTCAACATATCTTTGGATAACTCATCATAGCTGATAAAGATGACAACATAATCCCTGTAGAAAAAAATACAAAAATACATGAATCAACCTTAACGACAAAGGAATAAATTTGATAGAAAACCATATTCATGAGGAGTATCGTATATATCAACGATATTATTTACATACATAAGCATAATACCAAGTATCATATATGTTAATAGTCTGTATAGGTAAATATAAATAATACCAAATACTTAATGCATGAATAGTACTATACAGCTAACTATTACAAAAATATTAAGTTAAGCCAGTATTTGATAGAAAATTATATAACTATAAGAAATTAACGGATAACCAAGGGTTGGGGTTCGTATCCTACTTGTGTATGTATTAATTTATTGGCCAGTAACAAACCTTTAAATGGAGCTTCAATCTGTGACGGATTAGTCATTGACCTGCCAAGTTGGGAATACTGTGGGAAACCAAAAATAAGAAATTAACAAAATAGCTTGGTCGCTAAATTAGAAAATAGCGGCCGACTTCAGTCCTAACGGTTAGCGACTGATTTTCAACCAAGACAACCAAAAAATTAGTAAAAAATGATATCGATCGCTAACAAAATTGATCGCTAAATGGTGATCCATTTTTCGATTGCCAAATCGGTTGCTGAGGAAATTAGTTGCTAAATGACAACCAACTTTTTGATTGCTAAAACAGTTGCTAACTGGTGCGCCAACTGCGATTTCGCACAGCTTAACCGGCAAGTACACCGGGTCATCCAAGTAATACCTCAGGTGAGTGAGGGTCGATCCCACGAGGATTGCTAGACTGAGCAACAATGTCTATCCAGTTGGACTTAGTTAGGCGAATCAAAAAGGAGTTTGGTGAGTCAATTATCATAAAACAGTAAATAAGCAAGTAAAAAAAGCAATAAATGGGTTTGGTGTGAAAGCAATACGAGAAAACAGGTAAGGTTTTGGAGATGTTTATCTTTCCGGATTAAAAGTTCTTACCAACTATTTTAACAATGCATGATTCATTCCATGGAAAACTCTAAATGTCTAAACACTAATTTCTTAGTGATTTAGCCTCCTCTAACCTTCATTAACCGCCACTCTCGTAGTCACTTAATTCCGATTAGAGGGTTAGGTTCAAAAATTATTTCATAGCCAGAAAAATCCTAATTACTCAAAGTTAACAGGATTATATGTCACATATCCCAATTAGTTCATGTAATTAGTGATGGTTTATCAGTGGCTAAAAGAAGGGGGGTTGAATCTTAGCCCCTTTTTGCTGAATAACACTTGCTGCCTTTTAAAATGCTTTAGGAGATATTTCTGCTTTTTGTCTCGTCACTAGTCAAGAGACATTTTCTTTTTGACTCGTAATCATTGAAAAGATATTTTTCATTTTTGTCTCCTACGAACAGAACCAGAAATTGATTAGAAGAGAGAGAGAGAATCACACCCAGAAGTATCCTGGTTCAGCTGCTAAGTGCAGTGCAGCCTACATCCAGTCTCAATCACAACAATGATGGAATTTCACTATAATCAAATAGATTACAGACACTAATTCTCCCTAGGAACTACCCTTCCTATCTGGGACAAGTCCAGAATCTATCCCCAATCCTGAACTTGACTTGGTCACCTACCAAGCTTTCAACTGCTAAGTGCTAACCCAACTTGCAAGGGAATTCCCACAAAATCATGAAACACAACACAGATGTACAAAGGACCTCTAGGACATCTATGGCTTTTTCTTTTAATTTTGTATACTCTTCCTTTTTCCGCTTTATGGCTTTTTCTTACAAACCTCACTGTTTGCCTTTTTCCATGAGACTCAAGACAGACAAAACTAAACAGAAAAATACAACATGAAACACATTGAAGAAGAAGAACTTTTGTTAGCTTGGGTAGCTATGAGAACTCTGTGCTTTACACTCCTTTCTCCTTGCCTCAAGCCTTGGCTGTTCTCCCTTATTTATAGAAGGGGAAGCCTCCAAGGTTGAAACTGTTGAACTGAGCTAATCTTCTTCTTCTTCAAACAAAAACCGGTTCGGCCAAAGAGAAAAAAGAGGAAATTGAATGCTAAAACCAACATGCAATTACCTCAGTGTCATCCCTTCTCACCAAGATCCATCAATCGGGGCCTTCCATCTTGACTTGCTCCTCATGAAGGATTCCTAGCCTTTGATGATTCCTTGATGCTTGACAGCTCCTCTTGCTCTTATCTTCTGCCTCTTCCTCCACGTAGCTACAGTAGCTACCTCCTGTGGTGGTTGAGCAAAAGTAGATACAAGCTATGCTTCCAAGGGATCTTTTTCCTCTGACTGAATTGGATCTTCTCCATTTTCAGGTATGGAGAGCTTGAGGCTTCTTCACCACTTCTTACCATAAGTGGCAAACATCTCAGCCACACCCTACTATGGATCTTCTTTTTCTTAATGCCATCATCACAATGGCTTCATGCTTGCTTCTAGCTTCTTTTTCTTTCTTCTGATAACTTGTTTTTGCTTCCATCTTCCCTGATGGATGTGATTGAAACTGAAGAGAGAGAAAAGAGAGTAGAGAGAGAAGCTTTCAAATGGAATTGAATAAGGAAATTAAAATGAATTAATTCCTACTTCCCTTTTGCTTAGTAGTGTGTGTCATTAATGATGGAAATCAAATCAATTGCAATTTCTCTCATGTTACCAATGTCTGCATTAACTCTATTTAATCAAATTTGAATTCCAATCCAAGGAGTGAATGAGGTAACCGAACTAAGCAAGCAAAGCTTCTTCTCTCTTTCTTTTCAATTCGGACCAAGCTAGTTGGTCTTGCACCAAGATTTTATTTTTGGGCTTGTTTACCAAAATTCTGGCCCAATTAACAAAATATTGTTTCAGCCATAACAATTAACCCTTTTTTTGTACCAAAGCTGAATATTAACTTCATATTGGGCTAGTCATTTTCGGCCCAAAACCAAAACTACACAACAAAATTATTAATCAATAAATGTGAATTAAAATTCAAATTAATAATTTTGTAAATAATTATTTTAATAATGTTTGATCATCATCAAATTAATTTTGGTGTTTTCCAAACTCATCAATCTCCCCCTTGATGACAAACATTATTAAAAATTGAATTGAAAAGAGTAAGGATTAAGAGTATTCTCTTTGAAGATTTGGAATCCTCCCTCTTTCCAATTGTTACATAGCTCCCCCTTAATATATGTCATTTTACCAAGGGAAGCTTTACCTGTAACTTTTGAAATCAAGCATATAGCCACAATGTATTCAACATATGGAATTTAAGTCATGTTGAACAGCTTGATTTATGAGCAGAAGTGAAGTGATAAGCAAAACTGATTTGTTATCATATAAATGATTTTCTGCTCAAACAAACATAAAATCCTGAGTACAGAGTACATTTCAACCACAACTCATGAGATAATTCCCAAAAATTTTGCTGACAAATCATTTGATCAATTAGACAAAATTTTCAGCAATCATATCAGAGCAATAATCATTCAACATAGAAAAAAAAATGTCAATCAAACAGAATTATGCAGCATTCATCCAACATATCAGAGCACAAGGGAATTATCAAAACATAACTAAGTTCCAATAATGATAATGCAGCAAACATTTCAACAAATCAGATCATAAATCATAAAGCATGACCATTGGAACATAGAACTTATGCACAGGGGTTATCATGAATCAAAATGATTTCAGCCCCTATTTTTTCAATTTTTCCACGTTCCTCCCCCTTTTGTCATCAATGGGGGAACCTGCAAAATAAGTGAAAATAACATACCAATAGCATAATATTTGTTTTTATCAAAACATAATAGTTCAGAGTATCCAAGTGCATACAAAATATCAAAATAACAAAACAGAAACAGAGTTTAAAAGGTGACAAATTGATCAATCATTAGAGAGGTTAAAATATGAGCCAGGTGATTCATTATCCTCCTCTACAGCCATTCCCTCTTCAAAACTCTTCAGCAGCAGGTTAACTCTTTCCTGGCACTTAAGCCAAGCTTTCTCATTCTCATATGCTTGCTTGCGAGCTGTTTTATAGGATTGCACCATCAGATTTGACATATTTGAGAACTCAGTGAGTACGTCCTTGATGGAGTCCGCAACCTTTGTTGGCTCATGTGGACGACTCTCAAGATCACTTTCAGATGGTTCAGATGGCATGGAGCATTTTCCTTTGTTACCTTTCATAGAACCCGAGACTCCTCCTCCCTTGATTATGGAAACTTTATTTTCTACAGCCTCATTAGTTAAATCAACATTAAAATATTCAAAAATGCATGTAAGAAAGATTCCATAAGGAAGATTAGTCTTTTTGTCACTTCTAACACACTCCCACATGTGTCTCACCATAAGAAATGCAAAAGAGATAGGAGAAGAAGTAATAATAGGAAAAAGTACTAAAGTATCACAGATAGTTACTCCATCGTATGAACCACTCTGAGGTATCACAATGTGATTGATGATTCTATGAAGAAGCACTCTTACAGGACCAAGAGCCTTGTGAGTCAGAATCGTTCCATCCAAAGCAGAGAAATTTTCGCAAGTCTGATTCAAAGTAATCTGGTATGAGATTCCAACCTGCAAATCCCATTTTCCCGTCATATAGGCAGTTGCTCTTTCATCAACATATCCCAAAGCAGCACTGATTGTTTCTCTATTTAGTGACAACTGAACCCGCTTGACATATGAGTGAATAGCGCCATCAAGAAACCTCGTGTTCGCATAAAACTCGCGAACCAGGGCTGGATACACAAGTTTTTGAATGCTGAACAAAGGGGTCCATTTCAGATTGTCAAAGAGAGTGACAAGGTTAATGCCTTTTGCAGTAAAGGATTCCAAGTTCACTATGTGGGATGCACATAAGTGACGCTTCTTTAGAACTTCATTATGAAACTCATATGAAGCACATGAGTTAAATATGGCAGGATCAAAGTGTGAGTGACCTTTGTTGTACTTATTTTTGAAATCAAGTGATTCCAAATTCGGTGGTTCCTTGGTGTTACGAAGCACGTAACTTTTTGCGCGCTGTGAACTGTGGCCAGCAGAGGGGCGAGGGGTTAATTTCCTTGGTGGTGAATGGGGTAGAGAAGACTGAGACTCCTCTTCTTCTTCTTCTACAACTGGTTCTTTATCCTTTCCAATCTTCTTTCTGGATGAAATTTTCTGAGCAATGACCTTTCTTCTCATGGTTTCGGTTTGTTTGGAGGAAGGTGAAGAAGATGAAGAAGATGTAGAGTGTATGTGAATGTGAGTATGAGTCTGTGGAGTAGAAGAAAATGGAGGATTTTTGGGTAGACGGGTTCGGCTACTTCTCTTGGGAGCCACTTTCTTTTTCATGTTATGAAAGTGAAGAATAGAGAGGGAAGATGAAGGAGTGGGTGATGAGATTGGAGAGAGGTGGGAGGTTATTAGAGCATTTAATGCTGAGTAGAGAGAGATGGTTAAGAGAGTAATGACCATTAAGTGGCGCAGTTATTAACAAGGAAGGAATTTTAAAATTAAAAATGAGAGGTTAGCTCCTAGAATCAAGGAAATAGGTGAAGGAAAAGATTATGATTTGACAAGAACACCTTCCTACAAGATATGATGTGACATCATCCCAAAAAATATCATTTTAAAAATAAAGAGGATTTCAAAACTGCCAAAGTCATAGATTGGGTCAAAGAAGATTTGGTGGGACCCATGATCATTAACATTAGATTAGTCTCCCCCTGTATCATTGATGAGCAGATAATTTATATGCTTTTTGGCATTGTTTTTACATAGTTTTTAGTAGGTTGTAGTTACTTTTTATTATATTTTTATTAGTTTTTATGCAAAAATCACATTTCTGGACTTTACTATGAGTTTGTGTATTTTTCTATAATTTCAGGTATTTTCTAGCTAAAATTGAGGGATCTGAGCAAAAGTCTGATTCAGAGACTGAGAAAGGACTGCAGATGCTGTTGGATTCTGACCCTTCTGCACCCGAAGTGGATTTTCTGGAGCTACAGAAGCCCAATTGGCGCGCTCTCAATTGCGTTGGAAATTAGACATCTCGGGCTTTCCAGAAATGTATAATAGTCTATACTTTGCCCGAGATTTGATGGCCCAAACTGGCGTTAATACGCCAGCCAGAGACCCTTTTCTGGCGTAAAACGCCGGAACTGGCACCAAAACTGGAGTTAAACGCCCAAACTGGCATCCAAGCTGGCATTTAACTCTAGAAAAGGCATATGCACGTGTAAAGCTCAATGTTCAACCCAAGCACACACCAAGTGGGCCCCGGAAGTGGATTTCTGCACTATCTGCACTTAGTTACTCAATTTCTGTAATCCTTAGTAACTAGTTTAGTATAAATACTAGTCTTTCCTATTGTATTCAGAACTTTTGGGGCTTTTATCATCTTAGGCCATTTTGCACATTTGGGAGGCTGGCTATTCGGCCATGCCTAGACCTTTTTCTTATGTATTTTCCAACGGTGGAGTTTCTACACCTCATAGATTAAGGTGCGGAGCTCTGCTGTTCTTCATGAATTAATGCAAGTACTATTGTTTCTCTTTTAATTCACGCTTACTTCTTCTCCAAGATATACTCTCGTACTTAATTCAATTAAGTCAGAATGAAGGGGTGACCCATGACAATCACCCACTATCTTCGTTACTCGCTTAGCCAAGATCCGCGTGCCTGACAACCACAAGCGGTCTACATGATGTTCAACATAGTCATTGGACGACAGCTGGAGTATAATCTCTTTGGTCTCTGATCCATGGATTTGCTTGCCTCTCCTGACAATAGAGCATTCAAATTCGTGAGATTAGAACCTTCGTGGTAGAGGCTAGAACCAATTGGCAGCATTCTTGAGATCCGGAAAGTTTAAACCTTGTCTATGGTATTCCGAGTAGGATCTGGGACGGGATGACTGTGACGAGCTTCAAACTCACGAATGTTGGGCACAATGCCAGTGTGCAAAAGGATAGAAAGATCCTATTCCGACACAAGTGAGAACCGACAGATGATTAGCCGTGCAGTAGCTGTGCCTGGTATTTTTCATCCGAGACGAGAGATCCGACAGTTGATTAGCTGTACAAAAATCGTACTTGGACCATTTTCACTAAGAGAACGGATGGTAGCCATTGACAACGGTGATCCACCAACATACAGCTTGCCAAGGAAGAGAGCACGCATGATTGGATGAAAATAATAGGAAAACAGAGGTTCAGAAGCAACAAAGCATCTCCAAACGCTTATCTGAAATTCCCACCAATGAATTACATAAGTATCTTTATTTTATTATATGTTCTTTATCTTTTAATTATCAAAACCCCATAATCATTTGAATCCACCTGACTAAGATTTACAGGATAACCATAGCTTGTTTCAAGCCAACAATCTCTGTGGGATCGATGGTGCGGTATTTGTAACCCACTAATTTACTGGCAAGTACACCGGTTCGTACCAAGTAATACCTTACGTGAGTAAGGGTCGATCCCATGAGGATTGATGGATTAAGCAACAATAGTATTTGATAGGCTTAGTTAGACAAACAGAAAAGAGTAATTTAGAGTTCAAAAGCATTAAACAATAAAAAAGAGTTTGAAGACAGGCAGGTGAATAGGTGAGGAATAAAATATTGAGAAAGCAGTTAAGGCTTCAGAGTTATCTATTTTCTGGATTGACATTTCTTATTAACTAATTTTAATCATGTAAGATTTAATTCATGGCAAACTATTTGTGACTAGACCCTAATTCCTTAGACCTTCCTAGTCTCCTCTATAATTCATCAACTGCCAATTCCTTGGTCAATTAATTCCAATTAGAGGGTGATGATCAAATTCTAGTTTATATACCACAAGAATTTTAATTATCCAAAAATAAAAGGAATATATGTCACGTATTCCATTAAATACAAACAATTAGAAATTCAGGATAATATATTTTCAAGCTATTGTTCAAGTAAAGAGCTTTTCCAAGTTATACAAGAACTCAATTAGAACATGGGTCATACTTCCGTTCCACCCAAATTCATAAAATAAAGAACAAAAACAATTATTGAAATATAAATCAAAACATGAATTAAAATAGAAAAATAATATTATCAATCCATACAATAGACAGAGCTCCTAACCTTAACAATGGAGGATTAGTTGCTCATGGAATATGGAATGTAAATTTGTATCGAATAATGTTCTGGAATGTTCTTCTGGAATCATCCTATTGGGATCCCTTTTATAACTAATCCTAATAATTTAAAAATCAAATTTCTAAAATTAAAATTAAAATAATATCTTTTCCTAAAATAAGATTTGAATTTAAATTCGAATTAATTAACAAGTCTTCAGCTGATGGGTGGGGACCACTTGATTTGTCCCTTCTACAGCTTCTAATCTGTGATTTCTGGGCTAAAAACTGGGTCAAAACAGCCCAGAAATCGCCCCCAGTGTTTTTCTGCGTTTTCTGCACGTGGCGCATGTCACGCGTACGCGTCGGTCACGCGTTCGCGTCATTTGTGCAGATTCCAGTCCACGCGTTCGCGTCAGGCACGCGATCACGTCATTGCGATTTCCTCTATTTCGCGCGGTCGCGTGAGCCATGCGTCCGCGTCGGTATTCGCTGGTCATCTCCTTGGTTTCTTCTCTTTCTCTGCAGAAACTTTATCAAATCCATCCGAATGCTACCTAAAATGAATAAAATTGCACAAAACTCAAAATAGCATCCATAGTGGGTAAAATATAATTAATTCTTAATTAAACTCTACAAGTTAGATGCAAATTCACTAGGAAAAGATAGGAAAGATGCTCACGCATCACAACACCAAACTTAAACTGTTGCTTGTCCTCAAGCAACCAAAAACTAATATAAGCTTAGGATGTGAATTTGCATGAGAATGAGATTTCGATTAAACTCATGTCTCTTCTTATAGTGGGGTTTACAACTGCAATCCTGAATAGTTTTGGCATCTCACTTTATCCTTTGAAGTTCAGAATGATTGGCATCCATAGGAACTTAGAATCCAGATAGTGTTATTGATTCTCCTAGTTCAGTATGTTGATTCTTGAACACAGCTACTTTATGAGTCTTGGTTATGACCCTAAGCATTTTGTTTTCCAGTATTACCACCGGATACATAAATGCCACAGACACATAACTGGGTGAACCTTTTCAGATTGTGACTCAGCTTTGCTGGAGTCCCCAGTTAGAGGTGCCCAGAGTTGCACACTCTTTTTGCTTTGGATCACGACTTTAACCGCTCAGTCTCAAGCTTTTCATTTGACACCTTCACGCCACAAGCACATGGTTAGGGACAGCTTGATTTAGCCGTTTAGGCCACGATTTTATTCCTTTGGGCCCTCCTATCCATTAATGCTCAAAGTCTTGGATCCTTTTTACCCTTTGCCTTTTAGTTAAAAGGGTTATTGGCTTTTTCTGCTTGCTTTTTTTTCTTTTTCTTTATTTTATTATTATTATTTTTTTTCGCAAGCTTTGTGTTTTTCACTGCTTTTTCTTGCTTCAAGAATCAATTTTATGATTTTTCAGATTATCAATAACATTTCTCTTTTTCATCATTCTTTCAAGAGCCAACAATTTTAACATTCATAAACTTCACTATAAAAAATATGCACTGTTCAAGCATTCCTTCAGAATCACAGAAAATACTACCACATCTAAGTAAGTGAGACTACTCTAAAAATTAGATTCAAATTCTCATACACTACATCTGTTCTTCTTTCTTTTTGATTTCAAGCTTAGTGGGCAATACATGAGATATCTTTCAGAATTAAAGCACTTAACAGAAAAATTAAACTATAACCTATGAATCTACTAATAAAGGATCATGCAGCAAACAAAGCAAACTAGCAGAAAATTGGAACATACATAATAAAAGCGGGAAGGAAAAAAATGAAAGGAACTCAACCACCTTAGTTATTTGAGTGGTCATTTTATTCTTCAGGTTGTGCTCCTTTGTAAAGATGATTCGCCTCCCTTTTGGTGCCATAGGAATAAACAGAAAACCCTTAAGCGAAGCGTCAACACCAAACTTAAAGGTTTGCTTGTCCTCAAGCAAAGAAGAACTGAAAATAGAAAGAGACAAATATTATTATGAAAGAAAAAGAAAAAGGATAAAAGAACAAGAGAGAATAGGGATTGGGAGAGAGAGAGAGAAAGAAAACTGGGCGGCGCAAACGACGCGTTCGCGTACAGCACGCGATCGCGTACGTCGCGCATTCTTCATAATGACGCGTTAGCGTCAGGCACGCGTCCGCGTGCCCTGAATTTTGTGCGATTCGCGTGAAGCCAGCCGCGCGCCCGCGCGACTTTCTGTTCGCATGGCTTGGGAACCAAATTTTCTTACGACGCGTTCGCGTCATGCACGCGCTCGCATGGATGGCCATATGTGCAACGAACGTGAACGCGTCAGTCACGCATCTGTGTGACCAAATTTGGGCTTTTAGCACACTTCTTGCCCCAAGCCAGCACAACTCTCTGCCCAAACGCTCTTTTACGTCGAATTTGCAGGTCACGCGTTCGCGTCGGTGACGCGCCCGCGTGAATAGCAAAAATCACAAACGACATGAACGCGTGGGACACGCGTTCACGTGCGAAAGGCATGAGTCCAGTGCCACTCCCACGCAACTCTCTGTCAATTTTCATTATTCATGCACACATGATTGACGCGTTCGCGTCAATGACGTTTGCGCGTCGTGTGCCCCCCCTTTTTTTTTCCGGCTCCTGTTCTAAAATAGCTGCATGATCAGAAAATTAGTAAGAATTTAATAAAAATCAAATAAGTAAGAAAACTACTACTACGAAAAAGTAACTAAGGATACGAAATTATCGGGTTGCCTCCCGACAAGCGCTTCTTTAACATCACTAGCTTGACGGTCAGCTCTACTAGTTCAACAGATGAGTGGTCCTCTGGCGATCAATCTCGCCTCCAAGATAGTACTTCAACCTCTGGCCATTCACTATAAATTTCCTGTCAGAATTCTCTTCCTGTATTTCCACATGACCGTACGGTGAAGCTCTGGTAACCACAAATGGTCCTGACCACCGGGATTTCAGCTTCCCGGGAAAGAATTTGAGCCTTGAATTGTATAGAAGCACTCTCTATCCTGGCTCAAAGACTCTGATAGCTATTTTCTTGTCATGCAATAGCTTAGTTCTCTCCTTATAGAGCTTGGCATTGTCATAGGCTGAGTATCTGAATTCATGAAGCTCATTCAACTGAAGCATTCGCTTAATTCCTGCAGCTTCTGAATTAAGGTTCAGGTACCTGATTGCCCAGTAAGCTTTATGCTCCAGTTCGACTGGCAAGTGACAGGCTTTGCCATAGACCAACTGATAAGGGAACATGCTAATAGGAGTCTTGTACGCTGTCCGGTATGCCCAGAGAGCATCATCAAGCTTCCTAGACCAGTCCTTTCTTGAAATACTGACGGTCTTCTCTAAAATTCTCTTAAGTTCCCTGTTAGAAACTTCAACCTGTCCACTTGTCTGAGGGTGATAGGGGGTTGCCACTTTCTGACGGACTCCATATCTATGCAGAAGAGAGTCCAGCTGTCTGTTACAGAAGTGACTTCCTCCATCACTAATGAGTGTCCTTGGGACACCAAACCGGCTGAAGATATATCTCTGAAGAAAGCTCATTACCACCTTGGCATCATTGGTGGGCAAAGCCATAGCTTCCACCCACTTGGACACATAGTCGACTGCCACTAGAATATAGTTGTTTGAATGTGAGGGTGGGAAAGGTCCCATGAAATCAATACCCCACACATCAAATAACTCAACCTCAAGAATCCCCTGCTGTGGCATTTCATGGTTGGTGGGGAGATTCATGGCTTTTTCACATCTGTCACAGTGCTTTACAAATGCTCTTGAGTCTCTGAAGAGAGTTGGCCAGTAAAACCCGCTCTGAAGGACCTTTGTAGCTGTCCTTTCACCACCAAAGTAGCCTCCATACTCAGAACCATGACAGTGCCAAAGAATCTGCTGTTTTTCTTCATCTGGGACACACCTCCGGATAATTCCATCTGAACACCTTTTAAAAAGGTATGGTTCCTCCCAAATGTAGTACTTTGCATCAGTCAATAGCTTCTTCACTTGTTGCCTACTGTACTCCCTTGGGATAAATTCATGGCCTTATAATTTGCATTGTCTGCAAACCATGGAGCCTGCTGAATGAGGAACAATTGCTCATCCGAAAATGTCTTAGTTACAGCTGTGGGTGGTTGCACTCCTGCTTCAGGCTCAATTCTGGAGAGATGGTCAGCTACTTGATTTTCTGACCATTTTCTGTCTTTTATCTCAATATCAAACTCCTGAAGGAGCAACACCCATCTGATTAATCTTGGTTTAGAATCCTGCTTGATTAGAAGGTACTTCAAAGCAGCATGGTCAGTATAAACAATAACCTTAGAACCAAGTAAATAGGACCTAAACTTATCAACCGCATATACAACAGCTAATAATTCCTTTTCTGTAGTTGTGTAATTCTTTTGAGCATCATTTAACACACGACTAGCATAATAAATGACATGTACAAGTTTACCATGCCTCTGTCCTAAAATAGCTCCTATAGCAAAATCACTAGCATAACACATTAATTCAAATGGTAAATCCCAGTCAGGGGGAGCTATAATGGGAGCAGAGGTAAGGTTTGCTTTCAGAGTTTCAAAAGCATGCAGACAATCAGAATCAAAGATAAAAGGAACATCAACAACCAACAGGTTGCTCAATGGTTTAGCAATTTTAGAAAAATCCTTTATAAATCTTCTATAAAATCTTGCATGACCCAAGAAACTCCTAATTGCCTTAACATTAGTTGGTGGTGGTAATTTTTCAATTACCTCCACCTTTGCTCTGTCAACCTCAATTCCTTTACTTGAAATCCGGTGTCCAAGAACAATGCCTTCTGTAACCATAAAATGGCATTTTTCCCAATTTAAAACAAGGTTTGATTCTTGACACCGTTTCAAGACAAGAGATAAATGTTTAAGGCAGGATTCAAAAGAATTACCAAAAATAGAAAAGTCATCCATAAATATCTCAATAAACTTTTCAAAGCATACACCTCTGAAAAGTTGCTGGAGTATTGCAAAGTCTAAATGGCATTCTCCTGTAGGAAAATACTCCATAGGGGCATGTGAATGCTGTCTTCTCTTGATCTTGAGGGTCCACTGCAATTTGATTATATCCAGAATATCCATCTAGAAAACAATAAAAAGCATGACCAGCTAACCTCTCAAGCACCTGATCAATGAAAGGGAGGGGGAAATGATCCTTCCTTGTAGCAGTGTTGAGCCTCCTGTAATCTATGCACATTCTCCATCCTGTGACTGTTCTTGTAGGAATAAGCTCATTCTTTTCATTCTTGATCATTGTCATCCCTCTTTTCTTGGGAACTACCTGCACAGGTGGTATGCAAAATTGTTACTCTGAGGTTGTAAAATTTGTTGTTCGTTCTCTCCCTGGCAATGGCACCAAGAAACTGGTGCACAATACCATGGTCCAAACATAACTTCACAACTTCGCACAACTAACCAGCAAGTGCACTGGGTCGTCCAAGTAATAAAACCTTACGTGAGTAAGGGTCGATCCCACAGAGATTGTTGGTATGAAGCAAGCTATGGTCATCTTGTTAATCTCAGTCAGGCGGACATCAAATGGTTATGGAGTTTTCGAAAATAAATAATAAATAAATAGAAAATAAAGATAGAAACACTTATGTAATTCATTGGTGGAAATTTCAGATAAGCGTATAGAGATACTTTCGTTCTTCTGAACTTCTGCTTTCCTGCTGTCTTCATCCAATCAGTCCTACTCCTTTCCATGGCAAGCTTTATGTAAGGGCATCACCGTTGTCAATGGTTACATCCCATCCCCTTGTGAAAAAGGTCCAAATGCTCTGTCACAGCACGGCTAATCATCTGAGGTTCTCGATCATACTGGAATAGGATTCACCCTCATTTTGCGTCTGTCACTACGCCCAGCACTCGTGAGTTTGAAGTTCGTCACAGTCATTTAATCCCTGAATCCTACTCGGAATACCACAGACAAGGTTTAGACTTTCCGGACTCTCATGAATGCCGCCATCAATCTAGCTTATACCACGAAGATTCTGATTAAGAGATCCAAGAGATATTCATTCAATCTAAGGTGGAACGGAAGTGGTTGTCAGGCACGCGTTCGTGGGGGAATGATGATGATTGTCACGTTCATCACATTCATGTTGGAGTACGAATGAATATCTTAAAAGTGGAATAAGTTGAATTGAATAAAAAAATAGTAGTACTTTGCATTAATTCATGAGGAACAGCAGAGCTCCACACCTTAATCTATGGAGTGTAGAAACTCTACCGTTGAAAATACATAAGTAATGAAGGTTCAGGCATGGCCGAGAGGCCAGCCTCCAAACGTGATCAATATGATTCAAAGATGAACTAAAAATCATAAGATGATTAATACAATAGTAAAAAGTCCTATATACTAAACTAGTTACTAGGGTTTATAGAAGTAAGTAATTGATGCATAAATCCACGTCCAGGGCCCACTTGGTGTGTGCTTGGGCTGAACTTGAAGTTTACACGTGCAGAGGCTTCTTCTGGAGTTGAATGCCAAGTTGTAACGTCTTTTTGGCATTCAACTCTGGTTCGTGACGTGTTTCTGGCGTTTAACTCTAGACTGCAGCGTAGAACTGGCGTTCAACGCCCTTTTGCATCCTCTAAACCCGGCCAAAGTATAGACTATTATATATTGCTGGAAAGCCCTGGATGTCTACTTTCTAACGCAATTGGAAGCGCGCCATTTTGAGTTCTGTAGCTCCAGAAAATCCACTTTGAGTGCAGGGAGGTCCGAATCCAACAGCATCAGCAGTCCTTCTTCTACCTCTGAATTTGATTTTTGCTCAAGTCCCTCAATTTCAGCCAGAAAATACCTGAAATCACAGAAAAACACACAAACTCATAGTAAAGTCTAGAAATATAAATTTAACATAAAAACTAATAAAAACATCCCTAAAAGTAACTAGATCCTGCCAAAAACATACTAAAAACAATGCCAAAAAGCGTATAAATTATCCGCTCATCACAACACCAAACTTAAATTGTTGCTTGTCCCCAAGCAACTGAAAATCAAATAGGATAAAAAAAAGAGAATATACTATAAATTCTAAAATATCAATGAAACATAGCTCCAATCAGATGAGCGGGACTTGTAGCTTTTTGCCTCTTGAATAGTTTTGGCATCTCACTTTATCCATTGAAGTTCAGAATGATTGGCATCTATAGGAACTCAGAGTTCAGATAGTGTTATTAATTCTCCTAGTTTAGTATGTTGATTCTTGAACACAACTACTTTATGAGTCTTGGCCGTGGCCCTAAGCACTTTGTTTTCCAGTATTACCACCGGATACATAAATGCCACAGACACATAATTGGGTGAACCTTTTCAGATTGTGACTCAGCTTTGCTAAAGTCCCCAATTAGAGGTGTCCAGGGTTCTTAAGCACACTCTGTTTTTGCTTTGGACCTTGACTTTAACCGCTCAGTCTCAAGTTTTCACTTGACACCTTCACGCCACAAGCACATGGTTAGGGACAGCTTGGTTTAGTCGCTTAGGCCAGGATTTTATTCCTTTAGGCCCTCCTATCCACTGATGCTCAAAGCCTTGGGATCCTTTTTATTTACCCTTGCCTTTTGGTTTTAAGGGTTATTGGCTTTTTGCTCTTGCCTTTTGGTTTTAAGAGCTTTTGACTTTTTCTGCTTGCTTTTTCTTTTTCTTTCTATTTTTTTTCGCTGTATTTTTTTTTCTGCAAGCTTTTGTATTCACTGCTTTTTCTTGCTTCAAGAATCATTTTTATGATTTTTCAGATTATCAAATAACATGTCTCCTTGTCATCATTCTTTCAAGAGCCAACATATTTAACATTCATAAACAACAACTTCAAAAGACATATGCACTGTTCAAGCATTCATTCAGAAAATAAAAAGTATTGTCACCACATCAATATAATTAAACTAAGTTCAAGGATAAATTCGAAACTCATGTACTTCTTGTTCTTTTGAATTAAAAACATTTTTCATTTAAGAGAAGTGATGGATTCATAGGATATTCATAACTTTAAGACAAAGTTACTACATACTAATGATCATGCAATAAGACACTAAGATAGATAAGCACTTAACATAAAGAAAATGAAAAACAGAAAATTTGAGAACAAGGAATGAGTCCACCTTAGTGATGGTGGCGTTTTCTTCTTGAGGTACCAATGATGTCCTTGAGCTCTTCTATGTCTCTTCCTTGTCTTTGTTTCTCCTCCCTCATTGCTCTTTGATCTTCTCTAATTTCATGAAGGATGATGGAGTGCTCTTGATGTTCCACCCTTAGTTGTCCCATGTTGGAACTTAGTTCTCCTAGGGAGGTGTTGATTTGCTCCCAAAAATTCTGTGGAGGAAAGTGCATCCCTTGAGGTATCTCAGGGATTTCTTGATGATGAGCTTCCTCACGTGTTTCTTGAGCTCCATGAGTGGGCTCTCTTGTTTGCTCCATCCTTTTCTTAGTGATGGGCTTTTCTTCCTCAATGGGAATGTCTCCTTCTATGAAAGCTCCAGCTGAGTAACATAGATGGCAAATAAGATGAGGGAAAGCTAGCCTTGCCAAGGGGGAGGGCTTTTCGGCTATTTTGTAGAGTTCAAGGGAGATGACTTCATGAACTTCTACTTCCTCTCCAATCATGATGCTATGGATCATGATGGCCCGATCCACAGTAACTTCAGATCGGTTGCTAGTGGGGATGATGGAGCGTTGGATGAACTCCAACCATCCTCTAGCTACAGGCTTAAGGTCCAGTCTTCTCAGTTGAACCGGTTTCCCTTTTGAGTCAATCTTCCATTGAGCTCCTTCCACACATATGTCCATGAGGACTTGGTCCAACCTTTGATCAAAGTTGACCCTTCTAGTGTAGGGGTGTGCATCTCCTTGCATCATAGGCAAGTTGAACGCCAACCTCACATTTTCCAAACTAAAATCTAAGTATTTCGCCCGAACCATTGTAATATAATTCTTTGGATTCAGATTCTTACTTTGATCATGGTTCTTAGTGATCCATGCATTGGCATAGAACTCTTGAACCATTAGGATGCCGACTTGTTGGATGGGGTTTGTTAGAACTTCCCAACCTCTTCTTTGGATTTCATGTCGGATCTCCGGATACTCATTTCTCTTGAGCTTGAAAGGAACCTCGGGGATCACCTTCTTCTTGGCCACAACATCATAGAAGTGGTCTTGATGGGCTTTGGAGATGA
Organism: Arachis hypogaea; assembly: GCF_003086295.3. NCBI lineage: Eukaryota > Viridiplantae > Streptophyta > Magnoliopsida > Fabales > Fabaceae > Arachis > Arachis hypogaea. The sequence continues at coordinate 67,528,192 of NC_092054.1, read as the reverse complement.
ATCTTTCCATCTTCCATGACTCGGAGGCGGAAGCTTTTGTCTTTCCTTTCCTTTTTCTAGAGGATTCTCCGGTCTTAGGTGCCATCAACGATAATGGAAAAATAAAAAGCTTATGCTTTTACCACACCAAACTTAGAATATTACTCGCCCTCGAGCAAGAGAAGAAAGAAGAGGTGAAGAAGAAGAAGAAAATATGGAGGAGAGGAGGGAGAGGTGTATTCGGCCAAGAAGGGGAAGAGAGGGTTGTGTTGTGTGAAAATGAGGAAGAATGGAGGGCTTTATATAGGGAGGGGAGGGGGGTTTAGTTTCGGCCATATAGGGTGGGTTTGGGTGGGAAATTGATTTTGAATTTTGAAGGTAGGTGGAGTTTATGAGGTAGGTTTATGGGGAAGAGTGGATGGATGTGAGTGGTGAAGTAGTGATAGGGAAGAGAGATTGAGGTGATTGGTGAAGAGTTTTGGGGAAGAGTGTTTATTGGGAAGAGAGGATGAACATTGAGAAGAGGGAAGAGAGTGAGTGGAGTTAGGTGGGGATCCTGTGGGGTCCACAGATGTTGAGTTGATCCTGCGGGGTCCACAGATCCTGAGGTGTCAAGAATTTGCATCCTTGTACCCATTAGGCATGTGAAATGCCTTTGCATGCAATTCTGGCGTTTAAATGCCGAAATGATGCTTGTTCTGGGCGTTCAGCGCCCAGATGCAACATATTTCTGGCGTTGAACGCCAGTTTTATGCTTGTTTCTGGCGTTCAGCGCCAGCTTTCCTCACTGTGCATTTCTGGCGTCTGAACGCCAGGATGCTGCTTGTTTCTGGCGTTCAACGCCAGATCCATGCTCTGTTCTGGCGTTGAACGCCAGCCAGATGCTCCTTACTGGCGTTTAAACGACAGTAAGTCCTTCCTCCAGGGTGTGATTTTTCTTCTGCTGTTTTTGATTCTGTTTTTGATTTTTCTATTTATTTTGTGACTCCACATGATCATGAACCTAATAAAACATGAAATAACAATAAAAATAAATTAAAATTAGATAAATAAAAATTAGGTTGCCTCCCAACAAGCGCTTCTTTAATGTCAATAGCTTGACAGTGGGCTCTCATGGAGCCTCACAGATGTTCAGAGTATTGTTGAAACTCCCCAACACCAAACTTAGAGTTTGGATATGGGAGTTCAACACCAAACATAGAGTTTGGTTGTGGCCTCCCAACACCAAACTTAGAGTTTGACTGTGGGGGCTCTGGTTGACTCTGTTTTGAGAGAAGCTTACTGTGCCTCTTTTCCATGTTTACAGAAGGATGTCCTTGAGTTTTAAACTCAAGGGAGTCCTCATTCAATTGAAGGACTAGTTCACCTCTGTTAACATCAATCACAGCTCTTCCTGTGGCTAGGAAGGGTCTTCCAAGGATGATGGATTCATCCTCATCCTTCCCAGTATCTAGGATTATGAAATCAGCAGGGATGTAAAGGCCTTCAACCTTTACTAACACGTCCTCTACTTGTCCATAAGCCTCTTTTCTTGAGTTGTCTGCCATCTCTAATGAGATTTTAGCAGCTTGCACCTCAAAGATTTCCAGTTTCTCCATTACAGAGAGTGGCATGAGGTTTATTCCTGACCCAAGGTCACATAGAGCCTTCTCAAAGGTTATGGTGCCTATGGTACAAGGTATTAGGAACTTTCCAGGATCCTGTTTCTTCTGAGGCAATCTCAGTTGATCCAATACATTTAGTTCATTGGTGAACAGGGGAGGTTCATTTCCCCAAGTTTCATTACCAAATAAATTGGCATTCAGCTTCATGATTGCACCAAGGAACTTGGCAACTTGCTCTCCAGTAACATCTTCATTCTCTTCAGAAGAAGAATACTCTTCAGAGCTCATGAATGGCATAAGGAGGTTTAATGGAATCTCTATGGTCTCTAGATGAGCCTCAGAGTCCTTTGGTTCCTCAAAGGGATACTCCTTATTGATCATTGGACGTCCCAGGAGGTCTTCCTCCTTGGGATTCACGTCCTCCCCTTTCTCTCTAGGTTCGCCCGTGTTGACTATGTCAATGGCCTTGCACTCTCCTTTTGGATTTTCTTCTGTATTGCTTGGGAGAGCACTAGGAGGGGTTTCAGTGATTTTCTTACTCAGCTGTCCCACTTGTGCCTCCAAATTTCTAATGGAGAGACTAAGTTTGCTAAATTAGAGGTATTTTGTTCAGAGTTCTCTGTCTGTTGCTGAGTGGATGATGGAAAAGGCTTGCTATTGCTAAACCTGTTTCTTCCACCATTATTAAAGCCTTGTTGAGGCTTTTGTTGATCCTTCCATGAGAGATTTGGGTGATTTCTCCATGAGGGATTATAGGTGTTTCCATATGGTTCACCCATGTAATTCACCTCTGCTATTGCAGGGTTTTCAGGATCATAAGCTTCTTCTTCAGAATATGCCTCTTGAGTACTGTTGGATGCAGCTTGCATTTCATTCAGACTCTGAGAAATCATATTGACTTACTGAGTCAATATTTTATTTTGGGCCAATATGGCATTCAGAGTATCAATTTCAAGAACTCCCTTCTTCTGAGGCGTCCCATTACTCACAGGATTCCTCTCAGAAGTGTACATGAACTGGTTATAAGCAACCATGTCAATGAGTTCTTGAGCTTCTGCAGGCGTTTTCTTTAGGTGAATGGATCTACCTGCAGAAGTATCTAATGACATCTTAGCTAATTCAGACAGACCATCATAGAATATATCCAGGATGGTCCATTCTGAAAGCATGTCAGAAGGACACTTTTTGGTCAGTTGCTTATATCTCTCCCAAGCTTAATAGAGGGATTCTCCTTCTTTCTGTCTGAAGGTTTGAACATCAACTCTAAGCTTACTAAGCTTTTGAGAAGGAAAGAACTTGGCTAAGAAAGCCTTGACCAGCTTATCCCAAGAGTTCAGGCTATCTTTGGGTTGAGAGTCCAACCACACTCTAGCTCTGTCTCTTACAGCAAACGGGAAAAGCATGAGCCTGTAGACTTCAGGATCTACTCCATTAGTCTTAACAGTATCACAGATATGCAAGAATTCAGTTAAGAACTAAAAAGGATCTTCAGATGGAAGTCCATGAAACTTGCAGTTTTGTTGCATCAGAGAAAGTAATTGAGGTTTCATCTCAAAATTGTTTGCTCCAATGGTAGGGATGGAGATGCTTCTTCCATGTAAATTGGAATTAGGTGTAGTAAAGTCACCAAGCATCCTCCTTATATTATTATTATTTTCGGCTGCCATCTCCTCTTCCTGTTCAAAAATTTCTGTAAGGTTATCTCTGGATTGTTGTATTTTAGCTTCTCTTAGTTTCCTCTTCAGAGTCCTTTCAGGTTCAGGGTCTGCTTCAACAAGAATGTTCTTGTCCTTGCTCCTGCTCATATGAAAAAGAGGGAACAGAAAAATAATAATAATAGAGATCCTTTTTACCCAGGTATAGAGGTTCCCCTGTGTGAGTAGAAGAAGAAAAGAATGTAATGTAAAGAAGGGAAGAAGAGAAAATTCGAACACAGATGGAAGAGGGGGTTCGAATTTGGGTGAGATGAAGTGTTAGTAGATGAATAAATAAATAGAAGGAGATGAGAGAGAAAGAGGATTTTCGAAAATAAAATTTTGAAAAGGGGTTAGTGATTTTCGAAAATTAGGAATGAAATCAAATTAAAATTAAAAATTGAAATAATTATTTAATTAAAAAGAATTTTTTTGAAAAAGAGGGAAGAGATTTTCAAAAATTAGAGAGAGAGAGAGTTAGTTAGGTAGTTTTGAAAAAAGATAAGAAACAAACAAAAAGTCAATTAGTTAGTTGAAAAAGATTTGAAAATCAATTTTGAAAAGATAAGAAGTTAAGAAGTTAGAAAAGATATTTGAAAATCAAATTTTTGAAAAAGATAAGATTAAAAAAAAGATATGATAGGAAGATATGATTAGAATTAGTTTTCAAAAAGATTTGATTTTTAAAATCATAATTAATGACTTGACTCACAAGAAATCACAAGATATGATTCTAGAATTTAAAGTTTGAATCTTTCTTAACAAGTAAGTAACAAACTCGAAATTTTTGAATCAAAACATTAATTGATGATGTGATTTTCGAAAATATGATATAAAATTAAGAAAAAGATTTTTGAAAAATATTTTTAAAATTTTCGAAAATAAATAAGAAAAATGAAAAAGATTTGATTTTTGAAAAAGATTTTGAAAAAGATAAGATTTTTAAATTGAAAATTTGATTTGACTCATAAGAAACAACTAGATTTTAAAAATTTTTGAAAAAGTCAATCCAAATTTTCGAAATTTATGAGTGAAAAAGGGAAAGATATTTTTTTGATTTTTGAATTTTTAATGATGAAAGAGAAAAACATGAAAAAGACTCAATGCATGAAAATTTTGGATCAAAACAATGAATGCATGCAAGAATGCTATGAATATCATGATGAACATCAAGAACACTTTGAAGATCATGATGAACATCAAGAACATATTTTTGAAAATTTTTATATGCAAAGAAAACATGCAAGACACCAAACTTAAAAATCTTTCATGTTCAGACACTATGAATGCAAAAATGCACATGAAAAACAAGAAAAGGCACAAAACAAGAAAACATCAAGATCAAACAAGAAGATTTACCAAGAACAACTTGAAGATCATGAAGAACACCATGAATACATGATTTTTTCGAAAAATGCATAAAATTTTTAGAAAAAATGTAATTGACACCAAACTTAAAAATTGACTCAAGACTCAAACAAGAAAAACAAAATATTTTTGATTTTTATGATTTTATGATTTTTTTGGATTTTTCGAAAATTAATGTGAAAAAGAAAAATAAGGATTCCAAAATTTTTAATATGAATTCCAGGAATCTTGCACTCTTAGTCTAAAGCTCCAATCTGAGGGTTAGACATGGCTTAATAGCCAGCCAAGCTTTAGAAGATACAAATCAGGCATATAACAGCTGATACTTCATCCAACTTCATATACTTATAAGTGGAAGCCTCAGTCTAAAAGAATTAGACATGGCTTTACAGCCAGCCAGGCTTCTACATGCTTCACGAAATACTATAATTCATTCTTAAAAGTTCTGAAGAAAAATATATTTTTGAAAAGATTTATTTTTTTTTCGAATATTAATTAGGAAAAACGAAATAGAAGAAAATATTTTTGAAAATTTTTTTTTGAAAACTTTTTGAAAACAAAATAAGAAGAAAATTACCTAATCTGAGCAACAAGATGAACCGTCAGTTGTCCAAACTCAAACAATCCCCTGCAACGGTGCCAAAAACTTGTGCACAATACCATGGTCCAAACATAACTTCACAACTTCGCACAACTAACCAGCAAGTGCACTGGGTCGTCCAAGTAATAAAACCTTACGTGAGTAAGGGTCGATCCCACGGAGATTGTTGGTATGAAGCAAGCTATGGTCATCTTGTTAATCTCAGTCAGGCGGATATCAAATGGTTATGGAGTTTTCGAAAATAAATAATAAATAAATAGAAAATAAAGATAGAAACACTTATGTAATTCATTGGTGAGAATTTCAGATAAGCGTATAGAGATACTTTCGTTCTTCTGAACTTCTGCTTTCCTGCTGTCTTCATCCAATCAGTCCTACTCCTTTCCATGGCAAGCTTTATGTAAGGGCATCACCGTTGTCAATGGTTACATCCCATCCTCTTGTGAAAAAGGTCCAAATGCTCTGTCACAGCACGGCTAATCATCTGAGGTTCTCGATCATACTGGAATAGGATTCACCCTCCTTTTGCATCTGTGACTACGCCCAGCACTCGCGAGTTTGAAGTTCGTCACAGTCATTCAATCCCTGAATCCTATTCGGAATACCACAGACAAGGTTTAGACTTTTCGGACTCTCATGAATTCCGCCATCAATCTAGCTTATACCACGAAGATTCTGATTAAGAGATCCAAGAGATATTCATTCAATCTAAGGTGGAACGGAAGTGGTTGTCAGGCACGCGTTCGTGGGGGAATGATGATGATTGTCACGTTCATCACATTCATGTTGGAGTACGAATGAATATCTTAAAAGCAGAATAAGTTGAATTGAATAAAAATACAGTAGTACTTTGCATTAATTCATGAGGAACAGCAGAGCTCCACACCTTAATCTATGGAGTGTAGAAACTCTACCGTTGAAAATATATAAGTGATGAAGGTTCAGGCATGGCCGAGAGGCCAGCCCCCTAACGTGATCAATATGATTCAAAGATGAACTAAAAATCATAAGATGATTAATACAATAGTAAAAAGTCCTATTTATACTAAACTAGTTACTAGGGATTACAGAAGTAAGTAATTGATGCATAAATCCACTTCCGGGGCCCACTTGGTGTGTGCTTGGGCTGAGCTTGAAGTTTACACGTGTTTTTGGCGTTCAACTCTGGTTCGTGACGTGTTTCTGGCGTTTAACTCCAGACTGCAGCATAGAACTGGGGTTCAACGCCCTTTTGCGTCATCTAAACTCGGCCAAAATATAAACTATTATATATTGCTGGAAAGCCCTGGATGTCTACTTTCTAACGCAATTGGAAGCGCACCATTTTGAGTTCTGTAGCTCCAGAAAATCCACTTTGAGTGCAGGGAGGTCAGAATCCAACAACATCAGCAGTCCTTCTTCTACCTCTGAATCTGATTTTTGCTCAAGTCCCTCAATTTCAGCCAGAAAATACCTGAAATCATAGAAAAACACACAAACTCATAGTAAAGTCTAGAAATGTGAATTTAACATAAAAACTAATAAAAATATCCCTAAAAGTAACTAGATCCTACCAAAAACATACTAAAAATAATGCCAAAAAGCGTATAAATTATCCGCTCATCAACAGGACTTACCCAAGGACTGTCAGAAATAGGGTAAATAATACCTGCTTCCCATAATTTCATTACCTCTTTTTGGACCACCTCTTTCATAGTTGGTTTGAGTCTCTTTTGTGGTTGCACAACTGATTTAGCATCATCTTCAAGAAGGATCTTATGCATACACTTGGTTGGACTAATCCCCTTCAAGTCACTAATGGTCCACCCAAGAGCTGTTTTATGGTTCCTGAGCACTGAAATAAGTGCCTCCTCTTCTTCAGGCTTCAGAGAATAGCTAATAATCACTGGATATGAATCATTTCCACCCAAGAACACTTATTTCAGAGAAGGGGGTAAGGGTTTGAGCTCAAGCTTGGGGGCTTCCTCCTCCTTGATTGGCGTGTTCATCAGCTCTTTTTGGGGTAGTGAATCGTCAACTTCAACTAATTCACACTCAGAAATAGGATCTAGAATATCATCAAGTACCTTAGTTTCCAGTACTTCTTGAACAAGTGGTTCAATAACATTTATTTTCATACACCCCCCAGAATCATTGGGGTGCTTGAGGGCTTCAAAAACATTTAGGACCACCTGTTCTTCATTGACCCTCAGGGTTAATTCACCCTTTTGCACATCAATCAGAGCTCTACCTGTAGCTAAAAAGGGTCTACCAAGTATAATAGAGGGTTTTACCTCCTCTTCCATGTCTAATATAACAAAATCAACAGGGAAAATAAATGGTCCTACTTTAACAAGTAAATCTTCAACTACACCCACAGGTAATTTAATAGAAAGATCAGCAAGTTGAAGAGAAATACGAGTGGGTTTTGCCTCCTCAATTTGAAGCTTTTTCATCACTGAAAGTGGCATGAGGTTGATGCTAGCTCCAAGATCACATAAAGCTCTCTGAATGCCGACTTCTCCAATGGTGCAAGGAATGACAAAGCTCCCTGGGTCTGGCATCTTCTCAGGAAGGGTGTGTTGAATAATAGCACTGCATTCCTTGGTTAACACCACGGTTTCTTGCTCCTTCCAATTCCTCTTGTGGGTCAACAGCTCTTTCATAAATTTAGTGTAGAGAGGCATTTGCTCCAGAGCCTCTGCAAAAGGAATGTTGATCTGCAGCTTCTTGAAGACATCTAAAAATTTAGAGAATTGCTTTTCTTTGGACGCCTTCTGAAGCCTCTGAGGATATGGCATTTTTGGCTTGTATTCAGGGGCCTTTGGTAAGGTGGGATAAGTGTCAAGAGAGTCAGGAAACGGGTTGTCTGCACGCTTAGGAGGGGCGTGCTCTACTTCTTCCTTCTTCTCCTTTGGAGTTTCCTTTTCAACTATATCTTCATTGACCTTGGTCTCAGAACCAGCTACCTTACCACTTCTCAATTGAATGGCCTTGCAATCTTCTCTTGGGTTCACCACTGTATCACCAGGGAATGTATTTGAAGACCTTTCAGGTAATTGCTTGCTCATTTGACCCATTTGCACCTCCAAGTTTCTAATGGAGGCTCTGGTTTCTTGTATGAAACTCATCATCATCTCACATTTAGAATCTTTTTGGGATTTAGAATTTACCTGCTGAGGTGGTTGTTGTTGCTGAGACTGAAATTGGCGGTTATTATAGTTGTTCTGTTGAAAACTGCCCTGAGAACTATTGTTGAAGTTCTGAGGTCTCTGAGGTTGATCTCTCCACCCAAAATTTGGGTGATTCCTCCACCCCTGATTGAATGTCTTAGAATATGGATCATTGTTGGAATTTCTAGGACCACTCCCCATGTAGTTAACCTGTTCAGAAGAGGGTTGAGCATAATCATAATTATCATTTTGCACAAAGTTACCTGCCATGTCATAAGAGACTTCCTGTGATGTATTCTGGGTGTTGATAGTTGAGACTTGCATGCCACCCATCTGTTGAGTAAGTAGATTTATTTGCTGAGACATAAGCTTGTTTTGAGCAAGAAAAGCATTAACAGCTTCTACTTCCAACACGCCCCTCTTCTGAGGGGTCTCAGAGTTCACAGGATTCCTGTTAGATGAGTATAAATATTGGTTGCTTGCAACCAATTCAATCAGCTCAATAGTTTCCTCTGGTGTCTTCTTCTTGTGCAATAAACCGCCTGCAGAAGTGTCTAAACTCATCTTGGACATCTCACCCAAGCCTTCATAAAAGATATCCAGTTGGGTCCATTTGGAGAACATGTCTGGAGGGTATTGCCTAGTCAGTAGCTTGTATCTCTCCGAAGCTTCATAAAGAGTTTCACCTTCCTTTTGCCTGAAGGTCTGAACTTCCAACCTAAGCTTAGTCAGCTTCTTTGGTGGGAAAAATTTAGTGAGAAACTCAGTAACAACCTTTTCCCATGTATTCAAACTCTTCTTTGGTTGGGAATCTAACCACAGCTTTGCTTTATCCCTCAGAGCAAACGGGAAGAACATGAGTTTGTACAGCTCTGGATTCACTCCATTTGTCTTCACAGTATCACAAATCTGTAGAAAATCAGATATAAATTGATTTGGGTCTTCGTGAGGAAGACCATTATACTGGCAATTTGGTTGCACCAGGGTGACCAATTGTGGCTTCAACTCAAAGTTGTTTGCAGTTATAGGAGGCAACATAATGCTCTTTCCATAAAGATCTGCAGTAGGAGCAGAATAAGAGCCAAGCACTCTCCTTTGTTGATCATCCTCATTCGGATTTGCCACATTGGCATTAGCATTATTATTTGCCATAGTGGATTCTGCAGCCTTGCAAAGTCTTGCTTGTTGCAAATGTCGCCTGAAAGTTCTTTCAGGTTCAGGATCAAAGTCTAAGAGATGTTCTTTGTCTCTATTCCGGTGCATACACAGGCAGAAAACAAGAAAAAATGGGACTCTCTACGTCAGAGTGCAGAGAAGTCCCTGTGAGGTAACCTGTGTAAAATAATAAAAATAAAAATACTAAATAAATAAATTAAAAAAATCGAAAATTTAAAAGGAAAAATAAACAGGAAAAACTCAAATAAAAATAAAAATAAATAGAGGACACCAAACTTAATTTCAAAAATTAAGAGGAAAAAAATTTTGAATAAAATAAATCAAAAAATTTTTTTTTTCGAAAATAATACTAAAACAAAAATTAAATAAAATTAAAACTAAAACACCTAATCTAAGCAATCAAACAACTGATAGTTGTTAATCACAGTCAATCCCTGGCAACGGCACCAAAAACTTGGTGCGGTATTTGTAACCCACTAACTTACCGGCAAGTGCACCGGGTCGTACCAAGTAATACCTTACGTGAGTAAGGGTCGATCCCACGAGGATTGATGGATTAAGCAACAATAGTATTTGATAGGCTTAGTTAGACAAACAGAAAAGAGTAATTTAGAGTTCAAAAGCATTAAACAATAAAGAAGAGTTTGAAGACAGGCAGATGAATAGGTGAGGAATAAAATATTGAGAAAGCAGTTAAAGCTTCAGAGTTATCTATTTTCTGGATTGACTTTTCTTATTAACTAATTTTAATCATGTAAGATTTAATTCATGGCAAACTATTTGTGACTAGACCCTAATTCCTTTGACCTTCCTAGTCTCCTCTAAAATTCATCAACTGCCAATTCCTTGGTCAATTAATTCCAATTAGAGGGTGATGATCAAATTCTAGTTTATATGCCACAAGAATTCTAATTATCCAAAAATAAAGGGATTATATGTCACGTATCCCGTTAAATACAAACAATTAGAAATTCAGGATAATATGTTTTCAAGCTATTGTTCAAGTAAAGAGCTTTTTCAAGTTATACAAGAACTCAATTAGAACGTGGGTCATACTTTCGTTCCACCCAAATTCATAAAATAAAGAACGAAAACAATTATTGAAATATAAATCAAAACATGAATTAAAATAGAAAAATAATATTATCAATCCATACAATAGACAGAGCTCCTAACCTTAACAATGGAGGATTAGTTGCTCATGGAATATGGAATGTAAATTTGTATCGAATAATGTTCTGGAATGTTCTTCTGGAACCACCCTATTGTGATCCCTTTTATAATTAATCCTAATAATTTAAAAATCAAATTTCTAAAATTAAAATTAAAATAATATCTTTTCCTAAAATAAGATTTGAATTTAAATTCGAATTTATTAATAAGTCTTCAGCTGATGGGTGGGGACCACTTGATTTGTCCCTTCTGCAGCTTCTAATATGTGATTTCTGGGCTAAGAACTGGGTCAAAACAGCCCAGAAATCGCCCCCAGCATTTTTCTGCATTTTCTGCACGTGACGCATGTCACGCGTACGCGTCGTTCACGCGTTCACGTCATTTGTGCAGATTCCAGTCCACGCGTTTGCGTTAGGCACGCGATCGCGTCATTGCGATTTCCTCCATTCTGTGCGGTCGCGTGAGCCTTGCGTCCGCGTCGGTATTTGCTGGTCATCTCCTTGGTTTCTTCTCTTTCTCTGCAGAAACTTCATCAAATCCATCTGAATGCTACCTAAAATGAATAAAATTGCACAAAACTCAAAATAGCATCCATAGTGGGTAAAATATAATTAATTCTTAATTAAACTCAACAAGTTAGATGCAAATTCACTAGGAAAAGATAGGAAAGATGCTCACGCATCAATCGACCTTTACTCGCGTAAGGTTTTATTACTTGGACGACCCAGTGCACTTGCTGGTTAGTTGTACCGGAGTTGTGAAAAGTGTGATCACAATTCCGTGCACCAAGTTTTTGGCGCCGTTGCCGGGGATTGTTCGAGTTTGGACAAATGACGGTTCATCTTGTTGCTTGGATTAGGTAACCTTCTTTCTTGTTTCAACCTTTATTTTCTTTTCAAAAAGTTTCGAAAAAAAAATTTTTAAAAATAAATTCTAGAGCTTCGTGAGATATGTTGAAGCCTGGCTGGCTGTTAAACCATGTCTAATCTTTTGGACCGAGGTTTTCACTTTCCATTGTAGAAAGGACATGTCTGTATTTGTTATGCTAAAGCTTGGCTGGTCATTTGGCCATGTCTAATTCTTTTGGACCGAAGCTTTAGACTAACATTGCATGAATCTAGGAATTCTTATTAAAAATTTTGAATTTCTTTATTTTCTTTTTCCAAAATAATTTGGAAAAAAAATACAAAAAAATTTAATAAAATCATAAAAACTAAATTTTTTTTATCTTTCTTATTTGAGTCTTGTGTCAAATTTTATGTTTGGTGTCAATTGCATGTTTTTAATTTTTCTTAAATTTTCAAAAATTCATCATGTGTTCTTTCTTGATCTTCAAGTTGTTCTTGATGATTTTCTTTGTTTAATCTTGTGATTTTCTTGTTTTGTATTTTTTTTTTGTTTTTCATATGCATTTTCGAGTTCATAGTGTATAAACATTAAAAATTTCTAAGTTTGGTGTCTTGCATATCTTTCTTTTCTTAAAAATTTTCAAAAATATGTTCTTGATGTTCATCATGATCTTCAAAGTGTTCTTGGTGTTCATCATGACATTCAAAGTGTTCTTGCATGCATTATTTGTTTTGATCTTAAACTTTTAAGTTTTGTTTCATTTTATTATTTTTCTCTCTCCTCATTAAAAATTCAAAAGTCAAAAAAATATCTTTTCCTTATTCTTCTCATAATTTTCGAAATTTTGAGTTGACTTGGTCAAAAAATTTTAAAATTTAGTTGTTTATTGTTAGTCAAGTCAAAATTTCAATTTAAAAACTTTATCTTTTCAAATCTTTTTCAAAATCAATACTTTTTCATTTTTTATGATTTTCGAAAATTTTAAAACTAATTTTTCAAAATCTTTTTCTTACTTTTATTTCATATTTTCGAAAACTTTACTAACAATTAATGTTTTGATTCAAAAATTTAAAGTTTGTTACTTTCTTGTTAAGAAAGGTTCAATCTCTAAATTCTAGAATCATATCTTTTAGTTTCTTGTAAGCCAAGTCATCAACTTTAATTTTAAAAATCAAATCTCTTTAATTTCTTTTTCAATTCTTTTTCAAAATAAACTTCAATCATATCTTTTTAAAATTTTAATTTTAAAATCTGTTTCTAACTTCTTATCTTTTCAAAATTTATTTTCAAATCTTTTTCAACTAACTACTTGACTTGTTTGTTTTAATTTTAAAAAGTTTATTATTTCTTATCTTTTTCAAAACCACCTAGCTACTTTTCCACTTCTAATTTTCGAAAATCACTAACCACTTTTTCAAAATTCTTTTTAATCAACTAATTATTTTAAATTCTAATTTTATTTTATTTCTTTTAATATTTTTGAAACTAACTTAATTAATTAAATAAAAATAAAAATGTTTTTCTTTTCCCTTTTCTTAAAATTCGAATACTCTCTCTGATCTCTTTCTATTTATTTATTTAATTACTAACACTTCTCTTCTACTCATAATTCGAACCCTTCTCTCTTCTCTCTGTTTGAATTACTTATCTCCCCTCTCTTCTCATTATTTTATTCTTATACTCATATAAAGGAATCTCTATACTGTGATATAGAGGATTCCACTATTCTCTTTGTTTTCTTCTTTTTCATATGAGAAGGCACAAGGATAAGGAAATTCTTGTTGAAGCTGATCCTGAACTTGAAAGGACTCTGAAGAGGAAGCTAAGAGAAGCTAAAGCACAACACTCCGGAGAGGACCATGTAGAAAATTTCAAAACAGAAGCAGACATGGCAGCCGAACCCAACAACAATGGTGGAGATGCAAGGAAGATGCTTGGTGACTTTACTGCACCAACTTCCAACTTCTACGGAAGAAGCATCTCAATTCCTGCAATTGGAGCAAACAACTTTGAGCTTAAGCCTTAATTAGTTTCTCTAATGCAGTAGAATTGCAAGTTTCATGTATTTTCATTGGAAGATCCTTATCAATTCTTAGTTGAATTCTTGCAAATTTATGACACTGTTAAGACCAATAGGGTTAATCCCGAGGTCTACAGACTTCTGCTTTTCCCCTTTGCTGTATGAGACAGAGCTATGATATGGTTGGACTCACAACCTAAAGAAAGCCTGAACTCTTGGGAAAAGTTGGTCAATGCTTTCTTGGCCAAATTTTTTCCACCTCAAAAGATGAGCAAGCTTAGAGTGGAAGTCCAAACCTTCAGACAGAAGGAAGGTGAATCCCTCTATGAAGCTTGGAAAAGATACAAGCAATTGATCAGAAGGTGTCCTTCTAACATGCTTTCAGAATGGAGCATCTTAGGTATATGCTATGATGGTCTGTCTGAATTGTCCAAGATGTCATTGGACCACTTTGTTGGTGGATCTCTTCATCTGAAGAAAACCCCTGTAGAAGCCCAGGAACTCATTGAGATGGTTGCAAATAACCAGTTCATGTACACTTCTGAAAGAAATCCTGTGAATAATGGGATGACTTAGAAGAAAGGAGTTCTTGAGTTTGATACTCTGAATGCCATATTAGCTCAGAACAAAATATTGACTCAGTAAGTCAATATGATTTCTCAAAATCTGACTGGATTGCAAGCTGCATTCGGCAGTACTAAAGAAGCTTCCGCTGAAGGAGAAGCTTATGATCCTGAGAGTCCTAGAATGGAAAAAGTGAATTACATGGGATAATCCTATGGAAACACTTATAATCCTTCATGGAAAAATCATCCAAATTTCTCATGGAAAGATCAACAGAAGCCTCAACAAGGCTTCAATAATAATAATAATGATGGGAGAAATAGGTTTGGCAATAGCAATCCTTTTCCATCATCTTCTCAGCAACAGACAGAGAATTCTAAGCAGAGCCTCTCTGACTTAGTAACCATAGTCTCTGATCTATCTAAGACCACTCTCATTTTCATGACTGAAACAAGATCCTCCATCAGAAATTTGGAGGCACAAGTCCTAGTACTCTCCCAAGCAATACAGAAGAGAATCCAAAGAGAAAGTGCAAGGCCATCAATATATCCAAAGTGGCCAAACCTATAGAGGAGGAAGAGGCAGTGATTTCCAGTGAGGAAGACCTCAATGGATGTCCACTGACCACTAAGGAGTTCCCTAATGAGGAACCAAAGGAATCTGAAACTTATACAAAGACCATAGAGATTCCACTGAACTTACTATTGCTATTCATGAGCTCTGATGAGTATTTTTCCTTTGAAGAGGATGAAGATATTGTTGAAGAGCAAGTTGCTCGGTATCTAGGAGCAATCATGAAGCTGAATATCAAGTTATTTGGTAATGAGACTTGGGAGGATGAACCTCCATTGCTCATCAATGAACTGAATGCCTTGGTTTAACAGAAATTACCTTAGAAGAAACCGGATCCTGGAAGGTTCTTAATACCTTGTACCATAGGCACCATGACCTTTGAGAAGGCTCTGTGTGACCTTGGTTCAAGTATTAACCTCATACCACTCTCTGTAATGGAGAAACTGGGGATCTTTAAGGTACAAGCTGTAAGAATCTCACTAGAGATGGCAGACAAATTAATAAAACAGGCTTATGGACTTGTAGAGGATGTCTTAGTGAAGGTTGAAGGCCTTTACATCCCTGTTGACTTCATAATCCTAGACACTGGGAAGGATGAGGATGAATGCAACATCCTTGAAAGGCCCTTCCTAGCCACAGCAAGAGCTGTGATTGATGTGGACAGAGGAGAGTTGGTCCTGTAATTGCATGAGGACTACCTTGTGTTTAAAGCTCAAGGATATTCCCCTGTAACCATGGAGAAAAAGCATGAAAAGCTTCTCTCATTACAGAGTCAAGTAGAGCCCCCACATTCAAACTCTAAGTTTGGTGTTGGGAGGCCACTATCATGCTCTGAGTCTCTATGAAGCTCTCTAAGAGCTCACTGTCAAGCTATTGACATTAAAGAAGCGCTTATTGGGAGGAAACTCAATCTTATTTATCTATGTTAATTACTTTTTCATTTCATTTTCGATTGTTATTTTATGTTTTCATTAGGTTGATGATCATGTGGAGTCACAAAAACAGCTGCAAAATTAAAGCGGAATCAAAAACAACATAAAAAATAGCACACCCTGGAGGACAGGCTTACTGGCGTTTAAACGTCAGTAAGGATAGTAGAATGGGTGTTTAACGCCCATGCAGGCAGTATTCTGGCCGTTAAATGCCTGAATGGGCAGCATTCTAGGCATTTAACGCCAGAAATGGCAGCATCCTGGGCGTTCAGAAAAATGCCTAGTAAAGAAGGATTCCTGGTGTTTAACGCGTTAAACGCCCAAAGAGGCAGTCAAGTGGGCGTTAAACGCCAGAATGGATAGCATTCTGAATTTATATTTTGAAAAGGCCATGAGAGAGGAGCAACAATGGCAAGGAAGAGACATAGAGGAGCTCAAGAACTCCATTGGTTCTTCAAGAGGAAAAAGAAGCCACCATCACTAAGGTGGACCCGTTCTTTAATCTCCTTGCTTATTTTCTTTTCTGTTTTCGATTTTTATGCTTTATGTTTTGTCTATGTTTTTGTCTTTATTACATGATCATTAGTGTTTAGTGTCTATGTCTTAAAGCTATGAATGTTCCATGAATCTTTCACCTTTCTTAAATGAAAAATGTTTTCTGAAAAAGAAAAAGAAGTACATGAATTTTGAATTCTATCTTGAAAATAGTTTAATTATTTTGATGTGGTGGCAATAATTTTTGTTTTCTAAATGAATGCTTGAACAGTGCATATTTTTGATAGTGAAGTTTATGAATGTTAAAATTGTTGGCTCTTGAAAGAATAATGAAAAAAGAGAAATGTTATTGATAATCTGAAAAATCATAAAATTGATTCTTGAATCAAGAAAAAGCAGTGAAAAACACAAAGCTTGCGAAAAAAAAAACAAAAAAATGGCAAAAAATAAAGAAAAAGAAAGAAAAAGAAAAAGTAAGCAGAAAAAGCCAATAGCTCTTTAAACTAAAAGGCAAGGGTAAAAAGGATCCAAGGCTTTGAGCATTAATGGATAGGAGGGCCCAAAGGAATAAAATCCTAGCCTAAGCGGCTAGATCAAGCTGTCCCTAACCATGTGCTTGTGTCATGAAGGTCCAAGTGAAAAGCTTGAGACTGAGTGGTTAAAGTCGTGATCCAAAGCAAAAAGAGTGTGCTTAAGAACTCTGGTCACCTCTAACTGGGGTCTCTAGCAAAGCTGAGTCACAATCTGAAAAGGTTCACCCAATTATGTGTCTGTGGCATTTATGTATCCGGTGGTAATACTGGAAAACAAAATGCTTAGGGTCATGGCCAAGACTCACAAAGTAGCTGTGTTCAAGAATCAACATACTAAACTAAGAGAATCAATAACACTATCTGAATTCTGAGTTCCTATGGATGCCAATCATTCTGAACTTCAAAGGATAAAGTGAGATGCCAAAAACTGTTCAGAAGCAAAAAGCTACTAGTCCCGCTCATCTAATTGGAACTAAGCTTCATTGATATTTTGAAATTTATTGTATTTTATCTTCTTTTTATCTTATTTTGTTTTAAGTTGCTTGAGGACAAGCAACAATTTAAGTTTGGTATTGTGATGAGCGGATAATTTATACGCTTTTTGGCATTGTTTTTACATAGTTTTTAGTAGGTTTTAGTTACTTTTTATTATATTTTTATTAGTTTTTGTGCAAAAATCACATTTCTAGACTTTACTATGAGTTTGTGTGTTTTTCTGTAATTTGAGTTATATTCTGGCTGAAATTGAGGGATCTGAGTAAAAGTCTGATTTAGAGGCTGAGAAAGGACTGCAGATGCTGTTGGATTCTAACCCTCCTGCACTCGAAGTGGATTTTCTGGAGCTACAGAACCCCAATTGGTGCTCTCTCAATTACGTTGGAAAGTAGACATCTTGGGCTTTCCAGCAATGTTTAATAGTCCATACTTTGCCCTAGATTTCATGGCCCAAACCAGCCAGAGACCCTTTTCTGGCGTAAAATGCCGAAATTGGCACCAGAACTGGAGTTAAACGCCCAAACTGGCATCCAAGCTGGCGTTTAACTCTAGAAAAGGCCTATTCACGTGTAAAGCTCAATGCTCAGCCCAAGCACACACCAAGCGGGCTCTGAAAGTAGATTTCTGCACTATCTGCACTTAGTTACTCAATTTCTGTAATCCTTAGTTACTAGTTTAGTATAAATACTAGTCTTTCCTATTGTATTCGGAACTTTTGGGGCTTTGATCATCTTAGGCCATTTTGCACATTTGGAAGGCTGGCTATTCGGCCATGCCTAGACCTTTTTCTTATGTATTTTCCAACGGTGGAGTTTCTACACCTCATAGATTAAGGTGCGGAGCTCTGCTTTTCTTCATGAATTAATGCAAGTACTATTGTTTCTCTTTCAATTCACGCTTATTTCTTCTCCAGGATATACTCTCGTACGTAATTCAGTTAAGTCAGAATGAAGAGGTGACCCATGACAATCACCCACTATCTTCGTTACTTGCTTAGCCAAGATCCACGTGCCTGACAACCACAAGCAGTCTACATGATGTTCAACGTAGTCATTGGACGACAGCTGGAGTATAATCTCTTGGGTCTCTGATCCACGGATTTGACTTGCCTATCCTAACAACAGAGCATTTGAATCCATGAGATTAGAACCTTCGTGGTAGAGGCTAGAACCAATTGGCAGCATTCTTGAGAGTCGGAAAGTCTAAACCTTGTCTGTGATATTCCGAGTAGGATTTGAGACGGGATGACCGTGACGAGCTTCAAACTCACGAATGTTGGGCATAGTGACAGTGTGCAAAAGGATAGAAAGATCCTATTCCGACACAAGTGAGAACCGACAGATGATTAGTCGTGCGGTAGCTGTGCCTGGTATTTTTTATCCGAGATGAGAGATCCGACAGTTGATTAGCCGTACAGAAACCGTACTTGGACCATTTTCACTGAGAGGACGGATGGTAGCCTTTGACAACGGTGATCCACCAACATACAACTTGCCATGGAAGGGAGCACGCATGATTGGATGAAAACAGTAGGAAAGCAGAGGTTCATAAGCAACAAAGCATCTCCAAACGCTTATCTGAAATTCCCACCAATGAATTACATATGTATCTTTATTTTATTTTATGTTCTATTTATCTTTTAATTATCAAAACCTCATAACCATTTGAATCTGCCTAACTAAGATTTACAGGATAACCATAGCTTGCTTCAAGCCGACAATCTCTATGGGATCGACCCTTACTCGTGTAAGGTTTTATTACTTGGACGATCCAGTGCACTTGTTGGTTAGTTGTACCGGAGTTGTGAAAAGTGTGATCACAATTCCGTGCACCAATCATGCCTGCTCATCACGTCCACAAATTTGTCTCCTCCCTTCCTACGAGACAAATCCAAATAGAATCAGAAAAATCACAAATTATCAACAGAATTTAATTCTATCATTCCCAAACTGTTTCTTAGAGAGCAGAATCTGTCTTCACACAAAGGTTTATTAAAAATGTCTGCAAGTTGTTCTTCGGATTTTACAAATTGAATATCAATAGTTCTCTTTTGCACATGTTCTCTTATAAAGTGATATCTCACTTCAATGTGATTAGTTCTAGAGTGCAGAACAGGATTTTTTGAAATGTTTATTGCACTCATATTGTCACAAAATAAGGGTATGCTATTGATTTTTAATTTATAATCTTCCAACTGAGTTTTCAACTAAATTAATTGTGAACAACACGCAGAGGCAAATATATATTTAGCTTCGGCTGTGGACAGAGCAACTGTGGCTTGTTTCTTGCTTGATCACATGTTGAGTGAGCTTCCAAGGAAGCAACATATTCCGGAGGTGCTCTTTCTATCCACCCGGTCTCCCGCATAATCTGCATCACAAAACTCCACTGCACAAAAGTCATTAGTTCTAGGATACCATAAGCCATAATCACAAGTTCCCTTAATGTATCTAATGATTTTTTTACGGCTAAAAGATGGGATTCTTTTGGGTGAGATTGAAATCTTGAACATACACCCACACTTTGAACAATATCCGGTCTAGAGTATGTAAGATACATGAGTGAGCCAATCATTCCTCTATACCGTGTTTCATCCACATCTTTACCGTTTTCATCTTTCTCAAGTTTAGTATTTGGATGTATTGGAGTTCCCATAGGTTTGGAATTTTCTAGGCCAAATTTCTTGATTAATTCTTTAGCATATTTTCCTTGGTGAATAAAAATGGCGCTAGAAGTTTGTTTAATTTGGAGACCAAGAAAGAATGTTAGTTCTCCCATTAAACTCATTTCAAACTCACTAGTCATGAGTTTTCCAAACTCTTCACACAGGGATTCATTGGCCGATCCAAACACTATATCATCTAATTAAACTTAGAAGAATATCATCATTTGATACTTTTATAAATAAAGTTGTATCGGTGGTTCCCATTTGAAATTGATTTTCCAATAAGAAGGCACTAAGCCTTTCATACAAGCTCTTGGAGCTTGCCTTCGGCCATAAAGAGCCTTTGAAAGCATAAAAACATGATTTGGAAATTCCTTTCTTTCAAAACCGGGGGGTTAGGCCACATATACTTCTCTATCTATAAATCCATTAACGAAAGCACATTTGACATCCATTTGGAACATTTTAAACCCCTTGTGGGCAGCATAGGCAAGAAGCAATCTAATTGCTTCTATTCTTGCTACTGGGGCAAAAGACTCATCAAAATCTATACTCTCTTCTTGATCGTAACCTTGGGCCACTAATCTAGCCTTGTTACTGATGAGCAGATAATTTATACCCTTTTTGGCATTATTTTTACATAGTTTTTAGTATGCTTTAATTACTTTTTATTATATATTTATTAGTTTTTATTCAAAAATCACATTTCTGGACTTTACTATGAGTTTGTGTGTTTTTCTATGATTTTAGATATTTTCTGGCTGAAATTGAGGGACCTGAGCAAAAATCTGATTCAGAGGCTGAGAAAGGACTACATATGCTGTTGGATTCTGACCTCCTTGCACCCGAAGTGGCTTTTTTGGAGCTACGGAAGCCCAATTCGCGCGCACTCAATTGTGTTGGAAAGTAGACATCCTGGACTTTCCAGCAATATGTAATAGTCCATACTTTGCCCGAGATTTGACGGCCCAAACTGGTGTTCAAAGTCAGCCTACAACATCTTGGCGTAAAACGCCCAAACTGGCACCAGAATTGGATTTAAACGCACAAACTGGCACCAAAGCTGGCGTTTAACTCCAGGAATAGCCTATGCACGTGAAAGCTTCAATGCTCAGCCCAAGCACACCCCAAGTGGGCCCCGAAAATGGATTTCTGCACTATTTGCACTTAGTTACTCATTTTCTGTAACCCTAGGTTACTAGTTTAGTATAAAAACTACTTTTAGAGAGTTTCTTTTGTATCTCTGGACGTTGAGTCCTTAGACCATGGACATGGAGGCTGGCCTCATGGCCATGCTTAGACTTTTCACTTATGTATTTTCTACGGTGGAATTTCTACACCCTATAGATTAAGGTGTGGAGCTCTGCTGTTCTTCATGAATTAATACAAGTACTATTGTTTTTCTATTTAACTCACGCCTACTTCTTCTCTAAGATATTCACTCGCACTACAACCTGATGAATGTGATGACCCGTGACACTCATCATCATTCTTACTTATGAACGTGTGCCTGACAACCACTTCCGTTCTATCTGCAATAGCTTGAATGTGTATCTCTTGGCCTCCTGGTTCACGACGCATGATTGCCTCTCCTGACAACAGAGCATTCCATGCCGTGAGATCAGAGTCTTCATGGTATAGGCTAGAACCATTGACAGCATTCCTGAGATCTGAAAAGTCTAAACCTTGTCTGTGGTATTCCGAGTAGGATCTGGGAAGGGATGACTGTGACGAGCTTCAAACTTGTGAATGTTGGGCGCTGTGACAGTGTGCAAAAGGACAATGGTCCTATTCCGACGCTAGCGGGAACCGACAGATGATTAGCCGTGTGGTGACAGCGCATATGGACTTGTTTTCATCCGAGAGAATCATACAGCTTGCCATGGAAGTAGGTAACGCATGGTTTGACGAAGGCAGTAGGAAAGCAGAAGTTCAAAAGCAACAAAGCATCTCCAGACGCTTATCTGAAATTCCCACCAATGAATTACATAAGTATTTCTATTTTATTTTCTGTTTTATTTATATTTTAATTATCAAAACCTTATAACCATTTGAATCCGCCTGATTGAGATTTACAAGGATGACCATAGCTTGCTTCAAGCCGACAATCTCCGTGGGATCGACCCTTACTCACGTAAGGCTTATTACTTGGACGACCCAGTGCACTTGTTGGTCAGTTACACGGAATTGTGAAGAAGTCTTGAGATCACGTTCTCCCATACCACATTTTTGGCACTATAGCCAGGGAACGAATAATCACGATTCTGGCGTACCAAGTTTTTGGCGACGTTGCCAGGAATTGTTCGAGTTTGGACAACTGACGGTTCATCTTGTTGCTCAGATTAGGTAATTTTATTTTAATTTTAAGCTTTTTATTTTCAAAAAATTCAAAAAAAATATAATAATATATATTTTATTTTGTTCTTCAGAATTTTTAAGAATGATTTCTAGAGTTTCATCATGATCTGTTGAAGCCTAGCTGGCTGTCAAGCTATGTCTAAATTCTTTTGGACCGAGGCTTCCACTTATCATTGCAGGAGCTTTTTGATTCCCATCAATATGGTTGTGGTATGTAATGCTCTGTTGAAGCTGGCCATTGGCCATGTCTAATCTTTTGGACCGAAGCTTTCATGTAAAGCTTGGCTGGCTATTAAGCCATGTCTAAATTTTTGGACCGGAGCTTTAGACTAACATTGCATGATTCCTGGAATTCTTATTAAAAATTTTGTATCTTTTTAATTTCTCTTTCCAAATTAATTTTTGAAAATTTAAAAAAATTAATAAAACCATAAAAAACCAAAAATTTTTTGTGTTTCTTGTTTGAGTCTTGTGTTAAACTTTAAGTTTGGTGTCAATTGCATCTTTTTAATCTTTCTTCAAAAGTTTTCGAAAATCCATGCATTGAGTTTTGTTCTTCATTGATCTTCAAGTTGTTCTTGATGATTGTATTTGTTTGATCTTTAAATTTTTCTTGTTTTGTGTCTTTTCTTGTTTTTCATATGCATTCTTGAATTATTAGTGTCTAAAGTTTAAAAATTTTTAAGTTTGGTGTCTTGCATGTTTTTCTTTTCTTAAAAAATTTTCAAAAACATGTTCTTGATGTTCATCATGTTCTTCAAAGTGTTCTTGGTGTTCATCTTGACATCCAAAGTGTTCTTGCATGAATTTTTGTTTTGATCTTAAATTTTTATGTTTTGTGTCATTTTTATGTTTTTCTCTCTCCTCATTAAAAATAAAAAATAAAAAAATATCTTTCCTTATTTCACTCATAAATTTCGAAAATTTGAATTTATTTAGTCATAAAGTTTTAAAATTTAGTTGTTTCTTGTTAATCAAGTCAAAGTTTCAAATTAAAAATTCTATCTTTTTGAAATCCTTTTCAAAAATCAAATCTTTTTCAATTTTCTTCTCAATATTTTCGAAAATTTCATAATTTGATTTTCAAAATCTTTTTCTTATTTTTATTTTATATTTTCGAAATTAATGCTAACATTTAATGTTTAGATTCAAAAATTTTCAAGTTGTTACTTGCCTATTAAGAAAGGATCAATCTTTAAATTCTAAAATCATATGTTTTAGTTTCTTATTAGTCAAGTAATCAACTTCAATTTCAAAAAAAATCAAATCTTTTTAATTTCCTTTTCAAATCTTTTTCAAAATAAATTTCAATCATATATTTTTCAAAATCAATTTCAAAATCTTTTCCAACTTCTTATCTTTTCAAAATTGATTTTCAAATCTTTTTCAACTAACTACTTAACTTTTTGTTTGATTTTAAAAGTTTACTATTTCAATCATATCTTTTTCAAAACCACCTAACTTCTTTCCTCTCTCTAATTTTCGAAAATCACTAACCACTTTTTCAAAATTCTTTTTAATTAACAAATTGTTTTAAATTTTAATTTAATTTTATTCCTTTTTATAATTTTCGAATTATAACTAATAATTAAAATAAAAACAAAAATATTTTCCTTTTATTTTAATTTAAAATTTGAATATTCTCTCTCTCTCATCTCTTTCTATTTATTTATTTATTTATTTACTAACACTTCTCTTCTTCTTATAATTTGATGAGCGGGTATTTTATACGCTTTTTGGGGTTAATTTCATATAGATTTTAGTATATTTTAGTTAGTTTTTAGTTTATTCTCATTAGTTTCTAGGCAAAATTCATATTTCTGGACTTTACTATGAGTTTGTGTGTTTTTCTGTAATTTCAGGTATTTTCTGGCTGAAATTGAGGGAGCTGAGCAAAAATCTGATTCAGGCTGAAAAAGGACTGCTGATGTTGTTAGATTCTGACCTTTCTGCACTCAAAATGGAATTTCTGGAGCTACAGAAGTCCAAATGGCGCGCTTCCAATTGCGTTGGAAAGTAGACATCCAGGGATTTCCAGCAATATATAATAGTTCATACTTTGCTCAAGGATAGACGACGTAAACTGGCATTCAACGCCAGTTCCATGCTGCTGTCTGGCGTCCAGCGCCAGAAACAAGTTACAAAGTGGAGTTCAACGCCAGAAACAGGTTACAACCTGGCGTTGAACGCCCAAAACAGCCCAGGCACGTGAGAAGCTTTAGTCTCAGCCCCAGCACACACCAAGTGGGCCCCAGAAGTGGATTTCTGCACTATCTGTCATAGTCTACTCATTTTCTGTAAACCTAGGTTACCAGTTTAGTATTTAAATAACTTTTAGAGATTTATTTTGTATCTCATGACATTTTAGATCTAAACTTTGTACCTTTTGATGGCATGAGTCCCTAAACTCCATTGTTGGGGGTGAGGAGCTCTGCTGTGCCTCGATGAATTAATGCAAGTATCTCTGTTTTCCATTCAAACATGCGCGTTCCTATCTAAGATATCCATTCGCGCCTAATTATGGAGAAGGTGATGACCCGTGACATTCATCACCTTCCTCAATCCATGAACGTGTGTCTGACAATCACCTCCGTTCTACATCAGATTGAATGAATATCTCTTAGATTCCTTAATCAGAATCTCCATGGTATAAGCTAGAATCCATTGGCAGCATCCTTGAGAATCCGGAAAGTCTAAACCTTGTCTGTGGTATTCCTAGTAGGATTCTGGGATTGGATGACTGTGACGAGCTTCAAACTCGCGAGTGCTGGGCGTAGTGACAGATGCAAAAGGATAGCGAATCCTATTCCGGTATGATCGAGAACCTATAGATGATTAGCCGTGCGGTGACAGCGCACCTGGACCATTTTCACTGAAAGGAAGGATGGTAGCCATTGACAACGGTGATCCTCCAACATACAGCTTGCCATAGGAGGGACGTGCGTGCGTGAAGAAGAAGATAGGGAGAAAGCAGAGATTCAAAGGATGAAGCATCTCCAAAACTCCAACATATTCTCCATTACTGCATAACAAGTATTTAATTCGCATTCCTTTATTTTCTACAATTTGAACTGATAAACATAATTGACTTTCTGACTAAGATTTACAAGATAACCATAGATTGCTTCAAACCAACAATCTCCGTGGGATTCGACCCTTACTCACGTAAGGTATTACTTGGACGACCCAGTGTACTTGCTGGTCATGTGTGCGAAATTGTAAGAGAGTAACAATTTTGTGCACCAAGTTTTTGGCGCCGTTGCCGGAGATTGTTTGAGTTTGAACAACTGACGGTGAATCTTGTTGCTTAGATTAGGAAATTTTTGTCTTTTGGGTCAGAGTCTTTTCTTTTTCTTTTCAAAAATTTTTCAAAAATATTATTTTTCTTGTTTGATCTTTAATTTTTCTTGTTCTGTTTCTTTTCTTGTTTTTCTTGTGCCTTTTCAAAACATTAGTTGTCAAAAATTTTTGTTATTAGTTGTTAAAAAAAAATATCCTTCTTCAAAACAAGTGTTGCATTTATTGCCCAATTGGCTAGAGTGTTGGTTTATGTTCTTGATGATTGGGCACCAGTTCTATTAAAAATCTTTTTCAAAAATAATTTTTCCTTGATTAAATCTTGTGCCAAACTTTAAGTTTGGTGTTTTCTTGTTGATCTTTCTTTGTTTTTTGAAAATTTTAGTTTGGTTTTCTAAAAATTTTAAGTTTGGTGTTCGTTCTTCATGTTCTTGTGTTCTTGTGAGTCTTCAAAGTGTTCTTGAGTTTTCCTTGTGTCTTGATCTTAAAATTTTAAGTTTGGTGTTCCTTGGTGTTTTCCCTCCAAAATTTTCGAAAACAAGGAGCATTAGATCTAAAAATTTTAAATCTTGTGCTATTTTATTGTTTTTCTCTTTCCTCACTAAATTCAAAAATATCTTTTCTCTCTAATTTAAAACAAATTTTCGAAAATTATTTAAAAAAAAATTCAGATTTTTTTTTCAAAATTTAAAATCTTTTCCAAATCATATCTTTTTCAAAACTTCCTTACCACTTTCTCTCCCCTCATTTTTTCGAAAATCTTCACCTATTTTTATTTATTTTATTTTAATTTATTTTATTTTCGAAATAAATAAAGAAATAAATAAATAAATAAAAATAAAAAATTTTTTTATTTTACATCATCTCCCTTTCTCCATCATGGATCTAAGTGGAAATGAACAGTCCAGGAGGACTCTGGGGTCATATGCTAACCCCTCTACTGCTTCATATGGGAGTAGTATCTGCATACCCTCCATTGGAGTCAGTAGCTTCGAGTTGAATCCTCAGCTCATTATCATGGTGCAGTAAAGTTGCCAGTATTCCGGTCTTCCACAGGAAGAACCTACAGAGTTTCTGGCACAATTTTTACAAATTGCTGACACAGTACATGATAAGGAAATAGATCAGGATGTCTACAGACTATTACTGTTTCCATTTACTGTAAAAGATCAAGCTAAGAGGTGGTTAAATAACCAACCTAAGGCCAACATAAGGACATGGAAATAGCTGACAGAAAAATTCCTGAATCAATACTTTCCCCCAAAACGGATGACACAGCTAAGGCTGGACATCCAAGGCTTTAAAAAAGGAGATAAGGAATCTCTTTATGATGCCTGGGAGAAATACAGAGAGATGCTACGAAAATGCCCCTCTGAAATGTTTTCAGAGTGGGTTCAGTTAGACATCTTCTATTATGGGCTTGCAGAAGGAGCACAGATGTCTCTAGATTACTCAGCTGGTGGATCTATCCACATGAGAAAGACAATTGAAGAGGCTCAAGAGCTCATTGATACAGTTGCCAGGAATCAGCATCTGTACCTAAGCAGTGACCCTTCCATGAAAGAAGAGGTTAAAATAGTAACTGCTGAACTCAGCCCTGTAAAACAAGCTGCTGAATTCAATCAGCAATTGGACTTTCTAACAAAGCAGTTAGCCGAATTCAAGGATAAACTACAAGAGACAAGGATAGCTAATATAAATATGGAAGAACAATTGAAGCAAACAAAGCAGCAACTGTCAAGACAAATAACAGAAGAATGCCAAGCAGTTCAATTAAGAAGTGGGAAAACATTAAATACCCCACCTCAAGGCAGCAAAGAGTTAAGGAATGAGCAAACCACCCAAAATTCACCTGAGGACAGTAAGAGCCCAGGGAAAAGTAATTTTGGCGTTAAAACACCAGCAATCTGGTGGAAGGCTGGCGCTGAACGCCCAGACCATGCCCAAGACTGGCGTTCAACGCCAGAAACAAGCAAGGATCTGGCGTTAAACGCCCAAAATGGGCAAGATCTGGCGCTAAACGCCCAAAATGGGCACAGTTCTGGTGTTCAGACGCCAGGAACAGACAAGGAGTTGGCGTCTCACATCACTCTAGCTTCTAACTCTGGCACTCAATTGCTAGTGAGGGATCAGACACACACAAATGCTGATGACAACCCCTCTAAAAAGGCTTCTTTAGCCACTTCTGTAGGTAATAAACCTACAGCAACTAAGGTTGAGGAATATAAAGCCAAGATACCTTATCCTCAAAAACTCTGGAAAGAGGAACAGGATAAGCAATTTGCTCGCTTTGCAGACTATCTCAGGACTCTTGAAATAAAGATTCCATTTGCAGAGGCACTTGAGCAAATACCTTCTTATGCCAAGTTCATGAAAGAAATCTTGAATCATAAAAGGGATTGGAGAGAAACAGAAAGAGTTCTCCTCACTGAAGAATGCAGTGCAGTCATTCTAAAAAGCTTTCCTGAAAAGCTTAAAGACCCTGGGAGTTTTCTGATACCATGCACATTAGAAGGTAATTACACCAAGACAGCTTTATGTGATCTTGGGGCAAGCATCAACCTAATACCCGCATCCACTATCAGAAAGCTTGGTTTAACTGAAGAAGTTAAACCAACCCGGATATGTCTCCAACTTGCTGATGGCTCCATTAAATACCCATCAGGCGTGATTGAAGACATGATCGTCAGAGTTAGGCCATTCACCTTTCCCATTGACTTTGTAGTGCTGGAAATGGAGGAGCACAAGAGTGCTACTCTCATTCTAGGAAGACCCTTCCTAGCAACTGGACGAACCCTCATTGATGTCCAACAGGGGGAAATAACCCTGAGAGTCAATGATGATGAGTTTAAGTTGAATGTTGTCAAAGCCATGCAGCATCCAGACACACCAAAAGACTACATGAAAGTTGATCTTATCGACTCTTTGGTAGAAGAGATCAACATGGCTGAGAGTCTCGAATCAGAGTTAGAAGACATCTTTAAAGATGTTCAGCTTGATTTGGAGGATTCAGAGGAGATTAAAGAGCCTCTGAAATTTTCTCTGGAAGATGAAAAACCTCCTAAACCCGAGCTCAAACCATTACCACCATCCCTGAAATATGTATTTCTGGGAGAAGGTGATACTTTTCCAGTGATCATAAGCTCTGCTTTAAACCCACAGGAAGAGGAAGCACTTATTCAAGTGCTAAGGACACACAAGACAGCTCTTGGGTGGTCCATAGGTGACCTTAAGGGCATAAGCCCAGCTAGATGCATGCACAAAATCTTATTGGAGGATAATGCTAAACCAGTGGTTCAACCACAGAGGCGGCTAAATCCAGCCATGAAAGAAGTGGTGCAGAAAGAGGTCACCAAATTACTAGAGGCTGGGATTATTTATCCTATTTCTGATAGCCCCTGGGTGAGCCCTGTCCAAGTCGTCCCAAAAAAGGGAGGCATGCCAGTGATTCATAATGAAAAAAATGAACTGGTTCCTACAAGAACAGTTACAGGGTGGCGCATGTGTATTGACTACAGAAGGCTCAATACAGCCACCAGAAAGGATCATTTTCCTTTACCATTCATAGACCAGATGCTAGAAAGACTGGCAGGTCATGATTATTACTGCGTTCTGGATGGCTACTCAGGCTATAACCAGATTACAGTAGATCCCCAAGATCAAGAGAAAACAGCATTCACATGTCCATCTAGAGTGTTTGCTTATAGAAGGATGCCATTTGGGCTGTGTAATGCGCCTGCAACCTTCCAGAGATGCATGCTCTCTATTTTCTCTGATATGGTGGAAAAATTTTTGGAAGTCTTCATGGATGACTTCTCAGTATACGGAGACCCATTCAGCTCCTGTCTTGATCACCTAAAACTTGTTTTGAAGAGATGCCAAGAGACCAACCTAGTTTTAAACTGGGAGAAATGTCACTTCATGGTGACTGAAGGGATTGTCCTTGGGCATAAAATCTCAAACAAGGGGATAGAGGTGGATCAAGCAAAAATAGAGGTAATTGAAAAATTACCACCACCTGCCAACGTTAAGGCAATCAGAAGCTTTCTGGGGCATGCAGGATTCTATAGGAGGTTTATAAAGGATTTTTCAAAAATCACAAAACCTCTAAGCAATCTGCTAGCTGCTGACACGCCATTTGTGTTTGACACAGAGTGTCTGCAGGCGTTTGAAACGCTGAAAGCTAAGCTGGTCACAGCACCAGTCATTTCTGCACCAGACTGGACATTACCATTTGAGCTAATGTGTGATGCCAGTGATCACGCCATTGGTGCAGTATTGGGACAGAGGCATGACAAGCTTCTGCACGTCATTTATTATGCTAGTCGCATTTTAAATGATGCCCAGAAAAATTACACAACCACAGAAAAAGAATTCCTTGCAGTGGTTTATGCCATTGACAAGTTCAGATCATACTTAGTAGGATCAAAAGTGATTGTGTATACTGACCATGCTGCTCTTAAATATTTACTCACAAAGAAGGATTCAAAACCCAGGCTCATCAGATGGGTGTTGCTTCTGCAAGAGTTTGATATAGAAATAAGAGACAGAAAAGGGACAGAGAACCAAGTGGCTGATCATCTGTCCTGGATAGAGCCAGTAGAAGGGACGTCCCTCCCCTTTCTTGAGATCTCTGAGACTTTTCCGGATGAGCATTTATTTGCCATTCAGGAAACACCATGGTTTGCCAATATTGCAAACTATAAAGCTGCAAGGTTCATACCCAAAGAGTACAACGGCAACAAAAGAAAAAATTAATCACTGATGCAAAGTACTACTTGTGGGATGAACCCTATCTCTTTAAAAGATGTGCAGACGGAATAATCCGTAGGTGTGTTCCTAGAGAAGAAGCACAAAGGATCCTATGGCATTGCCATGGATCTCAATATGGAGGCCGTTTCGGAGGTGAGCGAACAGCCACCAAGGTCCTCCAATGTGGCTTCTATTGGCCCACACTCTATAAAGATTCCCGAGAGTTTGTACGTAACTGTGACAATTGCCAAAGAGCTAGTAATCTGCCTCATGGTTACGCCATGCCTCAACAAGGAATCTTGGAGATTGAGTTGTTTGACGTATGGGGAATTGACTTCATGGGACCTTTCCCACCATCATTCTCAAACACTTATATTCTGGTGGCAGTTGACTATGTATCAAAATGGGTTGAGGCCATTGCCACACCCACCAATGATACTAAAACAGTGCTGAAGTTCCTCCAGAAAAATATCTTCAGCAGGTTTGGGGTCCCTAGAGTACTAATCAGTGATGGGGGCACTCACTTCTGCAACAAACAGCTTTACTCTGCCATGGTCTGGTATGGGATTCGCCACAAGGTGGCGACTCCATATCATCCACAGACTAAGGGACAAGCTGAAGTCTCTAACAGAGAGCTAAAAAGAATCCTAGAACGGACTGTAAATACCCGTAGAAAGGATTGGGCAAGAAGCTTGGATGATGCTCTGTGGGCATACATAACAGCATTCAAGACTCCTATTGGGACCTTTCCATACTAACTGGTCTATGGTAAGGCATGTCACCTGCCCGTGGAACTGAAACATAAAGCCTACTGGGCAACCAGATTCCTGAACTTTGATGCCAAATTAGCTGGAGAAAAAAGATTGCTCCAGCTAAATGAGCTAGAGGAATTCAGATTCACTGCTTTCGAAAATGCCAAGCTTTATAAAGAAAAATAAAAAAAGTGTCATGACAGAAAGCTGTCATCTAGAATCTTTGAACCAGGACAAAAGGTTCTGTTGTTCAACTCTAGGCTCAGGCTATTCCCCAGGAAACTGAAGTCCCGGTGGAGGGGACCATATGTGATTACAAGTGTATCACCATATGGTTATGTGGAGCTTCAAGATATTGATTCTGATAAGAAGTTCATTGTCAATGGACAGAGAATCAAGCACTATCTTGAAGGCAATGTTGAGCAAGAGTGCTCAAGGTTGAAGCTAGACTAAAAGCTCAGCAAGGTCCAGCTAAAGACAATAAAGAAGCGCTTGCTGGGAGGCAACCCAGCCATGGGGCATCAATCCTCTAAGCATTTTGCCCTATTTTTATTTTTATTTGTTTATATAAAGTTCATTGATAACAAGGTAAAGAATCAATTGCATAAGTTCACAGGGTTACAGAAGGATTCTGCACACAAAACAGAGAAAAAGAGCTCACTGGCAAGAAAACGCCAGTAAAAGTCTGTTTTGGGCGTTCAACGCCCAACAGAAGCATCCACTGGGCGTTGAATGCCAGTGAGGATAGCCATCTGGGCGTTAAACGCCAGAAAGAAGCTCTTTCTGGGCGTTTAACGCCATATTTACAGCATTTTGGGCGTTCAGAAAAACGCCCAGTAACAAAGGACTTCCTGGCGTTCAACGCCAGAAAGAAGCAGCAGTTGGGCGTTGAACGCCCAGGAGAGGCAGCATTTGGGCGTTCAAACGGCAGGATGGTGGGGAGGAGGTAAATTCACTTTTCTTCATATTTTTCATTTTAATCTTAATTTTCATGCTTCAATTCATGATTTCTTGCATAAACATGTTAAGAACCCTGATTTCTAAAATCCCTAATTTCTAAAAACCCTACCTTAAAAATATCAAATGTATCTTAATCCATAAGCACAAACCCTCTTTTTCAAATTCAATCCAACTCTTTTTCAAATTTTCAAAACAAATCTATTTTTTAAACTAATATCTTTTTCAAATCTCCACATTATCTTTTTCAAAATCTAGATTTATCTTTTTCAAAAATTTTTCATATCTTTTCAATTTTAAACTATATCCTCTCTTATCATATCTTCTATCTTATCTTTTCCAAATGAATCTTTTTATCATATCTTTGCAAAATTTTCGAACCCACCCCCCTCCCTTTATATATGGGTTCGGCCTCCACCCTCCTCCATCAACAATTGCACCTAGCTCTCCTTCTATCCCTCTCCTTTCTTTTCTTTTGCTTGAGGACAAGCAAACCTCTAAATTTGGTGTGTTTATCCGTGATCACTAAGAGCATGGCTCCTAAGCGAAAACAACCTACTTCAAGAGGCAAGAAAGAGAGCGTTCCAAAACCACTTTGGAATCAAGGGAAGTTCTTATCTAAAGAACATTCAGACCATTATTATAAAACAATGGGTCTAAGATCAGTGATCCTGGAAGTTAGATTCGATCTGAAAGAAGACAAATATCCGGAGATCTAGGAGCAAATTCGAATCAGGAACTGGGAGGTCCTAGCTAATCCTGAAATGAAAGTGGGAAGAAATATGGTCCAAGAGTTCTATGCTAATATATGGCATACAGACAGGCAAAGACTATCTGGATCTGATATCTATGACTATCGAACCGTGGTCAGAGGAAAGATTATTCATACCCACACTGACAAGATCAAAGAGATTTTAAAGCTACCCCAGCTGAAAGATGATCCAGACTCCTTCAATAGGAGAATGATGAGAACAAACAAGAGCCTGGATAAGATTCTAGAAGACATATGCATCCCTGGAGCCAGGTGGACCACCAGCACGAAGGGTGTTCCTAATCAACTCAAAAGAGAAGATCTCAAACCAGTGGCCAGAGGCTGGCTGGACTTCATTGGGCATTCTCTGCTGCCCACTAGCAACTGTTCTGAAGTCACTGTTAAAAGAGCAGTGATGATCCATTGCATCATGATGGGAAAAGAAGTGGAAGTTCATCAACTGATTTCAACTGAATTCTACAAAATTGCTAACAAAAATTCTAAAGAGGCCAGGTTGGCTTACCCAAACTTGATTTCTCTGCTCTGCAAGGACGCTGGAGTAAGGATGGGAATAACTGAGTATATCTCAATTGAGAAACCAATCACCAAAGCATCTATGGAAAAACAACAAGCACAGGATGACCTCATCAAGAAGAAAACACAGGAATTTCTCCCAGAAATCCCTCAATCTGAATATTGGGAGTATCTTGAAACATCAGTTACCAAGATGCAAGAAGCTATGGAACAAATAATAAAGGAACAGAAGGAACAAAGTCAAATTCTTTGCTATTTGATTAAAGAACAGGAAGAGCAAGGGCGTGACTTGAGGGAATTAAAGCGCCAGAAGTTATCTCTTGAAGGACCAAGCACCCCACAGATCTGAGGAACATCCACTTCCCAGAACAAAGGTTGTTAAATTCCAATTTCTGCTTTAACTCTGTGATAGTTGTCGTTATAGGAGTTTACCTTAGGAGTCATATAGTAGTAATTAGTGTCTATTTTGATTTTACCTCCAATTAAGTTATAGTCTATTTTTCTCATCATCAGCAAACATGAATAAAATAGCAGATCTTTTGAATAAGAGGCAATAAAATTCGAGTTTTAATAAGAAAAATTCTAATTAGTAACATGTGGTGGCAATGCTTTCTGTCTTCTGAATGAATGCTTGAACAGTGCATATATCTTTTGAATTTGTTGTTTAAGACTGTTAAATATGTTGGCTCTTGAAAGAATGATGAACATGAGACATGTTATTGATAATCTGAAAAATCATAAAAATGATTCTTGAAGCAAGAAAAAGCAGCAAAGAACAAAGCTTGCAGAAAAAAATAGAAAGAAAAAGAAAAGCAAGCAGAAAAAGCCAAAAGCTCTTAAAACCAAAAGGCAAGGGTAAATGAAAAGGATCCCAAGGCTTTGAGCATCAGTGGATTGGAGGGCCTAAAGGAATAAAATCCTGGCCTAAGCGGCTAAACCAGGCTGTCCCTAGCCATGTGCTTGTGGCGTGAAGGTGTCAAGTGAAAACTTGAGACTGAGCGGTTAAAGTCAAGGTCCAAAGCAAAAAGAAGAGTGTGCTTAAGAACCCTGGACACCTCTAATTGGGGACTTTAGCAAAGCTGAGTCACAATCTAAAAGGGTTCACCCAATTATGTCTCTGTGGCATTTATGTATCCGGTGGTAATATTGGAAAACAAAGTGCTTAGGGCCACGGCCAAGACTCATAAAGTAGCTGTGTTCAAGAATCATCATACTGAAATAGGAGAATGAATAACACTATCTGAATTCTAAGTTCCTATAGATGCCAATCACTCTGAGCTTCAATGGATAAAGTGAGATGCCAAAACTGTTCGGAAGCAAAAAGCTACTAGTCCCGCTCATCTAATTAGAATCTGAGCTTCACTCAAAAACTCTGAGATATTATTGCTTCTTGACTTATTAGTCTTCTATTTTTTTGCCTAGTTTCTTGAGGACAAGCAACAGTTCAAGTTTGGTGTTGTGATGAGCGGGTATTTTATACGCTTTTTGGGGTTAATTTCATATAGATTTTAGTATATTTTGTTAGTTTTTAGTTTATTCTCATTAGTTTCTAGGCAAAATACATATTTCTGGACTTTACTATGAGTTTGTGTATTTTTCTATAATTTTAGGTATTTTCTGGCTGAAATTGAGGGAGCTGAGAAAAATCTGATTCAGGCTGAAAAAGGACTGCTGATGCTGTTGGATTCTGACCTCTCTGCACTCAAAATGGAATTTCTGGAGCTACAGAAGTCCAAATGGTGCGCTTCCAATTGCGTTGAAAAGTAGACATCCAGGGCTTTCCATCAATATATAATATTCCATACTTTGCTCAAGGATAGACGACGTAAACGGGCGTTCAACGCCAGTTCCATGCTGCTGTCTGGCGTCCAGCGCCAGAAACAAGTTACAAAGTGGAGTTCAACGCCAGAAACAGGTTACAACCTGGCGTTGAACGCCCAAAACAGCCTAGGCACGTGAGAAGTTTTAGTCTCAGCCCCAGCACACACCAAGTGGACCCCAGAAGTGGATTTCTGCACTATCTGTCATAGTCTACTCATTTTCTATAAACCTAGGTTACCAGTTTAGTATTTAAACAACTTTTAGAGATTTATTTTGTATCTCATGACATTTTAGATCTAAACTTTGTACCTTTTGATGGCATGAGTCTCTAAACTCCATTGTTGGGGGTGAGGAGCTCTGCTGTGCCTCAATGAATTAATGCAAGTATCTCTGTTTTCCATTCAAACATGCGCGTTCCTATCTAAGATATTCATTCGTGCCTAATTATGGAGAAGGTGATAACCCGTGACATTCATCACCTTCCTCAATCCATGAACGTGTGTCTGACAATCACCTCCGTTCTACATCAGATTGAATGAATATCTCTTAGATTCCTTAATCAGAATCTCCGTGGTATAAGCTAGAATCCATTGGCAGCATCCTTGAGAATCCAGAAAGTCTAAACCTTGTCTGTGGTATTCCTAGTAGGATTCTGGGATTGGATGACTGTGACGAGCTTCGAACTCGCGAGTGCTAGGTGTAGTGACAGACGCAAAAGGATAGCGAATCCTATTCCGGTATGATCGAGATACTACAGATGATTAGCCGTGCGGTGACAGCGCACCTGGACCATTTTCACTGAAAAGAAGGATGGTAGCCATTGACAACGGTGATCCTCCAACATACAGCTTGCCATAGGAGGGACGTGCGTGCGTGAAGAAGAAGATAGGGAGAAAGCAGAGATTCAAAGGACGAAGCATCTCCAAAACTCCAACATATTCTCCATTACTGCACAACAAGTATTTAATTCGCACTCCTTTATTTTCTACAATTTGAACTGATAAACATAATTGACTTTCTGACTAAGATTTACAAGATAACCATAGATTGCTTCAAACCAACAATCTCCGTGGGATTCGACCCTTACTCACGTAAGGTATTACTTGGACGACCCAGTGCACTTGCTGGTCATGTGTGCGAAATTGTAAGAGAGTAACAATTTTGTGCACCAGGAATCATCCAAATTTCTCATGGAAGGATCAGCAGAAGCCTAATCAAGGCTTCAATAATAATAATGGTGGAAGAAACAGGTTTGGCAATAGCAAACCTTTTCCATCATCTTATCAGCAATAGACAGAGAATTCTAAGCAGAGCCACTCTGACTTAGCAACTGTAGTCTCTGATCTATCTATGACCACTCTCAGTTTTATGACTAAAGGAAGGTCCTCCATTAGAAATTTGGAGGCACAGGTGGGTCAGCTGAGTAAAAGAGTTACTGAACTCCCTCCTAGTACTCTCCCAAGCAATACAGAAGACAATCCAAAGAGAGAGTGCAAGGCCATTTACACGTCCAACATGGCCGAACCTAGTGAGGAAGGAAAGGCAGTGATTTCCAGTGTGGAAGACCTCAATAGACGTCCACTGGCCTCCAAGGAGTTCCCTAATGAGGAACCCAAGGAATCTGAGGCTCATATAGAGACCATAGAGATTCCACTAAACTTGCTTTTGCCCTTCATAAGCTCTGATGAGTATTCTTCCTCTAAAGAGGATAAAGATATTATTGGAGAGCAAGTTGCTCAATATCTAGGAGCAATCATGAAGCTGAATGCCAAGTTATTTGGTAATGAGACTTGGGAGGATGAACCCCCATTGCTCATCAGTGAACTAAATGATCTGGTTTAACTGAAATTACCTAAGAAGAAACAGGATCCTGGAAAGTTCTTAATACCTTGTACCATAGGCACCATGACCTTTGAGAAGGCTCTGTGTGACCTGGGGTCAGGGATAAACCTCATGCCCCTCTGTAATGGAGAAACTAGGGATCTTTGAGGGGCAAGCTGTAAGAATCTCACTAGAGATGGCAGACAATTCAAGAAAACAAGCTTATTGACTTGTA
The DNA here is from genome assembly GCF_003086295.3 of Arachis hypogaea. NCBI lineage: Eukaryota > Viridiplantae > Streptophyta > Magnoliopsida > Fabales > Fabaceae > Arachis > Arachis hypogaea. Next base: position 67,491,041 of record NC_092054.1, on the reverse strand, counting down.
GAGGATGTCTTAGTGAAGGTTGAAGGCTATTACATCCCTGCTGACTTCATAATCCTAGATACTGGGAAGGAAGAGGATGAATCCATCATCCTTGGAAGACCCTTCCGAGCCACAGCAAGAGCTGTGATTGATGTGGACAGAGGAGAGTTAGTCCTTCAAGTGAATGAGGACTACCTTGTGTTTAAGGCTCAAGAATCTTCTTTTGTAACCATGAAGAGGAAGCATGAAAAGCTTCTCTCAACACAGAGTCAAGCAGGGCCCCCACACTCAACTTCTAAGTTTGGTGTTGGGAGGCAACATCAAGCTCTGAGTCTCTGTGAAGCTCTCTAGGAGCTTCACTGTCAAGCTATTGACATTAAAGAAGCGCTTGTTGGGAGGCAACCTAATGTTATTTAATTATATTTAATTATTTTCCATTGTTATTTTATGTTTTCTTTAGGTTGATGATCATATGAAGTCACAAAAACAACAAAAAAAAATCAAAAATAGAATGAAAATAGCACTAAAAGCAGCACACCCTAGAGGATAAGCCTACTAGCGTTTAAACGCCAGTAAGGATAGCAAAATGGGCGTTTAACGCCCAGCCTGGCAGCATTCTGGGTGTTAAACGCTAGAATGGGCAGCACTCTAGGCGTTTAACGCCAGAAAGGGCTGTCTGGCATCTGGCTGGTGTTAAACGCCAGAAATGGGCATCTGGCTAGCGTTTAACGCCAGAAATGGGCAGCAGACTGGCGTTTAATGCCAGGAAAGGTAGCAGAGCTAGCGTTAAACGCCAGGATTGTCACAAAATGGGCGTTTGAATGCCAGATTGGTGCAGGGACTCAAATTCCTTGACACCTCAGGATTTGTGGACCCCATAGGATCCTTACCTACCCTACTTCTTCTTCTCTCCTTTTCACACCTTTCCATAACACTCTTCCCCAAACACCCCTCACCTATCAAATCCTACCCTCTTCCCCACAACCTCTTCACCACTCAGATCCATCCATCATTAAACCCCACCTACCTCACCATTCAAATTCAAACCATTTCCCTCCCAATACACCCACCTTGGCTGAACCCTCTCCTCACCTCCATCTCCTTTATTTCTTCTTCTTCTTCTACTCCTTTCTTTCTTCTTTTACTCGAGGACGAGCAAACCTTCTAAGTTTGGTGTGGGAAAAGCTAAAGCTTTTTGTTTTCCATTACCACTAATGGCACCTAAGGCTGGAGAAACCTCTAGAAAGAAGAAAGGGAAGGCAATTGCTTCCACTTCTGAGTCATGGGAGATGGAGAGATTCATCTCAAAGGTCCATCAAGACCACTTCTATGAAGTTGTGGCCAAGAAAAAGGTGATCCCCGAGGTCTCCTTCAAGCTTAAAAAGAGTGAATATCTAGAGATCCGACATGAGATTCGAAGAAGAGGTTGGGAAATTCTCACCAACCCCATTCAATAAATCGGGATCTTAATGGTTCAAGAGTTCTATGCTAATGCATTGATCACTAAGAACCATGATCAAAGTGTGAACCCGAATCCAAAGAATTGGCTCACAATGGTTTGGGGGAACTACTTAGATTTTAGTCCAGAAAATGTGAGGTTAGCATTCAACTTGCCAATGATGCAAAGAGATCCTCACCCTTTCACTATAAGGGTCAACTTTGATCAAAGGTTAGACCAAGTCCTTAGGAACATTTGTGTGGAAGGCGCTCAATGGAAGAGAGACTCAAGAGGCAAGCCGGTTCAACTAAGAAAGCTTGACCTCAAACCAATGGCTAGGGGATGGTTGGAGTTCATCCAACGCTCTATAATTCCTACTAGCAACCAGTCTGAAGTTACTGTAGACCGGGCTATCATGATCCATAGTATCATGAATGGAGAGGAAGTAGAAGTTCATGAGATCATATCTTTAGAACTCTACAAGGTGGCAGATAAGCCCTCTACTTTGGCAAGGTTAGCCTTCCCTCATCTCATTTGTCACCTATGCCATTCAACTGGAGTTGTCATAGAGGAAGACACCCTCATTGAAGAGGACAAGCCCATTACTAAGAAAAGGATGGAGCAAACAAGAGAGCCCACTCATGGACCTCAATAAGAGCATGAGAAAATTCCTCATCATAAAATCTTTGAGATGCCTCAAGGGATGCACTTTCCTCCACAAAACTATTGGGAGCAAATCAACACCTCCCTAGGAGAATTAAGTTCCAACATGGGACAACTAAGGATGGAGCACCAAGAGCATTCCATCCTCCTCCATGAAATTAGATAAGACCAAAGAGCCATGAGGGAGGAACCACAAAGGCAAGGATGAGACATAGAGGAGCTCAAGCACTCCATAAGATCTTCAAGAGGAAGAACTCGTCGCCATCACTAAGGTGGACCTGTTCTTTAATTTCCTTATTTTTATTTTTCTATTTTTCGAAAAATATACTTTATGTCTTGTCTATGTTTGTGTCTTTATTACATGATCATTAGTGTCTAGTGTCTATGCCTTAAAGCTATGAATGTCCTATGAATCCATCACCTTTCTTAAATGAAAAATGTTTTTAATTGCAAAAGAACAAGAAGTACATGGTTTCGAATTTTATCTTGAAATTAGTTTAATTATTTTGATGTGGTGGCAATACCTCTTGTTTTCTGAATGAATGCTTGAACAGTGCATATTTTTGAATTTGTTGTTTATGAATGTTAAAATTGTTAGCTCTTGAAAGAATAATGAAAAAGGAGAAATGTTATTGATAATATGAAAAATCATAAAATTGATTCTTGAAGCAAGAAAAAGCAGTGAATAAGCAAGGCTTGCAAAAAAAAAGTGGCAAAAAAATAAAGAAAAAAAAAGAAAGAAAAAGAAAAAGCAAGCAGAAAAAGCCAGTAACCCTTTAAACCAAAAGGCAAGGGTAGGAAAAAAGGATCCAAGGCTTTGAGTATTAATGGATAGGAGGGCCCACAGGAATAAAATCCTGGCCTAAGCGGCTAAACCAAGCTGTCCCTAACCATGTGCTTGTGGTGTGAAGGTGTCAAGTGAAAAGCTTGAGACTGAGCGGTTAAAGTCGTGGTCCAAAGCAAAAAAAGTGTGCTTAAGAGCTCTGAACACCTCTAACTGGGGGCTCTAGCAAAGCTGAGTCACAATCTGAAAAGGTTCACCCAGTTATGTATCTATGCCATTTATGTATCCGGTGGTAATACTGGAAAACAAAGTGCTTAGGGTCACGGCCAAGACTCATAAAAGTAGATGTGTTCAAGAATCAACATACTGAACTAAGAGAATTAATAACACTATCTGAATTCTGAGTTCCTATAGATGCCAATCATTCTGAACTCCAAAGGATAAAGTGAGATGCCAAAACTGTTCAGAGGCAAAAAGGCTACAAGTCCCGCTCATCTAATTGAAACTAATTTTCAGTGATAAGTTTGGAATTCATTGTATATTCTCTTCTTTTTATCCTATTTTGTTTTTAGTTGCTTGGGGACAAGCAACATTTTAAGTTTGGTGTTGTGATGAGCGGATAATTTATACCCTTTTTGGTATTGTGTTTACATAGTTTTTAGTATGTTTTAATTATTTTTTATTATATTTTTATTAGTTTTTATTTAAAAATCACATTTCTGGACTTTACTATGAGTTTGTGTGTCTTTTTGTGACTTCAGGTATTTTCTGGTTGAAATTGAGGGACCTGAGCAAAAATCTGATTCAGAGGCTGAAAAAGGACTGCAGATGCTGTTGGATTCTGACCTCCTTGCACTCAAAGTGGATTTTCTGGAGCTACAGAAGTCCAATTAGCGCGCTCTCAATTGCGTTGGAAAGTAGACATCCTGGGCTTTCCAGCAATATATAATAGTTTATACTTTGCTCGATATTTGATGGCCCAAACTGGCGTTCAAAATCAGCCTACAACATCTTGGCGTAAAACGCCCAAACCGCCACCAGAATTGGAGTTAAACGCCCAAACTGGCACCAAAGCTGGCATTTAACTCCAGGAACAGCCTATGCACGTGAAAGCTTCAATGCTCAGCCCAAGCACACACCAAGTGGACCCCGAAAGTGGATTTCTGTACTATTTGCACTTAGTTACTCATTTTCTGTAACCCTAGGTTACTAGTTTAGTATAAAAACTACTTTTAGAGAGTTTCTTTTGTATCTCTGGACGTCGAGTCCTTAGACCTTGGATATGGAGGCTGGCCTCAAGGCCATGCCTAGACTTTTCACTTATGTATTTTCTACGGTGGAGTTTCTACACCCCATAGATTAAGGTGTGGAGCTCTGCTGTTCTTCATGAATTAATACAAGTACTATTATTTTTCTATTCAACTCACGCCTACTTCTTCTCTAAGATATTCACTCGCACTTCAACCTGATGAATGTGATGACCCGTGACACTCATAATCATTCTCACTTATGAACGCGTGCCTGACAACCACTTCCGTTCTATCAGCAATAGCTTGAGTGTGTATCTCTTGGCCTCCTGGTTCACGACGCATGATTGCCTCTCCTGACCACAGAGCATTCCATGCCATAAGATCAGAGTCTTCGTGGTATAGGCTAGAACCATTGGCAGCATTCCTGAGATTCAGAAAGTCTAAACCTTGTCTGTGGTATTCCGAGTAGGATCTGGGAAGGGATGACTGTGACGAGCTTCAAACTTGTGAATGTTGGGCGCAGTGACAGTGTGCAAAAGGACAATGGTCCTATTCCGACGCTAGCGGGAACTGACAGATGATTAGCCGTGCGGTGACAGCGCATATGGATTTGTTTTCATCCGAGAGAATCATACAGCTTGCCATGGAAGGAGGTAACGCATGGTTGGAAGAAGGCAGTAGGAAAGTAGAAGTTCAGAAGCAACAAAGCATCTCCAGACGCTTATCTAAAATTCCTACCAATGAATTACATAAGTATTTCTATTTTATTTTCTGTTTTATTTATATTTTAATTATCAAAACCTTATAACCATTTGAATCCTCCTGACTGATATTTACAAGGATGACCATAGCTTGCTTCAAGCCGACAATCTTCGTGGGATCGACCCTTACTCACGTAAGGTTTATTACTTGGACGACCCAGTGCACTTGCTAGTCAGTTACACGGAATTGTGAAGATGTCTTGAGATCACATTCTCCCACACCACGTTTTTGGCACTATAGCCAGGGAATGAATAATCACAATTCTGGCGTACCAGTTACGAACAACACTACCATCCTCTCCCAATTTATTTTTAAAAATCCACTTAGTACCCGTTACCTTCTTACCATTCAGATTAGGTACAAGTGTCCAAACCTCATTCTTTTCAAATTGGGCAAGCTCCTCTTCCATGGCTTTGACCCAAGAGGGGTCTTCAAGAGCTTGTTTCACATTGTGAGGTTCCATTTGGGACAAGAAAGCAGCATTGCTTGGCTCGGCTTATTTCTTGGATATGGATCTTGTGGTTACTCCTTGGGAAGGGTCACCTATGATAAAATCATGAGGATAACCCCTCATAGACTTCCACTCTCTTGGTTTTTGGAGTAAGGTTGAGCTTTGATGAGCTTCAGCAGATTGTTCGATTCCAGATTCTCTTAATGGCTCAGGAGACAAAACAAAAATGTCTCCTCCATCCTGATGAGACAAATTTGGTCGGACAGATTCTTCATTTGGGACAGCAGTTGGGATTTCTTGTCTTGATTGATGGTTCATATCAGCTTCACTTCCTGTATCATCATCTAAAAGAGCAATGGGAATTGAATTAGTATAAAAAAAAAGAAACGTGTATGGATTCCTCTATGGTCTTATCATCTTTGAGGTAAATTCTATACGCTTTGCTAGTGGTGGAGTATCCAACAAACATTCCCTCATAGAATTTTGGATCAAACTTTCCAAGATTTTCTTTATTATTAAGCACAAAATATTTGCATCCGAAAATGTGGAAATACTTAAGATTTGGTGGGTTTCCTTTCCATAGCTCATAAGGAGTTTTCTTCAAACCCTTTCTAATGATGGTCCTATTCAAAATATAACAAGCTGTATTTACAGCTTCAGCCCACAGAAACTTTGGAACATCATTTTCACAAAGCATAGCCCTAGTCATTTCTTGAAGGCTTCTATTCCTTCTTTCAACTACCCTATTTTGTTGAGGAGTTCTAGGACATGAGAAGTTGTGTGTAATTCCAAAATCATCACAAAATTTTTCAAAATCTTGATTTTCAAATTCTTTTCCATGATCACTTCTCAAGTGGGCAATTTTCAAATCTTTTTTATTTTGAATTCTTTTACAAAGAGTTGAAAAATCATGGAAAGCATCATTTTTATGAGCTAGGAAGAGTACCCAATCGAATCTAGAGTAATCATCTACCACCACCAAGCCATAATGTTTACCTCCTAAACTTTGAGTCATAGTGGGACCAAAAAGATCAATATGCAACATTTCTAATGGCCTCTTGGTAGAAATTCCATCTTTTGGTTTAAAAGAAGATTTTACTTGTTTTCCTAATTGATAAGAATCACAAGTAATATCCTTATCAAATTTAATGTTTGGAATTCCTCTCACTAAGTTTTTCTTAACAAGCTTAGAAATTTGGTACATGCTTGCATGACCCAATTTCTTATGCCATAGCCATTTTTCAGATTCAAGTGAGGTAAAGCATGTTACTTTTTTATCTTTTAAATCCTCAAGAGTCAATCCATACACATTGTTGCATCTTTTAGCTTCAAACAAAATTTTACCCGATTTTTCACAAATAACCAAGCAAACCAACTTTCTAAAAATGACTTCATACCTAAGATCACATAATTGGCTAACACTTAGTAAATTATGTTTCAAACCATCAACAAGGAGAACATCATTTATAAAAGAAGAAAAACTTTTACCAACTTTTCCAATGGCCACTATCTTTCCTTTGTCATTATCACTGAATGTGACAAACCCTCCATCATATTCATCAAGCTTTATGAAGAAGGTTGCCTTTCCGATCATATGCCTAGAGCATCCACTATCCATGTACCACATATTGTCCTTTCGCTTGGATGCTAGGCAAACCTACAAAATGAGCTCAAGTGACCTTAGGTATCCAAATCTTTTTGGATCCTTTCACGTTAAACCATCTTCTTTGTCTCAATCCATTGTAGTCAAAAACAATTTTACATACTTTGTTACCAATCATTCTTTCACCAAAGAAACATTGAATAGGAAAGTGCCCATTCCGGTTGCATAATCTACAAAATCTGTGAGAGGCTGTTTTTACAAAGCTTATTGGGTTTTGAAACCTTACATCCTTTGAAGATGAAGCTATGTTTGCAAAACAAGGTGTTTCAACCGATTTTGATGCTTTATAGAATCCCAACCCAGCTTTGTCATAAAGAGGTTTTTGATTTGCCAACATTTGATTTAAATTTTCTGAACTTTGTGCAAATTTGGCTAAGTCTTCTTTAAGCCTTTTTATCTCTTTATGTAGCCACTCATTTCTTCAAAATAATTCAGATTAGCAGTTACGGAATGGTGGTATTCACAGCTTTTAAGTTGAGCTTTCAACTGCTTGTTTTCTTCAACAAGTTCAACAGCAGTTTCAGCATCTCTCAACTTATCTTTTAGAAAACCATTTTCATCTTTAAGGATTTCAATTTGAGACTCAAGATTTTGGTTTTCAAGCAAGAAGCATATGATTTTTTTCTGAAAGGTGATCGATCATGAGATGAAGATCTTCAGTGTCAGGGTTATGAAATACTACATGTTCAACGTGATCTGCCATGAGACATGGTTGGGACTTGGTTTTTGATTCTTCATCTTCTTCTGAGTTGTTTTCCAAGTCTTCCCAAGAAGCCATTAGTCCTTTCTTCTTTCCCTTCTTTGGCTTCTCTTCGTTCTTCAACTTAGGGCAATCGGACTTAAAATGCCCAGTCTCTTTGCAGTTGTAGCATATCACCTTGCTGAAGTCTTTCTTTTGTTTCTTTGATCTGCTTTCCTTACTTCTTTCCTTTAGTTTCACCATTTTTCTAAATTTTTTGGCAAACAAAATAAATTCATTTTCAGAGAAATTATCACTGGATTCATCATCCAGGGCTTAGAAACAGATGTAAGAGCTATTCCTTTTCTTTTTGAATCTTTTTTCAAATAAGTGTTTTCAAAAGCAAGTAAATTTCCTCTCAAGTCATCATATGTCATGGAATCAAGACCACTACTCTCAGATATTATTAATGCCTTAGTTTCCCACTCTTTTGTGAGACTTCTCAAAACTCTCCTCACAAGAACAGATTCGGGATACTTGATCCCCATAGCATTTAAGCCAACAATGATGATGTTGAATCTTTCAAACATTTCATCTATTGATTCTCCTTCCTTCATTGAGAACATTTCACATTCTCTGTTTAGCATATCTATCCCGGTCTTCTTCACTAAGGTTGTTCCTTCATGAGTGACTTGAAGTTTGTCCCAGATTTCCTTTACTGTTGTGCTTCGTGATACCCGTCGGTATTCCTCGAAGCTGATTGGACAGTTGAGCAAGTTGATAGCCTTGGCGTTGAGCTCCACTTTTTTTCTGTCTTCTTCGGTCTAACTGGCTTCGGCTTTAAGAGAGACTACTCCTTCAGCACTTGTGGTGGTTGGAAATTGAGGACCCTCCAGGATGATCTTGTATAGTCTGTAATCTACTGCTTGCACAAAAATTTTCATTCTTTCTTTCCAATAAGTGTAGTTCTTCCCATTAAAGAGAGGAGGTCTGTTGCTTGACTGCTTTTTCGTCAGATTGTAGGACACCAGGTTTGAGCCACTGTTTTCTACCATCAGGATCTTTTCTCTAAGCTACAAAGCTTGATCTCTTTGAGACCAAGCTCTGATACCAATTGATAGTTTATCAGTGGCTAAGAGAAGGGGGGTGGAATCTTAGCCCTTTTTTGCTGAATAACACTTGCTGCCTTTTTAAAATGCTTTAGGAGATATTTCTGCTTTTTGTCTCGTCACTAGTCAAGAGACATTTTCTTTTTGACTCGTAACCAATGAAGAGATATTTTTCATTTTTGTTTCCTACGAACAGAACCAGAAATTGATTAGAAGAGAGAAAGAGAATCACACCCAGAAGTATCCTGGTTCAGCTGCTAAGTGCAGTGCAGCTTGCATCCAGTCTCCAGCCATCACAACAATGATGGAATTTCAATATAATCAAACATATTACAGACACCAATTCTCCCTAGGAACTACCCTTCCTATTTGGGACAAGTCCATAATCTATCCCCAATCCTGAACTTGACTTGGTCACCTACCAAGCTTTCAACTGCTAAGTGCTAACCCAACTTATAAGGGGATTCCCACAGAATCATGAAACACAACACAGATGTACAAAGGACCTCTAGGACATTTATGGCTTTTTCTTTTAATTTTTTATACTCTACCTTTTTCCGCTCTATGGCTTTTTCTTACAAAGCTCACTGTTTGCCTTTTTCTATGAGACTCAAGACAGACAAAACTAAACAGAAAAATACAACATGAAACACATTGAAGGAGAAGAACTTCTGTTAGTTTAGGTAGCTATGAGAACTCTGTGCTTTACACTCCTTTCTCCTTGCCTCAAGCCTTGGCTGTTCTCCTTTATTTATAGAAGGGGAAGCCTCCAAGATTGAAACTATTGAACTGAGCTAATCTTCTTCTTCTTCAAACAAAAACCGCTTCGGCCAGAAAGAGAAGAGAGGAAACTGAATGCTAAAACCAATATGCAATTACCTATGTGTCATCCCTTCTCACCAAGATCCATCAATCTGGGCCTTCCATCTTGACTTGCTCCCCAAGAAGGATTCCTGGCCCTTGATGAGTCCTTGATGCTTGACAGCTCCTCTTGCTCTTATCTTCTGCCTCTTCCTCCATATAGCTACAGTAGCTACCTCCTATGGTGGTTGAGCAAAAGTAGAGACGAGCCATACTTCCATGGGATCCTTTTCCTCTGACCGAATTGGATCTTCTCTATTTCGGGTATGGAGAGCTTGAGGCTTCCTCACCACTTCTTACCATAAGTGGCAAAGATCTCAACTACAACCTACTGTGGATCTTCTTTTTCTTAATGCCATCATCATAATGGCTTCATGCTTGCTTCTAGCTTCTTCTTCTTTCTTCTGATAACTTGTTTTTGCTTCCATCTTCCCTGATGAATGTGACCGAAACTGAAGAGAGAGTAGAGAGAGTAGAGAGAGAAGCTTTCAAATGGAACTGAATAAGGAAATTAAAATGAATTAATTCATACTTCCCATTTGCTTAGTAGCGTGTATCATTAATGATGGCAATCAAATCAATTGTAATTTCTCTCTCATGTTACCAATGTCTGCATTAACTCAATTTAATCAAATTTGAATTCCAATCCAAGGAGTGAATGAGGTAACCGAACTAAGCAAGCAAAGCTTCTTACCTCTTTCTTTTCAATTCGGACCAAGCTAGTTGGTCTTGCACCAAGATTTTAATTTTGGGCTTGTTTACCAAAATTCTGGCCCAATTAACAAAATATTGTTTTAGCCATAACAATTAACCCTTTTTTTTGTACCAAGGCTGAATATTAACTTCATATTGGGCTAGTCATTTTCGGCCCAAAACAAAAACTGCACAACAAAATTATTAATCAATAAATGTGAATTAAAATTCAAATTAATAATTTTGTAATTAATTATTTTAATAATGTTTGATCATCATCAAATTAATTTTGGAGTTTTCCAAACTCATCAATTAGAAATTTAGGAGGAATTTGTTTTCAAGTTGTAGTTCAAGCGAGTTAACTCTCTCGAAAATCACAAGAACTCAAGTAGAATAAGGGTCATACTCTCGTTCCACCCAAATTCATAAGATTAAGAACGAAAATAATCCTTGAAATTGAATCAATACATTAATTAAAATAGAAGAATAATAGTTCTAATCCATAGAAATAAACAGAGCTTGATGAGGGAAAATCGATTCCACACAAACTCACCGGCAAGTGTACCGGGTCGCATCAAGTAGTAAAAGTCACAAAAGTGAGGTCGATCCCACAGAGATTGATGAATTGAGCAATTTTAGTCGGGTGATGAATTTAGTTAAGCAGACAATTGATGGTTTGAGTAAAATTTGATTAACAGTAAGTAAATTGCAAGAAAGCTAGAAGGCAGAATGTAAATTGACAGAAAGATAAATTGCAGAAAGCTTTAAATGGATGAAACTTAAAGTGCAAGAAAGTAAAAGAGATGAAACTTAATTTGCAAGAAAGGTAAATAGCTGAATCTTAAAGTGCAAGAAATTTAAATTGCAGAATCTAAATTGCCAGGAAACTTAAATTGCGTGAATAATAAAGGGATTTGGGTGCTGGGAATCAAAACAAAATGTAAAGTGTAGTAAATCAGAAAGCTTTAAGGTGAAGAAAATTCAAATAAAGTGATTCATCAGGGTTTGGAGATACTGTGATCCTTCCTGAATCAAATTGGACTCAACTTCTTTCTCAATCATCTGATAGATCTATGGTGGATTGAAATTGATTGGATCCCAATTCCTTGGCAATCCAATCTCTCTAATCACAGTCAATCTTGCCAATTCCATGATCTAATTGTCATGAGAAGAGGTTAAGGGCATGTCTCTCATCCTTAAGCCACACTAACTCTCAAGATCTCAATTCCTCCCGAATAGTATTGATCAAGAGAGTAGTAAAGGATAGAGCTCCAATTCTAATGCTAGTGATTCTCCTTCCGAGGCTCACACAAGCATTCACTGAGTTAAACCCCCTTTCGGAGTAAATAACTCAAAAATCAAAACAGAGGATACCCAATTGCTACACAGATGAATAGAGAAGAAGAAGAATTTCATTGATTCATTGGAATTACAATAGAGCTCCTCCCCCTAATAAAATTGGGGTTTAGTTCATCATTGCTCTAGTACCAAAATAGAAAAGAAAATGCAGAAGATGAAGAATAGAAAGAAAACCAGGAAGGAAATGAACTCAGATATAAAATTCTACAGAATTAAAGAAAAAACAGAACTAAAAGGAAAAATAAAATGAAGGTAAAAAAAGATCCTCTTGAAATCAAATTTTCTCCTATTTATACACTTTTTAATTTAGTCATCAAGTACTTGGAGCGGGCTTTTTGGCCTTTGATGAAGTGGATCAGAGATGGGTACTTGGTTGCAGCTTCTAGGAGAACGTAGTGTTCTGAAAGAGACCGCAATGTTCATTCACTGATGCGTACGTGTCTACTGCGCGTGCGCGTCATTGCTCGCTGAATGCTCATCACACGTACGCGTGCTTCGCGCCCATGCGTCACTTCGAATTTTTACACATCGACGGGTACGCGTCACATACGCGTATGCGTCATTGCCATCTTCAGCCTCCATCATGCTTGCGCGCACCATTCACGCGTGCGCGTCCTTGATAGCATTCGTTTAATGAGCGCTACGTTCGCGCCATGAACGCTCCCCACGCATGCGTGTCCTTTGCGCGTGCGCGTGGATGGCAAAATGTTGATTCCAAGCTTCCACGCTACCCACGTATTTGCGTCCTTCATCCCAGATGCTCCATCGACGTGTGTGCATCATGTACGCGTGCGTGTCGGTTGCAAAACTTCAATTCCAAATTTAAATTTGCTCGAAAATGCTCACACAGATAACATAGCGCTCTCTTTGCAAATGAGCACCAATTACATCCATGCGTACGCGTCATGCACGCGTACGCGTGGGTCTTCAAAAATTATTGCCCGACGCGTAAGCATCCTGTACGCGTGCGCGTCGATATAGAGCGTGGCATTCTCTATTTGAGCGCAGAGTTACTCTGCACTGCCTCTTTTTCTCTTCATTTTTCCAACTGAAATCAACCAAACATGCAATCAAAGTCTCACTAAAATCATAAGGTTTTTCATCGTTCATAATAATCTTCTAATTCTTGCATAAATCTCATGATTTTGTGTAAAATTAATGATGTTCGATTGAATCAAGATAAACATGAAATTTCACTCCAACCACTTACTTATTGTGCAAGAAAGTGCATGAAACCTAATGAAACACATGAAAATTGCTAGTAAAACTAGCATAAGATGACCTGTCATCAGAGCTCCTAACCTTAACCAAGAGGTTTAGTTGCTCATGACTTACAGAGAAAATAGGGTTCTGAAAACGTGCAGAAGAGAGAAGATTCGAATACAATTGATCTTTTCCCTTTTATACTAACCTAATTTGGTACGGAAATAAAATAAAATAATAAATTCTAACACTAAAAGATATTGTTTGTAAATAAAAATTACAAAAAGAAGATAAAATAAAACTAATAAATGCTAAATCCACTTGAGAGGCCCAAAGAGGGGGTGAATTCAGTCTGCTGCTGGTGTTTAACGCCAGTAATTGGTGTTAAACACCCCAAATGGGTCAATCTCATTCATGCTATATACTCTTACTAGCGCTAAACGCCAGTTGGATGTTTAGCGCCTAGGGGGGTTCTGCCAGCTTTTTTGTTTTTGGCTCTAAACTATGCCAAACTGCTCTGAATTTCACCTGAAATTATAAAAGCACCAAAACAACTCAAAGTAGCATCCAAAAGAAATGTTTGCATTAAAATCAAGTAAAACTAAATAAAATCTAACTAAAAACAACTAGAAAATGCTAAGAAAAAAGGTACAAGATGCTTAAGCATCACTAACCAAATCGGCTACTAAATGGTGACCTACACTTTAGTCGCTAAATTAGTCACTAATATCTTACTTCAAAATCTCAATTGGTCATTAAATCAGTTGCTATTACTGCTTCCTTAATTATCAATTTTAACTAAATTTTGGATATATCATTGTCAAAACATGATGTCTAATTGAACAAAATATATAAATAATCAAAGATAGATTTATTTTTCATTCAAATACCAAATAAATTCATAATATCTGAATAACTAATAAAAAAGAGTAATATTTACATAATTAACCGAGTAATTATCCAAATCAGTCCCTGGAAATTTTAAAAGCGAACATTTTAGTCTCCAAGAAAATTTAATACACAGATCAATCCCTAATATTTTTCACTGTCAGATGTAACACCCTACCACACAGAGGTATACGCTTAAGTTGTAAATCAACAGTGGCATGGCATTACAACACTTAGACTTAGAGAGATATATATAATTATAGAAGGATAATATTAAAACTAGGAGCCTGTAAAAAAAACATGAACATCATAAACAAACACATGCGCGTATTAAAGCTAATAAGAATCGTATATATAAAGGCTGAAATATCAGAGGTTCAATTAAGAAAATACATATTAGAGTTTATATATGATAGGTGCTAGTCTCGACCCACGAAGAAAGGCCGGCTAGAATTTTACATCACTAGAGAAAATACAAAATATAAACCTATCGATAAAAGCCTTTAAGAGGAATTAAAGTTATATAGAATACAATTTCAAAAGGGGGAGAGAACTCTAGTATCAAAATAAAATCCCAAAATTAATCCTCTTCACATCATCACTTGAATTTTTCACTCTCACCGAGGTGCGTTGCGATCCTTATCTGAAAATAAGATAACAATAACAGGTGAGAACCCAAAGGTTTCCAATTGTAACACCTTACCACACAGAGCTTTATTCTTAAGTCATAAATCCGTATCTGATATACATACATATATTTGAGAGGGATATAATATACTAGGAGCATGTGAAAAAAGGATAAGAAAAATGATAATCACGTTGCACTCAAAAATGTTAACGATAGAAAGCTTAACGTAGAAAACCAGAGAGATGGGTATAATATAGATAGGATTACAAAGAAAATACATAAAAAGTACTAGTCTCGACCTGCAAAGCAAAGGCCGGCTAGAAAACATATACACAACCCAAAAGACAACCAAAACATAAGCCTGCTTCTCTAAAAATCAACTTCTAAGAGGGATATACATAAGTACATATATACAAGTGGAGAAATACATATAAACTATTTACAAAATATAAACTCCCAAAAGTATTCTTTGCTTCCCAAAGAGAAACCAACATGCTCAGCAAGGTGCATCATGTCCTATATCTAAAAAATAACAAAACCCAAAATGGGTGAGAACCTCAGTAGCGTACAGTTCCAAGTAGAGACGATGTAAAACCATAGAAACTGGTGCACGAAATTGTGATTACACTTTTCATAACTCTGCACAACTAACCAGCAAGTGCACTGGGTCGTCCAAGTAATACCTTACGTGAGTAAGGGTCGATCCCACAGAGATTGTCGGCTAGAAGCAAGCTATGGTTATTTTGTAAATCTTAGTTAGGAGATTAACGATAAGAGTGATTGTATTTATGAAAATAAATAACATGAAATAAATAGTACTTGTGATTCAGTAATGAGAAACAGGCTGAGGTTCCGGAGATACTCTATCGTCTGAATCTCTGCTTTCCTACTGTCTTCTTCTCCAAACACGCATGGTTTCCTTCAATGGCAAGCTGTATGATCCTCTCGGATGAAAACTACCAGGTACGATCTCTGCACGGCTAATCAACTGTCGGATTTCTCGTCTCGGATGAAAAATACCATGTACAGCTACCGCACGGCTAATCATCTGTCGGTTCCCACTAGCGTCGGAATAGGACCCTTGTCCTTTTGCACACTGTCACTGCGCCCAACATTCGTAGGTTTGAAGCTCGTCACAGTCATCCCTTCCCGGATCCTACTCAAAATACCACAGAGAAGGTTTAGACTTTTCGGATTCCAGGAATGCTGCCAATTGGTTCTAGCCTATACCACGGAGGTTCTAACCTCCGGACTCGGTCTGTTGATCAGAAACCCAAGAGATACGCACTCAAGCTGTCGCCAATGACTACGTTGAGCTCAGATAGAACGGAGTGGTTGTCATGCACACGTTCATAGAATTGAGGATAATGATGAGTGTCACGGATCATATCATTCTCTAGATTGAAGTACGAGTGAGTATCTTAGAATAGAATCAAGCGTGATTGAATAGAAAACAGTAGTAATTGCATTAATCCATTGAAACACAGCAGAGCTCCTCACCCCCACCTATGGGGTTTAGAGACTCATGCCATAGAAGATACAATATGAAGTGTAAAATGTCATAAGGTACTAAATGAATCTCTAAAAGTTGTTTTTATACTAAACTAATAACTTAGGTTTACAGAAAATGAGTAACTAAGTGCAGATAGTGCAGAATTCCACTTCCGAGACCCACTTAGTGCGTGCTTGGGCTGAGCTTTCAAGCTTTCACGTTCATATGCCCAAAGTTGGCGTTAAACGCCACCCTGGGTGCCAGAATGGGCGTTTAACGTCGAAAAAGGTGCCAGTTCTGGCGTTTTACGCCTGAAAATTTTAGACTAACTTTGGACACCAGTTTGGGCCATCAAATCTCGAACAAAGTATGGACTATTATATATTTCTGGAAAGCCCAAGATGTCTACTTTCCAACGCAATTGAGATCGCGCCAATTGGAATTCTATAGCTCGAGAAAATCCATTTCGAGTGCAGGAGGGTCAGAATCTAACAGCATCTGTAGTCCTTTTTCAGCCTCTGAATTAGATTTTTGCTTAGGTCCCTCAATTTCAGCCAAAAAATACCTGAACTTACAGAAAAATATACAAACTCATAGTAAAAATCTAGAAATATGATTTTTGAATAAAAAATAATAAAATTATAATAAAAAGTGACTAAAACATACTAAAAACTATGTAAAAACAATGCCAAAAAGGGTATAAATTATCTGCTCATCACAACACCAAACTTAAATTGTTGCTTGTCCCCAAGCAACTAAAAACAAAATAGGATAAAAAGAAGAAAAAATACAATAATTTTCAAATATCAATGAATCTCATTGCCAATTAGATGAGCGGGGCTAGTGGCTTCTTGCTTCTGAACAATTTTGGCATCTCACTTTATCCTTTGAAGTTCAGAATGATTGGCATCCATAGGAACTCAGAATTCAGATAGTGTTATTAATTCTCCTAGTTTAATATGTTGATTCTTGAACACAGCTTCTCTATGAGTCTTGGCCGTGACCCTAAGGATTTTGTTTTCCAGTATTACCACCGGATACATAAATGCCACAGACACATAACTGGGTGAACCTTTTTAGATTGTGACTCAGCTTTGCTAAAGTCCCCAGTTAGAGGTGTCCAGAGCTCTTAAGCACACTCTTTTTTACTTTGGAACACGACTTTAACCGCTCAGTCTCAAGCTTTTCACTTGACACCTTCACGCTACAAGCACATAGTTAAGGACAGCTTAGTTTAGCCTCTTAGGCCAGGATTTTATTCCTTTAGGCTCTCCTATCCATTAATGCTCAAAGCCTTGGATCCTTTTTTACCATTGCCTTTTGGTTTAAAGGGTTATTGGCTTTTTCTGCTTGCTTTTTTTTGTATAAGCTTTGTATTCACTGCTTTTTCTTGCTTCAAGAGTCAATTTTATGATTTTTCAAATTATCAATAACATTTCTCCTTTTTCATTATTCTTTCAAGAGCTAACAGTTTTAACATTCGTAAACAACAATATCAAAAATATGCACTATTCAAGCATTCATTCAGAAAATAAAAAGTATTGCCACTACACCAAAATAATTAGATTTTTTTCAAGATATAATTCGAAATTCATGTACTTCTTGTTCTTTTGCAAATAAAAACATTTTTATTTTAAGGAAGGTGAGGGATTTATGGAATCATTCATAGCTTTAAGATATAGACTCTAAACTTTATTGATCATGGAATAAAAAAATAAGACATAAAATAAACATAAAAGCAGACAAATAATAATAAAAGAAAGGAAATTAAAGACATGAAAATAAATGACTCTAATACTAATGCTTATGTAGCTCTTAAAATAGGTTTCTAATAATAAAAGTTATCACAGAGTTAGGACTCAATAACCTTTATTTTGAGAGATAGGTGCTCCTTCAATCTGTGGGATGTCTGGCTCTTCAAGGATTAGCTTCTGGCGCTTTAGTTCCTGTAATTCACGCCCTTGATTCTCTTGTTCTCTGAGAAGTTTGCAGAGCATCCTGTTCTGATTCTGCTGCTCTTCTTTGAGTTGATCCATAGATTCTTGCACCTTGTTGACAGATGCTTCTAAGCGGGTCCAATAGTCAAATTGAGGAATTTCTGGGAGGAGCTCATGTGCCCTCCTCTTGATGAGGTTGTCTTGAACTTGAGGTCCATCCATTACCCTTTTGGTGATTGGGTGTTCAAGTGGGATATACTCATCCACACCTATCTGTACCCCCGCATCTTTACATAACAGACTGATCAAGCTTGGGTAAGCCAATTTGGTTTCAATGGATTCCTTGTTTGCAAATAGGTAAATTTCACAAGGAATTAGCTGATGAACCTCCACTTCTTTTCCCAGCATAATACTGTGAATCATCACTACTCTTTTGACAGTGACTTCAAAGCGGTTACTGGTAGGAAGTATAGATCGCCCAATGAAATCAAGCCAGCCCCTAGCAACTGGCTTGAGGTCTCCTCTCTTT
This sequence comes from Arachis hypogaea, assembly GCF_003086295.3. Lineage (NCBI taxonomy): Eukaryota > Viridiplantae > Streptophyta > Magnoliopsida > Fabales > Fabaceae > Arachis > Arachis hypogaea. Next base: position 67,472,673 of record NC_092054.1, on the reverse strand, counting down.
AGTTGGTTTGGGACATCTTTTGAATGGGTTATCCACTTGATTCCAGGGAGGCATATGTCCTCTAGAACTTGATCCAACTTTTTATCTTTAGCCATTCTCCTATTAAAGGATTCTGGATGATCCTGTAGTTGAGGAAGTTTGAGGACTTCTCTCACTTTATCAAGATAGAAGTAGATAATCTTCCCCCTGACCATGGTTCGAAAAGTATGGAAGGCAGTTCCCTCCATTCTTTGCTTATCTGTCAGCCACAGATTTGCATAGAATTCCTGGATCATGTTTCTTCCCACATTCATCTCAGGATTAGCTAGGATTTCCCAGCCTCTATTTCGAATATGCTCTTGGATCTCCGAATATTCGTCTTCTTTCAGATCGAACTTGACTTCCGGGATCACTGATCTTCTGCACACAATTTTGAAGTAATGATCTGCATGTTCTTTGGTGCAGAACCTCTCATGCATCCATTGTGGTTTTGGATTGTTTTCTTTCTTGCCTCTTGTAGTGGTTTGTTTTCCTTTAGGGGCTATGATCTTGGTTAGTGACCACAGAAAATCACACCAAACTTAGAGGTTTGCTTGTCCTCAAGCAAAAGTAAAGAAAGAAGATGAATAGATGGAAAGAAGGATTCAAATGATGGAGGAAGGGGGATGGCCGAATGTATAAATAGAGGGGAGGGAGGGAATGGTTTCGAGATTTTAGAAAAAGATATGATTGAAAGATATGATTGATAAAAGATAAACATGATACGAAAAAAGATGAGATTCTTTTCAAAAATTAAAAAGATAGGAAAAAGATATGAGGAGGTTAAATCTAAATTTTTGTTTATGCATCTAAGAATTAAAAGATAATATGAATGAGTTAAAAATATTTGAAAAGAAATTGGAAAGATGAATGAGTTTTTGAAAAAGAATTGAAAGAGAATTAAAAGGATTTATAAGGTTATGAAATTTTTTTATAATGGAAATTAAAAAATGAATGTTTGTAATGTTTAGATGCAGAAACTTTTGAATTAAAACAAGAAAATTCGAAAAGAATTGAATTGGAAATGAAATTACCTCTCCCCTAGCTGTTCTGGCGTTAAACGCCCAGAATGATAGCCATTCAGGCGTTTAACGCCCATCTGGTGGCCATTTTGGGCGTTTAACACCCAGCCAGATACCCTGGCTGGCGTTAAACACCAGAAATTCTTTCTCACTGGGCGTTTTTCTAAAAGCCCAGAATGCTGCCCATTCTGGCGTTTAACGCTCAAAATGATATCTTTACTGCCGTTAAACGCCTAGAATGATAGCTATTCTGGCATTTAACGCCCAATTTGCCTCTTTACTGGCGTTTTAACGCTAGTGAGCTCTTTTTCTCTGTGATTCTTCTGTTTTATGTTCTGAACCTTCATTTCCTTAACTTTTTCACTGATAAGAAATTACAAACATAATTAACAAAATTAAATTAACTTATATAATTGTTATAAACATCTAATAATGGCTTGGTTGCCTCCCAGTAAGCACTTCTTTACTGTCTTTAGCTGGACTTTACTGAGCTTTTAATTTAGTCTCAGCTTTGAGCATTCTTGCTCAACATTGCCTTCAAGATAATGTTTGATTTTCTGTCCATTAATAATGAACTTTTGGTCAGAATCAATATCTTGAAGCTCTACATAACCATATGGTGACACACTTATAATCACATATGGTCTCCTCTACCGGAATTTCAACTTCCCAGGGAATAATCTAAGCCTAGAGTTAAAAAGCAGGACCTTCTGTCCTGCCTCAAAGACTCTAGAAGACAGCCTTTTGTCATGCCATCTTTTTCCTTTCTCTTTATAAATTTTAGCATTTTCGAAAGTATTGAGTCTGAACTCTTCCAGCTCATTCAACTGGAGTAATCTTTTTCTCTCCAGCTACCTTAGTATCAAGGTTTAGGAACCTGGTTGTCCAGTAGGCTTTGTGTTCTAGCTCCACTGGCAGATGACAAGCTTTTTCATACACAAGGGGGGTATAGAGAGGTCCCTATAGGAGTCTTGAATGCTGTTCTGTATGCCCACAGAGCATCATCCAGACTTCTTTCCCAATCCTTTCTACGGGTACTTACAGTCCATTCCAGGATTCGTTTTAGTTCTCTATTTGAGACTTCAGCCTGCCCATTTGTCTGTGGATGATATGGAGTCACCACTTTGTGGTTAATTCCATATCGGACCATAGCAGAGTCAAGCTGTTTATTGCAGAAATGAGTGCCTCCATCACTGATCAGTATCCTAGGGACACCAAACCTGCTGATGATATGCTTCTGGAAGAACTTTATTACTGTCTTAGTATCATTAGTGGGCGTTGCAATTGCCTTCACCCATTTAGATACATAGTCTACTGCCACCAGAATATAAGTGTTTGAGTATGATGGTGGGAAAGGCCCCATGAAGTCAATACCCCATACATCAAACAACTTAATCTCTAAGATCCCTTGTTGAGGCAAGGCATAACTATGAGGCAGATTACCAGCTCTCTGGCAACTGTCACAGTTACGTACGAACTCTCGGGAGTCTCTATAGAGAGTAGGGCAGTAGAAGCCACACTGGAGAACCTTGGTGGATGTTCGCTCACCTCCAAAGTGTCCTCCATATTGTGATCCATGGCAATGCCATAGAATCTTCTGTGCCTCTTCTCTAGGCACACATCTGCGGATTACTCCGTCTGCACACCTCTTAAAGAGATATGGTTCATCCCACAAGTAGTATTTTGCATCAGAAATCAATTTTTTCATTTGTTGCTTACTGTAATCTTTGGGTATGAATCTCACAGCTTTATAGTTTGCAATGTCTGCAAACCATGGTAATTCCTGAATGGCAAAGAGTTGCTCATCCAAAAAGGTTTCAGAGACCTCAGTAGGAGGGAGGGATGCCCCTGCTACTGGTTCTATCCGGGACAGGTGATTTGTTACCTGGTTCTCTGTCCCTTTTCTGTCTCTTATCTCTATATCAAACTCTCACAGAAGCAACACCTATCTTATGAGTCTGGGTTTTGAATCCTGCTTTGTGAGGAGGTATTTTAGAGCAGCATGGTCAGTGTACATAATCACTTTTGATCCCACTAAATAAGATCTGAACTTGTCAATGGCATAAACCACTGCAAGTAATTCCTTTTCTGTGATTGTGTAATTCATCTGTGCGTCATTTATGACACGGCTAGCATAGTAAATGACGTGCAGAAGCTTGTTATGCCTCTGCCCCAATACTGCACCAATGGCATGGTCACTGGCATCACATATTAGTTTGAATGGTAATTTCTAGTCTGGTGCAGAAATGACTGGTGCTGTGACCAGTTTAGCTTTCAGAATTTCAAACTCCTGCAGACACTCTGTGTCAAATACAAATGGCATGTCAGCAGCTAGCAGGTTACTCAGAGGTTTTGCAATTTTTGAAAAATCCTTTATAAACCTCCTATAGAATGCTGCATGTCCCAGAAAGCTTCTGATTGCATTAACATTGGTAGGTGGTGGTAATTTTTCAATTACATCTACCTTAGCTTAATCCACCTCTATTCCCTTGTTTGAAATTTTGTGTCCAAGGACAATTCCTTCAGTCACCATAAAGTGACATTTCTCCTAGTTTAAGACTGGGTTAGTCTCTTGGCACCTCTTTAGAACAAGTCCTAGATGGTCAAGGCAGGAGCTGAATGAGTCTCCAAATACTGAGAAGTCATCCATGAAGACTTTCAAAAATTTTTCTACCATATCAGAGAAGATAGAGAGCATGCACCTCTGAAAGGTTGCAGGTGCATTACACAGACCAAACGGCATCCTTCTGTAGGAAAATACTCCAGAAGGACATGTGAATGCTATTTTCTCTTGGTCTTGAGGATCTACTGCAATTTGATTGTAACCTGAATAGCCATCCAAAAAGCAGTAGTATTCATGACCTGCTAGTCTCTCTAGCATCTGGTCCATCAATGGTAAAGGAAAATGATCCTTTCTGGTGGCTGTATTGAGTCTTCTGTAGTCAATACACATACGCCACCCTGTAATTGTTCTTGTAGGAACCAGTTCATTCTTTTCATTATGAACCACTGTCATGCCTCCCTTCTTGGGGACAACTTGGACAGGGCTCACCCAGGGGCTATCAGAAATAGGATAAATAATCCTAGCTTCTAGTAACTTAGTGACCTCTTTTTGCACCACCTCCTTCATGGCTGGATTCAGCCGCCTCTGTGGTTGAACCACTGGCTTGGCATCATCCTCTAATAGTATCTTGTGCATGAATCTGGCTGGGCTAATGCCCTTAAGATCACTTATAGACCACCCAAGAGCTATCTTGTGTGTCCTTAGCACCTGAATTAGTGCTTTCTCTTCCCGTGGCTCTAAAGTAGAGCTTATGACTACTAGAAAAGTGTCATCTTCTCCCAGAAATACATATTCCAGGGATGGTGGTAGTGGTTTGAGATCGGGTTTAGGAGGCTTCTCCTCTTCCTGAGGAGTTTTCAGAGGTTCTTCTGTTTTCTCTAGTTCCTCCAGATCAGGCTGAACATCTTTAAAAATGTCCTCTAGCTCTGATTTGAGGCTCTCAGTCATATTGACCTCTTCTACCATAGACTCAATGATGTCAGCACTCAGGCAGTCTTTTAGTGTGTCTGGATGCTGCATAGCTTTGACAACATTTAACTTAAACTGATCCTCATTGACTCTCAGGGTTATCTCCCCTCTTTGGACGTCAATGAGGGTTCGTCCAGTTGCTAGGAAAGGTCTTCCTAGAATGAGAGTTGCACTCTTGTGCTCCTCCATTTACAGCGCTACAAAGTCAGTAGGAAAGGCAAATGGCCCAACGTTGATAATCATGTCCTCAATTATGCCTGATGGGATTTTAATGGAGCCATCAGCAAGTTGGAGACATATCCGGGTTGGTCTAACCTCATCAGTCAAACCAAGCTTTTTGATAATGGATGCAGGTATTAGGTTGATACTTGCCCCAAGATCACATAGAGCTGTCTTAGTACAAGCACCTTCTAATGTGCATGGTATCATAAAGCTTCCGGGATCTTTAAGCTTCTCTAGTAAGCTTTTTAGAATGACTGCACTACATTCTTCAGTGAAGTAAACTTTTTCAGTTTCTCTCCAATCCTTCTTATGACTTAAGATCTCTTTCATGAACTTAGCATAAGATGGTATTTGCTCAAGTGCCTCTGCAAACAGAATCTTTATTTCAAGAGTCCTGAGATAGTCTGCAAAGCGGGCAAATTGTTTATCCTGTTCTGCTTAGCGGAGTTTCTGAGGATAAGGCATCTTGGCTTTGTATTCTTCAACCTTAGTTGCTGCAGGTTTATTCCCTACAGAAGTGGTTGGAGAAGCCTGCTTAAGGGGGTTGTTATCAGCACTTGTAGGTGTCTGATCCCTTATTGGTGTTTGAACGCCGGAATTGGGTGCTGCATGGGCGTTTAATGCCAGATTGCCACCCTTTTCTGGCGTTTGGATGCCAGAACTGGCCATCCCTTGGGCGTTTAATGCCACTTTCTTACCCTTTTCTGGCGTTTGAATGCCAGAATCATTCCTCTCTGGGCTCTTACTGTCCTCAGAGGGATTTTGAGCAGTGGGTTGGTCATTTTCTGTTAGTTGTCCCTTTCTTGGCTTCCTGCTGCTTTGAATTGAGACATTCAATGTCTTTCCACTCCTTAATTGAACAGCTTGGCATTCTTCTGTTATCTGTTTAGATAGATGCTGTCTTGTTTGATTCAAGTGTTTTTCCATATTCTCATTAGCATCTTTGGTTTCTTGCAGCATTTCTTTAAATTCTGCTAACTGTTTTGTTATAATAAGCAATTGCTGATTGAGTTCAGCAACTTGTTCTTGAGGTCTAAGTTTAGTGGATACTGCATTAGCTTCTTCTTTCATGGAGGGCTCACTACTGAAGTATAGATATTGATTTCTAGTAACTGTATCAATGAGCTCTTGAGCCTCTTCAATTGTCTTTTTCATATGTATAGATCCACCAGCTGAGTGGTCTAGAGACATTTGGGCCTTTTCTGTAAGTCCATAATAAAAGATGTCTAACTACACCCATTCTGAAAATATTTCAGAGGGGAATTTCCTTAGCATCCTTCTGTACCTCTCCCAGGCATTATAAAGGGATTCATTATCCTCTTGTTTAAAGTCTTGGATGTCCAGCCTTAGCTGTGTCATCCTTTTTGGAAGGAAATATTGATTCAGGAATTTGTCTGATAACTGTTTTCTTGTTCTTATACTTGCTGTGGGTTGGTTATTTAACCACCTCTTAACTTGATCTTTTACAGCAAATGGAAACAGCAATAGTCTGTAGACATCCTGATCTACTTCCTTATCACGTACTGTGTCAGCAATTTGTAAGAATTGTGCCAGAAACTCAGTAGGTTCTTCTTGTGAAAGACCGAAATATTGGCAATTTCCTGCACCATGATAATGAGCTGAGGATTTAGCTCAAAACTTCTTGCTTTGATGGGAGGTATACAGATACTACTCCCATAGGAAGCATTAGTGGGGTTAGCATATCACCCCAGAGTCCTTCTGGACTGTTCATTTCCACTTAGGTCCATGATGGAGAAAATAAAATATTTTTGTTTTTATTTTATTTAATTAAGGATAACCGAATTAAAAAGGAAATAAGATAAAATAAGATAATTAAAAAATAAAATATAAGTTTTGAAAAAAAATAAAAATTCGAGTACTAAAATGACTAATTAATTAAAAGGATTTGAAAAAATTTGGATATGATTTTAAAATTTTAAAGATTCAAAACTTTCTTAAAAAGGAAACACAAAACTTAAAATTTTTCAATCAAGATAATAAAATAGATCAAGTAATTCGAAAATTATGTCTAAAAGGAAAATTATTTTGAAAAATTTTATAAAAGATTTTCAAATTTTGAAAATTGAAAATTGAAATTTGAAATAAAATAAGATAAGATTTTGAAAAAGATATGAATTTTTTTTTTGAAAAACATTTGAAGTTTGAAATTTTAAAACTAAGATAAGATAGAATAAAAAAAAATTAGAATAAAAATCTGAATTTTTAAAAGTAAAAATCGAAAATTCAATCAAAATAAAGAGAAAAGATATTTTGAATTTAATGAGGAAGGAGAAAAACAATAAAAAGACACCAAAGATAGAATTTTTAGATTAAAACAAAGAAAATAAACAAGAAAACATTGAATGTCAAGATGAACATCAAGAACACTTTGAAGATCAAGATGAACACCAAGAACAAATTTTGAAAATTTTTTTAAGGAAATAAGGACACAAAGGACACCAAACTAAAAAATTTTTATATTTTGGACACTAATAATTCAAAAATTCACAAGAAAAACAAGGAAAGACACAAAACAAGAATGACTAAAGATCAAATAAGGAAAATAAATAAGAACAACTTGAAGATCAATAAAGAACTAAGAACATGTAATTCGAAAAATTGAAAGAAAAATAAAAACATGCAATTGACACCAAACTTAAAACATGAAACTAAACTCAAACAGAAGACTAAATTAAGAAGTTATTGGTTTTAAAAATGTTTGAAAATAATTTAGAAAAAGAAAATAAGGATTCTAAAATTTTAACCAAAAATAATAATAGAAGACTCAATTTTAGTGACTCTAAACCAAAAAGATATATTTTTCCTATTCTAAGCAACAAAATAAACCGTCAGTTGTCCAAACTCGAACAATCCCCGGCAACGGCGCCAAAAACTTCGTGCACGAAATTGTGATTACACTTTTCACAACTCCGCACAACTAACCAACAAGTGCACTGGGTCGTCCAAGTAATACCTTACGTGAGTAAGGGTCGATCCCACAGAGATTGTCGGCTTGAAGCAAGCTATGGTTATTTTGTAAATCTTAGTCAGGAGATTAACGATAAGAGTGATTGTATTTATGAAAATAAATGACATGAAATAAATAGTACTGGTGATTCAGTAATGAGAAACAGGCTGAGGTTCCGGAAATGCTCTATCGTCTGAATCTCTGCTTTCCTACTGTCTTCTTCTCCAAACATGCATAGTTTCCTTCAATGGCAAGTTGTATGATCCTCTCGGATGAAAACTACCAGGTACGATCTCTGCACGGCTAATCAACTATCGGATTTCTCGTCTCGGATGAAAAATACCCATGTCCTTTTGCACACTGTCACTGCGCCCAACATTCACAGGTTTGAAGCTCGTCACAGTCATCCCTTCCCAGATCCTACTCAGAATACCACAGACAAGATTTAGACTTTCCGGATCCCAGGAACGCTGCCAATTGGTTCTAGCTTATACCACGAAGGTTCTAATCTCCGGACTCGGTCCGTTGATCAGAAACCCAAGAGATACGCACTCAAGTTGTCGCCCAATGACTACGTTGAGCTCAGATAGAACGGAGTGGTTATCATACACACGTTCATAGAATTGAGGATAATGATGAGTGTCACGGATCATATCATTCTCTAGATTGAAGTACAAGTGAGTATCTTAGAATAGAACCAAGCGTGATTGAATAGAAAACAGTAGTAATTGCATTAATCCATTGAAACACAGCAGAGCTCCTCACCCCCACCTATGGGGTTTAGAGGCTCATGCTGCAGAAGATACAATATGAAGTGTAAAATGCCATAAGGTACGAAATGAATCTCTAAAAGTAGTTTTAATACTAAACTAATAACTTAGGTTTACAGAAAATGAGTAACTAAGTGCAAATAGTGCAGAATTCCACTTTCGGGACCCACTTGGTGCGTGCCTGGGCTGAGCTTTCAAGCTTTCACGTTCATATGCCCAAAGTTGGCATTAAACACCACCCTGGGTGCCAGAATGGGCGTTTAATGCCGAAAAAGGTGCCATTTCTGGCGTTTTACGCCAGAAAGTTTTAGACTGACTTTGGACGCCAGTTTGGGCCATCAAATTTCGGGCAAAGTATGGACTATTATATATTTCTGGAAAGCCCAAGATGTCTACTTTCCAACGCAATTGAGAGCGCTCCAATTGGGATTTTATAGCTTGATAAAATCCATTTCGAATGCAGGAGGGTCAGAATCCAACAGCATCTGCAGTCCTTTTTCAGCCTCTGAATCAGATTTTTGCTCAGGTCCCTAAATTTCAGCCAGAAAATACCTGAAATTACAGAAAAACACACAAACTCATAGTAAAGTCTAGAAATGTGATTTTTGAATAAAAACTAAAAAAATTATAATAAAATGTGACTAAAACATACTAAAAACTATGTAAAAACAATGCCAAAAAGGGTATAAATTATTCGCTCATCAGAAACCCACTAGGCAATTCTAAACTCCAAAGTAAATGAGGTTCAAGACTAGAGTTTCACTAATCTAAACAGGGTAAGATTATGCAAACTATTCCACCATATCAATGATCCATAACCTCAGTTGTCCACCATACATCTTAGCATATCTCTCTTTCAGTATCACAGTCTAACATCATATGATTCAGTAATCCAGCAGTAACAAACACAAGTAATAGGGGGCAAACATAATCAAGAGCAATTACAAAATATATAGCAATTAGCAGTTATACAGAGATATAACATGATGCATGCCTATCCTACTGGCCATGAGCTCATGTGTCGGTTAAACTACTAGAACCCAACACAGCCGGTAGCTAACCTGGACATTGTCTCTTTGTTGTATCTCAGCATATCGGTTGGCCGTTAGAAGGAGAGTGCCCTGTCACCATGCAACCAGAGATAACCATGAAATAAGCAGGATTAACCACCATCCTTATTTTGGCATAATTCAGTTTAGTGCAAGCGGGATTTAGCACCCTCCTTACCAAGAGTAAACATCAGTCAAAACACAAGCAGGATTAACCACTGCGTTTTCCAAAACACATATAAGATCGTTATGCATGCGTGATTAACCTCAGGCTTTGCAAAAACAGTGAATCATATCACAATTAGTATTATTATTCATGTCTTTAACCAAGTTTTTATTCAGTAAGTTCATTAACTACAAACTTTCATCAACCTTCCTTAACTTAGATTCATAACCCTAATATCGATGATATGGATTTAAAATTGTCAAGTGTACCGAATCGCATCAAGTAATACCACCGTGAATGGGTTATCGTTCCCACGAGGATAAACATTTTAAGCAAGCAATGATCAACTGATTATTCTAGTTAGAGATTCAAATTTGAATGATGACCAATCAAGATCATAAGCTGGAATTTAAATGAATTGGTAATGAAGTAAATGAAAGCAATAAATGATCGAAATGTAAATGATTGGAATGTAAATAATTAGAAAGTAAATGACTGGAATTAGTAAAGTGTAGGAAATTAATCAATGTAAATGTTCATTAAGTAAAGGCAATTATAACACAAGATAAGAAAGCAATGATAGTAAGAGCATTGGTGTTCAAAGACATTGAATCCTCAGGATCAATAAATATTATCTCTACCTCAATAATGTAATTATTGATCTCTAGAAAATCATAAGTGAATGAATCCCAATTCCTTGGTGATTAAATCTCTCTTGACTTAATCAATTGTCAATTCCTTGATCAATTGCTCAGGAGAAGAGATGAAGTGTATTCTCTATTTAGCACCACACAATCCTTAAGATATAGAATTGGTTGATTATATGTTACGTATCAAATCCAAACCTAGAATTAGAAGAGTTGAGGGAGAGAGATTTCCAGCTTAATTTGTATGATCACTCTTCCAAGTATCTCATATAATGCAATTCAGATTCAAACTATTTTTCAATAGATTTGGACTCTTGAAATGAAGAATAAAAACTCTTTCCTAAGAAGAAATAATGTATAAATCAAAGATAGAGAATCAATCACATTAATCTATTGAATTTCAATAGAGCTCTTCCCCCAATGGAGGAAAGTTAGTGACTCATGATTCAAAGACATTACAAAGATGAAGTAATGTGAAAAAATGTCAAAATTCTTTAACAAAGTGTTTCCTCTAGGCTTATATACTCCATCCTCAATTACATACAAATTCAAAATTGTCAAATTAAAGTTAAATTCAGCTTTAACTCAACAAGATCTCATGGGCTTTGTGATAGTCTTAAATCCTCTCATTAGAAGCCTTCTTCTTCAAGAATGGCCCAAAATTTGCCTCTGTTCTAAGTTGCTGTGGGACACTAAGTTAATGGCGTTGGACGGTATTAGCTTTCTTGCTTCCAAATTAGCCTCTGTTAGCATTTGCCGTCGGATGGCATGAACTTGCCATTGGACACCATCCATTCCTCCAAGACTTGTCTTAAATTCCCTCTCTATTTGGATTTTCCGTTGGACGCCACTTATTTGGCGTTAAATGCGAAATGGGTATCGTGCGTACGCATGTGACATACGTACGCATGATTTTCATTATGACATTAGTTGTGTGTATGTGCATAGGATGTGTACACTCAACAACCTCTTCACCTTTGAATGCAAGCTAAAAACATGCATATGCATCTCACATGCGTACGCATGACATCCCTTCCTGCAACAGTTGTGCGTACCCACATAGGATGCGTACGCACGATTTCTTTTTTGCTGTTGGATGCCACTTATATGGTGTTGGACGAAAAATGAGTCCAGAGGCTAAATTTGATGAATGTGGGCTTAAAACAATGTGCCATAAGCTTCAAAGTGTGTCATAAGTTTCAAAGTGTGTGATAAGCTTTCTTTTTGCTTCTCTTGATCCTTGTTTTATTTTGTTTTTCCTTCAAAATCTCATGAAACCAAAATATTGAACACACTTCAAAGTATTTCTCACTAATCTATGAAATTATTGCTCATAACACAATAACTATTGACTTATTGCATGAAATTTTTAAAGAAAAACAACTAAAAATGTAAGTACATCAACCGGCACGGCTTATTCGGGTGGCGGCTTCCACATCTCTAGCTTCTCAAGTCATCTAAAGCAGCCTTCGTCTATTTTCCTTTACCATTTCTCTAGTAGTTGTCATTCCTTCAGAAATCATTCTGGCTTTGGGGGGAGTGTTGACGAGGTAGAAAATTGCCAATTAAGAATTTATAATAAGAATAGCGTTGCAAGTACAGTCCTTAACCAACAAAAATTCTGCTTATCAATTTAAAAAAGGTTGTCACAAAATTTGAATAAAAATACTGGGAGTAGGAATCCCAGGTCGTCTCCCAACGAGTTGACAAAAGAGTGCTATTTTATTAGTCAGGAGTTTTTCGAAAAATTTTAAGAGTTGGAGAACAGAAAAATAAATGATTGAAAATTAAAGCAATGTAAATTAAAAGAGATTTATGTATTCAAAATAAAAAGCCTTGACCAGGGAAGATTAGTTGGAAGTTCTATCCTTGTTGAATTTTTCAAGTGTAATAGCAAGAGGTTGTTGTTTTCACTTAGTCAACCCTTACCGAATAAAGGAAAGTCAAGTGATTGAGCTAACTCTTACTCACAAGTCCTAATCCTCTCCTATGGAAGGATTAGCGTTAGTCAATAGAGAGTTAGCCAACAACTTCAAATTGAAATTGACACTTGAGTATTCCAACTCAAGGGTCTCCTTTTAATCAACTCCCAAGTCAAGTTGGGAGTCTACCCCATTGACATGGATACTACTTTCACAAACATATAAAGGGAATAGAAAGAAGACATAATAAATTAAATAAAATAGGAACTGAAAATTAATTAAAGGTAAAAGTAATTCTTTGCATTAAGAAATTCCAAAATCATAAACATACGTATCTGAACAGGGTTAATGGGCAATTAAAAGAGTAAAGGAATAAGAAAACAAACTAGAATAATGGAAACTTAAACGGAGGTAATAGCTCTTCTCAATATCCAAATCAAAAGCATAAAACTCTAAAGCTGTGAATGTGAAAAAACCTAGAGGAAGTAGTAGAATTCTCTCTAAGATTCTAATCTAAAACTCAAAAACTATGCAAATGAGAATGTGTGTGGAGTCTCTGCTTGTTCCCTAGCTCTAGTCTGTGTTTCTGGGCCGAAAACTGGGTCCAAACTCAGCCCAAAATCACCCCTAGTATTTTCTGCGTTTTCTGTACATGGTGCACGTCATGCATACGCGTCAGTCACGCGAACGCATCACTGGTCATCTTCGCGTGTCACGCGTACGCGTTAGGTGCGCGCATGCGTCGCCGCGCAAACTCCAATTCAAGCGCACGCGTGAGCCATGCGTGTGCGTCACTTCTCGCTGGTTGTCTCCTTTATTTCTTGTGTTCCTTCCGTTTTTGCAAGCTTCCTCTCTATCCTCTAAGCCATTCCTGCCCTATATAGCCTAAAAACACTTAACACACAGATCACGGCATCGAATGGTATAAAGGGGAATTAAAATACACAATTTAGACGCTTAGAAAGCAAGTTTTCAACCATAGAACAAAAATGGAAAGGAACTGTAAACTCATGCAAATTGTATGAATAAGTATGCAAAGGCTTGATAAAAACCACTCAATTGGGCACAAAATAAACCATAAAATAGTGGTTTATTAAGTGTGCTGTGTATCCCCTCCTCTTGAAGTCTTGACCCCTCGATGCGAAATCCCTATCTTGACCCTTTTTATAGAACTCTCGGTGGTCATTTCTCACCTCCGTATTTTGCCTTAAACATGGTTCTTCTACTCTACTCTTGTTCACCAACTCAAAAACTACTCGAACCTCCATAGACACAACAGCACTCATGATGTCACTCTGAAGTCCACTCTTAGACTTAATGATGCATGAACATCTTTAGTTGTTTTTTTAGTAATTTTTTCAATAAAGTTATTGAAGTTCCTATTCTTAATTGAGACTTTCGTGCTTTAATCAATATTTCTTGAAGTTGCTTTGAGCTTTGGTATGTGTAGGAATGTATTGAAAATAAGCAAGAACAAGGATGAAAAGAAGCAAGCAAGAGAAGCACTAGAAGCAATGAGGAAGAAAGGCTAGGAACCAAACCACCCAGAGGTAGGGGAAGACTGGAGGAAATAGAAAGCTTTATGGACCAAATAGAGAGCTCTTTGGACCAAGAATGCAATAATGAAAGCCCCTGGAGTGTTGAAGCAAAGCCATGCGTTATACACATGGAATGGTGCGTATATACACACCAACAACACACCTCCAGTTGCCAAATGAAGACCCTTGTGTTATACGCATGGTATTTGGCGTATATATGCCCTGACCTCTTCACACTCCAACGAGCATAACTTGAGTTAGAGAAATCCAAATGAAGCAGTTTCAGCGGCATTAGAAAGCTAGCATTCAAAGCTTTCACGATATATAATAATAGTCTATAGTAGACATGCGTCTAGTATAGCATCCTCATGCGTTGAATTCTTATGTTATAGTTGGGAATTCCTGCGTTACACATGAGAATTCGTGCATTATACTTGCCAAGCCTCACAGAGACCAAATATTCCCAAATGAAGACCCATGCGTTATACGCAGGTACATGCGTATAATGCATCAAAATGGACCACTCTCAGGGCCTTCAATTCACTTACCATTTCCTCAATTCTTGAAGCACTTAAGTGGGTAACTCAAGGCTTAACATGAGCCTATGAAATCAGATATTAATTGCCAATTGTAGAGAAGATCAAAGGAGCTTACCTTGAAGGAAAAATCCTTTGATAAGATTTAATTAATGAAATTTGATTTGGTTTAGTTTTGCTTTTGAATTAGTTTGAATTCTGAATTAGTTTTTAGGGTTAGTATAAAAAGGAAAAGAGTTACACACGTGCCTCTATTCCTTCAACCGTTTTCAATACATTGCCTTTGATTTCCATTCTACCATGAGCAACTAATCTCTTCTATTAAAGTTAGGAGCTCTATTTATTTTGATGGATTAATATTATTTTTTTCTACTTTTGATTTATACCTTGATGTTTTATTCAAGAAGTGAGTTTCGTTCTTCATTCTAAGGATTAGAGTATATTAGAAAATAACTTTAATCTGAATTGAATTAATTTATTATCTTGAAAGAGTTAATCTTTGGAATTAAGCTAGAAACTCCTTCTCATAATTCTTTCAATGTCCAAGGCGAACTTTGATAAGTGACATACAATCAATTAGGGTTGGTTCTTAAGAATTGTGTTACTTTAAATAAGAAACTGTGCTTAAACTCTTCTCATAGTTAATTGATCAAAGAATTGATGGTTAATTAAGTTAAGGAAATTTGGATTACCAAGGGATTAGAGTATAATTATTTATGGTTTGCCATGAACATATCTTTGTATGATTAAAGAAGATAGCAAGATATATTGATCCTGAAATTTAAATATCTCTAAAATCTTAATATTTATTGCTTTCACTCACCGTTTGCTATTTTATTTGCCTCTGTTCATGTTTAATTCATTCATTCCTATGATTTTGATTTGTCAAATTAGAACAATCAATTAATCATTGTTGGTTAGTTCATTAATCCTCGTGGGAACGATAACCCACTTACCGTGGTATTACCTGATATGATTTGGTGCACTTGCCGAATTGTGGTTTTGCAAAAATTCATGTCAAGTTTTTGGTGCCGCTGTTGGGGATTAACTGAGATTAATAACTACCACATTAATTGATTTCCTAAATTAGACCTTTTATTTTCTTTTACTACTCACTGGAATTCTCTTCAGTGTGACATTGAAAGTTCTATATTTTCTCTTATTTTTCCATACTTTTGCATGCAGGAAAACAAAGACAAGGACCCCCTCTTGTTTGATCCAGAAATTGAAAGAACTTTTCATCAATTAAGGAAGAAATCTAAAATTCAAGAGGAGGGAATTCGAGAGAAGTTTGAGGAAGAAAGCATGGCAAACAACAATGGCAATGCAAGGAGAACTCTTGGAGACTTTGTTATCCCTACAAATAATAGTTGTAGGAGTAGCATAGTGCGAGGCCCACTGTGGAGGCAAACAACTTTGAGTTGAAGCCTCAACTCATCACTTTGGTGTAACAAAATTGTCAATTTAGTGGGAGCCCTCAAGAAGATCCTAAATTGTTCATATCAAGCTTCCTACAAATATGTGACACAGTCAAATCCAATGGTGTCTCTGCTAAAGCTTATCACTTGATGTTGTTCCCATTCTCTGTAAGGGACCGAACCAAGTAGTGGCTTAAAACTCAACCAAAGAAAAGCATTTGGTTAATAATTCTTAACCAAATTTTTCTCACCACAAAGGTTGGCAAAGCTAAGACATGATATCCAAACTTTCACTAAAAAAGATGGAGAATCTCTCTGTAAAGCTTGGTAAAGGTACAAAGAAATGTTGAGAAAGTGCCCCAAAGATATGTTTGCTAATTAGGTACAACTCCAAATATTCTATGATGGACTCACTCATGCCTCTAGAACTTTATTGGATTCATCAACTGGAGGATTCATGCATATGAAGATGATTGAAGAAGCCTTAGAATTGATTGAGATTGTGGCTAACAATCAATATTTGTACTCATCTGAGAGAAAAATGAAGAGAGATGTGATAGGATTAGATACTTTGGACACTATTTTGGCACAAAATAAAATGATGTCTCAGCAAATCTCCTCACTCACAAAGTAATTGGGACACATGCAAGTCTCAACAATGGCATCACAAGTTGTTCTCTATAACTTGTGTGGAGGTGCTCACAAGGATGAAGAATGTGGGTTGTTCAAGGACAAGCAAGTAAATTATATGGAAAATTTTCAAAAGCCAATACTCAATGACCCCTTCTAAAAAATTTATAATTCTGGATGAAAGAAACTACCCCAATTTTCATTGGGGCAATCAAGAGCCAAAGAACTTCACTGTACCTCACCAACAACAATCTCAACCCATATAACCACTAATTCACCAAAGACTTTCTTCTCTAGAAACCAAATTCTCTTCTCTGAAAACTAAATTTTCTTCTCTTGAAACTACCATTGAAAAACTATCTCAAGCCACTACCACAATAGCCCAATCCACCTCGACATTCATGCAACAAACTCAAAATTTTATAGATGAGATAAGAGCCAACTTCCAAAATCAAGGTGCATCCATTAGAAACCTGGAAGTACAAATAGGAAAAATTGCCAAGCAACTCATAGAGAGGTCATACAACATTTTTCCAAGTGATACAATTCTCAATCTAAGAAAAGAATGCAAAGCCATTAGTTTAAGAAGTGGAAGAATGGTTAGCACTGAAAATAAAGCTCAAACATAGGTACCAAAAGTGCATGTGGAAGAGGGAAAACAAGAAAAGGAGAGCACTGTTCATGCTCCATAAATTGAAGCTCCAAAGAAAAAGAAAATAGTGGCTCCTTATCAACCAAGAATTTCATACCCTCAAAGGCTCAAGGAGGGAGAACCAAGAGAAGCAATACTTCAAATTCTCAGAGGTGTTCAAGAAGCATCACATTAATATTCCATTCATAAAAGCCTTACAACAAATACCTATTTATGCTATCCAAGAAGAAGACTTTGAAGGAAGATGAAATAGTTGTACTGACCAAGGAATATAGTGCAATAATTCAAAGAATTTTGCCAAGAAAAATACAAGATCCAGGGAGCTTCCAAATTCCATACACCATTGAAAACACATTCTTTGAGAAAGCCTTGTGTGATTTAGAAGTAAGTATCAATTTGATGCCTCTCTCTATGATAAAGAAGCTACACATTCAAGAGGTCAAGCCCATAAGAATAGCTCTACAAATGGCAGACAAGTCAATAAAACATGCATATGGGGTAATTGAGAATGTCTTGATCAAAGTGAAAAAGTTTTTCCTTCTAATAGATTTTGTTATTCTTGATATGGAGAAAGATGAAAATGCCTCAATCATTCTAGGGAGACCTTTCCTAACCACTAGGAAAGCCCTCATTGATGTTGAACAAGGTGAATTAATGTTTATGATAAGCATTTAGTTTTTCATGTTTTCAATATCATGCATCACTCAAGTGATAAGGAGGATTCCATGAAGGTTGAATCAAGTAATCCAAGCCTTCAATAACTGCTAATGAAGCTAACAAGAATTTACAACCAAAGCCTCCCTTTGAAATCAACAAAACACCCTTGACAAACGGATGTTTGCTAGTAAAGAATTTTATAAAAATAATCATGTTGTAAGTATAGTTTCTAAACCAGCAAAGAATCCTTTGGTACAAAAATTTGGTTGTCACAAGTAATAAAACCCAATAAAATTTATAACCGAAGTATTTAAACCTCGGGTCGTCTCTCAAGGAATTGTAGGGAGGTGTATTTATTATTGGTTATGAGTTTTCTGGGGAATGTTGAGTTTGGGCAATGGGCAAATAAATAATTATAAATTAAAGCAATGAAAATTAACAAGAGATTTTATATAATAAAAAATAAAAAGCCTTGAATGAAAGAATGATTAATTGGAAGAAAATAAATTATTAATTAGAAAAACTCTTGGCAAGGTATGAGAATTGGAAATCCCATCCTAGTTATCCTTATCAAGGGTGATGAAAATTGTTTATTGCTCCCACTTAGTTAACCCTTACTAAATAAAGGAAAGTCAAGTGGACTAATCAATTTGATTCCTCAAGTCCCAGTCAACTCCTGTGGAAAGACTAGCTTTAGAGGGATCCAAATCAATCAGCAATTCCCAATTCTCAATCAACAGCTGAGTTTGATAACTCAAGTGTCACCAATTACTCAACCAAAGCCAAAAGTGAAAAATCCAAATTATTTATATCATAAATAGAATAAAGCAATTATAAATCTGAAATACCTCGAATTGTATTGAATCAAATTAAACATAGGAATCCATAAACCAATTTGGGAAAATAAACAAACTAAAGTAATAAAATAAATAAAAGTAGAAGAGAACATAAATTAAAGGAACATTGAACCTGGAATGAAAAAATAACCATAAATTGAGAGGAATCCTAATCCTAAAAATCTAAATCCTAAATCCTAAATCCTAAGAGAGAGGAGAGAGCCTCTCTCTCTAAAACTACATCTAAAACCTGAAATTGTGAATTATGAATGCTGTGTTAATGAATGGATGGATTCCCCCACTTTATAGCCTCTAATCTGTGTTTTTTGGGTCGAGAACTGGGCCAAAAATAGCCTAGAAATCGCTGGTTGCAATTTCTACCACGCTGATTTCCGCAGATGCGACGCGTGCACGTGATGCACGCATCGGCGCCGTCTATCCTCAGGGAAACTATAGAAAATTATATATCATTTCGAAGCCCCAGATGTTAGCTTTTCAACTCAACTGAAACCACGTCATTTGGACTTCTGTTGCTCAAGTTATGGTTGATTTAGTACTAGAAGGTCAGGCTGGACAGCTTTAGCAGTTCCTTTAATTTCTTGTATTCCTTCCACTTTTGCATGCTTCCTTTCCATCCTCTAAGCCATTTCTGCCCTATTTCACGGCATCGAATGGTAATAACGGAGGATTAGTATTAGCAAATATAAGGCCAAAGAAGCATGTTTTCAATCATAGCACAAAATTAGGAAGGAAAACGTGAAACATGCGAATTATATGAATAAGTGTGAGAATAATGGATAAAACCCACTCAATTAAGCACAAGATGTACCACGGAATAGTGGTGCATCAACCCTCTGACATCGAACCTAAGTTTGATGTTGGAAGTGTATCACCAAATAAAGAAAAGAAAGTTCTCAAGAAGGTGCCCAGGGGTAGATAATAAACCACTATTTTATGGTTTATCTTGTGCTCAATTGAGTGGTTTTTATCAAGCCTTTGCACACTTATTCATACAATTGCATGATTTTACAATTCCTTCCTAATTTTGTTCTATAATTGAAAACTTACTTCCCGAGCCTCTAAATTGTGTATTTTAATTCCCCTTTATACCATTCGATGCCATGATCTGTGTGTTAAGTGTTTTCGGGCTTTATAGGGCAGGAATGGCTTAGAGGATGGAGATGAAGCTTGCAAAAATAGAAAGAGCACAGGAAATAAAGGAGATAACTAGCGAGGAGCGACGCGCACGCATGGCTCACGCGTGCGCATGAATCGGAGTTCGCACGGCGACGCGTGCGTGTGCCTGACGCGTACGCGTGGTACGCGAAAATGACCAGCGATGCGTACGCGTGACTGATCCGTACGCGTGACATGCGCCACCTGCAGAAATTGCAGAAAATGCTGGGGGCAATTTTAGGCTGAGTTTGGACCCAATTTTCGGCCCAGAAATATAGACTAGAGCCAGGGAACGAGCAGAGACTCAACACACATTCCCATTCGCATAGTTTTCAGTTTTAGATTGGAATCTTAGAGAAAATACACACTTCCTCTAGGTTTTCTTCACATTCATAGATTTCTAGTTTTATGGTTTTGATGCTTTTGCTTTGGATATTGAGAAGAGTCACTACCTCCGTTGAAGTTGCTATTCTAGTTTGTTTTCTTATTCCTTTACTCTTTTAATTGCCCATTAACCCTGTTCAGATACGTATGTTTATGCTTTTGGGATTTATTAAGGCAAGGAACTATTTTTATCTTTAATTAATTTTCAGTATTATTCTATTTAATTTAACATGTCTTCTTCTTATTCCCTTTTTATGCCTGTGAACGTTATATTCATGTCAATGGAGGAGACTCCCAACTTGACTTGGGGGTTGATTAAAAGGAGACCATTGAGTTGGAATACTCGAGTGATTTGTTCAATTGGAAGTTGTTGGCTAACTCTCTATTTACTAATGCCAATCCTTCCATAAGGAGAGGATTAGGACTTGCGGATAAGAGTTAGCTCAATCACTTGACTTTCCTCTATTTAGTAAGGGTTACCTAAGTGAAAACAACAACCTCTTGCTATTCCACTTGGGAAAATCCAACAAGGATAGAACTTCCAATTAATCTATCCCAGGTCAAGGTTTTTATTTAATTATATAAATTCTCTTGCTAATTTTCATTTCTTTAAATTATAATTATTTATTTTCCTGTCCTCCAACTCTTAAAATTTCTCGGAAAACTCCTGACTAATAAAGTAGCACTCTTTTGTCAACTCGTTGGGAGACGACCTAGGATTCCTACTCCCAGTATTTTTATTCTAAAATTCCGACCTCGGAAAACTCCTGCATTTTGCATTCTGCATAAAAAAAAAAAGTACACGACGTGCGAGCGTCGCTGACGCGTACGCGTCATATGTGCGTGCGTGCATTAAATGAACTGAACAGAAAGTTGGGAAGGAGTGGGGTTGGACACGTGCCTTGCGCACAAGCAAGTCCACGCGTATGCGTCGCTTGCGATTTCAGCACATCACGCGTACGCGTCCCTGACGCGCACACGTGACCAAGAAAAATTGGCATAAATGGTGTTTGGCCAGAGAGTTATGTTGGTGTGGGGCTGGAACTGTGCTGGGAGCACAAGCTCCATCACGCGTACGCGTCCTTGACGCGTGCGTGTCGTTTTCCCAAAAGGGACATCCATACGTGCGCGTGCCTGACGTGCACGCATCGTATGCCATTTTTGCACCACGCCCAGAGCGAACAGAGAGTTGTGCATACGCGTCGATTCCTTCGCGCGTTTCGCACAATCAAAGGCACACGTACGCGTGCTCGATGCTTACGCGTCACTTTTTAATCTGCGCGACCCACGCGTACGCGTGATGCACGCATACGCGTCACAATTAAACCACCTCAGCGCCTGATTTTAAATTATCCCTCCCCCAATCCTAATTCTTTTCCGATCCTAATTATCTCTTCTTCCTTTTTCCTCCCTTCTTCCTTATTCTTTCTTCATATCTATTACTTTCTTCTTTCTTTCTTCATCTTCTTTATCAGGTTTCTTTTCTTCCTCCCATCTACTCTTTCATTATTGCATTTATTTGTGTTTATTTCTTCTCTATTTTTCTTTTAGCTTAATTATTTATGGTTTCTTTTTCTTTTCTTTTTTCTTGCATTCTTATGTTGGTATTGGAATCTTATTTGGGTATTACCTTATTATACTGAAGCTTGCGAACATTACATGAAGTGAATTGGCAATTGATATTCTAATTTGGCTCTCATATACATTTGGATTATATTATTTTCATTCCTACTTTAACTTGTTCACCAAGTGTTTGTGCAAAAGCACCTATGGCATATTGAACTCTATTTTGTTTTCTTCTTTTACTCGAATGCCTCTTTTTCACAACATTTGTACTCCACATGTATTTGGGATTTTCATTCACAATTGTCATCATCCACATACTCTCTAAATTGGCACATTTAATTATTGATGCTTGAGTTATGCTTCTCATGCCTATTGCTTGCATGCTCTTACTCTCTTGCATCTAATCATTATGAATTACCTTCTTGTTCCTCATTGATGTCTTACCTACATGTTGTAGCTACCATGTATTTGAGCTATCATCTTTCCTTTGGCATTAATTATCACTTGGAATTTTCTTCCTTCTGGTTCTTTATTTATCTAAACTTCACATTCTTCCTTTTTCTTTCTTCCTTAGGCATGGGTACCAAGAACGGAAAGGAGAAGGCCACTGACAAAACACCGGCAAGGAGAGGAACCAAGAGAATACTGGCAAAGGCACTACCATCTACCAGTGTAAAGCCACCAGCAAAGCGGGTAAAGAAGATCATTAAGGTTGATGAAGCAGAAAAAGCCTTTCCCGTATGAGACTCCACACGGTTTGCTAACTGTTATTACGAACAGATGTTCCCCATCCTAGCCGAGAAGAACTACAACAATAAGCATCTACTCATTGTTCTAACACACTTTGTTGATTTTGTGGAGCCTCGCATAGAGTGGAGACAGCAGAGAATTTTGAGGAGATAGCCACGAGAGGCCAACTTATCATGGGTAGTTGAATTCTACTCAAACTTCTACTCACCTACTCTGCAGATTGTCTTCGTTCGTCAACAGCAGGTCCCTGTCTCTGAGAGTGCCATACAGAAAGCACTGGACCTTCCACCTAGTCCAGCGGGATGGGATGCCTATCAAGAAGCATCGCGTAAGCGCCAGATGTATCAGTTCGACTAGGATAGCGTACTTGGAGTTATAGCCCAACCAGGCAGCAGTTGGATCTACGGGCAGCATCGTTTAAAACCCAAGAGCATGTCAGCCCAGTCACTCACCTTGGAGGCTCGTGTGTGGACACAGATTATGTCCCACTATGTCTTTTCGGGCACTCACAAGTCGACCTTTACAACAGACATGGCTGTCCTCATCTGGTGCATCCTGACAGAGAAACCCCTCAACCTGCCCCGACACATCCGGAAAGCCATGGGACACGAACAGATAGCGGGTAACCTGCCTTTCCCCGCCTTTGTTTCAGATTTAGTCTCTGCAGCAGGTGTGCCCTCTCGGGCAGGCGACACAAGGATCATGATCCCTAGGACCAACCAGTATGTCCCGAACGGGAAGTACATTAGGCTGCCAGTTCCCTCTGCGAGCCAGCCTGCAGGTTCATCTTTGGATATTCCTCCATCTTCCACTCCACCATCATCCACACCACAAGCACCATCCATCCACCAGATGTTCCTATAGATCCTTGAGAGGTTCGACCGGCAAGACCAGCGAATGGAGCAAATGGAGCACCGTAACAAGCGCAGATACAATTATCTGAAGGACCTCATAGCTGGTACTCACCCACCTCTAGAACAGAAGGACACCACGGACTCCCCTTCATCCAGTAGCACAAGCAGCCAAGGCGAACCAGACACTGGAGGCGACGCTTCCAGCCCTCCCTTGCTCTTTATTGATGGTACGGAGGACCGTGCCACGCCTTAAGTGTGGGGAGGTCAGTCCTTGACTTCTGGAGGTAACTTTTTTCTCTTAACACCAACATTTGACTTTTTTTTTTCTTTTGTTAAGATAGGATAGATTGCATGATAATAACTGTTTGCATGTATGTTTTGCTTGGTTAAAGTAATGAGTTTCTTTCCAAGACCATTTTTATAGCATTTCACTAATTTAAATTGAAAATTTGTGCTAAACTTGTCAGAAGATTGTAATTTGGAACATAGGTTATAGCTAAGAACACACAACCTGTGATATTTGAGCTTAATTACATGGTTATATTATTTAACCATAATATTTTATTCTTGTGTGTTTCCTTCTCTATGATTTTAATCTATATTTTGTTCCATTCTATATGTTCATTATTTAGTGTATTTACATGCATACATATGATTGAGGCCATCATTCGTTATTAGCTCACTCATCCTAAATAGCCTACCCTTTCAATCACCTTTGTTAGCCACCTTGAGCCTTTTAATCCCCATTTGTTCTATATTTTACCACATCACTAGCCTTAAGTAAAAAAATAATTAATTACCTTATTTGAATCTTTGGTTAGCTTAAGATAGAGATTGTGTATCAATTAAGTGTGGGGAACCGTGGGAACTTGGGTTGATAAGAAAGTGTTGAATTTTATTGACAAGATATTGGGAATTTGGGTACCTACTCATGTGAGACCAGAAAATGTAAAAAAACCCATGTGCATTGATATGTGTGTTTATCTTTACTTTAAAAAAAATTCAAATAAATAAGTAATTAAATAAGGGGACAAAATTACCCCAATGCTAAGTTTAATAAAAGATCAATGCATATGTGGTCAAATTAAAGATAATTTGGTACATGAGTATGTGATGCAAAAGTGGGAATTATGGGTAGCTAGGCATGATTTTAGAATTCTGTAGAGTGTGTGTGTGTTAGGTGAGAGCTTAGGTTAAGTCAAAGATTCATATTATAGCTCACTTGGCCATACATATATCCTCACCCTTACCTTAGCCCCATTACAACCTTGAAAAGACCTCATGATGTTTGCATTGGTAGACTAAATATTTGTTGATTGGTTAGATGAAGAACAAAGTTCTAGAAAGCATGACTAGAGAAGAGTAGAGTGATTAACCATAGACACTTGAGTGATTAGAGTGATATACACTACCAGTGAGGGTTCAATGCTTAATTTTATGTTCCCTACTTTCATGAGCTATCTTCTTATAAGTTTACTTGTCTTTTATTATGTGATTTGAATTAGTGGAATCTGACTTATGTTTGTCTTGGAGAACTTATTTACTTCTTAACCAAGTAGACAGAATCATCTTAGCATATAGTTACATTCATAGGTTGCATCTCATGAGTCTTACTTTCCCCCATTCATTCCTTTTATCTCCTTGAGCTTAGCATGAGGACATGCTAATGTTTAAGTGTGGGCAGATTGATAAACCACTATTTTATGGT
Source organism: Arachis hypogaea (assembly GCF_003086295.3). Taxonomy (NCBI): domain Eukaryota; kingdom Viridiplantae; phylum Streptophyta; class Magnoliopsida; order Fabales; family Fabaceae; genus Arachis; species Arachis hypogaea. The sequence continues at coordinate 67,447,652 of NC_092054.1, read as the reverse complement.
TTATCTTGTGCTCAATTGAGTGGTTTTTATCAAGCCTTTGCACACTTATTCATACAATTGTATGATTTTACAATTCCTTCCCAATTTTTTTCTATAATTGAAAACTTGTTATCCGAGCCTCTAAATTGTGTATTTTAATTCCCCTTTATACCATTCGATGCCGTGATCTGTGTGTTAAGTGTTTTCAGGATTTATAGGACAGGAATGGCTTAGAGGATGGAGAGGAAGCTTGCAAAAATGGAAGGAGCACAGGAAATAAAGGAGATAACCAGCGAGGAGTTCGCACGGTGACGCGTGCGTGTGCCTGACGCGTATACGTGGTATGCGAAAATGACCAGCGACACGTATGCGTGACATGCGTCACCTGCAGAAATTGCAGAAAATGCTGGGGGCGATTTTGGGCTGAGTTTGGACCCAGTTTTCGGCCCAGAAACACAGACTATAGCCAGGGGACGAGCAGATACTCAACACACATTCCCATTCGCATAGGTTTTGGTTTTAGATTGGAATCTTAGAGAAAATACGCACTTCCTCTAGGTTTTCTTCACATTCATAGATTTCTAGTTTTTGTGCTTTTGATGCTTTTGCTTTGGATATTGAGAAGAGTCACTACCTTCGTTTAAGTTGCTATTCTAGTTTGTTTTCTTATTCCTTTACTCTTTTAATTGCCCATTAACCCTGTTAAGATACGTATGTTTATGATTTTGGGATTTATTAATGCAAGAAACTATTTTTATCTTTAATTAATTTTCAGTATTATTCTATTTAATTTATCATATCTTCTTCTTATTCCCTTTTAATGCTTGTGAACGATATTCATGTCAATGGAGTAGACTCCCAACTTGACTTGGAGGTTGATTAAAAGGAGACCCTTGAGTTGGAATACTCAAGTGATTAGTTCAATTGGAAGTTGTTGGCTAACTCTCTATTTACTAACGCTAATCCTTCCATAAGGAGAGGATTAGGACTTGCGAATAAGAGTTAGCTCAATCACTTGAATTTCCTCTATTTAGTAAGGGTTAACTAAGTGAAAACAACAACCTCTTGCTATTCCACTTGGGAAAATCCAACAAGGATAGAACTTCCAATTAATCTACCCCCGGTCAAGGTTTTTATTTAATTATATAAATTCTCTTACTAATTTTCATTGCTTTAAATTACAATTATTTATTTTCCTGTCCTCCAACTCTTAAAACTTTTCGAAAAACTCCTGACTAATAAAGTAGCACTCTTTTGTCAACTCGTTAGGAGACGACTTGGGATTCCTACTCCCAATATTTTTATTCTAAAATTTGTGACAACTCTTTCTAAATTGATAAGCGAAATTTCGTCGGTTAAGAACTGTACTTGCAACGTTATTTCTATATTAAATTCTTAATCGGCAGTTTTCTGCCACGTCATTAGAGAAGATCCCTGCAAGTGACTTGTCCCCTAGACAACAAGTGATATTATTTCCTTCACCATGGATATGGCCAGATGATATGGATTTTACAAACTTAATCCACAAAACTATCGTCAAGTGCACCGGATCGCATCAAGTAATACCACGGTGAGTGGGTTATCATTTCTACGAGGATTAATAGATCAAACAACTTTAATCAATTGGCTATTCTAGTTAAAAAAATCAAATCCAAGAAGATTCAATCAAAACAATGACATATAACTAAATAACTTGGTTGTGAAGTAAATGACTGAAAATTAAAGAGCAAGGAAGTAAATGACAGAAATTAAAGAGCGGGAAAGTAAATGACTGAATTATAATTGACTAAAAGTAACAACTGAGCTAAGAACATAAGTAAGAATTAGATCTATGTAGTGGAATTAAAATTAAGTGTAGATTGGCAACAGAAATTAGAAATTGAGAAGATTATATGATAGAAAACATTGAGGATTAGAGATGTTAACTCCTCTAAAATGTTAGATCTCAAGTCTATCTCAATCATACAATTATTGTTCTCTAGAAAATCTTAAGTGAGTGAATTCCAATGTCTTGGTAATTCAATTTTTCTTAACTTGATCAATTGCCAATATCTTGATCTAATTGCTCATGAGAAGAGATGAAGATTGGTCTCTGATTTAGAGCCACACAACTCTTAAGATCTGAATTTAGATGATTAAATGTCACATATGAAATCTAAATTGAGAATTAAAAGATCTGAGAGAGAGGATTTTCAAGCTTAATCTCATGAATCAACCTTTCAGTGAGTCATGAAACCCAACCTAGATTCAAACCACCTTTCAATGATTTGAATCATTCAAAATTCACAACGAAAATCTCTCTTAGAAATAACAATACATGAATTTAAATTAGAGAATGAAAAATTTCATTCCATTAGAACTTAACAAAGCTTTTCTCCTCAATGAGAGGAAATTAGTGGTTCATTGCTCTAGAAATTACAAAAGAGATGTAAGAGAAGTAGAAGAAGAAGTAAAGTATCTAACCCCCTTGAACTAGCTGCGGAATTCCCTTTTTATATTACTCACCCCTTTCCTAACTTAGATTTACAATGTACCCCAACAATTTACTTCGCTGCCCACATTCTACACTCATCTTTCCTTCAATTGGACCCTTGAACTTTTGGGTTGTTGTGGGCTTTGGGCTCAAGAATTAAATTAGAACTACAAGGTGAAGAATGCATAAATAACAAGAAAATCGTGCTTTTTGAGAAAGTGTTGCTTACTTTGTAGCACAGTTTGCATGAAACTATCCTTCAGAGGATTGGCGCTTGAGACTTGAAGAGTAGGTGCTTGAGGTGCCACTTTGAAGTTTGTTTGGTTGCTTGCTTGGGAATGGTCTTCGAAGGTGCCTTTAAATTCAAATGCTTCACATTTTTCTTCCTTGGTTGGCGCTTGAGTCACCAATTTTGGCATGAAATTGTTCCCTGGATGGTAGCATGAGAAGTGGCACTTGAGGCATGGGATACGGGCGCTTGAGGCACCATGCCTTGACAAGAATTGTTCCCTGGAGTGTGTGCTATGGTTGTGGCACTTGAGGCTCCAAATTTGGGCACTTGAAGTGCGAATTTGGCTCTTGAAGTGCGAATTTGGCTCTTGAAGTGCTTTATTCTTGGCCAAACTAAAGCTCCTGAAGGTGATTGTTGGTGGGCGCTTGAGGCGCCAATCTTGGTGATAAAGAATTATTACCTGGAGATGTTGTTGTTGGACGCTTGAGGCGCCAATTTGGACACCTAAGGTGCCAATCTTGGTGACAAATTTTTGACTTTGGAATGTGCTATGGAATGGGCACTTGAGGCGCTAATATTTGGCGCTTGAGGCGCTAATTTGGGCGCCTAAGGTGCCAATGATGGTGCCAAATTTGATGCCCTGGAGATGGCATGCTTGGGAGCATGAGGCGCCAATAGTGGGCGCTTGAGGTCCCAATAGTATAGGCGCCTGAGGCGCCAGGTTTCCTCTTGACAAGTCTTCGAAGCCGCCTTTAGAAGTAGGCACTTCACAAGGTGGCACTTGAGGTGCCACAAGAAGTCCAGGGATGAAGGTTCGATCCTTGGCACCAATGCTTGCTTCATTTGGTTCACGTTGCATGCTTCTTTTCATTCATTGCCTCCAAAACATGTATTCTTCATGCTCCTTGCTTTATAACTTCTATTGCCTTGTAACAAGAAATCAATAAACAAAATTGCATCAAAGCATGGTTCATATCAACATGAATAATCACCAAATGCATTAGTGAACAAAAATTCACAATTTAAGCTTATATATTGATGAATGAACATAAATCCAACCTAATGTTTAATCATTCCTTTCATGTATAAATGAGTGATGATTAACCATGAAACCACTTGATTATTGAATGAAATTCATGAAACAAAGTCATAAAGAAACTAATTAACTAGGTAAAATACAAATGTATCACAACACTAAACTTAAATCTTGCTTGTCCTTGATGAGCGGATAATTCATACGCTTTTTGGCATTGTTTTTAGTATGTTTTTAGTATATTTTAGTTAGTTTTTATTATGTTTTGTTAGTTTTTAAATAAAAATCACTTTTGTGGGCTTTACTATGAGTTTGTGTGTTTTTCTGTGGTTTCAGGTATTTTCTGGCTGAAATTGAGGGACTTGAGCAAAAATCTGATTCAGAGGCTGAAAAAGGACTGCAGATGCTGTTGGATTCTGACCTCCCTGCACTCAAAGTAGATTTTCTGGAGTTACAGAAGCCCAATTGGCGCGCTCTCAATTGCGTTGGAAAGTAGACATCCTGGGCTTTCCAGCAATATATAATAGTCCATACTTTTTCTGAGATTTGATGGCCCAAACAGGCATTCCAAGTCAGCTCAAGAATTCTGGCGTTTAACTCCAGAACTGGCACAAAAGCTGGAATTAAACGCCCAAACTGGCATAAAAACTGGCGTTTAACTCCAGGAAATGTCTCTACACATGAAAGCTTCAATGCTCAGCCCAAGCACACACCATGTGGGCCCTGGAAGTGGATTTTTACAATAAACACCCTAGCTTACTCATTTTCTGTAACCCTAGGTCACTAGTTTACTATAAATACTACTTTCAGTGATTCATCTTGTACCTCATGACACTTTACACGTTTCTTGTTGTGTTCTCTACGGCATAAGTCTCTAAACCCCATTGTTGGGGGTGAGGAGCTCTGCTGTTCTTCATGAATTAATGCAATTACTACTGTTTTCCATTCTATTACACTTGCTTCCATTCTAAGATATTCATTCGCACTTCAACTTGATGAATGTGATGATCCGTGACACTCATCATCATTCTCACCTATGAATGCGTGCCTGACAACCACCTCCGTTCTACCTTAGATTGAATGCATATCTCTTAGCCTCATGATTCAAATCAGAGTCTTCGTGGTATAAGCTAGATTCATTGGCGGTCATTCCTGAGATCCGGAACGTCTAAACCTTGTCTGTGGTATTCTGAGTAGGATCTGGGAAGGGATGACTGTGACGAGCTTCAAACTCGCGAGTGTTGGGCGTAATGACAGATGCAAAAGGATCAATGGATCCTATTCCGACATGATCGAGAACCGACAGATGATTAGCCGTGTGGTGACAGCGCATTTGGAACATTTTCACTGAGAGGACGGGATGTAGCCATTGACAACGGTGATGCCCAACATAAAGCTTGCCATGGAAGGAGCCTTGCATGCATGAAGAAGAAGATAGTAGGAAAGCAAAGATTCAGAAGACAAAGCATCTCCAAAGCCTCAACCTGTTCTTCATTACTGCATAACAAGTATTTATTTCATGTTCTTTTACTTTTTACAATTAAATCTAAGAATTATTGATATCCTGACTAAGAGTTACAAGATAACCATAACTTGCTTCAAGCCAACAATCTTCGTGGGATCGACCCTTACTCACGTAAGGTATTACTTGGACGACCCAGTGCACTTGCTGGTTAGTTGTGCGGAGTTGCAAAAGTGTGATTGTAATTTCATGTACCAAGTTTTTGGCGCCGTTGCCGGGGATTGTTCGAGTTTGGACAACTGACGGTTTATCTTGTTGCTTAGATTAGGAATATTTTATTTTTGTTGGTTTAGAGTCTTTTATGTGAGTTTAGTTTCATATTTTAAGTTTGGTGTCAATTGCATGCTTGTATTTTCTTTTAATTTTTCAAAATTGCATGTCTTTAGTTCTTTCTTGATTTTTAAAATTTCTAAGTTTGGTGTCTTCTTTGTGTTTTCTTTTAATTTTTCGAAAATTTGTGCTTTATTTTCTAAAAATTTTAAGTTTGGTGTTTTTATGCTTTTATTTACTTAAAAATTTTTCAAAAATTTGTTCTTGGTGTTCATCTTGATCTTCAAAGTGTTCTTGGTGTTCATCTTGACATTCAAAGTTTTCTTGTTTGTTCTCTGTGTTTTGATCTAAAATTTCTAAGTTTAGTGTCATTTTGTTGTTTTTCTCTTCCCACATTAAAATTCAAAAATAAAAAAAATATCCTTTCCCTATTTTACTCATAAATTTCAAAATTTTGCATTAATTTAGTCAAAGATTTTCAAAATCATATCTTTTTTTTTAGTCAAGTCAATATTCTAATTTCAAAAAATTGATCTTTTCAAATCTTTTTCAAAATCAAATCTTTTTAATTGCTAATTTCAAAATCTTTTTAATTAATTAATTAATTTAGTTTTCAATTTGCTTTTATTTTATTTTCTTTTTGTTTTTGAAATTTTATTTTATTTTCCATTTATTTTACTTATTATTTTCGGTTACTTTTAAAAAAAAAATTCATATCAATTCCCTTTTCTCCATCATGGACATAAGTGGAAGTGAACAGTCCAGAAGGACTCTGGGGTCATATGCTAACCCCATTACAGCTGCATATGGGAGTAGCATCTGTATACCTCCCATCAAAGCAAGCAGCTTTGAGCTAAATCCTCAGCTCATTATCATGGTGCAGCAAAATTGCCAGTATTCCGGTCTTCCACAGGAAGAACCTACTGAGTTTCTGGCACAATTCTTACAAATTGCTGACACAGTACATGATAAAGAAGTGGATCAGGATGTCTACAGATTTTTATTGTTTTCATTTGCTGTAAAAGATCAAGCTAAGAGTTGGTTAAATAACCAACCCACATCAAGCATAAAAACATGGAGACAATTAACAGACAAATTCCTGAATCAATTTTACCCTCCAAGAAGGATGACATAGCTAAGTCTAGATATCCAAGGCTTTAAACAAGAGGATCATGAATCCCTTTATAATGCCTGGGAGAGGTACAGAGGGATGCTGAGAAAATGCCCCTCTGAAATGTTTTCAGAGTGGGTACAGTTAGACATCTTCTACTATGGGCTTACAGAAAAAGCTCAGATGTCCCTAGACCACTCAGCTGGTGGATCTATACACATGAGAAAAACAATTGAAGAAGCTCAAGAGCTCATAGATACAGTTGCTAGAAATCAACATCTGTACTCAAACAGTGAGTCCTCCATAAAAGAAAAGGCTATGGCAGTAACTACTGATCCCAATCCTCAAGAACAAATTGTTGAACTTAATCAGCAATTACTCCTTATGATAAAACAATTAGCAGAATTCAAAGAGATGCTCCAAGACACTAAAAATTCTAACAAGAATATAGAAGCACAATTGAATCAAACAAGACAGCAGCTATCGAAACAGATAACAGAAGAATGCCAAGCTGTCCAACTAAGGAGCGGGAAGACATTGAATAACTCAGCTCAAAGTAGCAAAAAGTCAAGAAAGGAACAAATGACAGAGGATGACCAAACCACTACCCGAAATCCCTCTGAGGACATCAAGAGCCCAGAGAGGAATAACTCTGGCGTTCAAACGCCAGAAAAGGGGGAAAAGTTGGTGTTAAACGCCCATTCCTTGTCCAGTTTTGGCATTCAAACGCCAGAAAAGGGTGGGAAGCTGGCGTTAAACGCCCATTCAGCTCCCAATCCTGGCATTCAAACGCCAATGAGGGATCAGACACCTGCAAGTGCTGATGATAACCCCTCTAAGAAGGCTTCTTCAATCACCTCTGTAGGAAATAAACCTGCAGCAACTAAGGTTGAAGAATATAAAGCCAAGATACCTTATCCTCAGAAACTCTGCCAAGCGGAACAGGATAAACAATTTGCCCGCTTTGCAGACTATCTCAGGACTCTTGAAATAAAGATTCTGTTTGCAGAGGCACTTGAGCAAATACCCTCTTATGCTAAGTTCATGAAAGAGATCTTAAGTCATAAGAAGGATTGGAGAGAAACTGAAAAAGTGTTTCTCACTGAAGAATGCAGTGCAGTCATTCTGAAAAGCTTACCAGAAAAGCTTCAAGATCCAGGAAGCTTTATGATACCATGCACATTAGAGGGTGCTTGTACCAAGACAGCCCTATGTGACCTTGGAGCAAGTATTAACCTAATACCTGCATCTACTATTAGAAAGCTTGGCTTGACTGAAGAAGTCAAACCAACCCGGATATGTCTTCAACTTGCTGATGGCTCCATTAAATATCCACCAGGCATCATTGAGGACATGATTGTCAAGGTTGGGCCATTTGCCTTTCCCACTGATTTTGTAGTGCTAGAAATGGAGGAGCACAAGAGTACAACTCTCATTCTAGGAAGACCTTTCCTAGCAACTGGACGAACTCTTATTGATGTACAAAAAGGGGAAGTGACCCTGAGAGTCAATGAGGATGAGTTTAAGTTAAATGCTGTCAAAGCTATGCAGCATCCAGACACATCAAATGACTGCATGAGCATTGATATTATTGACTCTTTAGTGGAAGAGATCAATATGACTGAGAGTCTTGAATCAGAGTTAGAAGACATCTTTAAAGATGTTCAGCCTGATCTGGAGGAATCAGAGGAAATAAAAGTACCTCTGAAAATCCCTCAGGAAGAGGAGAAACCTCCTAAACCTGAGCTCAAACCACTACCACCATCCCTGAAATATGCATTTCTGGGAGAGGGTGACACTTTTCCAGTGATCATAAGCTCTGCTTTAAATCCACAGGAAGAGAAAGCACTAATTCAAGTACTAAGGACACACAAGACAACTCTTGGGTGGTCCATAAGTGACCTTCAGGGCATCAGCCCAGCAAGATGTATGCACAAGATCCTATTAGAGGATGATGCTAAGCCAGTGGTTCAACCACAGAGGCGGCTAAATCCAGCCATGAAGGAAGTGGTGCAGAAAGAGGTCACTAAGTTACTAGAGGCTGGGATTATTTATCTTATTTCTGATAGCCCCTGGGTGAGCCCTGTCCAAGTTGTCCCCAAGAAGGGAGGCATGACAGTGGTTCATAATGAAAAAAATGAACTGGTTCCCACAAGAACAGTTACAGGGTGGCGTATGTGTATTGATTACAGAAGGCTCAATACAGCCATAAGAAAGGATCATTTTCCTTTACCATTCATAGACCAAATGCTAGAAAGACTAGCAGGTCATGAATACTACTGCTTTTTGGATGGCTATTCAGGCTACAACCAAATTGCAGTGGATCCTCAAGACCAAGAGAAAACAGCATTCACATGTCCATCTGGAGTATTTGCTTATAGAAGAATGCCTTTTTGTAATGACCCAATTTTTAGTACGCCTAGGACATACCAGAAACTGAGTGCTACCAATTTGTCATCCTAATTGTTATCTATTATTTATTATATGAGCTTGATTCATTGTTAAAAGCATAGTTAGTTAGCGAGGTACTTTTTTTTTGAAAACGTTTGAATTAATAAACAGAATCATTTATAATCAAGTCACAAATAATAACAGATAAAACAGTTATAAACAACCATACATAAATACATCACAAGTAGCTAGCAACATTCGGTGATCCAGCCTTTATTAGAATATAGACTGTTAGTTAGAACACCCCTAGATATAGCTAGATAATAACTATATACATATACATACATACAACATCCCAGGTCCTGACCTGTTCAAGAGGTCCCTAAGCTGGCACCTAGGCTAGCCTAGACTCTATACTCGCCTAGTCCCTCTAAACTACTAAAGTGAGGGAAAGTACGTTATAGATCTTCAAAACTCAAGTTAGGTGGAACGTCACCAAAAAGGTAGAACATCACCTACTACTCCTCTGCACGATCAGTCATTGCCATATGACGTCTCTCTGGTACCTCATCAAGTAGCCACACAACAGGAGTCTCGTACATAGGATTTAGGTTAAAGTTCACGTACAAACGGAGTGCAGACATTAGCTGGTCTCAAAGTATATACATGTAAACAGAGAACGAGATTCACCCTAGACTCAGAAGACTATCTAGAGCGGAATCCTCTTTGCAGAACCATCATCAACGAACTACGGAAGGGTACTCATACTTCCATCTAAAGGGGGAAGGGAGAGAGAAGGGGTAAGAACTGGGGAGTTCTCAGTAGGGTCGGGGTTATTAGTTACGTTCATTAATTCTATGTTGTTTAGCAGACTATTAGCAGAATACAAGGAAGCAGTAATTAGAAAACACAGATAAGTAGAAAAGATAGAGAAAACAGATAGCAGAACACAAACAAAAGAATACAAGAAAATATCACAAGCGCAGAGAATGGAATAGAAACAAGGAAAGCATACATTCATACCACAATCATAACAAAGGAAATGCGCAACCAAGTATGATGCATGTCTAGCCCTAGTGCAGGTAATGAGCTCATCTGTCGGTTACTAACCCGCTCTCGACGTTATCCAGCAACCTCTGTCTGGATAAGGCTTTCCTATTGGCTATACCCCTGTGTATAGGAAATAACCCCTCTGCCACCACAGGGTCCACTACAAGCAGGAAATAACACATCTGCCACTGTAGGGATGTACGCCGACACACCTTCTGTATACAGGAAATAACCCCTCTGCCACTACATAAATGGAACAGGTGGTCATGGTACTTCTGTAGCAGGAAATAACCCCTCTGCCTTACAGAAATAAAATATGGATCTGTACCGTAGGAAAGCGTTCTCAGTGATCATACCATTATCTATCTGACTGTCTCACTGCAGCAGATGATCATACAAGTATATCTGGAGTTGCCTTAACGCAACAAATGAATATCTCTTGGGTTGCCTCAAGCAACAAATCATCACATAATCATTCTCATTATCATCATTCATCATCATTCTCATTATTCATCATCATTTTTACATTCTTATGCAGTACCTCTTTCTCTGTCTGTTCAATCATACTGTACAAACTTTACATCTTTCACTTTTACAATATCCTGGCTCAAACCATTTCTCTTTATCATATTATTCTTTTCTCTTTGTATCTCTTTACTTTACTCTGGTTACTCTGTGCTCTGTGTTACTTTATTCTGCTCTGATTTCTCTGTTTAACATGTGTATTTAAAGCTTATGTAAATTTCGGTATGAATAGTTAGTCTGTCCCAAGTATAGGTTCATTAAGTCTATACTGAAACAGTTTAACTTTTTATATAACACCTAACCCTAGTCGCAACTCAAGTACTAACTAAGTTGCCCTAGTTCGTTCACTAGTCTCTGTCTGTGTTTCTGTCATTTAAATTTTACAGACTTTTTCTTTGGTTTTTATCTTTTCTTTAACTTTTTATCTTTTCTTTATCTTTGCCTCACTAATATGTTTTTACCACTCCCTAAGTGTTTTATGAAAGTAATTATGAGATTCTGTGCTTAAAGTTGTCTTTCTAAAGGTTTTACAGAAAACTGCCTTTTTTGTATTATTTTATTATTTTTATTAAAATATTATTTTTAATTAAATATTATTATTTGATATATTATTATTATTTATTATTTTATTAATATATTTTTGAAAATTACCCAACTTTAACTTTTAACCTTTAAAGATTCACTTTTTACCACCCGTAACTTTTAATATTTCTACTTTAACCACCCTAACTTTCAGAAATTACAAAATAACCCCCCAAACACCAAATTAATTACTTCCTTGCCCTTTTATGAATCAAAAAGGTGTTCTTCATTGTTCTTCATCACACTCAAAGTGTTCTTCATGTTCTTCATAAATTCTTCAGATTCCTTCTCTGTTTTTACCCGTTTTTCAGTCTTTTCAGCAACCGATTTTTACTATAATTCATAATAAATTAGCAGCCACTAAAACCCTATCTTTTCTACATGATTTCAACACAAATTGAACCTCAATTTAAGCTTAGGGTTTCGTTTTTCCAGCTTCCCCAAGAACATGAACTCAAAGCTTGAATTTCATCAAATTTCATCAAAATTTCACCAAATTTTCACCAAGAATCAATCATATATGCAACCAATTTTTATCACAGCCAAATCATACAACATTCACACAACTCAAACACAAATAATCAAGATTAATTTCGTGACACCCTACCTTGATTTGCTGCTCCAAATCCGGTTACTCTTTGAACTGTTCTTAAAGCACTTTTTCCTCCTAAATCACATCAAGAACAACTTTAAATCAAAAAAATCTCCACTGACCAAATCTCACTCAGTATGTTAGGAAGAGATATCTCACCTTAGACTTGCTGGAAATTCACGTTTCTTGGCCCTCAAGTCAAGTTAAGTATGATTCCTAAGGAAGAACATCAAGAAAACACATGTTTTGCATGGTTTTCCTTGAAAACTGAATTGAAATGGGAGGGAGACAGCCATCTCACCTTATTTCCATCCTTGATAAGTTACATGGTTATGTAGAGGAAGAAGAGAGGATCATTTTGGTGAAATCGGAGTTTTGATTTGAGTTTTAGTTCAGAAGAAATCAAGCTTTGAAGATTAAATGTTCATGAAAGTTTCTCTCTTTCCTCTCTTGTTATTTTCGGCCAAAATGAGGAAATGAGACAGCCTTGGAGGTATTGGGGGTGTAAGGTGAGTTATTATTGGTTGGCTTGGAGGTGGATTAAAATAATATTAAAATATCTCTGGTGTACAACTACTAAAACTAGGTGTATCGGAACACTCGTAAAAACATCTCTAAAAATTATTTTCTGAGCTACTAGCATAAATGACACTAGTAACATATTTATTATGAGAATAGTACATGTATAATGAGGCCTTAGCATTGCAAAATTCATCAGAGAGTGTTGGTGCTAAGCTGCACCAGTAAACCGTAAACCCGGTTAAACCGATTTTCTGTTTTTAACTAAAACTGACCAGGTAACCTTATAATATTATTCAAGAAGCTTCTAATACTAATATAATGATAATATCATCCTATTATCTCTCTTATCTTATAAATCGAGTCCGGTTCATCAAACTGAGACTATTTACAAAAAACCAAATCAAAACATCTAACCGATACGGTTCAAAAACCAGGTTCTTCGTGACCGCGTTATCGAGCTTGTCTCGGAAAAGGTTCTAACTTAAAGATGACATAATGATAATGAGGATTGAGATACTTGATGATATATCAAAGGTTTTTCCCTTACTGATCTTCCGGAGAAATCCGTACTTTCAGAAAAGATTTCGCGTTCTCGAAAATCGGGGTTGTTACACTTTTGGTCTCTGCAATGCACCTGCAAACTTTCAGAGGTGCATGCTCTCTATTTTCTCTGATATGGTAGAGAAGTTCCTGGAAGTCTTCATGGACGACTTCTCAGTATTTGGAGACTCATTCAGCTCCTGTCTTGATCATTTAGCACTTGTCCTGAAAAGGTGCCAAGAAACTAACCTGGTCTTAAACTGGGAAAAATGTCACTTTATGGTGAGTGAAGAAATTGTCCTTGGGCACAAAATTTCAAGCAAGGGAATAGAGGTAGATCAAGCCAATGTAGAGGTGATTGAAAAATTACCACCACCTGCCAATGTAAAGGCAATCAGAAGCTTTCTGGGGCATGCAGGATTCTATAGGAGGTTCATAAAGGATTTTTCAAAAATTGCAAAACCTCTGAGCAACCTGCTAGCTGCTGACACGCCATTTGTGTTTGACACAGAATGCCTGCAGGCGTTTGAAACCCTGAAAGCCAAGCTGGTCACAGCACCAGTCATCTCTGCACCTGACTGGACATTACCATTCGAATTAATGTGTGATGCCAGTGACCATGCCATTGGTGCAGTGTTGGGACAAAGGCATAGCAAGCTTCTGCACGTCATTTACTATGCCAGTCGTGTTCTAAATGACGCACAGAAGAATTACACAACCACAGAAAAAGAGTTGCTTGCAGTGGTTTATGCCATTGACAAGTTTAGATCCTATTTAGTAGGATCAAAAGTGATTGTGTACACTGACCATGCTGCTCTTAAATATCTACTCACAAAGCAGGATTCAAAACCCAGGCTCATAAGATAGGTTTTGCTTCTACAATAGTTTGATATAGAAATAAGAGACAGAAAAGGGACGAGAACCAGGTAGCTGATCACCTATTCCGGTTAGAACCAGTAGCTGGGGCGTCCCTCCCTTCCACTGAGATCTCTGAGACCTTTCCGGATGAGCAACTCTTTGCCATTCAGGAGGCACCTTGGTTTGCAGACATTGCAAATTATAAAGCTGTGAGGTTCATACCCCAGGAGTACAGCAGGATGCAAAAGAAAAAGCTAATTTCTGATGCAAAGTACTACTTATGGGATGAACCATATCTCTTTAAGAGATGCGCTAATGGAATGATCCGCAGATGCGTCCCTAGAGAGGAGGCACAGAAGATACTATGGCATTGCCATGGATCACAGTATGGAGGACATTTCGGAAGTGAGCGAACAGCCACTAAAGTCCTCCAATATGGCTTCTATTGGCCTACTCTCTATAGAGATGCCCAAGAGTTTGTGCGTAACTGTGACAGTTGCCAAAGAGCTGGTAACTTGCCTCATGGTTATGCCATGCCTTAACAAGGGATCTTAGAGATTGAGTTGTTTGATGTATGGGGTATTAACTTCATGGGTCCTTTCCCACCATCATACTCAAACACTTACATTCTGGTGGCAGTAGACTACGTATCTAAATGGGTGGAAGCAATCGCCACACCCACTAATGATACTAAGACTGTGCTGAAGTTCCTCCAGAAACATATTTTCAGCAGATTTGGTGTTCCCATAGTACTAATCAGTGATGGGGGAACCCATTTTTGCAATAAACAACTTTACTCTGCTATGGTTCGATATGGAATTAGCCACAAGGTAGCAACTCCGTATCATCCACAGACAAATGGGCAGGCTGAAGTCTCTAATAGAGAACTAAAGAGAATCCTGGAACGGACTGTAATTGCCCGTAGAAAGGATTGGGCAAAGAGCTTGGATGATGCTCTGTGGGCATACAGAACAGCATTCAAGACTCCTATAGGAACCTCTCCATACCAACTTGTGTATGGCAAGGCTTGCCATCTGCCCGTGGAACTGGAACATAAAGCCTACTGGGCAACCAGATTCCTAAATATGGATGCTAAGTTAGCTAGTGAGAAAAGATTGCTCCAGCTAAATGAGCTGGAAGAGTTCAGACTCAATGCTTTTGAAAATGCAAAAATTTATAAGGAAAAAGAAAAAAAGTGGCATGACAAGAAATTGTCATCCAGAGTCTTTGAGCCACGACAAAAAGTTCTACTATTCAACTCTAGGCTCAGATTATTCCCTGAGAAATTAAAATCCCGGTAGAGGGAACCATATGTGATTACAGGAGTGTCACCATATGGATATGTTGAGCTTCAAGATATTGATTCTAACAAAAAGTTCATTGTCAATGGACAGAGAATCAAACATTATCTTGAAGGCAATTTTGAGCAAGAATGCTCAAAACTGAGGCTTGAATGAAGCTCAGTAAAGGTCCAGCTAAAGACAATAAAAAAGCGCTTGCTGGGAGGCAACCCAGCCATTAGCAAGTTATTTATTTTAATTAATACTTGTAGAGGTTTGATATACATTTTCATCAAAGGCTAAGCATCAAAATTGAAGGAATTCACAGAGTTACAGAAGGATTCAGAACAAAAAGCAGAGAAAAGGAGCTTGCTGGCAAGAAAATGCCAGTAAGGGGCATTTTGGGCGTTAAACGCCAGAATGGGTATTACTGGCGTTAAACGCCAGAATGGGTACCATTCTGGGCGTTTAACGCCAGATTTGTAGTATCCTGGGCGTTCAGCAAAACGCCCAGTGATAAAGGAGTTTTTGGCGTTTAACGCCAGCCAGGGTACTTGGCTGGGCGTTAAACGCCCATAATGGCCAACAACTGGGCGTTAAACGCCAGAATGGATACCATTCTGGGCGTTTAACGCCAGATAGACAGGGGGAGGAGATTTTGTTTCCAACTTCAATTTTTTTCAAATTTTCATGTTTTAACTCATAATTTTCTGCATAAACATGTTTCAAACTTTCATCATTCACCCTCAATTCTCATCATTCAATAATTTTCTAAATTATTTCTCAAAATTCTTTCAAAGCCTTTCCAAATCTTCTTCAAAAACTCAAATATCTTCTCAAATTCTTTCCATATCTTTTCATATCTCTCTCAAACACTCACCAAGTGGGCCCTAGAAGTGAATTTTAGCACTAGATAGACTATTTTACCCCTTACTAGTCACTCTGTTTAGTATTTGAAGGGTATTTTAAATAATCATTGGGATCATCTAACATCTTCGCCCATCATACATGTTTACCATTGTTTTTCACATTAGTATGAGTTTCTAAACCTCCTAGGTTGAGGGGAGGAGCCCTGCCGAGTCCTATGAATTAATAAAAGTATTACTGTTTCTTCTTCGATCCGTGTTTGATTTATTTCTAAGATGTATATTCGATCTTCATCGTGGTGGATAGGATGATCAAACAATCAGCTCTGTTCATCACATTAAGACGAACGTGCCTGACAAACACCCGCGTCTACTTGGGTTCGTGTGAATAAGTGACTGGAAAGCATGAGTCAACAGCTATGTTTATACATCTCTCAGACGGCTAATTTTTAGGAAGATTAGGGTCTCCATGGTATAGGCTAGAATCCAAAGAAGCAGCATTCTCTGATTTGGAAGATTTGACCTTGTCTGTGGTGTTTTTAGTAGGATCGCCAAGAGAATGGACTGCTAAGCACTTCACCTTTCGTCAGATTGGATGACCACGGCCAATGGCGTTCAACCTGTAGCAGAGGAGATCAATAACCACGGCCCATGGTGTTGACCACATACAGCCTGCCATAGAAGAGATCACTCACAAGCAAAGAAGACAGTAATACCAGAGTTACTTCAGAAATGCAAAGCAACTCCAATCCTTTACCTTATTCCTATTACTGATTTTTAATCCTAATACAACTCCATATATGACATAAAATCAACATTTGTGGCCACGTGCACGCGTCACCCATGCGTACGCGTGAGGAGGAAATTTGCCAACGATACGCACGCGTCGACCACGCGCACGCGTGACGCTGATCACGTGACCTCATTAAAGTGAATTCGCTGGGGGCGATTTCTGAGCTTTCCAGGCCCAAAGTCAACTCATTCCTGAGGCTATTCGATGCAGAATTCAAGATTGGACAAAGGGGGAGCAATTAGGTAGTGTAGGAAGCATGCCTTAGGTTAGCTCTAGGGAGAGAAGCTCCATCTTCTCTCTAGAAATTAGGGTTCTTAGTTTATTTTTATCTTAAATTTGTGTTTAATTACTTGTTTTGATTTAGTTTCCTTTACTTTTCCTTGTTGATTTACTTTAATTTCCTTAGTTCCTCTTGTTAATTTCTCTTTTGTGCCACTCTTTAGTTTATGAACACTTTTGTGGATTTGGATTTTCATTTAATGCAATTTATATTTTATTTTCCTTTATTGTTTAATTGAGTTGTTGTTATTATTTCCTTGCAATTGGTAGTGGTAGATTTTATTATTTCTTGCAATTTATGATGCTTTCCTTTTATGCCTTCCAAGTGTTTGACAAAATGCTTGGTTGGATTTTAGAGTAGCTTTTTGAGCATTCTTGGCTTGGAAAGAGAAATTAGGCAATCTTGAGTCATTAATACCCAACTTATGTTGGTGATCTAGGGTTGTTAGTTAATATTGTTTCCATTGACTCTAATCTCTTGCTAATTCAATTAGTGAGTTGATTAGGACTTTTGGATTGAGATTAACTAAACTTATTTGACTTTCTTCCTATGTTGAAGATAACATTGTACCTTCTTCCGATGTTGAAGATGACTTAACAGGATTTGCTCTTGTTAACTATTGTATTATGATTGACTAGGATAGAAAGCCTTGATTCTCAATCCTTACCATGAATGCCTCTTTTTATTACTTGCTTTCTTTAGTTGCTTGCTTTACTTTTGTTGCCTTTTTAATTTCTTATTTTATCAACCCAACCCCCTTGAAACTTACAGCCAATAATTGAGCATTCGATTGCAATTCCTAGGGAGAACGACCCGGAACTAATACTCTCGGTTATCTTTATTGGGTTGGACTTGTGACAACCAAAAATTAAACTTTGATGCAGGATTGGTTGTTGGTCTAGGCTATACTTGTAACGAAGTGATTCAATTTTATTGAGGAATTCTAGATCAACACAAAATCTTCTTTCAAGTTTTTGGCGCAATGTGTGCTTGTTATTGGTTATTGTTCATATGTGAATATTATGAATATGTTTGCATTTTTCTTCTTTGTTAATTGTTGCTAGTTTTAGTAGTTTATTTTCATCATTTCTTAGCTTTTCTTTTTATTTTCTCTTCACTATGAATTTTCATCCCTTTGGCTATGAGTTTAGTTCAAACTATGTTGTATGGAATGGAAGCTACAATGAGCATATGCATCAAGGATGGGACGATCAAAGGTGGGAGGAGTCTCAAGCGTTTGATCAAGCTTCATGGCAACAACCTCCACCAATGTGCTATGATCAAGAGTCATACCATGACGCATACCAACCTAATATGTGTGGTGGATTGACGATTGGACTTTTGTGTGGTCTAGAAATTTGCAATTAAAAGCTCGTTGTAAGTATAGTTTCTAAACCAATAGAGAATCCTTTCGTACAAAAGTTTGGTTGTCACAAGTAATAAAACCCAATAAAATTTATAACCGAAGTATTTAAACCTCGGGTCGTATCTAAAGGAATTGCAGGAAAGTATGATTTTTTATTGGTTACGGAAAAAGTTATAGTTTTGGGTTTTTGAAATAGGGAACAAGTAATTTAAGTGGCAAGAAAAATAAATTAATAATTATAAAAACTCTTGGCAAGGTATGAAAACTGGAAATCCTATCCTAGTTATCCTTATCAAGTGTGATGAGAATTGTTTATTACTCTCACTTAGTTAACCCTTACTAAATAAAGGAAAGTCAAGTGGACTAATCAACTTGATTCCTCAAGTCCTAGTCAACTCCTATGGAAAGACTAGCTTTAGAGGGATCCAAATCAATCAGCAATCTCTAATTTTCAATCAACTGCTGAGTTTGACAACTCAAGTGTCACCAATTACTTAACCAAAGCCAAAAAGGAGAAAATCCAAATTATTTATATAATAAATAGAAGGAAACAATCATAAATATGAAATACCTCAAATTGCATTAAATAAAATATTCAAATCTAACATAGGAAGGTTCATAAGCCAATTTGGCAACATAAGTAATTAACAAGTAAAAGCATTAGAATAAATAAAAGTAGAAGAGAAACATAAATTAAAGGAACATTGACCTGGTATGAAGAAATAACTATAAAATAAAAGAAATCCTAATCCTAAAACCTAAGAGAGAGGAGAGAGCCTTTCTCTCTAGAAACTACATCTAAAACCTAAAATTGTGAATAATGAATGTTGTATCAATTGTGTCTTGATTCCCTCATTCTCCAGCCTCTTATTCTATGTTTCTGAGCTTGGATTTGGGCCGAAAAAGGGCCCAGAAATTGCTGGGGGCGACTTCTGCAATTTTCTGCACATGGCGTCCGTCACGCGTGCGCGTGGGTCACGCGTGGGCGTCATTTGGAGATTTTCCTTGTCATGCGTATGCGTCAGTCATGCGTACGCGTCGCTTGCGTTTTGCGCTAGGCACGTGTCCGTGTCGTCCATGCGTGCGCGTCGCTGCCATTTTCTTCAAAACTCCATTTTGTGCGTTCCTTCCATTTTTGCGTGTTTCCTTTCTGTCCTCTAAGCCATTCCTGCCCTATGAAGCCTGAAATTACTTAACACACAGATTACAGCATTGAATGGTAATAAAGGATAATTAAAATTAATATTTTAAGGCATAGGAAACATGTTTTCACACATATCACATAATAAGGAAGGAGTTGTAAAAACCATGCAATTTATATGAATAAGTGGGCAAGGACTTGATAAAAACCACTCAATTGAGCAAAATAGTGGTTTATCAACCTCCCCACACTTAAACATTAGCATGTCCTCATGCTAAGCTCAAGAGAAGCTATAAAGAATGAATGGGTAAAGTAAGAAAGTATGAAATACAACCTATCTATATGAATGCAACTAAATGTAAAATGATGTTGCTTACTTGGTTAAAAGTAAACAAATATTTTAAGAACAAATATGAACTGGATTTCACTAATTCAAGTCACAAAATAAAGTACAAGTGAACTTGCAGAAGAAAATAGCTCATGAAAGCCGGGAACAAAGAATCGAGCATCGAACCCTCACTGGAAGTGTATACACTCTAATCGCTCAGGTGTTTAAGGTTCGATCTCTCAATTCTCTACCAACCTTGCTTTCTAAGGCTTGCTCTTCTTCTACCAATCAACAAAAATTTAATGCACAAATACACATATCAAGAGGTCTTTTAAGGGTTGTAATGGGGTTAGTAGGATTGTATTTGGTCAAGTGGACTAAAATCTGAATCCTTAATTAACTTAAACTTCTCATCTAACTTAAGATAATCCATGTAATCAAAATACAAAACCTAATTGTCCATTAACCATGTTTTCTACATATTCATGTATCCTGATTCGAGTACAGTACATATGCATTGCTATCACCATTTACTTTGGGGCATTTTGTCCCCTTTTTATTCTTTACTCTTTTTCTTCCCCCCTCCCTTTTCTTTCTTTTTCTCTATTAATTAATTTTTTTCTTTTTATATTTTATATATATATTTTTTTCTTTTTGTTTTCTTTTATTTTTCTCAATGCATATGATTAAGATATCGAATGCATGAACATGTTCTAAACATTTCTTTCACATTTTCATAAAGATATATAACACCCAATTCTTAAACCAAATGTTTCCAAATCCAACTTTTTCCACACTTAATTCATGAGCACTCTCACTAGTCTAAGCTAACCAAGGATTCAAATTAAGGACATTATTGTTTTCCGCTTAGAGTTAGTGATGAGTTAAAGTAAAGAATAAATGGGGTTAAAAGGCTCAACATTGGTTTACAAAGGATAATGAAAAGGTTAAGACCATATGGGTATGTAAGCTCAATGAAACAAGGCCTCAATCATATAAGTGTATGCATACATCAAATAATGGAAATATAGAATTAAGCAAGACAAAGATCACAATTTTAGAGAGAAAAACACACACCAAAAATAAAATATTGGTTGATAAAATGCAACCAATTCAAATAGGCTCAAAATCTCACTGGTTTTGTGTGTTCGAGCTCTAAACCATGTTCCAAAATAATATTTCTTCAAACAAGTTTAACAAAAATTTTAAATCAAATTAGTGAAATGCTATAAAAAGTTTCTTGAAAAAGAAAATATTACTTCAACCAAGTAGTGGTAAAATATGCACAAAATCAAGCAAACATGCAATCAAACATGCAAATGCAGCAATGAACAAACAAATAAAATAAAACATTGGTGTTGAGAAGAAAGTAACTAACCCACGGAAGTCGGTATCGACCTCCCCACACTTAAAGATTGCACCGTCCTCGGTGCATGTAAAGCTGTGTAAGAGGGCGGGGGTTGTGGTTCCTCAGCTGGTGCTCTTTTTGTTCTTCTCTTGGCCGGTGTCTTTGTAGAGGCTTTCTCTTTACCCTTCTTGGTGGCCATCTTGAAAGAGGGGGAAAGGAAAGGGACATGTAATTCAAATAGCTAGAACCGGGAGGAGGAAGGTTCAAGTGATAATTAATTCCAAGGTAAAGGATAATGTCTTAAATACATGGTCGCGACTACATGCAATTAGGACATCAATTGAAGTCAATGAAGGCATATTAGAGCAACTAGATGCAAGAGGTTTAAAAGCATGCAAGCAAAGGCATGAGAAGCATAATTCAAGCATCGAGTAATAAATGTGGCAATTAAAAGAGCATATGTAATGATGACAATTGTGAATGATAATCTCCAATACATGTGGAGCACAAGTATTGTGAAAAAGAGGCATTCAAGTAAAGGAATAAAACAAAATAGAGTTCAAGATGCCATAGGCTTTTTCACAAACACTTGGTGAGCAACTTAAAGTAGGAATAATAATAATAATATAATCCAAATGTATATGAGAGCCAAATTAAAATATCAATTGTCAAATCACTTCTCATAATATCCACAAGCTTTAGTATAGTAAGGTAATACCCAGATAAAATTCCAACACCAATATGAGAATACAAGAATAAGAAGATAAAAACAAACCATGGATAATGAAACTCAAAGAAAAATAAAGTAGAAGGAAACATAAATTAATGTAATAATGAAAGAGAAAAAGGGAAAGAAGAAAGTAAAAAGTAAGAAGGAATAAAGAAGAAAGAATTAGGATTGGGGGAAGAAAAGATAAGATTTCTGGCGCATAACTAGGTAAACTGTATGTCGCATACGACGCGTGTGCGTGGAGCACGCGAACGCGCAATTTGCGCTAAATTCCACCGATGCGTGCATGTCAGGGACGCGTACGCGTGGCATGGGTTGTGTGTTTGGCGTGGAAGCAGCCGCGCACACGCACAACTCTCTATCCCATATGCACGTTGCCAAAAATTCAACTGACGCGTGCGCATGAGGGACGCGCACGCGTGGATGGTCTGGAGGGGAAAATGACACGTGCACGTCAGGGACGCGCACGCGTGACGTTGCTTGTTCTCGTAGCACCATTCCAGCATCAAGCCATCACAACTCTCTGCCCAAACCTTGTTTACGCCGATTTGCAGGGTCACGCGTACGCGTGGGTGACGCGCACGTGTGGAGGGCTGATTTTGCAAGTGACACGTACGTGTCAGGAACACGTACACGTGGGCGTGTTTGTGCCTAAGGCACGCCTCCAGCCACGCTCCCGTGCAACTCTCTGTTCAATTCTTTTTCTCTTCACACTCACATACGACACGTATGCGTCAGCGACGCGTATGCGTCAGCGACGCTTGTGCGTCGAGTGCTCTCTCTTCTTTTTTTATGCAGTATGCAGAATGCAAAATGCAGATGCTGATGCAGACATTATAAATGAACACTAATAAAATAAAATAAAATAAGACTAAGAATAAAAAGGAACGATTATACCATGGTTGGTTGTCTCCCACCTAGCACTTTTAGTTAAAGTCCTTAAGTTGGACATCCGGTGAGCTCCTTGTCATGGTGGCTTACGCTTGAACTCATCCAGGAATCTCCACCAATGCTTGCAATTCCAATAGCCTCCAGGGTCCCAAACTAGGCACGCAAAGCCTTTGAGCAGGTCAAAGCAGGTTTTCAGGCTCCAAGAGTATTGATTATCAAAATGAATCTCAGGATCCCAAACCTTGCTCTTGTACCGTCTTTGTCTTGATCTTCATTTTTCCAGCCGGGTGGTACCCAACCTGAATTTCCACTGAGATACCCAAACATCTTCCAAAACCCATTAAATCGAGCTCTATACCGATCCTTGTACTTCCAATCGGAGCGTGGAACCATATTGAACATTGGATACCAACTTCTATTACTAACCATCTCCCTCTTACTCGTAAAGCCGCAAAGAGCGCTAAGCTGGCCATCTGTTTCAAGCAGGCCATATTCAAGTGGGAAAGTAAAGATGAAGGCTAAGGATTTTACCCACTTGAAGTTTGTATTAGGTGGTAGTGGCCGTGGGAGAGGTTTTTCCAGTGGTTCTTCAAGCTCCACTTCCTTGTACTCTTCTGTGAATTCTTCCAATTCCTGACAAATCTATTCAATTTGCAACTATGTCTTGATCAAAGTCTTCAATTTCTTTCTCATCACTCAGGTCATAAGCTGGAGGTTGAGAAAAGTCTACCTCCACGTCATCCTTATATTTGCTTGGGGAAGGACCTTCTAGGTCAAAGAGTTCAATTGTAACTGCAAATTTATCATTAGAAGAGCTTGGTTCATGATCATCACTACCAAGGAAACTTGCTTCTTGATCTGTTCCATCCAGTTCTTCATAAGATACATGCTTTGGGGGTTGTGCACTATCCTCCTTAGCATCAATTGCAAATTTTTGGGCAAAATTCTCCACAATCCTTGATTCCCATGGAGGTTCAGCGTCTCCTAAGTCTTCAACTAATTTATCTTCTTCGATAATTTCTACTTCCTCTACTTGTTCCAGTACAAAGTCATGCTCTTTACTGTCCACCGGAGCTTCTAGTGTCTCCTTTGTACTGGGGGCTAATCGATTTATCGCTTGCTCCAATTGATGAAGGGTTGCATGAAATTGGTTTACTATGTCCCTGAGACGATCCTGTGATTCTTGGTTCGACGGACATGGATATGGTGCATATGGAATTGGTGGTTCTTGGGGGTAATTGGATTGGAATTGGGGTGGGTAAGGGTTAGGGGCATATGGAGGTAAAGGGCTGTGGTTGGCTTGTAAGTATGGTGGTTCAAAGCTATGTTGAGGAGGTGGTTTATAGGCGTATGATGGGGCTTGTTGGTAACCACAAGAGGGTCCACCATATCTATCATCTTGGTATGTACCTCGGAATGGCTCTTGACCATAGTAATTTGGTGGAGGTTGGTTGTCACGAAGGGGTCCACCGTAACTATTATCTGGGTGTGCATCGTAGAATGGTCGTTGTCCCTGGTACTTTGGAAAGTGTTGTTGCCAAAAGGGTTGATCAGATCCTCGTGGGTCCTTCCATCTTTGATTGGTTTGACCTTGATGCATGTTCCTGTTATAGCTTCCATTCCTTACAGCAACATTGGAACCAAACTTAAAGCCAGAGGGGTGAGAACTCATAGTAGCTAATAAAAATTAAAAATTAAAAACAAAAATAGGAACAAATAAACAAGCAAAAGAAAATATTTACAATAACCAATAATAAGGCACACAATTGCAATTCCCCGGCAACGGCGCCATTTTGACGATTGGACTTTTGTGTGGTCTAGAAATTTGCAATTAAAAGCACGTTGTAAGTATAGTTTCTAAACCAACAGAGAATCTTTTCATACAAAAGTTTGGCTGTCACAAGTAACAAAACCCAATAAAATTTATAACCGAAGTATTTAAACCTCGGGTCGTATCTCAAGGAATTGCAGGAAAGTATTATTTATTATAGGCTACAGAAAAATGTATATTTTTGGATTTTTGAAATAGGGAACAAGTAATTTAATTGGCAAGAAAAATAACTTAATAATTATAAAAACTCTTGGCAAGGTATGAGAACTTGAAATCCCATCCTAGTTATCCTTATCAGCTGTGATGAGAATTGTTTATTGCTCCCACTTAGTTAACCCTTACTAAATAAAGGAAAGTCAAGTGGACTAATCAACTTGATTCCTCAAGTCCTAGTCAACTCCTATGGAAAGACTAGCTTTAGAGGGATCCAAATCAATCAGCAATCTCCAATTTTCAATCAACCGCTGAGTTTGACAACTCAAGTGTCACCAATTACTTAACCAAAGCCAAAAGGGAGAAAATCCAAATTATTTATATAATAAATAGAAGGAAACAATCATAAATCTGAAATACCTCAAATTGCATTAAATAGAATATTCAAATCTAACATAGGAAGGTTCATAAGCCAATTTGGCAACATAAGTAATTAACAAGTAAAAGCATTAGAATAAATAAAAGTAGAAGAGAAACATAAATTAAAGGAACATTGAACCTGGTATGAAGAAATAACCATAAAATAAAAGAAATCCTAATCCTAAAACCTAAGAGAGAGGAGAGAGCCTCTCTCTCTAGAAACTACATCTAAAACCTAAAATTATGAATAATGAATGTTGTATCAATTGTGTCTTGATTCCTTCATTCTCCAGCCTCTTATTCTGTGTTTCTGGACTTGGATTTGGGCCGAAAAAGGGCCCAGAAATTGCTGGAGGCGACTTCTGCAATTTTCTGCACGTGGCGTCCGTCACGCGTGCGCATGGGTCATGCGTGCGCATCATTTGGAGATTTTCCTTGTCATGCGTACGCGTCAGTCATGCGTACACGTCGCTTGCGTTTTGCGCTAGGCACACGTCCGCGTCGTCCATGAGTGCGCATCGCTGCCATTTTCTTCAAAACTCCATTTTGTGCGTTCCTTCCATTTTTGCGTGTTTCCTTTCTGTCCTCTAAGCCATTCCTGCCCTATGAAGTCTGAAATTACTTAACACACAGATTACGGCATCGAATGGTAATAAAGGATAATTAAAATTAATATTTTTAAGGCATAGGAAACATGTTTTCACACATATCACATAATAAGGAAGGAGTTGTAAAAACCCTGCAATTTATATGGATAAGTGGGCAAGGACTTGATAAAACCACTCAATTGAGCACAAGATAAACCATAAAATAGTGGTTTATCATGGACCTCCTAGTGGTTCAACCTCAACCACCATATGCTTATGAACCCCTACTCAACATTGTTATCCACCATATTCACAAGCCTCATACCACCGTTCACCTCCACATGATCCTAACCAATATCCATCATAACAACTACCATATGAACCATACCTAGAGCCACCACCATTCCAACACCAACATTCCCAAGAACCAACATTCCCTCATACACCACCTCAAGACTTTCACCAATATTAACCACCTTCCAACTATGACACTCTTTCTCCAAACAATGAACCATCTCTTCCACCACCACCCCCAACAGACGAATTTCTCCAACCCCTAATGCAAGAACAATAAGAACTTCTAACTCTCTGCCAAAAGCAAGGGGAGGTTGTGGTTAGCTTAACCGAAGTGATGAGCCAGTTGGCATCATTGTGCTCAACTATCCAAGACACCTTTATTGTTAAATATGGAGGATTAGTTGAGGAGCACAATGAGAAGGAGAATTTAGAGCTTCAAGGTGAAGAAGAAGAGTTGAAGCAAGAATTCCAATAGGAGGAGGCAGTAGAGACAATTGAACCAAAGGAAGTGGTTGATGATTTATGAGATGATGAATGCAAAGAGGAATTTCAATTTGAAGAGCTGTCTTCCCTGGAGTTTGAAAGTGATGTTAAGGAGGATAGTGCACAACCTCCAAGGAAAAATGTGATTAAAGAGTTGGAAGAAGTGGCCCAAGCAATAAGTCCTCCTATCTATGATGATTCCGCATCAATATATGATCCTTCTGAGATTGATGAATCCTTCCCCATTGGACTTGGAATCGATGTTGAGGTAGATTTCACTTAACCTCCTATTTATGACTTGAGTGATGGGGAAGAGCTAGAGGACATTAGTGAAGAAGCATGTGAACTTGAGGAAGCTTGGCAAGAGGTAGAGCTTGAAGAACCTTGCCAAGTGGTGGAAGCCCCTAGAAGAGGATGGACGGGAGTGGAATGTGCTTTATCAAGGTCATTGGAAACTTCTCTACCTAAGTTTCCATCTAATCCTTCATTTGAGTGGGTAAAACTTATCACTCTTAGCTTTATTGACCCACTTGAATTTGGTTTGCTTGAAACGGATGGCCAACTTAGGATGCTTTGTGGAATGAAGCGTAAGAGAAGGATGTTTAGTGGTTGGCATTATAAATCTAGGCTCATTATGGTTGGAAGCTCAAAATTGAGGAGCAAGGGTTGGACTAGTGCTCAAATGGATGGGTCTAGGAGGAATGTTTGGTGCCTCATTGAGAATCGGCTTGCCTACCACCCGGAGGGAATTACCATGACCCATTTGAACACGGGTGTGAAAACAAGGTTTGGGATCCCGGATTATAAGATGTGGACCAATTTTTGGAGCTCCAAGCTTGTGAAGAACCACATCAAGACTTGGTGCAATTAATTGAAAATCTTGGAGCTTATTGGAAGTCCAAGCATTGGTGGAAGTTCAAGGATGAATTCAAGCACAAGCCACCTTGATGAGATCTCCCCATAAGTCCAACTTAAGGATAATAAATAAAAGTGCTAGGTGGGAGACACCACACCATGGCAACATCTTTTTTATTTTTACCTTTTGTACATATTGGTAAATTAGCTTAATTTCATGTTTAGTTTACTTTGTTGAGTTTATTTGGGAGTCTAATATGTCAAATAAGGTTTGAAGGTGTTTTAGTAGCTGTTTGGATGTTTGGAATGCTTGGTTTGATGCAAGAAATTGGAAAATTTTGAAAAACAGAGCACCCAGCCACGCGTACGCGTCGCCCACGCGTACGCGTGACCCCCAAGTTTCCAACATCTCACGCGTACGCCTTGCCCACGCGTACGTCTGACACTCAAAATTTTCATGCCCAGTACAAAAACCAGAGAGTTGTACGCATAGTGTGCTGAAATTGTGTCTCTAGCACAATTTTGACTCACACGTACGCGTCATCTATCTCTCTGCACTATCACGCGTGTGCATCGACGATGCGTACGCGTCGCACCCCAAATCTTCCATTCACGCATGCGTGTGACCTGACGCGTATGCGTGACGCCCTGCCCTGTTTCACTCATTTCTTCTCTTCTCTTCTTCCTATTTCTTTTCTCCCCTTCTCTTTTCTTCTCTTCTTTTCTTCTCTTCTTTCAATCATCCATCACCACCATTCACCATCTACCATTATTTTTTTTAGTTTGTTAGTTGTTAGTAGTTAGTTAGTTAGTTAGTTAGTTAGCTTAATTTTTGTTTTAGGTGGTAAGTGTTGGATTATTGATTTGATTTGCTGTTTCTTGATGCTGAAATTATTCATTGTTGAATTCTATGTTGATGTTATAATTTGTTACTTGGTTTTGAGTTCTTAATGCTTAATGTTTTTGGATACCAAGTACATGTGACATTGCCTTTAAAGCACTCTAAATCTTTTGAATTGAATGTTTTGGCCAGCATGTGATTTGATTTCTTTATCTATGATAAGGCAATTGTGTATTATCAATGCATTTTTTGTTAGGAGATGCTTGTTTATGATTGATTTTTATTTACATCACCTATTTCATGCATTGAGATTTTGGAATTGTTAAATTGGATCGTAAGCTTACCTAATTGCATATTTTTTAGCTTTTCAAGATTTGTGGACCATGCTTGCTATGTGATTGATTTTCACTGCTATCTTCTTTGTCCTAAGTTCCATAGCACCCATGTGTTCCACTTCTATGTCACTTAGGTGTTGCAAATAAACTTCAATATGTGTCATTGTTTGATGTGTGAGTTCTATATTTCATTTGGTTCACTAAGTTTACTTACACACCAATCAATGTCCATTCATTATCCAATTCACAATTTGATTATTTGCTTGAGTGGTCTCATGCTTCTTTATTACTTGTTTGTTTATCTTAACTTACAATATTCTTTGAAGTATCTCAAGCACATTAGAATGAGTGAAGTGTGCGCTTTCTTTTGTGTACTTGTGACATAGCTTTTAATGCTAGTATGTGTGTTCTAAACTGCGCGCAATCTTAGAACTCACACACCTATTTTTCATCAATGTGACACTAATTCACTCACTCAATTCTAGTGACCTCATTCCAACAATTTACGCTTCCTTGCTTTTGCATTTTCTCATCTTACTGTGCTATTTTCTATCTTTCATGGGTGAGTCATCATAAGCAAAAATAGAAGTGGGAGAAAGAACATTCAGCAACCGGTTGATCCACCAGCTAAAGGTGGGAATCTGGAAAGTTGCCGTACCCCTTGCTCATCTCTGAATGCACCGAGGACGGTGCAAACTTTTAAGTGTGGGGAGGTCGTCCGACTCATCAGCCATTTTTTGGTGACAAATTTCTAATCCCAACACTTTCGCATTTCATTTTTAGGTCTTTTAGAATTTTTAGTTGCAGTGTCTTAGTTTGCATATATATATATATATATATATATAATAAACTTAGTCAAAATAATGAAATTTTCCAAGAAATTTATCTATAAGGCACCCCAATTGATTTGGAAAAAAAAGTTTACAAAACTTGCTTGAAGTATACATTGTGGAACATGTTTTAGAGCTAAGAACACATAAGCATGTGAGTTTTGAGCCTAATTGTGTGGTTACATATAACCGCTATTTTCATTCTTGTGTGTATTACTCTCTTTCTATGATTGTAATCTTTGATTTGTTTGATTCTTTATGTCCATTATTTTGTATATACATGCATTTATATGATTGAGGCCATTGTTTCAAATAGCTCACTTACGCAATAGCCTACCTTTTATCTTCCATTGTTAGCCAACTTTGAGCCTATGCTAAACCCCTTTTGTTCTTAATTTTAGCACATTACAAGCCTTAAAGCAGAAAATAATAAATGTCTCTTGTTTGGATCTTTGATTAGCTTAGGCTAGTGAGAGTGTATATCATTTAAGAGGGAGAATCTTGGGAACATTGGGTGAGATAAAAGAGTATTTTGAGTTTTCATTGAGAATATTGGGAATTGCATACATACTCATGCATTAAATGTTTAAACCGTATGCATTGGTACCTTTGTATATAATTCATCAAAAGAAAAAGAGAAAAACAAAAGAAAAAAATGTAGAAAAATAAAAAGAAAAAAAATAGAAAAAGAAAAAAAGGAACCAATAAAAGGGGACAAAATACCCCAAAGTGAAGTTCAATAATAATCAATGCATATGGGTTGTGATTAAAAAGAGAATGCATGAGTGTATGAAAAAGTGAAGAATGGGTAGGTAGGTTTGTACTAGAATTGTATAGGTTATTATATGTGTTAGATGAGAGCTTAAGTTAATCAAAGATTCAAATATCGAGCTCACTTGGCCATATATATCCTTACCTTGACCTTAGCCCCATTACAACCATTGGAAAAGCCCTCATGATATTTATATGCATGCACTGAATAATTGTTTATTGTTAGATGAAAAACAAATCTTAGAAAGCATGATTAAAAGAGAATTGAGTGAATCAACCCTATACACTTGAGCGACTAGAGCGGATACACATCCAGTGAGGGTTCGATTGCTCAATTACATATTTTCACCTATGATCATCTCTTTTCTTGCAAGTTGTAAAATATTTTCAATAACTGAACTCAATTGTAGATTTGATTTGGTTATTAATACCTTTAGCCCTTATATTCATACAAGCTTTCTTTGCTATTGATTTATTTTGACAAGTAGTTGTATTCATTTAGATAGATTGCATGCAGATAGGATGCATGTAGATAGTTCATTTACATTGAATAAATGTTGATACCCTTTGTCTCTTTCTTGAGTTTAGCATGAGGACATGCTTAGTTTTAGTGTGGGGAGGTTTGTTAAACCCCAATTTTGTGGTTTATCTTATGTTGAATTTAGGGGATTTTATCAACTTATCCCACATTTATTCAATGAAATAGCATGGTTTTGTGAATCTCTCGTAATTTGTGTTAAGAGTGAAAATATGCTTTTTAGGCCTTTAAATTGTTAATTTTAATTCACTTTGACTCCACTCGATGCCTTGATATGTTGTTGAGTGATTTCAGATTTATAAGGCAAGTATTGGATGGAAGAAGTGAAGAGAAAAGTACGCAAAGTGGAGAATTCATGAAGAAATGATCATTTGGAGAACTCAAGGTCACGCGCACGCGAAACCCACGCGTACGCGTGAGGAGGAAATTTGCCAGTGACGCGCACGCGTCGACCACGCGCACGCGTGACCTCATTAAAGTGAATTTGCTGGGGGCGATTTCTGAGCTTTCCATGCCCAAATCCAACTCATTTCTAAGGCTATTTGATGCAGAATTTAAGATTGGACAAAGGGGGAGCAATTAGGTAGTGTAGGAAGCATGCCTTAAGTTAGTTCTAGCGAGAGAAGCTCCCTCTTCTCTCTAGAAATTAGGGTTCTTAGTTTATTTTCATCTTAGATATGTGTTTAATTACTTGTTTTGATTTAGTTTCTTTTACTTTTGCTTGTTGATTTGCTTTAATTTCCTTAGTTCCTTTTGTTAATTTCTCTTTTGTGCCTCTTTTTAATTTATGAACACTTTTGTGGATTTGGATTTTCATTTAATGAAATTTATGTTTTATGTTCCTTTATTGTTTAATTGAGTTGTTGTTATTGTTTCCTTGCAATTGGTAGTGGTAGATTTTATTATTTCTTGTAATTTATGATTCTTTCCTTTTATGCCTTCCAAGTGTTTGACAAAATGCTTGGTTGAATTTTAGAGTAGCTTTTTGGGCATTCTTGGCTTGGAAAGAGAAATTAGGCAATTGTGAGTCATTAATACCCAACTTATGTTAGTGATCTAGGGTTGTTAATTAATATTGTTTTCATTGACTCTAATCTCTTGCTAATTTAATTAGTGAGTTGATTAGGACTTTTGGATTGAGATTAACTAGACTTATTTGACTTTCTTCCTATTTGAAAATAACATTGTACCTTCTTCCTATGTTGAAGATGACTTAATAGGATTTGCTCTTGTTAACTATTGTATTATGATTAACGACTATGATAGAAAGCCATGATTCTCAATGAATGCCTCTTTTTATTACTTGCTTTCTTTAGTTGCTTGCTTTACTTTTGTTGCCTTTTTAATTTCTTGTTTTATCAACCCAACCCCCTTGAAACTTACAACCAATAATTGAGCATTCGATTGCAATTCCTAGGGAGAACGACACGGGAGTAATACTCTCTGTTATCTTTATTGGGTTGGACTTGTGACAACCAAAAATTAAACTTTGATGGAGGATTGGTTGTTGGTCTAGGCCATACTTGCAACGAAGTGATTCAATTTTATTGAGGAATTCTAGATCAACACAAAATCTTCTTTCATTAGGACTCATAAGGAACTCATGTAGAATCGAGATTCATAAGGATGAAGGACGATAATACATCATAGAATAGAATCACACATTCATTGGAATAGAAAAGTAATTGTATTAATTCATAGGAATCAGCAGAGCTCATTACCTTAACCCAAGAGGTTTAGTTGCTCAGACTGTACAAAAGTAAGTTCAAAGGTTGATGATAAAGATTAAAAGCTGAAGAAGATCCTAAACAAGGGTTATCTTTCTTTTATATATACTAATCTAATAATTAGAAATTACAAAAGTGAGATAAACTAAGCAGAAAGGTGCGAAAATCCACTTTTGGGCCCACTTGGAGAGTGTTTGGGCTGAACTTGGCTTCTGACTTGAGGGAATGGGCGTCTTATGATGAAAATTAGTGTTGATCTTGAATTTCCCAAAATAAAATTCTTTCGTTGCAAGTATAGTCCAAACCAACAACTAATTCTCAAATCAAATTTTAAATTCAAAAGAGATGTCACAATCAACACAAAATTTTAACCGAGAGTATTTAAACTCCCGGGTCATCTTCCCTAGGAGTTGCAAATGAGTGTTCTTATTACTGGCTATGGGGATAAGGGGGTTTTGGTTGAAAGAGGCAAGAAATTTAAATAACAATAAAATAAAAAGACATGCAATGAATTAAATGGAAAGCAAATAAAAGCAATGAAAATAAAAATTAAATGGCAAAAGGGGCTCTTGGCAAGAATTGGAGAATTAAGGATTCCTATCCTAGTTATGGACCACAAACATGACAATTATATGGAGTTAATCCCAATTAGTCAATCCAAACATCGAGGATTAGTCAAAATGGCATAATTGATCTCAATCTACAAGTCCTAGCCAACTCTATTAATGGAAGGCTTAGAGTTAGTGGAAACCAAATCAACTAACAATCCTCACACAATGTGGAATGGACATCTATCTCTCAAGTTTACCCAATTACCCAATTTCCCAACCAAGAGTGTGAAAAACTAGGCAAAAATCCAACCAAGTATTTTATCAAACACTTAGAAGGCATAAAAAGAAAGCATGATAAAATAACACGGAATAATAAATTCTACAACTACCAAGCAAGGAAAGTAAGAATAACAACTCAATTCAACAAAAAAAGAGCATGAAACATAAATTGCATTAAATGTAAATCAAAATAACAAGAGTGCTCATAAACATAAAAAGTAAGCCAAATGAGAAATTAACAAGATAAATTAAGGAAATTAAAACAATAGAACAAAGAAAGGTAGAAGAAAATAGATGAAAACAAGAATTAAAAAGAGAAATTACAAGGAAATTAAACTAAGAAACCTTAATTCTAGAGAGAAGGGGGAGCTTCTCTCTCTAGAAAATGACCTACATTATGCTAAACTAACCTTAATTTCTCCCCCGCTTTTCACATGGAAATTGGCCCTTTGATATTTCAAGAATCAGCTTCAGAAAGTCCCAAAACTGGGCTCTAGAGGCCTAGAAATCGCCCCCAGCGATTTGCATTAAGTGAGTCACGTGCTAGGACTTGTGCATACACACAGGTGTGTGCGTACGCACACATGCTGATTTTCCTCCTTTGCGTACGCACAAAAGTTGTGCATGGGCAGACTTGCAGATTTCCATTCTGTGAGTGGGCACATTCTGAATACTTTTCTCCTTTGATTTCTTCCTGTTTTCTCCCGATTCCATGCTTCTCTTCTACTCTTGTCAAGCCATTCCTACCTATTACACCTGAAATCACTCATCAAACACATCAAGGCATCGAATGGAATGAAAGTGGAATAAAATTGATTAAATTAAGCACAAAATAGCATGTTTTCACAATTAAGCTCAATTTAGGGGGAGAACACAAAAGTATGCTCTTTGGATGAATAAATGTGGGTTTATATGATGCAATGTACTCAAATCAAACCAAAATATATCGTCAAATATGGATTCATCAATTCTCCCACACTTAAACAATAGCATGTCCTCATGCTAATCACAATCAAAGGAGAAGGGTGAAAGGGCAAGCAATTTATTTAATGCATCTACCTACATGCATGCACTATACTGAATGGTATCTATCTATATCTATACTATAATTCCTATTGAGTTTGGTAAAAACAAACAAAAGAATTCCAATCAATCCAAAGTAAATCATTAGGGCCAAGGCAAGCAAATATAGCAATATGACCAATGTCCAAAAATTTGATTTGAAATTTTCAAAAATCAATTTAGCAACTTGCAAGAAGACATAAGATAAGGGTTCGAAACATAGAATTGAGCGATCGAACCCCTCACGGGATGTGTTTATGCTCTAGTCACTAAGTGTTTAGGGCTTAATCACTTAATTCTCCTTTAATCATGTTTTTCAAAGATTTACAAGTCATCTAACAATCAACAAATACTTGATGAATGAATGCAAAAATCATGAGGTCTTTGGAGGGTTGTAATAGGGCTAGGATAAGGGTAGGATTAATATGGTTAAGTGGACTTGTAGATTGGATCTTTGATTAGCTCAAGTCTCCCACCTAATCCTATACTAACCTATTTACACCAAAGAAAAACAACCTAAGTTCCCATTCATTTCTTTTCTCACATTCAGTCATGCATCTTCTTTCCAATTCAACCACATATGCATCCTTTATTTACATTCTTATTGTCATTTCTTTTGTTTTGTTTTCTTTTTCTCTCTTTTTTTTTAACAAAGTATGTACACCAAAAATTTTTCTTTTGTCATCCAAAAAGAGATGCATATGTTTTAAGTAATAGATGCATGAGTGTTTACCCATTTTTTCTCCAAATATTCTCAATGAGCACCCAAAGTAACTTCCTACCAATATTTTCCACAAATTCCCCCGCCCCCACACTTGAGTAACACACACTCCTCAACCCAAGATAATCAAAGATACAATACATGGACATTAATGGTTCTTCACTTAGGGTAAAAGATGTGCTTAAAATTAGAATAAAGGGGAATTAAAAGGCTTAAAAGTGATTTACAAAGGTAGATGTAAGGGTTGGCATATGGGTTAGTGAGTTCAAATTCAAAAATGGCCTCAATCATACTAAATGCATTCAAAACATCAAATATAGGATATAAAGATTCAAGCAAATCTAAGATTACAATCATAAATGGAGTTTAACACACAAGAACAAAATTTGTGGTTGAAAATGTGTAATCACACAATTAAAGCTCAAATCTCACTTGGTATTTTGTTCAAGCTCTTTTCTATATTCCATAAAAATACTTCAAGCAAGTTCAAAAGCAAGTTCTCAAATCTAATCAATGGAATGCCCTAAAAGGGATTTCTTGAAAACTCTTTGTTGTTTTCACCAAACTTATTTTCTCTACTAAGCAACATGCAAATATTTACTACTATAAGACTATAAGCAAGCTAAGATATATACAAGAAAACTAAACAAAGTGCAATACAATGTAATGAAATACTAAACAAATATTCACAAAAAACAAAAAACTACTAAAAACTAGGAAATAGTGCAAAGTGTTGAGAAAGGGAAATTTACGCCCCCAATTTGCAGATCCTCCCCCACACTTAAACGTTGCACGGTCCTCCGTGCACTCACTCAATCCGGGGGTGAAGAGATGTGAGGCTCCACCTTCAGCTGGTGGGTATCAGGGCTCCAGATTGCTGTATAAACAAATAAACAAGAATTGAGAAAAAGTAAGATGTGTGTGGTATGATAGAAGACAATGTGTGTATTCTAAATGTGCAAGGTTTAGAACACAATACATTGGTCAGTTATAAAGGTAACCACACAATAAGAAGAAATAGCATGTTCCTCAATTAAGTATCCTAGGTTGCAAGTAAAGCATAAGCAAGAGTAAAGGCATAGACCAACCTAGGTAACCACAACTAGAGTGAATTGAATATTTGATATTGGATATTGAAATTGTACAAGTAAAAGCGCAAAATTGATATAGAAGCACAACAAACAATAACCAATCCAATAATGAATAGAAAACTCCTTATTCATCATCAAACATAATGAAGAAGTCACATGGTAAAGGTACTTGTTGCAAAAAGTGACAAACTTGATGAGAATTAAGTCAAGTCACTCAAACAAATGCAAGGCATTAACAAGAAACAAGTACCGGACATGTGATGAAGTTGATATAAAAATCATGAAGAACAAGTAAGTCAATTCAATTCACTAAAGTAAAAGTGCACAATTCATGATTAACATGCCAAATAAGGATATAGTTTAACCCACATGGTCGCGACAACATATGAATCAAACTCAAAATTCATCTAGGCAATTAAACAAAGAGTTAATGCTCAGTGCACATATTCATCAAAAATTAAACCAAAATTTAAGCAAGAAGCAACCCAATCAACATCAATCAAACATTTGCAATTTATTCAATTAAGAAAAATTAAACTAAAACTAATATACTACTAAAATGAAAAAAAATGAAATGCAATGAAAACTAAGTAAAACAAGTAGAAAATAGAGGAAAAGCAAGAGAAGAGAAGGGTGGAGGGGGTGGAAGTGCGTTGGGGCTTAAGGAGAAGTGAACAAAATGTTGCCCAAAATAGCACTTGTGCGTATGCACAAATAGCGTGAGTACGCACACTAGGTGAAAAAGGGAAGGCGTGCGCTCGCACAAGTCGTGCGAACGCTCTGGACAGAAGGGGGATTAAGAAGTGTGCGTACGTACAAGGGTATGCGTACGCACATAACACTTTTTTTTTTTAAATGGATCATGTGTGCGTGCACACACAAGTCCGTGCACATGCATAGAAACACAAAGGGGCAGGGGTTCATGTGCACAGGTTGTGCCAGCGCTCTCAACAGATGGAGTGTAGGGGAGTGTGCAGATGCACAAGCTTGTGCGCTCGCACAGAGAGTGCCAAAAGATGGTTGCGTGCAGACGCACAGGGGTCTGCGCACGCACAAAGCGCAAAACACAGGGGACTGCGCGCGCACAAGGCGTGCTGGAGCTCCCAGCAGAGGCTTGGCAAGGTAGTGTGCGTACGCACAACTGGGTGCGTACACACAGGATGCAAAATTTTGTTGTTGCATGCGTGCGCACAAGGGCATGCGCACGCACATGCCCTATTTTTCCCAAAATTTTTTCTTTCAAAATTTAAGGCACTAAGCATTAGCTTAAAAAATCCTCATCCCCAAAACATTCAAGAACCCATAAATTCATGATCCAAACCAAAATTAACCTATCTAAACTCATAATTAAATCAATCTTAAGTCAACCAAGCTTAACAAAAGGTAATTAAGTCAAAATATATACAAAAAGAAGGGTTGGAACAGTATTACCATGGTAGTGTGTCTCCTGCGTAGTACTTCTATTTAGAGTCCTTAAGTTGGACTTTATTAAGAAGCTCTCATCAAACCTCTTTGAAATCCCACCCAAGCTTGTATTCTCCATGTCTTTTGAGATTCCAAAGCTTGTGCACCCAATTTTTGATGTGAATTCCTTTCATTCCATCTAGGTAACAAGCATTTAAAATTCTAAATTCCTATAACGCCATAGCAACAAAACTCATAATGCAATGGGTGAGAATTCATAGGATAAAAAGAAAATAAAAACCAAAGGTAATAAGAACAATTAAAATGAACTCCTAAAACTAGCAAAAACAAGCAATCAATCAAAAACACCTATTCACATATTCACAATCAGCCAAAAATAAGCTATTCACAATATTCACAATATGCACAATAGCCAACAACATAACACCATTGCAACTCCCCGGCAACGGCGCCAAAAACTTGATGATAAAAATTAGTGTTGATCTAGAATTTCTCAAAATAGAATTCCTTCATTGCAAGTATAGTCCAAACTAACAACTAATTCTCGAATCAAATTTTAAATTCAAAAGAGATGTCACAATCAACACAAAATTTTAACCGAGAGTATTTAAACTCCCGGGTCGTCTTCCCTAGGAGTTGCAAATGAGTGTTCTTATTATTGGCTATGGGGATAAGGGGGTTTTGGTTGGAAGAGGCAAGAAATGTAAATGACGATAAAATAAAAAGACATGCAATGAATTAAATGGAAAGCAAATAAAAGCAATGAAAATGGAAATTAAATGGCAAAAGGGGCTCTTGGCAAGAATTGGAGAATTAAGGATTCCTATCCTAGTTATGGACCACAAACATGACAATTATGTGGAATTAATCCCAATTAGTCAATCCTAACATCGAGGATTAGTCAAAAGGCATAATTGATCTCAATCTACGAGTCCTAGCTAACTCTATTAATGGAAGGCTTAGAGTTAGTAGAAACTACATCAACTAACAATCCTCACACAATGTGGAATGGACATCCATCACTCATTTGGCTTTATCTCTAACTCTGCTATCCTCAACTCCACCGGCTCTAGACTCGTATCAAAGTTTATAAAGGTTTAGGAGACAAAAAGAATGGTTGAAAGCCATAAAAATATATTTTTCCAAATTCTGGGAGGTGTGCGTATGCACAGATTGAAACTTGGGTGTCTGCGTACGCATGCAAAGGCCTGCGTACGTAGACACCCAATTTGGACCATACCGCGTACCCAAGTAGTGTTCGCGTACACGGAAGCACTTGGCAGAGACCAATGTCTGCATACACACGTCACGTGCCGTGTACGCATCCATATCAGAAACCAGAAAATCTGATATGTTGCAGAAATCATTTTTCAATCCAATTTTTAAAACTTCATAACTTTTTCCACAAAATTCCATTTTCAACAATTCTTGAACCGTTGGAAAGATCGATTAAAGAATTTTCACAAAAATCCAATTTCAAAAGTTTTCCAACTCTGAGGACCGAGTTATGGCCCACCAAAATTAGTCAAAAATCTGTTTTTACCAAAAACACACATTTACCAATTTTCCAATGATTCACAAACCTCAATCATTTTCAACCAATAAAATGAACCCAAACCAACTCAAGATACATATTCACACACAACCAAAGCTAAACCTACTCCATTTACACATTCCAACTCAAATACATCCATTTCACATTTTAAAATTTTCATTTTTCACTATTTCATAAATCAATCAAATTCTCATACATTCCATTCGAATTCTTCATTCAATCTCATACATTATCACATAATTCAATCATAACTTATTGTTCTTACCTTTTTCGGCCTCCAGCCCAAATTCACAATTTCAATGCATTTTCCACAAACCAATAATCATTATCCAATTCATCAAAGTTCTCAATACACCAAACATGCAAATTCACACAATTCTCAACCCAATCATTAATTTTCACAATGTATCAACTATACATATTAATACCGACTATTTGCACAATCCAAACCTAATCCTAGGGGCATCTAGCTTAGGAATTCTCATCACACCACACGGTACTTAAATGAAACTTAAACCGTACTTTAATGATGGCAGTTCACACCCAAACATATCATAACTCAAGCTTCCAAGGATCTCCGTCATCACTAATAAGCATTAGCCACCAACACTTTGTTCTAAGTGCTCCAAATACATCCAACAACACTAACATAACCAATTTCACATATACATTAATCTAGGGTTCATAAAATTTGATAAATCGCAAGGGTTTGAGAATTCCTTACCTTAGCCCATACGAAATAGGGATAGAACGCACTTAGAATCTAGGCTAGAGTATCCTTAAACAACCAAAATCACAAGATTTTAACACTAACTACCCAAAAACGCATAACAGTGGAAAATTTCAAAAACTGGGAAGACATTTCATATTTTCTTACTGCAATACTTACATAGAAATGAAGAGGACAAAGAGAGCAACGCGTGATCATAAATTGCTCGTCAATCGGAGCACCAGAAAAAAGTTATGGGGGTTTGAAGTTGATGGTGGCTAGGGTTTCTCTCTTCCTCCTCTCTTCACCATTTCAGCGTGTTTCTCTCTCAAAAAGGAGGGAAATAGGTTATTTTATGCTGAAATGAGTTCTTATATAGTGTGGACTTGGGTCCATTTGTGCCCGGTTCACTTGGTTTAACCGTTGGCCTACTTTGAGCCAAAACCTTTAAGATTAGCGCTTTAATTCGTATTCTAATTATTTTCACTTTTCAAATCTATAAATTTTAACTTCTTAACTTGTTCACTCATAAATTAATTTCCTCACTCACAGTACAAGGCAGATTTAAGCCGGTACAGTCGGTCAAATTTCCATTATGCATTTTCACGCAGAAAACTATATTTTCTGACTCAAAAAAATCTACTAAGTCCAAAATATCATATTTAAATTTTCAAATTCCTTAGTCTTGATTTTCGTCCTCGTCCGGGTGCATTTTAATTATTTCAATTTAAAGATTAATTATTCAACTAAATCCTTTTATAATTTTCTAGAATCTTATTTCCTACCCACCTAATTAAAAATTTTGTCCTCAAAATTTAGTTGCCTCCAATCTCAAAGCCAACACAAGCATTTCACTCTATGAGGTCTTAGTTGCTATGAAGTTTAAGCCACACATTTTGATATTACATCAATACATAATCTAAACTCTTTAAGAATGCATAACAACAAACTTCAAATGGTTTATAGGCTCAAGTAACATGAGTACTGCCATTATAGTTAATCCCTCCTTCAAAATTTAAATTTTCCTTGCAGCCAGACGTCCACATCAACGGTGCATCCTTGCTAATCAATTTACGAAAATTAAAACTTCATAACTCTTCATGATGTCGCATACGCACAAGTTTTGTGTTTTGAATTCACAACTCGTGTTCTAAGTACCCCAAGTCCCGACTGCAAAACTCGCAAAATTAGTAAGAAGTCGACCCAAGATTGGGCCGAACGGACCGAACCGGGTGAACTGGGCCCGTATTGGGCCCAAGGCCCAACCCAACTTAATGAACAAAAGAGCTTCAGCTCTCTCTTTCCCCCCTCTCATTATGAAACACACTAGGGAAGCTAAGGAATGGGGGAGAAACACTAAACCCTCACTCATAAATTCAACCCTCCATAACTTTTGATCCAGAGCTCCAATTGATGAGCCGTTTGCGACCATGCGACCGCAGTGTCGAGCTCTACAAAGCCCAATCCTTTATTAGGTATGGAACCCACTTCTCAGTTTCAGAACTCTCCTTCCCAAATTTCTAAATTCAATCAGAATCTTTGTTGAATTTCGTTTAATTTCGATGTTTAGGTTCGAATTAACTTGTGGGTATTGTCGAGTTTAGCTCATTAGAGTTATGGGCCAGGTAAGCACCCACAAACCCTTTTGAAATGTTGAGTTAGTGAGCTTTACATTGATTGTGATGATAAATGTGCTGTTAGATTAAAATTGGTTGTTGACTGGATTCAATTTGAGAATTTGGAAAGCTTGTGATCAAGCCTTGGAGGCTGGGTTTTGTTTGGAAAGAAGCTAGGATTTCAAAGCTTGGGGTGTGGTATATAAGATAGGTGTTCCAGGTTGATCGGAGAATCGGCCAACGTATAGTTTCGATTTCTCATAATTAAAATATAATGTGTCGTGAAAACGTAGGTTAGTTGACCATAAGATAAAAGTTGAATTGTTGGTGTGGTTGGTGATTGAGATTTAGTTAAAATGTATATTGGTTAGAAACGATGAAATTTTGGTTGAGACGGTGATGTGTATTATTATATGTTAAGGTTGGTAAATGATAATAATTATGTTTATTGATATGTTGTTCTGAACTTGAGTTATTGTATTGATAACTTGGTGAATATGGAAAGTAAGTATGTTGAGATGAGTTGTGATGATTGGTATTATATTGGTAGAGATAAATGATGATGTATGTAATGATATATATATATATATGTGTGTGTGTGTGTGTGTGTGTGTGTGTGTGTGTGTGTGTGTGTGTGTGTGTGTGTGTGTGTGTGTGTGTGTGTGTGTGTGTGCGTGCGTGCGTGCGTGCGTGCGTGCGTGCGTGCGTGCGTGCGTGCGTGCGTGCGTGCGTGCGTGCGTGCGTGCGTGCGTGCGTGCGTGCGTGCGTGCGTGCGTGTGTGTGTGTGTCTGAGTTGTTGATATGGCTTTTGTTGTTGTTAGAAATGAATTATTATGTGGGAGTGATTATATATGTCAAGTTGGTGTGATGTGAAATGAAAATGTGGTGTGTTGAGGAGTGTTTGGAGTTGGTTGTTGATTTGATTAATGAATATAAGAGTACTTGTTGTTAGTGTTGTTGAGTTGGGTGGTTGAATTGTAATTCACTGGGTTGAACTATTTGAATTTTTCAATTTCGTTGATTTCATTTAGTTGAGTTTGGTGTGGTTGTGATAATAATTTATTGAAAACGATTGGAATTGGTTTTGCTGATTTTTGAAAATAATTTGACTTTGGAAGCGATTTGACATTGCAAATGAATTGATAGTTAGAAACCTGAATTTTATGTTTATTTGGAAAAATGATTTGGTTTTTAACCTTTTGGAAAGGAATTGAGAAAATGGTTTGGATGGGACCTGAAAAGGGTGGCAAAGTCCAAGTTTTAGGGGAGGTGCTGCCAAAATTTTTATAAAATCTTAGACCTTGTTTGAAATGTTATTTAGAAAATTATAAATTTATGAATCGTGTCATTTTACTTGAATTATTTAAGAAAATAATGAATTATGTTTTGAGTTTTGATTTATGAAGAAAAGCTTTATGCTTTGAGTTTGTTTACAGAACTATATTTTACGGAATTACGATTCAAGGAGTTTAATAATTTTAGAGAAATAGATTGGTTGTTGTCCTCCCAAAAGTCTTGAGACTCTGCCATGTGGTTTAGTTAATAAATGATTTGCTTAGTCTTTTGAAAGAGGTTTAAATACGAAATTGTTTTGAGCTTGACCTGGCAAGGTTCATGGTGGTTTACCGCTTGCACATTATCGAGACGTATGTGGGGTTTGTGGTGGTGTACCGCCCACATGTTTTTAAAAGAAAGAAAATCTATTTGGGGTTCGTGGTGGTGTACCAGGAATCCTTAGATACCTCACTCTGTTTATGGTTTAAAATGTTACTTTTAAGTTTGAACTATTGTCAGAAGTTCTAGGATTGTTTTCGGCTTTTCCGGGACCTTATATGTTAGTTATGTGGGTACCGTTACCATGCTGAGAACCTCCGGTTCTCATCCCATACATATTTTGTGGTTTTCAGATGCAGGACGTGAGGTACCTCACTGAGGCATACTGAAAGCT
Organism: Arachis hypogaea; assembly: GCF_003086295.3. Taxonomy (NCBI): domain Eukaryota; kingdom Viridiplantae; phylum Streptophyta; class Magnoliopsida; order Fabales; family Fabaceae; genus Arachis; species Arachis hypogaea. The sequence goes on along the minus strand of NC_092054.1, from coordinate 67,404,324 downwards.
TCTGATAGTGGAGATCCTTGTCTTTGGGACTTTATTTTGAATATATGTATATATGTAGATACTTTTTTCTCCACTACTTATGTACTGATGTATTAACTTCCTCTTAGAGGTTATTTTGGAGAAATAGGTTCTGTAACTATGTATCTTGGACTTATTTTGGGTTCTCTTATATATATGTTATATACTTATGTGCTCAAGCCGATTTGTCTTCGCGACCCGAGTCTTGAATTTTGATATTTGTACCTTGGAGCTCTCTTTCGGTTATATCTATATTAGCTTCTCTTATCTTTCCATTTTTCATCTACGTAGTGTGAGTGTTGCACTTTTCATTTTACCATTTTCGATTTTAACCTTTCTTCAAAAGCTCCTAGTTATAAATCTTTTTCAGTATATTATGTATATAAATTTTTACTTGTAGAAGTCATAGCGCCTCACCACCTCTGTTTTACATCCTAGGTGTAAAGCTCTATGTGGTAGGGTGTTATATTATGGTATCAGAGCAGTTCGCTCCTATAGAGCCTGAGGGACTGACTGACTATGCTTCTAAGCATACTCTGAGTTGTGTTTCGTGCTATTTAGGATATCTAATTGATAAACATAGCATAAGGTTCATGAGTTTTCATTTGGAACACTGAAGAACTAGACTCGCGATATTGAAACTGATCACCCTGATATTACTTGTTTGGTGCGAACAGGACCAGTGGCCACTCGTGGACGCGGTCGCAGGTGAGGGGGAAATAGGAATCAAAATGAGGAACACGAGACGAATGCAAACAACCCGCAAACTTCATGGCTTCCCTGGAGAACATGGCTGCGGCTATGCAGGCCACGACTGTGGCTATGCAGGCCACGGCTGCTGCCTTAGGTGATCAAGCTAATAATGGAAATGGCAGAAATGGGAATCATGGGCCGATGACCTTAGCCACTTTTCTGAAGGTACATCCCCCGACCTTCAGAGGGACCACAAACCCTACTGAAGCTAATAACTGGATCCGAGCAATGGAGCGGGCTTTGCAAGCTCAGCAAGTTCTCAGGGAACAATGGGTAGAGTTCGCGACCTACCAATTGTAGGATAAAGCCCAATACTAGTGGTAGGGAACAAGACATATTCTACAATCAGACGGCGTTGTGATATCTTGGGGTGTGTTTTGGACTGAGTTCTATAGAAAATGCTTTCCTAATTCAGTAAGAAACGCCAAGGAGCTTGAGTTGCTATAGTTAAAACAGGATCAAATGTCTGTTGCGGAGTACACAAATAAATTTGAGGAACTGTGTCGATTTTTCCGAATCTGTCAGGGTGCTCTAGAAGACTTTGAGGAGTAGAAATGTATCAAATATGAAGGACGTCTCCGGAGTGATATTCTAAGCTCAGTTGGGCCTATGAAGATTCGAAATTTCTCTGAATTGGTAAACAAGAGCCGTGTTGCTGAGGATTGTGTGAGAAAGGTGGCATTGGATAAGGATGACCATCAGACATTTGTTAGGAGAGATCAAGACAGAAACTTTGCACCGAGGGGCCAAGAGTTTAAGAAAAGTGGTAACCACCGGAGGAATGATAAAGGGAAGCAAGTAACTAATTACTCAGAGGATATGAGGTGCCAAACGTGCAGAAGTTTCCACCCGAATGGGCCGTGCCAAAAGGGTTTAGGACTATGTTACAAATGCGGGACGCCAGGTCATATCTCTAGGGACTATCCCCACCGGAGAACTCAGGATGCCGATCGGGCATAGTCACCAGGCGGAGGTAATCACGAAATTGCTAATATAAATTTAATTGCTTATGATGATATTGGGATGCCACAATTTATTTTAGTTTATGACAGAGATGAGGACTTTGAGTTAAAGGTGCCAGGCTATACCGATGACTTGAATGCGCATATACTAATTCCTTAATTTATAACGGCTAAATTTAAAATTCTTTTTTTCCTTGCCGCTGGATGGTTTGTACAAGCTACCAACGTACCACGTATCACGGGATTATTTCAAATGTTCGAATCAATTTTTATCACATGCTTTGTGTCAATAAATCTTCATGACTCAACCCATTCCTTCTTTTAGAAGTTGTACTAGGGTGCCATCTTGGATTTATTCCTAAATGACAGTCTGATCATTCTCTGAATTCCACTGCTAGCGCACATGAATCTGTCCTTTCCGTGGTAAGCTTGACCTTCTTACAATATGAACAACTTATCCGTTAATTTGGAAAATATGTTGAAAGTGTAGTACTCTCGTTCATAACCTTACTATGTTTAGTCACCCTGCAATACATCCTTCTGCTTTTTAGTAAATACCCTTGTGTTGTTTGAACACTTTTAAGCTTAAAATCCTTTTCAAAATCAACTCAAACTTAGTTAATACCTCGTACAATTCCTTGATATAATCATCATGATGCTAGTTCCCTAAAAGTAAGAATTTGGGACATGGGAGATGAGTAGTTTTAGAGCCTTAGTTCTTACCGACCATATTGCCCGAGGTTAAATTGACACTCTAAGATGCACCGTATATATAGACACTTGAATGCCAAAGAAAACATTCGAACCTCAAAAAGAAGATCAACCTTAATGCTAGTATTCGTAATACTTGAACCTACTAAACCATTCGAAAACATTACGAAGTATTATCAAAGGACTCAGGGGACGCATAGGGGAAACATCGTTGTGTGGTGATGGCCGCTCTCAACAGAAAGTCTCTGAATATTGCTTGGAGGACTAAAAGAGAAGAACTGTTAAGTGAGTTGAATCCCTAAGTTAGATATTGGAAGTGTGGCTAGAGGTGTCGGACTAAATCCATTGCAACCTTGAACGTGGTAAAGATAAGATACGGGAAGCATAATAAGATGATTGAGAACTACCAAGGATGTTGAAGTCTGGTAAACAAGAAGGAATCAGGAAGAAATCGAGGGAGAAAAAGAAGAAAAACTTAGAGGGATGAGGGAACGAATTCAGAAGTACAAGAAAAGATTAGTATGCCCAATACCGGAAATGGATCAAGAGCGGATTTCAATTCATCTGATAATTACTAAGAAGTATCACGATTTTAATAAGATATGTTTGAGTGGTCCGAAATGAGGAATGACATGGCACCACGTGTGACTGAATATCTGACATGTTAGAAGATGAGGAGTAAGTATTCTAAGTCCCAAGTTGAAACCCGAGACAACGAAGAAAAGATTAGGCAAATTCGAGTTGAGTATTATAGCTGCGTAAAGCCAATAGATAAGTTATGTTTATAAGAAAAGAGAGGGCCTATATAGTTTAAAGGAGGAGGTTACACATTCCTAAAAGTTACTTCAACAGACTAGAACTGGTGAGCTATCAAACTAAAGAATTACAACCAAGATGTATTAAACCGTTTGAAGTATTAAGGCAGATTAAAGGCCAGTGAGGTATCAAACACCTTTTCCGTTGTATCCTTCGAACATGCACAACATACCCACATTCCACAATGATGGCAGTATACCTCTGAGGTAAACCACGTCAGAGTCTAAGTTAGTTTAAAATCAAGATGGGAATTTGACTTATTGGGTAGTTTTGGTTGAGATTGGCAACAATACTAGTATTAAGTGACTAGGCAAAAGAATAGTGTTTTTAATTACGGCTGCTTGGAATCAAGCTGAAATTGTTGAATGTACTTGTGAACTCGAACCCAACAAGAGAAACAATTACCCTCACCTATTTTCGGATAACTGAACCTGAATTTTGGGGACAAAATTCTAAATTAGGTGGGTAGGATGTAAAACTCGCAAAATTAGTAAATAATTAGCTAATAAATTAATTATTAATCAATAAAATTAGAAAATAGAATTTTATAGTTTAATGAGGTAGAGCTGATTAAAATAAGAATTTTGACACTAATTTTATAAAAATCGACCCAAAATTGGGCCGAACAGGTCAAACTGGGTGAAGTAGGCCTATATTGGGCCCAAGGCCCAACCCAACTTAATGAACAAAAGAGCTTCAGCTCTCTCTTTCCCCACTCTCATTATGAAACACGCTGGGGCAAGTAAGGAATGTGGGAGAAACACCAAACCCTCACTCATAAATTCAATCCTCCATAACTTCATATTGATCTGGAGCTCCAATTGACGAGTCATTTGTGACCACATGACCGCAGCGTCGAGCTCTAGAAAACCCAATCCTTTATTAGGTATGGAACTCACTTCTTAGTTTCAGAACTCTCCTTCCCAAATTTCGAAATTCAATGAGAATCTATGTTGAATTTTGTTTAATTTCGGTGTTTAGGTTCGAATTAACTTGCGAGTATTGTTGAGTTTAGCTCATTAGAGCTATGGGTCAGATAAGCACCCACAAACCCTTTTGAAATGTTGAGTTAGTGAGCTTTACATTGATTGTGATGATAAATGTGTTGTTAGATTAAAACTGGTTGTTGACTGGAGTCGTTTTGAGAATTTGGGAAGCTTGTGATCAAGCCTTGGAGGCTGGGTTTCGCTTGGAAAAAAGCTGGGATTTCAAAGCTTGGGGTGTGGTACATAAGAGAGGTGTTCCGGGTTTATCGGAAAATCGGCCAAGGTATGGTTTCGGTTTCCTATAATTAAAATATAATGTGTCGTGAAAACGTAGGTTAGTTGACCGTAAGATAAGTGTTGAATTGTTGGTGTGGTTGGTGCTTGAGATTTAGTTAAAATGTATATTGATTAGAAACGATGAAATTTTGGTTGAGATGGTGATGTGTATTATTATATATGAAGGTTGGTAAATGATAATGATTATGTTTATTGATATGTTATTCTGAACTTGAGTTATTGTATTGATAACTTGGTGAAGATGGAAAGTAAGTATGTTGAGAAGAGTTGTGATGATTGGTATTATGTTGGTAGAGATAAATGATGATGTATGTAATGATGATAATCATGATGAAGTATATATATATATATATATATATATATATATAGTGTGTGTGTGTGTGTGTGTGTGTGTGTGTGTGGGGGGGGGGGGTTATTGATATGGCTTTTGTTGTTGTTAGAAATGAATTATTATGTGGGAGTGATTATATATGTGAAGTTGCTGTGATGTGAAATGAAAATGTGGTGTGCTGAGGAGTGTTTGGAGTTGGTTGTTGATTGGATTAATGAATATAAGAGTACTTGTTGTTAGTGTTGTCTAGTTGGGTGGTTAAATTGTAATTCACTGGGTTGAACTGTTTGAATTTTTGGATTTCGTTGATTTCATTAAGTTGAGTTTGGTGTGGTTGTGATAATAATTTATTGAAAACGACTAGAATTGGTTTTGCTGATTTTTCGAAAATAATTTGACTTCGGAAGCGATTTGACATTGCAAATGAATTGATAGTTGGAAACCTGAATTTTATGTTTATTTGGAAAAATGATTTGGTTTTGAACCTGTTGGAAAGGAATTGAGAAAATAGTTTGGATGGGACCCGAAAAGGGTGGCAAAGTCCAAGTTTTAGGGGAGGTGCTGTCGAAATTTCTATAAAATCTCAGACCTTGTTTGAAATGTTATTTAGAAAATTATAAATTTAAGAATCATGTTATTTTACTTGAAATATTTAAGAAAATAATGAATTATATTTTGAGTTTCAATTTATTAAGAAAAGATTTATGTTTTGAGTTTGTTTACAAAACTACATTTTAGGGAATTACGATTCAAGGAGTTTAATATTTTTAAAGAAAGAGATTGGTTGTTGTCCTCCCTAAAGTCTTGAGACTCTGCCATGCGGTTTAGTTAATAAAAGATTTGCTTAATCTTTTGAAAGAGGTTTAAATACAAAATTGTTTTGAGCTTGACCTGGCAAGGTTCGTGGTAGTTTACCACTTGCCCATTGTCGAGACGTATGTGGGGTTCGTGGTTGTGTACCGCCTACATGTTTTTAAAAGAAAGAGAATGTATGTGGGGTTCAGGGTGGTGTACCGCCCACATGTTTTTAAAAGAGAATGTTGTGTGGGGTTCGTGGTGGTTTACCGCCCACATGTGTGTGTTGTTTTTCCAACTGAAGATCTTGCGAGTTTCGTGGTGGTGTACCACTCGCAATGGTGGGTTCGTGGTGGTGTACTGCCCGCCGGTTTTCAAGAGGACGATATCCGAGTTAGCTACCGAATGTGTCGGGCTCCGGCAAAGTAACTGACACGTGAGATCACGGCCAGTAGGAAAGGCATGCATCATATGCATTTATGTAACTTGTTTGGTTTGCACTACTTGGGTTTGCTTACTTGAATATCTATACTTATTTGCTATATTTGAATATCTACTTGTGCCTGCCTTGTCTGCTTTGTCTGTCTGTGCATCGGTGTTTCGGAGGATTGGAGAAAGAGATGAAGAGCTTAGGGGTTAAGTTAGGAAGTTAGATAGAACCAGGAAACCTTAGATACCTCGCTCTATTTATGGTTTTAAATGTTACTTTTAAGTTTGAATCTATTGTCGGAAGTTCTAAGATTGCCTTCAGCTTTCCCGGGACCTTATATGTTAGTTATGTGGGCACCGTTCTATGCTGAGAATCTTCGGTTCTTATCCCATACATATTTTGTGGTTTTCAGATGCAGTATGTGAGGCACCTCGCTGAGGAATACTGAAAGCTTCTGATAGTGGAGATCCTTGTCTTTTGGACTTTATTCTGAATATATGTATATATGTAGATAGTCTTATCTCCACTACTTATGTCTTGATGTATTAACTTCCTCTTAGAGGTTATTTTGGAGAAATAGATTCTGTAACTCTGTATCTTGGGCTTATTTTGGGTTCTCTTATATATATGTTATATACATATGTGCTCAAGCTGGTTTGTCTTCGCAAGCTGAGTCTTGAGTTTTGATATTTGTACCTTGAAGCTCTCTTTCGGTTATATCTATGTTAGCTTCTCTTATCTTTCCGTTTTTCATTTACGTAGCATCAGTGTTGCGCTCTTCATTTTACCATTTTTGATTTTAACCTTTCTTCAAAGGCTCCTAGTTATAAATCTTTTTCACTATATTATGTATATAAATTTTTACTTTTAGAAGTCATAGCGCCTCACCACCTCTGTTTTACATCCTAGGTGTAAAGCTCTATGTGGTAGGGTGTTACATTATGGTATCAGAGCAATTCGTTCCTATAGAGCCTGAAGGACGGACTGACTATGCTTCTGAGCATACTCTAAGTTGTGTTTCGTCCTATTTAGAATATCCGATTGATAAACATAGCATAAGGTTCATGAGTTTGCATTTGGAACTTTGAAGCCCTAGACTTGCGATATTGAGACTGATCACCTTGATATCACTTGTTTGGTGTGAACAGGACCAGATGGCGACTCGTGGACGCGGTCGAGGGCGAGGGGGAAATAGGAATCGAAATGAAGAATACGAGACGAATGCGAACAACCCCGCAAACTTCATGGCTGTCCTGGAAAACATGGCTGCAGCTATGCAGGCCACGGCTGCTGCCTTAGAAAGTCAAGCTAATAATGGAAATGGCAGAAACGGGAATCATGGGCCGATGACCTTAGCCACTTTTCTAAAGGTACATCCCCCGACCTTCAGAGGGACCACAAACCCTACCGAAGCTGATAACTGGCTCTGAGAAATGGAGTGGGCTTTGCAAGCTCAGCAGGTTCTCGGGGAACAATGGGTGATGTTCGCGACCTACCAATTGCAGGATGAAGCCCAATACTGGTGGCATGGAACGTGACATATTCTACAACCAGACGGCGTTGTGATATCTTGGGGGTGTGTTTTGGACTGAGTTCTATAGAAAATACTTTCCTAATTCAGTGAGAAACGCTAAGGAGCTTGAGCTGCTACAGTTAAAATAGGATCAAATGTCTGTTGCGGAGTACACAAATAAATTTGAGGAACTGTGCTGGTTTTCCCAAATCTGTCAGGGTGCTCTGGAAGACTTTGAGGAGTGAAAATGTATCAAATATGAAGGAGGACTCTGGAGTGATATTCTAAGCTCAGTTAGGCCTATGGAGATTCGAACTTTCTCTGAATTTGTAAACAAGAGCCGTGTTACTGAGGATTGTGTGAGAAAGGAGGCTTTGGATAACGATGACCATCGGACATTTGTTAGGAGAGATCAGGACAGAAACTTTACACCGAGGGGCCAAGAGTTTAAGAAAAGTGGTAGCCACCAGAGGAATGATAAAGGGAAGCAAGTAACTAATTACTCAGAGGATATGAGGTGCCAAAGGTGCGGAAGTTTCAACCCGAATGGGCCCTGCTGAAAGGGTTTAGGACTGTGTTACAAATGTGGGATGCCAGGTCATATCTCAAGGGATTGTGCCCACCGGAGAACTCAGGACGCCGATCGAGCGTAGTCACCAGGCGGAGGTAATCACAAAATTGCTAATCTAAATTTAATTGCTTATGATGCTCTTGGGATGCCACAATTAGTTTTGGTTTATGACAGAGATGAGGACTTTGAGTTAAAGATGCCAGGCTTTACCGATGACTTGAATGTGCATATACTAATTCCATAACTTATTATGGCTAAATTTAAAATTCTTTTTTTTCCTTGCCGCTGGATGGTTTGTACGGGCTACCAACGTAGCACGTATCACGAGATTATTTCAAATGTTCGAATTAAATTTTATCACATGCTTTGTGTCAATAAATCTTCGTGACTCAACCCATTCCTTCTTTTAGAAGTTGTACCAGGGTGCTATCTTGGATTTATTCCTAAATGACAGTCTGTCAATAAATCACCTAAATACTATTAATAATAAACCTTATACAAAAGAAATAAAATGGAACTCAAATACAACATCCCATACCTACTCCTCTTTGTAAAATAAAATCTCAAGGGACAACGGCGAGAGAACTCTATGAAAGCAATTAAAATAAAAAAGAAAACCTACTCATCGCTCGCAATTTCGTATTGCGTCTTCAAACCTGCGTCACTGAAAGAGTGAAAAATTTGGGGGTGAAAACCAAACCACAAGTTTTCAGTAGAGGTCGAGAATGCCGTAAAAGTAAAGAATAAAATGCAAATAGTTAATTTAGTTCAACAATATTCATTTTCATTAATTATATAAAACTCTTTGAAATTATGTTGAAAAAGAATTGGATATTAGCTTATGTTAATCTCTGTATGAATAGTCAGCCTGTCCCAAGCATAGGTTCATTAAGTCTATGCTGAAATTGTATGACTTTTCATATAATACCTAACCCTAAGCGCAATTTAAAAAAACAGGCAAGTAGAACACAAACAGACAAATAGAACACAAACAAACAAAACAAGGAACAAAATAAAGGCACAAGAAATATCATAGAGAATAATGCGAAACAAGATGATGCATGTCTAGCCCTAGTGCAGGTAATGAGCTCATTTGTCGGCTTCTACTCGCTCTCGACATAACCCGAAGCAGCTGAAACGGGTATGGTTATTCTAGTAAGCATAAGTATGGTTCTCACTAACCGACGTATGCCATCATATCCTCTGTAAGCAGACTCTGCCTTACAGGTGGCGACATTCTAGTCGTGTATGATGTAAAGACCCAATTTCTGGTACGTCATGATCATACTAGAAACTGAGTGCTACCAACTTGTCTCCCTAATTATTATTTATTATTTATTATATGAGCCTGATTTGTTTTTAAAAACGTAGTTATTTTGGGAGGTACTTTTTTTTTTGAAAACGTTTGGATTAATATACAGAATCATTCATAATCATTCCACAAATAGTAACAGATAAAACATTTATAAACAACCAAACATAAATATATCACAAGCAGTTGACAATATTCGGTGATCCAGCCTTTATTAGAGTAAAGATCTTTAGTTAGAACACCCCTAGATATAGCTAGATAATAACTATATACATATTTATACATACAACATCCTAGATCCTGACCTGTTCAAGAAGTCCCTAAGCTGTCACCCAGGCTAGCCTAGACTCTATACTCACCTAGTTCCTCTAAACTACAAAAGCGAGAAAAGTACGTTCTAGGTCTTCAAAATTCAAGTCAGGGAAAACATCTTCTACCACTACTACTCCTCTGCACAATCATACGTTGTCATATGACGTCCCACTGGTACTTTATCACGTAGCCACATAACAGGAGTCTCGTACACAGGGTTTAGGTTTAAGTTCGCATACGAATGGGGTGCAAACGTTGGCTGGTCTCACAGTATATACATATGAACAGAAAATGAATATCGCACTAGACTCAGAAGACTACCCAGAGCAGAACCCTTTTGCAGAACGATCATCAGTAGACTACGGAAAGATACTCTTGCTTCCATCTGGAGGGGGAAGGGAGAGAGAAGGGGTAAGAACTGGGGAGTTCTTAGTAGGGCCGGGGTTATTAGTTAAGTTCATTAATTCCGTGTTGTTTAACAGGCAAATAGCAGAATACAGAAAGTAGTAAATAAAAGATATAGATAAATAGAAAAGATAGAGAAAACAGATAGCATAACACAAATAGAAGAATACAAGAAAATAAAACAAACACAGAGAATAGAATACAAGCAAGGAAATCATACATTCATGCAACAATCATAACAGAAGAAATGCACAACCATGTATGATGCATGTCTGTCCTATGCAGGCCATGAGCTCACATGTCGGTTTACACCCTACATCCTGATATTACGTAGGAACTAGTCCTAGATATGGTTTCATTCTGTAGGTGAACTTCGGCCTACAGAAATAGCGCCCCTGTAAGTGAACTTTGGCTTACAGGAATAATCTAAACACAACAAAACAACTTTCTGTAGGTGAACTTCGGCCTACAGAAATAACACCTCTGTAAGTGAACTTCAGCTTACAGAAATGGTGCCCCTGTAAGTGAACTTCGACTTACAGGAATAATATAAACACAAAACAACAACTTTCTGTAGGTGAACTTCGGCCTACAGAAATAGCACTCCTGTAAGTGAACTTCGGCTAACAGAAATGGCAACTCTCTGTAGGTGAACTTCGGCCTACAGAAGCAACACCCTGAGCTACACAATTGATATTTACTGTAGGTGAACTTCGGCCTACAGGAATAACAACTTACTGTAGGTGAACTTGGGCCTACATGACCTCTAAGGCCAACGGAAAAGTAGCAGATGAATATTAAATAGAATATCATGCCACAAGGCTTAACTCTTTATTTTTACACTCTTTTCCTCTATTTTCTTTGTTATATTACTCTTCTCTTTATATCTCTTTACTCTGTTTCGGTTTCTCTTTTATCTGTATCTCTTTACTCTGCTCTGGTTACTCTGTCCTCCGTATCTCTTTACTTTTCTATGATTACTCTTTCTTTTATATCTATGTTACTCTTCTTCTCTTTATCTCTTTCCTCTACTCTGATTACTCTGTTCCCTGTGTTTCTCTACTCTGCTCTGATTTCTCTGCTTAACGTATATATTTAAAGCTTATGTAAATTTCGGTATGAATAGTTAGCCTATCCCAAGTATAGGTTCATTAAGTCTATACTGAAACAGTTTAACTTTTCATATAATACCTAACTCTAGTCGCAACTCAAGGACTAACTATGTTGCCCTAGTTCTTTCACTAATCTCTGTCTGATTTTCTGTTATTAAAACTTTACAGAATTTTCTTTGGTTTTTATCTTTTCTTTAACTTCTTATCTTTCCTTTATCTTTGCCTCACTATCATATTATTACCACTCCCTAAGTATTTTATGAAGGTAATTACGAGATTCTGCGCTTAAAGTTGTCTTTCTAAAGCTTTTACAGAAAACTTCTTTTTCTGTATTATTTTATTATTTTTATTAACGTATTATTTTTATTTAAATATTATTATTTAATATTTTATTATTATTTGTTATTTTATTATTAAATTTTAGAAAATTATCCCTCTTTAACTTTTAACCTTTTAAATTCACTTTTTACCACCCGTAACTTTTAATATTTCTACTTTAACAACCCTAACTATCATAAATTACAAAATAACCCCCCAAACACCAAAATATTTACTTCCTTACAATTTTCAAGATCTAAAAGGTGTTCTTCATTGTTCTTCACCACACTCAAAGTGTTCTTCGTGTTCTTCGTAAATTCTTCAAATTCTTTCTCTATTTTCACCCGTTTTTCAATCTTTTTAGTAACCAATTTTTACCATAATTTATAATAAATTAGAGGCCACTAAACCCCCAACTTTTCCACATGACTTCAATACAAATTGAACCCCATTTTAGGCCTAGGGTTTCATTTTTCCAGCAGCTCCAAGAACATGAACTCAAGGCTTAAATTTCATCAAATTTCACCAAATTTTCACCAAGAATCAATCATATATGCAACCAATTTTTAGCACAGCCAAATCATACAATATTCACACAACTCACACACTAATAATCAAGATTAATTTCGTCAAACCCTACCTGGTTTTGCTGCTCCTAATTCGGTTATATTTTCAGGTGGTCCTTAAGCACTTTTTCCCCCTAAATCACATCAAGAACAACTTTAAATCCAAAAACCCTCAACTAACCGAATCTTACTCAGCATGTTAGGAAGGGATATCTCACCTTAGACTTGCTGGAAATTAACATTTCTTGGCCCTCATGTCAAGTTAAACATGATTCCTAAGGAAGAACATCAAGAAAACACATGTTCATGCATGTTTCCTTGAAAACCGAATTGAAGAGGGAGGGTGACAGCCATCTCACCTTATTTCTAGCCTTGATATTTTACATGGTTATGTATAGGAAGAAGAGAGGATCATTTTGGTGAAATCGGAGTTTTGATTTGAGTTTTAGTTCAGAAGAAATCAAGCCTTGAAGATTTATGAACTAAGAACTTTTTCTCCTTTTTCTCTTGATGATTTTCGGTCACAATGAGCAAATGAGGCAGCCTTGGAGGTATTGGGGGTGTAAGGTGAGTTGTGATTGGTTGGCTTGGAGGTGGGTTAAAATAATATTAAAATATCTCAGGTGTATAACTACTAAAACTAGATGTATCGGAGCATTTGTAAAAACATCTCTAAAAATTCTTTTCTGAGCCACTAGCATAAATGACACTAGTAAAATATTTATTATGAGAATAGAACATGTATTATGAGGCCTTAGCATTGCTAAAGTCATCAGAGAGTGCTGGTGCTAAGTTGCACCAATAAACTGTGAATCCGGTTAAACCGATTTTCTGTTTTTAACTAAAATCAACTAGGTAACCTTATAATATCATTAAAGCATCTTCTAATACTAATGTAATGATAATATTATACTATTATCTCTCTTCTCCCATGAATCGAGTTTGGTTCGTCAAACAGAGACTATTTACGAAAACTAGAATCAAAACTCCTAACCGTTACAGTTCAAAAACTAGGTTCTTCGTGACTACGTCGTCGAGCTTGCTTCAAAAGAGGTTCTAGCTTAAGGATGACATAATGATAATGAGGATTGAGATGCTTGATGATACAACAGAGGTGTTCCCTTTACTGATCTTCTGGAGAAATCCGTGCCTTCAGAAAAGATCTCGCGTACTCGAAAAACTGGGTTGTTACATTCTACCCTCCTAAAAGAAAATTTTGCCCTAAAACTTTCAGCCACATGTAGAATCCATCTTCAAGCGATCTATGTCCTTCAAAACATCTTGACGAAGAGATCGGTCCGTTCCTTACAGCATCCAAATCTCATATAGTCATAGCCATGGAGATCATAATAGCTATAAGAATAGTTATGCCTCGCACGAATTCGTCGTTCGGAACTAGATTAAGCCATGCCTATTCACAGTCATTGACGTCTTATCCACACCAAACAATCAATATTAAGGTGATCAGTCTTAATATCTCAAGTTAGGCACGAACATTCCCAAAATGAGTGCTCATAGACATTCATGCCAAATGTATCTTAAAGATACCCTAACAGCATGAGACACACAAGCAGAGTATGCAATGAAGCATAGTCAGTCCACTCCCTAAGCTCTACTGGGAACGACCTGCTCTGATAACAAATTGTAACGACCCAATTTCTGGTATGTCATGATCATACTAGAAACTGAGTGCTACCAACTTCATAGGTCTTCAAAACTCAAGTCAGGTGGAACGTCATCAAAAGGAAAAACATCTTCTACTACTCCTCTGCACAATCATACATTGTCACATGACGTCTCACTGGTACTTCATCACGTAGCCACATAACAGGAGTCTCGTACACCGGGTTTAGGTTTAAGTTCGCATACGAATGGGGTGCAAATGTTGGCTAGTCTCACAGTATATACATATGAACATAAAACAAATATTGCACTAGACTCAGAATACTACCCAGAGCAGAACCCTTTTACAGAACGATCATCAGTGGACTACGGAAGGATACTCTTGCTTCCATCTGGAGGGGGAAGAGAGAGAGAAGGGGTAAGAACTGAGGAGTTCTTAGTAGGGCCAGGATTATTAGTTAAGTTCATTAATTTCGTGTTGTTTAGCAGGCAAATAGCAGAATACAGAAAGCAGTAAATAGAAGATACAGATTAATAGAAAAGATAGAGAAAACAGATAGCATAACAAAAACAGAAGAATACAAGAAAATAACACAAACACAGATAATAGAATACAAACAAGGAAATCATACATTCATGCAACAATCATAACAGAAGAAATGCACAACCAAGTATGATGCATGTCTGTCCTATGCAGGCCATGAGCTCACATGTTGGTTTACACCCTGCATCCCGACATTACCTAGGAACTAGTCCTAGATATGGCTTTATCTCTGTAGGTGAACTTCGGCCTACAGAAATGGCACCCCTGTAAGTGAACTTTGGCTTACAGGAATAATCTAAACACAACAAAAATAACTTTCTGTAGGTGAACTTCGGCCTACAGAAATAACACCTCTGTAAGTGAACTTCGGCTTACAGAAATGGTGCCCTTGTAAGTGAACTTCGACTTACAGGAATAATATAAACACAACACAACAACTTTCTATAGGTGAATTTAATGCCAGGGCATCTTAGGCTAGTTTCACTAGCCTTTTTCTTTGTTTTTGATAGGTTTTATGCACTTTCTTGAGCTATAAGTAAGCAAATTAGGTAGAAATTCGTGTTTGCCTATATTCATTCAACCATGAGTAATTTGATGCAAATTTATGATTATTTATGCTATGATTGATTGTATGCTAAGAATGATAAGAATTCTCATGACTTTAGCAAGGCTTTGATGCATTCATTGGTTAATGATAGGTGAAGGAAAGCATGGAGGAAGGTTGAAGAAGGAGCATGGAAAGGATGAAGAGGAAGCAACGTTGGTAGCCAAGTTGAACCACCAACGTTGCATCAAACATTGGAAGAGAAACAGAGCACTTCTCTGCAAACACTGTTGATGCTCACGTTTGAGGTAGCGTTGGACATCCAACATTACCCCCAACGTGGTAATGAAAAATTCAATTCTGGAGCTAAGGGAATTTTGGGTGACGTGTACGCGTCAATGACGCGTACGCGTGAAAAAAAGAAAAATTTGATATCCGCGCACAAGCGTACGTCACGCGCACGCATGGAGTGGCAAAAATTGACCATCCACGCGTACGCGTGGGTCACGCGTATGCGTCAAAATCGAACGTTGGAGGTCCAACGTTACCTCAAACGCTAGCCTCAAACGTCCGCGATACTCAGCCCAGAATTTTAATTTGAAAGTTTTGAAATCGACGCATATGCGTGGATTGAAAATAAGGCAATGCATGCGTAAGCGTGGTGTACGCGTATGCGTGACTAAGAAAAATAAGACAGTTTATGCGTTAGCATGGAGTACGCGCACGCGTGATAATGCCAACGTTGGAGGGTACGTTGGGGGTCCAACGCTGAGGCCAACGTCTCCTGAAGCTGAAAAGTGAAAATGTTTGTATCCACGCGCACGCGTGAAGCATGCGTACGCGTGAGTAAGTTGAACGTTGGCCCTCTAACGTTGAGTCAAACGCTAATGACAGCAGGCTTTCTGGTTTTTGCTAGTCTTATTCAAAGTGGCATTTGAGTTAACGTTGGCCCTCAAATGTTGACTAAAACGTGAAGCATCAGAGTTCTAAGTTTCAAACAGATCTCTTCTCAACATCAAGGGCAACCAATTGGAGCCATCTTCAACCCAATTCCATCAAGGTCAAAAGCCTAATTCAAAGCTTGAAGATCAATAGAAGAAAGTGTATAAATAGCTTAGAAATTAAGTTAGGGTGACTTTTTTTTCCAATTTCTTCATTTTTTTTCTGAGTTTTCATTTACTGCACTTTGAATTTGAGAATGCATTTGAGAATTCCAATTTTCATTTTTAGACCTATGAACAACTAAACCCCTTTTCATTGGGTAAGGAGCTCTGTGTAATTCAATGGATCAATATTAATTTTCATTCATCTTCTTCTTTCTTTTCTCTTGATTTTACTAGAAAGCTTTCGTTCTTCATCTAATTGGATAGTTATCTTGGGAAAGAAGCTATTCATAATTGGATCTTCTCGGAACCTTGGAAGAGGAATGAGGAGATCATGCTAGAAATGCTTTCTCACATTGGATTAGATTGGGGTTTGGATGGATATAGTGACATGTAATCCTACGAACACTTTGATCTATGAATTTGTGTGGTATAATCAGTGACCAAACTTCATCTCTTCCCATGAGCACTTAAATCAAGGAATTGGGCAATTGTTCAGGCTTAGAGAGATTGGTGAGCCAAGGAATTGGGATCCAATCACTAAAGATTGCCAAGGAGATCAATGAATGCATTGATTACGGAAGAGTTGAAAATGAATTTGATCTGGAGAATTATACATCTCCTGAACCCAATGAATTCCCCCATCTCTGATCTACCCATTCTATTTACTTTCTGCCTTTAATTTCATGCTAATTCCCCCTTCCTATTTAATTTCTTGCAATTTAAGCTTCTGCACTTTAATTCCTTGCAATTTAATTTTTTGTTCCTTTAATTTCTTGCAATTTAAGTTTCTCGCCAATTTTACTTTCTGCAATTCTCAATTCAATTTCGATTTCCCTCGACTAGCATAATTCTCCAATTATAATTGATCGATCTACCAATCCCTGTGGGATTTGACCTCACTCTTTTGTGAATTTTTACTTGACGACAATCCAGTGCACTTGCCGGAAGGAAGTTTGTCGATAGATAGTTTTTGCGCATCAAGTTTATGGTGCTGTTGCCAGGGATTGGTGTTGTATTGACAATTACCAAATTGAAGGATAACTAGATTGAGCATTTTTATTTTCTTTTGTTACTGGAAGTTCCATTTTAGTTGTTCATTTAGTTTTCTGCAATTTTTAGTCATTCATTTTGAATTTCTCTTTATTGCTTTACTTTCCAGCATACTAACTCACTAACTCATTAACTGTTTGATTAACTGCCTCAATTGCTCTAACCAAGCTAAGTATAATCTATTTTAGTAGACTCTACACTTTCTATTTCTTGTACTCGTTCATTGTATGACAGGTAGGAGAAAGGAGACTTCAACTTCCTTTGATAGTGAACCGGAGAGAACTTTCCTGAGACTAAGAAGGGAAGCAAGAGGAAAGAGGGTTGTTGGTACTGAAAAAGAGGAGGAATACTTTGATATAACCATGGAGGATGATATGGAAAACCACCATGAAGAAGAGGTGAATAACCATGCCAGAAGGGGTGGAGCTAACCCTGCTGGGCAAGAGAGGAGAGTCCTGGGATCATACATCAATCCAAATCCAGGAAATTATGGTAGCAACATTCAGAGGCCAACCATCCATGCTAATAATTTTGAATTAAAGCCTCAGCTCATAACTCTTGTCCAGAACAACTGTTCTTTTGGACGAAGTGCACAAGAAGATCCTAATGAACATCTCACTAAATTCCAAAGGATATGTGACACGGTTAAGTCTAATGGTGTTCATCCTGACACCTATAGATTGTTACTGTTTCCATTTTCTTTGAGGGACAAAGCATCAAAATGGCTAGAGTCATTTTCCAAGGAAAGCTTGACAACCTGGGAAGACGTAATGGGCAGATTCTTGACAAGGTTCTACCCTCCACAAAGAGTAAACAGGCTCAGAACTGAAGTGCAGACATTCAGACAGCAAGATGGTGAAACTATTTATGAAGCCTGGGAAAGATTCAAATACTTGACAAAGAAATGCCCCCTGACATGTTCAATGAGTGGGTGCAAATCCACATTTTCTATGAAGGATTGAATTGCAAATCAAGAAAAGCTGTAGATCATTCATCTGAAAGTTCCCTAAACAAGAAGAAGACCATTGAAGAAGCCATTGATGTGATAGAGATAGTGGCTGGCAATGAGTACTTTTATGCCTCAGATAGGAGCAACAATAGGGGAGTCTTGGAATTGAACCATATGGATACACTCCTGGCCGCCAACAAGATGATAATCAAGCAACTGGCAGAAGAGGAATTGGAGATAGAAGAAGGAGCTAACTGGGAGGAAGCTAATTACCTTGGAAACTTATCTAGGCAAGCCAATGATCCATACTCTAAAACCTATAATTTTGGTTGGAGAAACCACCCAAACTTTGGGTGGGGAAACTAACAAAACCAAGGCCAAGATCACAGATCACACAATCCAACCTAATACAACAACTCCACTCACCAAAACTCCAACCAAAAACCATACCATACCACACAAAACACCTACTCACAGCCACCATATCAAAACCATAACAACCACTCTCAACATCCCAATTCTACCCAACCATCACCACATGATCAAGACATAATGGCCAGGATGGAAGCTATGCTTGCAAACCTTTGCAAGGAGTTTGAAGACATAAAGAAATTCAAGGAGGAAGTAACATCCAATTGGCTAAATCAAGATGCTGCCATTCAAAAGCTTGAAGCACAAATTGGATACTTGTCCAAGCAAGCTACTGGCCACAGTTCAAGTAATGCCACCAGGACAACTTCAAGAGAGGAATGCAAAGCTATTACCCTCAGAAGCGAAAAAGAATTGAAGGAGACTCCAAGGGAAACTCAAAAGAGAGAAGGAAGCGGGCAGTTTAATTGACAAGGAAGAAGCACAAACACCTAGTCCCAGTTCATCAGAAGACAAGGAAGTCTTAAATCTATATGTTCCAAAGGCTCCTTACCCTTAACGCCTAATGAAGAATGTAAAGGACAGCCAGTTCTCTAAATTTTTGGAGATTTTCAAGAAACTTCAGATCAATATTTCCTTTGCAGAAGCACTAGAACAAATGCCACTTTATGCTAAGTTTCTGAAGGAATTGATGACCAAGAAAAGAAGTTGGAGGAATGATGAAACCGTGATCTTAACTGAGAAATGTAGTGCTATCATCCAACACAAGCTGCCTCAAAAATTGAAGGACATGGGAAGCTTCTGAATTCCCTGCATCATAGGGGAAATAACAGTTGAAAAAGCCTTAGGTGACTTGGGAGCTAGTATAAATTTAATGTCCCTAACAATGATGAAGAGAATAAAGATTGAGGAAGCCAAACCAACAAGAATGGCTCTCCAATTGGCAGATCGGTCATTTAAATTCCCTTATGGAATAGTGGAAGACTTGCTAGTGAAGGTAGGAGACTTCATCTTTCCTGCTGACTTTGTGGTGTCGGATATGGAGGAGGAAGCTAAAGCCTCAATAATCTTGGGGAGGCCATTTTTAGCCACTGCTGGAGCCATCATTGATGTCCAAAAAGGGTGAACTTACCCTTAGGCTACATGAGGAGAGGATGGTGTTCAATGTATTCAAAGCCATGAGCTACCCACCAGAGTCACTGAGAGAGTGTATGAGGCTAGATGCAGTAGAAATTGTGGTACAAAAAACCTTTGAAGAAGCACTTGGAGAATTGACAAAAGGTGACTCCATATTAAATGATGAGGTTGCTGAGGTTAACTCAGCTAGAATGCTTATTCCAAGCACATTGGAGGAGAGGAAAACGGAGAAAGAAGCACCCAAACTGGAGCTGAAAGCAATTCCTCCTACTCTTAAGTATGCATACTTGGGAAGGGATGGAAGTTACCGAGTGATCATCAATTCTGCCTTCAGTCAAGAACAGGAAGAGGAATTAATCAAGGTGCTGCAAAAGCACCGTGATACCATTAGATGGACCCTTGCTGACTTAAAAGGGATAAGCTCATCCTTATGTATGCATAAGATCTTGCTGGAAGATGACTCAAAACCATCCATTAAAGCCCAATGAAGATTGAATCCTGTCATGAAAGAAGTGGTCCAAAAAGAAGTGATGAAGCTATGGCATGCAGGAGTCATATATCCGATTTCCGACAGCCCATGGGTGAGTCCTGTCCATGTGGTTCCAAAGAAAGGAGGAATCACAGTTGTACCCAATGAGAAGAATAAACTCATACCCACAAGAACGATAACAGGCTGGAGGATGTGCATTGACTATAGGAAACTCAATGAGGAAACTAGAAAGGATCACTTTCTACTTCCCTTTATAGACCAGATGCTGGAAAGATTGGCAGGACATGCATATTATTGCTTTCTTGATGGATATTCGGGTTATAATCAAATAGTGGTTGATCCAAGAGATCAAGAAATGACATCATTCACTTGTCCATATGGAGTTTTTGCTTACAGGCGCATGCCTTTTGGATTGTGCAATGCCCCTGCAACTTTCCAAAGATGCATGTTGTCTATTTTCTCAGACATGATTGAAAAATTCATTGAAGTCTTCATGGATGATTTCTCGGTTTTTGGAAATTCCTTTTCTAATTGCCTTAATCAGCTTTCCTTAGTGTTAAAAAGGTGCCAAGAGACAAACCTAGTTTTAAATTAGGAGAAATGCCATTTTATGGTAACAGAAGGGATTGTCCTTGGCCATAAAATTTTTGAAAAAGGCGTAGAAGTAGACAAAGCTAAGGTGGAATTAATTGAGAAATTACCTCCACCTAGTAATATCAAGGCAATTAGGAGTTTTTTAGGCCATGCTAGTTTCTACAGAAGGTTTATCAGAGATTTTTCCAAAATTGCAAAACCTTTGAGCAACCTATTAGTCTCTGATACACCTTTTGTATTTGATCAAAAGTGCACACTAGCATTTGAAACACTGAAAAGAGAGCTTTCCTCAGCACCTATCATTGCCCCACCAGATTGGAATTTGTCTTTTGAACTGATGTGTGATGCATCAGACCTTGCTGTTGGGACAGTGCTTGGACAGAGGAAAGACAATTTAGTGCATGTTATATATTATGCCAGCAAGGTTTTGAATGAAACTCAAAGGAATTATACCACTACTGAGAAGGAACTATTGGCAATAGTGTTTGCATTTGATAAGTTTATATCGTATCTCATTGGATCTAAAGTTATTGTTTTCACTAATCATGCAGAACTAAAATATTTACTTGCAAAACAAGAGTCAAAACCAAGACTAATAAGGTGAATTTTGCTGTTGCAGGAATTCAACATAGAGATTAAAGACAAGAAGGGAGTGGAGAACAAAGTAGTAGATCATTTGTCCCAAATCCCATGTGAAGAAGGTAGCACCCACAAAACAAGTGTCAATGAATTCTTCCCTGATGAGCAATTAATGCTGGTTCATAAGGCACCCTGGTTTGCAGATATTGCTAATTTTAAGGCAACTGGGAACTTCCCTTCAATGATCAACAAGCATCA
This sequence comes from Arachis hypogaea, assembly GCF_003086295.3. NCBI lineage: Eukaryota > Viridiplantae > Streptophyta > Magnoliopsida > Fabales > Fabaceae > Arachis > Arachis hypogaea. The sequence continues at coordinate 67,382,873 of NC_092054.1, read as the reverse complement.
AAAGAGGAAACTCATCAATGATGCAAAGTACTTCATTTGGGATGAGCCACACTTATTCAAGAAATGCTCGGATGGATTGCTCAGAAGATGTGTTTCAAAGGAGGAAGGAAAGGAAGTCTTATGGAATTGTCATGGATCCTGCTATGGTGGCCATTTTGGAGGAGAGAGAATCGCAGCAAAAGTCTTGCAGTGTGGGTTCTTTTGGCCTAGCATCTTCAAAGATGCAAGAGAGTTAGTGAAGAATGCAATGAATGTCAACGGGCTGGAAATTTGCCCAAAAAGAATGAAATGCCACAATAATTCATCCTGGAACTTGAGTTGTTTGATGTATGAGGGATTGATTTCATGGGACCATTCCCAACCTCATACTCAAATAATTATATTTTGGTGGCAGTGAATTATGTATCAAAATGGGTGGAGGCCATTGCAACCCCTACAAATGACAACAAGGTGGTTCTGAACTTCATCAGAAAGAATATCTTCAGCAGGTTTGGAGTTCCTAGAGCACTCATCAGTGATGGAGGAAGCCATTTTTGCAATAGACCATTAGAGAACCTCCTCCTAAGATATGGAGTGAAGCACAAGATTGCCACACCCTATCATCCCCAAACAAGTGGCCAGACAGAAATATCCAACAGAGAGCTAAAAAGAATCCTGGAAAAGACAGTGGGAGCTTCAAGAAAGGATTGGTCAAAGAAGCTTGATGATACTCTTTGGGCATACAGAACAACCTTCAAAACACCAATTGGCATGTCCCCATATAAATTGGTGTATGGTAAGGCTTGTCACCTGCCATTAGAGCTTGAACACAAGGTTTTCTAGGCTCTCAAGTTATTGAACTTTGATAACAAAGCTACTGGTGAAAGGAGGCTCTTGCAACTGCAAGAATTAGAAGAGTTCAGATTCCAAGCCTATGAAAATGCTAAAATGTACAAAGAAAAGGCAAAGGAAAGATATGACCTCAAGATGGCACCAAGAAGTTTTGAGGAAGGACAGAGAGTGCTACTCTACAACTCCAGACTAAAACTGTTCCCTGGGAAGTTAAGATCAAGGTGGTAAGGCCCTTTTGTTATCACTAAAGTCTCACCTTATGGATACATAGAGATCATGGAAGAAAGCTCACAACAGACCTTCACTGTGAATGGACATAGACTCAAACACTACTTGGGTGACATGGTAGAAGAGTCCAAGATAAAATATAGACTCACTTGAGAGAGAAGGACGTCAAGCTAGTGACGATAAAAGAGCGCTTGTTGGGAGGCAACCCAACCAAAGGTAATTCGCCTTTCATTGCTAGTCAATAACAGTAACTAAATTCTCTGTATTGCAAGGAGCTCAGTTTGCTGTTGCACACCAAAGAAATCTAAGGGTAATTGTATAATTCTAAGTTTGGTGTCCCACCATGGATTGCATGAAGGACGCAATGCACCCTAGCATAATTAGTTGTCAGCTCCAAACAATCAGGGAAATTACTCAAAAGTGTTTGTTTTCCAATTCTTGTTTGTTATTTAGTTCCTAGTTGTTTTCTAGTTCATAGGTTACTTTCTTAATAAAAGTACTTGAAGTTCTCTGCATAAGATCCAATTGGCTGCATAAGGCAAGAAACTAAGTTTGGTGTTCACACACCAATCTAAGTTTAAAAGCCTATAAATATACATGCATACTAGCAACCTCTCAAGTGCTTGGGGAACAAGCAGCTTTCAGTAGCCTTTGTAGGAATTCAATCAACCCTTGGAAGATCTATGCATTATCATCAAAGGACAAAAAGAAGATCACTAAAGCCACAGATGATGATAGCAGAGAGGAAGCAACTAGAAAGCACCACCAAGAGGTTGTATTGTTACTTAATTCCATCAGCTTTGAAGTACTTTGAATTGGAAGCCTGAATGTTCACATGTTAATAGTTAACTTTTAGTTTTAGTCATCTTGCATCCTGTGTGTTTAATCTTGCAATAAGTGTGTTAGCCTAAGTGTGTGTGCTTTCAATTTCACCTATCTAAATGTTTGTCTTGTCCCCTGAGCCTTTTCAATTTCAATAAAAGAAATGTTTGAACAAATAAGTGGAATAGTTCCTTTTTAGCAAGTAGCAAAGATAACAGTAAGTGGAGGTGCGTGTTTGATTGTGTAGTAGCTCACTTACAAATGAATAAAAGGATAGATTGCTCTATTTCTAAGAGAAAGTTAGCCTACTGTCTATGAATCTTAGTAAATAAAAGTCCTTGGTCGAAAAGGGAAACAAATAGAAAGAAAGAAAAGAAAAGCCAAAGTGGCAGTAAAAACAAAAGAAAGCAATAAATAAGGCTAGACACCAATAGCTTGGAGCTTAAGACATATGCCTGTGGTGTCGTTGTACTAGGATCTGCTTGGATGATTAGGTTTTATGGAGTGCTTTAACACTTGGTAACTTGGGTTAACTAACCCAGGATTATCAACCAAAAGTTCATTATCAAGAGCAACCTAGTTACAAGACATTTAGTAACCCAAAGAGGTGCTGGGCATCAATGTTCTAAGAAGAAATGTGAGCCAAGTGTCTGTAGTGAATAATGTGTGAGTGCAAATAAGCTAAGAAAATGCTACACACAGGACACTGAGCTAAAGCTTACAGGAAAGAAAATGAAGAAAAGCAATTACCAAGGATGAGTAAATAATGAGAGGTCATAGCAATGTGTTAATTGATGCTTGAAGGAGACAATATATGCCAAAAGATCAATAAGAAGTTAGCTACTGCATTTTCTGCATAAAACCCCATCAACTATGAAATAATGCTTGCTGATGTGAATACTCCCTTCTGTTTCATTCCTTTTTCATAATAATTTAGTACTTGCTTAGGGACAAGCAAGATTTAAGTTTGGTGGTGTGATGCCAGGGCATCTTAGGCTAGTTTCACTAGCCTTTTTCTTTGTTTTTGATAGGTTTTATGCACTTTCTTGAGCTATAAGTAAGCAAATTGGGTAGAAATTCGTGTTTGCCTATATTCATTCAACCATGAGTAATTTGATGCAATTTCATGATGATTTATGCTATGATTGCTTGTATGCTAAGAATGATAAGAATTCTCATGACTTTAGCAAGGCTTTGATGCATTCATTGGCTAATGATAGGTGAAGGAAAGCATGGAGGAATGTTGAAGAAGGAGCATGAAAATGATGAAAAGGAAGCAACGTTGGTGGCCAAGTTGGACCACCAACGTTGCATCAAACGTTGGAAGAGAAATAGAGCACCTCTCTATAAACACTGCTGATGCTCACGTTTGAGGTAGCGTTGGACATCCAACATTACCCCAACATCATAATGAAAATTCAATTCTGGAGCTAAGGGAATTTTGGCTGACGCGTACGCGTGAAAAAAAGCAAAATTTGATATCCGCGCGCAAGCGTGCGTCACGCGTTTGCGTCAAAATCGAACGTTGGAGGTCCAACGTTACCTCAAACGCTAGCCTCCAACGTCCGCGATACTTAGCCCAAAATTTTGATTTGAAATTTTTGAAATCGACACGTACGCGTTAGTGACGCATACGTGTGGATTGAAAATAAGGCAATGCACGCGAAAGCGTGGTGTACGCGTACGCGTGACTAAGAAAAATCTCAGATTTCACGCGAGAGCGTCAAGCACGCGTACACATGGATAGAAAAAAAAGACAGTTTACGTGTTAGCGTGCAGTACATGCATGCGTGATAATGCCAACATTGGAGGTTACGTTAGGGGTCCAACGCTGAGGCCATCGTCCCCTGAAGCTGAAAAGTGAAAATATTTGCATCCACGCGCACGCGTGAAGCACGCGTACGCGTGGATGTGCATTTTTGACCCTTTTGCACGGATGCGTGAAGCACGCGTACGCGTGGGTAAGCTGAACGTTGGCCCTCCAACGTTAAGTCAAACACCAATGACAGCAAGCTTTCTGGTTTTTGCTGGTCTGATTCAAAGTGGCGTTTGAGTCAACGTTGGCCCTCAAACGTTGACTCAAACATGTAGCATCAGAGTTCCAAGTTTCAAACAGATCTCTTCTCAACATCAAGGGCAACCAATTGGAGCCATCTTCAACCCAACTCCATCAAGGCCAAAAGCCCAATTCAAAGCTTGAAGATTAATAGAAGAAAGTGTATAAATAGCTTAGAAATTAAGTTAGGGGGACTTTTTTTTCCAATTTCTTCGTTTTTTTCTGAGTTTTCATTTACCGCACTTTGAATTTGAGAATGTATTTGACAATTCCAATTTCTATTTTTAGAGCTATGAACAACTAAACCCCTTTTCATTGGGTAGGGAGCTCTGTGTAATTCAATAGATCAATATTAGTTTTCATTCATCTTCTTCTTTCTTTTCTCTTGATTTTACTAGAAAGCTTTCGTTCTTCATCCAATTAGATAGTTATCTTGGGAAAGAAGCTATTCATAATTGGATCTCCTCGGAACCTTGGAAGAGGAATGAGGAGATCATGCTAGAAATGCTTTATCACATTGGATTAGATTGGGGTTTGGATGGATATAGTGACATGTAATCCTACCAACATTTTGATATATGAATTTGTGTGGTATAATCAGTGACCAAACTTCATCTCTTCCCATGAGCACTTAAATCAAGGAATTGGGCAATTGTTCATGCTTAGTGAGATTGGTGAGCCAAGGAATTAGGATCCAATCACTTAAGATTGCCAAGGAGATCAATGAATGTATTGATTGTGGAAGAGTTGAAAATGAATTTGATCCAGAGAATTATACATCTCCTGAACCCAATGAATTCCCCCATCTCTGATCTACCCATTCTATTTACTTTCTGCCTTTAATTTCATGCTAATTCCCACTTCCTATTTAATTTCTTGCAATTTAAGCTTCTGCACTTTAATTCCTTGCAATTTAATTTTCTGTTCCTTTAATTTCTTGCAATTTAAGTTTCCCGCCAATTTTACTTTCTGCAATTCTCAATTCAATTCTGATTTTGCTCGACTAGCATAATTCTCCAATTATAATTGATCGATCTACCAATCCCTGTGGGATTCGACCTCACTCATTTCTGAGCTTTTACTTGACGACAATCCGGTACACTTGCCGAAAGAAAATTGGTCGAGAGAAAGTTTTCGCGCATCAGAACTTCGGCCTACAAAAATAGCACTCCTGTAAGTGAACTTCGGCTTACAGAAATGGCAACTCTCTGTAGGTGAACTTCGGCCTACAGGAATAACAACTTACTGTAGGTGAACTTGGGCCTACAGGACCTCTAGGGCCAACGGAAAAGTAGTAGATGAATATACAATAGAATATCATGCCACAAGGCTTAACTCTTTATTTTTACACTCTTTTCCTATATGTTATTTGTTATATTACTCTTCTCTTTATATCTCTTTACTCTGTTCTGGTTTCTCTTTTATCTGTATCTCTTTACTCTGCTCTGGTTATTCTGTTCTCTGTATCTCTTTACTTTTCTCTGATTACTCTTTCCTTTATATCTATGTTACTCTTCTTCTCTTTATCTCTTTCCTCTACTCTGATTATTCTGTTCTTTGTGTTTCTCTACTCTGCTCTGATTTCTCTACTTAACATATATTTTTAAATCTTATATAAATTTTGGAATGAATAGTTAGCCTGTCCCAAGTATAGGTTCATTAAGTCTATACTGAAATAGTTTAAGTTTTCATATAATACCTAACCCTAGTCGCAACTCAAGGACTAACTATGTTGCCCTAGTTCGTTCACTAATCTCTGTCTGATTTTCTGTTATTAAAACTTTACAGAATTTTCTTTGGTTTTTATCTTTTCTTTAACTTCTTATCTTTCCTTTACCTTTGCCTCACTATCATATTATTACCACTCCCTAAGTGTTTTATGAAGGTAATTACGAGATTTTGCGCTTAAAGTTTTCTGCATTATTTTATTATTTTTATTAAAATATTATTTTTAATTAAATATTATTATTTAATATTTTATTATTATTTATTATTTTATTATTAAATTTTCGAAAATTACCCCTCTTTAACTTTTAACCTTTTAAATTCACTTTTTACCACCCATAACTTTTAATATTTCTACTTTTAACCACCCTAACTTTTCGAAATTACAAAATAACCCCCAAACACCAAAATATTTACTTTCTTACCCTTTTCAAGATCTAAAAGGTGTTATTCATTGTTCTTCACCACACTCAAAGTGTTCTTCGTGTTCTTCATAAATTCTTCAAATTCTTTCTCTGTTTTCACCGGCTTTTCAATCTTTTTAGTAACCGATTTTTATCATAATTCATAATAAATTAGAAGCCACTAAACCCCCATATTTTCCACATGATTTTAACACAAATTGAACCCCAATTTTGGCCTAGGGTTTCATTTTTCCAGCAGCTCCAAGAACATGAACTCAAGGCTTGAATTTCATCAAATTTCATCAAAATTTCACCAAATTTTCACCAAGAATCAATCACGTATGGAACCAATTTTTAGCACAGCCAAATCATAAAATATTCACATAACTCAAACACAAATAATCAAGATTAATTTCATCAAACCCTACCTGGTTTTTCTACTCCTAATTTGGTTATACTTTCAGGTGGTCCTTAAGCACTTTTTCCTCCTAAATCACATCAAGAACAACTTTAAATCCAAACACCCTCAACTAGCCAAATCTTACTCAGAATTTTAGGAAGGGATATCTCACCTTAGACTTGCTAGAAATTAACATTTCTTGGCCCTCATGTCAAGTTAAGCATAATTCCTAAGGAAGAACATCAAGAAAACACATGTTCATGCATGTTTCCTTGAAAACCGAATTGAAGAGGGAGGGTGACAGCCATCTCACCTTATCTCCAGCCTTGATATGTTACATGGTTATGTAGAGGAAGAACAGAGGATCATTTTGGTGAAATCGGAGTTTTGATTTGAGTTTTAGTTCAGAAGAAATCAAGCTTTGAAGATTTTTGAACCAAGAACTTTCTCTCCTTTTTCTCTTGATGATTTTTGGACACAATGAGCAAATGAGGCAGCCTTGGAGGTATTGGGGGTGTAAGGTGAGTTGTGATTGGTTGGCTTAGAGGTGGGGTAAAATAATATTAAAATATCTCAGGTGTATAGCTACTAAAACTAGATGTATCGGAACACTTGTAAAAACATCTCTAAAAATTCTTTTCTGATCTAATAGCATAAATGACACTAGTAACATATTTATTATGAGAATAGAACATGTATTATAAGGCCTTAGCATTGCTAAAGTCATCAGAGAGTGCTGGTGCTAAGCTGCACCATTAAACTGTGAACCCGGTTAAACCGATTTTCTGTTTTTAACTAAAATCAACCAGGTAACCTTATAATATCATTCAAAAATCTTCTAATACTAATGTAATGATAATACTATACTATTATCTCTCTTCTCTCATGAATCGAGTCCGGTTCGTCAAACAGTGACTATTTACGAAAACTAGAATCAAAACTCCTAACCGATACAGTTCAAAAACTAGGTTCTTCATGACTACGTCATCGAGCTTGCTTCAAAAGAGGTTCTAGCTTAAGGATGACATAATGATAATGAGGATTGAGATGCTTGATGATACAACAGAGGTGTTCCCTTTACTGATCTTTCGGAGAAATCCGTGCCTTCAGAAAAGATCTCGCGTACTCGAAAAACTGGGTTGTTACATATGAAATAATATTCTTTGCGAGTGATCCCAAGTTATCAGTTATAGGTACAGCCCTCAACAGCTGTGTAACACTGGAAAATGTTCTGTGGTCGTACCACTATCTATCTGACTGCCTTAATGTAGCAATTGAACATACAAATATCTTTGGAGTTGCCTTAATACAACAAATGACCTTTCAATAGGCCCTCTACTTGTTCTTTAATCTCTTTATCATGTTACTATTTTCTCTTTGTCTCTTTACTCTGCTCATATTACTCTTTTCTCTTTTATAATCGTACATAAACAAGTGGGACAAAACCCACGTCCTTGCCAACAACTTCATAAACCAAATATCTTTTCTCAAAAGAATCATTGAAGCTATTATCATTAAACAAGCCTTAAATATTCATTTTGATTAAGTCCTTATACTTTTATAAAAATTTGGACATAATCTCCTCTGAAAATAGGACTTAGCCACCCTTATAGGTCCCCTCTTTCTCAACATTTCACTAGCCTTTTATCAGCAATTGTCACAACAATATATTCTCAAAAAAATTTGATAATAGTATAAAAAATCTATTCTTAAATCTCATATTCAAGGTTGTCACCAAAACAACCTCGACAGTTGATAAACCCATTTTTTAGGGTTTATCTTGTGTTGAATTTATAGGGTTTTGTCAACTTTTCTCCCATGTATCCAATGAAATAGCATGGTTTTGTAAATTCTCCTTTAATTGTGCTTAAGAGTGAAAACATGATTTTTAGGTCTTAAAATAAATAAATTTAATAGACCTTGATTCTATTAGATGCCTGGATATGTTTGTTAAGTGATTTCAGATTTAGGAGGCAAGAATTGGATTGAGGGAATGAAGAAAAAGCATGTAGAAAATGGAGAACTCATGAAGAAATGAAGGAATCGCAAAGGTGTCAAGCCCAACCTCTTCTCACTTAATTGACCATAACTTGAGCTACAGAGGTCCAAATGATGCGGTTCTAGCTGTGGTGGAAAGTTAACATCCAAGGCTTCAAAATGATATAAGATTTGCCATAGTTGCATTGCGTTTAGGGGCACGCACGCACACTATACGCGTACATGCCGATGGTTGCACATGATTCACTTAATGCAATTCGTGGCCAGCGATTTTAGAAGCCTTGTGGGCCTAATCCAACTCATTTCTGATGCTATTTAACCCAAGGATTGAAAAGGGATGACACACATTGCACACTTAGTCATTATTAGTTTAGTTTAGATTAGTTTTGGAGTGAAAGTTAGTTTTAGAGAGAGAAGCTCTCACTTCTCTCTAGGATTAGGATTTGGTTAGATCTAGATTAGAATTTCTTAGATCTAGGTTAATTTCATGTTTAGATTTACTTTTCCTCTATCAATTCTTCTTTTTCTACTTCTCCTCTCTCTAGTTTTGTATTTCAATTCTTGTAATTCTCTACTTTTATGTTGATACACTTTTGTTCTTTCCTTTTTCTTTTAATGCAATTTATGTTTTCATGTTTTTTTATTGTTCATTTGATTTGTTGTTGTTTAATTCCTTGCAATTGAGTAGTGTAGATTTACTTTCCTTGCAATTTTACTATGCTTTCCTTTTGTGCCTTCCAAGTGTTTGATGAAATGCTTGGAAGGATGTTATAGTAGAATTTTATGCTCTTGGCTTGGGAAGGTAACTTAGGAACTCTTGAGTTACTAATGTCCAAGTGATTGATGATTATGAGCCATTAACAGATATCACTAATAGAATTGGTGGAGAACTAGGACTTATGGACTTGGATTGATATAGCTCATTTGACTTTCCTTTACCTAGTTAGAGGATGACTTAATGGGATTGATCCTTGCCAATTTTCATGTTATGGTTAGTGATAAGGATAGAGATCCTTGACCACCAAACCTTGCCAAGACCTTTGTAGCTATTAGTTTACTTCCTTGCCATTTATCTTTCATGTCTCTTATCAAAACCCCAAAAATATGCAACTCATAACCAATAACAAGAACACTACCCTGCAATTCCTTTGAGAGATGACCCGAGGTTTAAATACTTTGGTTATTAGGATTATTAGGGGTTTGTTACTTGTGACAAACAAAATTTTTGTATGAAAAGGATTATTGATTGGTTTAGAAACTATACTTGCAATGAGAATTCATTAGAGAAATTCTAAACCATCACAAATCCATTCATTAAAATGGCGCCGTTGCCAGGGAATTGCAATGGTGTTATGTTATTGGTTATTGTACATATGTGAATATTGTGAATAGTTTGCTTGTTTGATTTAGTAGCTAGATTTTATCTCCTTGTTTTTGTGCCTTTTATTTTTGTCTTTGCTATCATGAATTCTCACTTTGGCTATGAGCTTGGTTCTAACTATGTTGTAGGAAATGAGGGCTTCAATGAGGATGTGTATCAAGGATGGGACAATCAAAGGTGGGAGGAGCCATATGCATATGATCAATCTTCATGGCAACAACCTCCACCAATACACTATGAAGAAGAGCCATTCTATGATGCATATCAATCCAATGGCTATGGTGAATCCTCTTGTGACTTTCAAGAACCACCACCATATGCCTATGAGCCATGTCCTCAACATAGCCCTCAACCATACTCACAAGCCTCTTTTCACCAAATACCTCCATATGACCATAATCCTTCCCCACCATACCAACTACCTTTTGAACCATATGAGCCATACATGGAACTGCCATTCTAATACCAATATCCCCAAGAACAACCTCAATATACACCACCACATCCTTATCAAGAAGAACCACCTTCCTATCATGAACCCTTTCTCCAAGACAATGAACCCTCTTATCCACCCCAATCCTCAATGGATGAAACCCTTAGCCTTATACTTCAAGGACAAGGAGAAATGTAAAGGAAGACACTAGAATTTGTGGCTACCTTGACCGAGGTAGTATGCCGGTTAGCCTCCCAATACTTGAGCACTCAAAGCACTCCCATGATCACATGTGGAGAATCAATTGACGAGCGTAGCATGAAGGAAAGATTGGAAACTCCGGTGGAGAAGGAGGAATGCTATGTTGTGTTAGAACAATTGGAGAAGCCTATGATCATTAAAGAAGAGGAAGAAGTGGTTGAAGACCTAGGAGATGCGGAACCTCCATAGGAATCTAGAACCATAGAACATATCTCCAAGAAGATTGAATTTGATGTTGAGGAGGAGAGTGCACAACCTCCAAAACAATTCCCGAATGAAGACTTGGAGGGAATGAAGCAAGAATCAAGTTCCCTTGGAGATGAAGATCATGCATCCAATCTTCTTGGTGGTGAATCCTTTGAACTTGAAGAACCTTCTCCCAATGACATAGAAAGCAATGTAGAGGTAGACTTTTCTCATCCTCTCATTTATGATTTGAGTGATGGAGAAGAGATAGATGAAATTGATGAACAAAGGATTGAAAGTGAAGAAGTTTGTCAAGAGGTGGAAGTGATCAAGGAAGAACATAAAGGAGTAGAGCTTGCAAGGACATTGGAAATACCTCTCTCCCCAAGCCATCACCATCCATTCTTTCATTCAAGTGGGTAAATTCCTTATACTTAAGCTTTATTATTCCCCTTGAATATGGTTTGCTTGAGACGGATGGTCAACTTTAAGAGTAAAAGGGAGATGGCTAGTGGTTGGAAATATTATTCTAGGTTCATTATGGTTGCACGTTCAAAGTTTGATTGCAAGATTTAGTGTAGAACTAGAGTGCATAGGTCTAGAAGGATGTTTGGTTACTTCATTGAGAATTCATCTTGCTTGCCACCCGGACGAATTAATGAGATTCGACATACAGACGGGTGTGAAAATAAAGTGTGGGATCCTGGATTACAAGATGAGGACCACTTTTAGGAGCCCATGGTTTGTGAGGAACTCCACCCAAGCTTGGAGTTATTAATTTTTAAGAATGGTGCTTATTGGAGACTCAAGCATTGGTGGATGTTCCAAGATGATTTTAAGCACAAGCCACCTTGAGAGGAGCTTCCCATAAGTCCAACTTAAGGACAATAAACAAAAGTGCTAGGTGGGAGACACCCCACCATGGTAAACTTTTTCATTTTTCTCTTTTGTAAATATTGGTAGAATAGGTTTGATTTCATGTTTAGTTTAGTTAGTTGAGTATATTTGGTAGTATAATATGTCAAATAAGGTTTTAGGGTGTTTTGGTAGCTGTTTGGAGGTTTGGAAGGCTTGGTTTGGTGCAAGAATTTGGAAAAATTTTGAAAAACAGGGCACCAACCCACGCGTGCGCGCACTTGGCGCATACGTGTGACCCAAGCATTTTCGACCATCCACACGCACGCGTACATGGCGCGTACGCGTGGATGCAAAAATTCCACCCCCAGCCAAAAACCCGAGAGTTAGGCCTGCACTGTGCAAACATTGGGCCTAAGGCACAAACCAAACCGCGCGCGTCGATAGTGCCACCTGTCCTCCTGGTACATTTTCCAGAGAGTTGGGCCAACCTTGGGCTGACGCTGAGCCTTGCGCCTAATCCTAGCCCATGCGTGCATGCACCTGGCGCGTACGCGCCCTTCAGCCAATCTGCGTATCGGCGCGTAAGCGTGCATGACACGTCGGCGTCGTAAAAAAAAAGATTTTTTTTCTCATCTTCCATTTTCTTTTGTTCATTGCATTTGTATACTTTTATTCTTTGCATTTCAATTTTGTTTTTATAGCCTGTTTTCATTTTATTTTCTAAGTTTTTCATTTTAATAATGGTGTTAAATTCTCTTACTCAATTGTTGAGAATTTCTTGCATTATTTTGGTGCTTCATGACTTGTTGCATTAATTGTAATATTTGTTCCACACACAAGATTAGTGCCTTAGTCCGTCCTAATTCATTATCCTTTGTTTTTGTACTTCATCATGATTGAGTTAGGATGGGACCAAATGCTCTCATGCTTATCATTAATCTTGTTCGTGTCAATTCTTATTTGATCTTGATGCTCAATATGCTCTTCATGCTTTGACTTTACTCTTGCATCAAGTATTAGTTGATATGCCTTTGCTTATATTGCTTTCTCATCTACATGTTGTAGCTACCATGTAGTTGAGAACCTTACTCTTATTTAGCATTAGCCCCCGCCTATGTTCTATTTGCTTTGATATCTTTGTTATGGGCTTAATTTCTTTCTTTTTTCTCCCTTTTTAGGCTGGCCACCAAAAAGAAGAAAAAAGGAAAAGTTTCTAAATGGGGCAACAAACAAGTCATCCGCACAACCTTTTGAAGAAAACTCATCAGTTGTAACGACCCATCCACCTTGCTCTTCTTTGCATGCACCGAGGACGGTGCAATCTTCAAGTGTAGGGAGGTCTTCTGACCGATCTCCATGGATAACAATTCCTTTTTCAACACCAATATTAGTTAGTTATTGCATTGCATGATAGGTTGCATGTTAGTTAGAATTTGTACATATTTTTACCACTTCTTTCTTATTAGGACTACTTGGTTAGGGTGATGATTTCTTTTCCAAGAAACTGTTTTTAGGGCACCCTACCAATTTGAAAAAAAATGTTGTTGAACTTGCTTGAGAGAATTTATTTTGGAACATGGTTTTGAGCTAAGAACACAAGCTTGTGAGTTTTGAGCCTAATTGCGTGGTTACATTTTATAACCACTTATTTTCCTTCTTATGTGCATTGTTCTCTTTCTATGATTGTGATCCTTGATTTGTTTAATTCTATATGTCCACTTATTCCTTGTATTCATGCACTTATATGATTGAGGCCATCATTTCATTTAGCTCACTTACCCAAATAGCCTACCTTTTATCTTCCATTGTTAGCCAACTTTGAGCTTACGCTTAACCCACTTGTTCTTAATTTAGCACATTACAAGCCTTAAAGTGAGAAAAAAAAATGTCCTTAATTTGGATCTTTGATTAGCTTAGGCTAGTATGTTTGAGTATCATTCAAGTGTGGGAAAACTTGGGATATTGGTTGGGATAAAAGGGTGTATGGTATTGTTGTTGGTAATATTGGGAATTGGGTACATACTCATGTGTTAATTAAATGTAAAACCATATGCATTGATACTTTGTATATACTTCATTGCAAAAAGAAAAAAAATGAGAAAATAAAAAGAAAGAAAAAAATATACGTAGATATCAAAAGAAAAAGAAAAAAATAGAAAGAAAAGAAAAAGAAAAAGAAAAGCAATAAAAAGGGACAAAATGCCCCAAGTGAAGCTCAATAATAATCAATGCATATGTGTTGTGATCAAGGAAAAAAATGCATGAGTATGTGAAAAAGTGAAAAATGGGTAGTTAAGTTTGTTTAGAATTGTATAGGTTGCTATATAGGTTAGGTGGGAAGTTTAAGGTAATCAAAGATTCAAATTTCAAGTCCACTTGACAAAATATGCATCCTACCTTGACCCTAACCCCATTACAACCTATGAAAAGACCTCATGATAAATGTGTGCATGCATTGAATAAATGTTGATTGTTAGATGAAAAACAAATCTTGGAAAGCATGATTAGGGGAGAATTGAGAGAATCGACCCTATACACTTGAGCGAATAGAGTGCAAACACTTCCGGCAAGGGTTCGATGCTCAATTCCTTGATTCCCGGCTTTCATGAGCATTCTTCTTGCAAGTCTACTTGAACTTCATTTTTATACTTGAATTGGTAGGATTCATGAGTCGTCATATGACCTTAGCCCTACCCGTTTATACATTCTCTTGGAGGATCGATTTATTTTTAACCAAGTAGGTAGAATCATTTTGTATTTAGTTGCATTCATATAGATAGATGCATTTAGGTTATTTGCATTGAATAAATGTCCATACCCCTTCTCTTATCCTTCTTGGTTTAGCATGAGGTCATGCTATGGTTTAAGTGTGGGGAGGTTGATAAACCCCATTTTTAGGGTTTATCTTGTGTTGAATTTAGAGGATTTTGTCAACTTTTCTCCCATGTATCCAATGAAATAGCAAGGTTTTGTAAATTCTCCTTTAATTGTGCTTAAGAGTGAAAACATGCTTTTTAGGTCTTAAAATAGATAAATTTAATTCACCTTGATTCCATTAGATGTGTTGATATGTTTGTTAACTAATCTCAGATTTAGGAGGCAAGAATTGGATTGAGGGAATGAAGAAAAAGCATGTAGAAATGGAGAACACATGAAGAAATGAAGGAATCACAAAGCTGTCAAGTCTGACATCTTTACACTTAATTGACCATAACTTGAGCTACAGAGGTCCAAATGATGCAGTTCAAGTTTCATTTGATTTGTTGTTGTTTAATTCCTTGCAATTGAGTAGTGTAGATTTACTTTCCTTGCAATTTTATTATGCTTTCCTTTTGTGCCTTCCAAGGATTTGATGAAATACTTGGAAGGATGTTAGAGTAGAATTTTATGCTCTTGGCTTGGGAAGGTAACTTAGAAACTCTTGAGTTACTAATGTCCAAGTGATTGATGATTAGGAGCCATTAACTCTAGATCTCACTAATTGAATTGGTGGAGAACTAGGACTTATAGACTTGGATTGATATAGCTCATTTGACTTTTCTTTACCTAGTTAGAGGATGACTTAATGGGATTGATCCTTGCCAATTCTCATGTTGTGGTTAGTGATAAGGATAGAGATCCTTGACCACCAAACCTTGCCAAGACCTTTGTAGCTATTAGTTTACTTCCTTGCTATTTATCTTTCATGTCTCTTATCAAAACCCCAAAAATATGCAACTCATAACCAATAACAAGAACACTACCCTGCAATTCCTTTGAGAGACGACCCGAGATTTAAATACTTCAGTTATTAGGATTATTAGGGTTTTGTTACTTGTGACAAACAAAATTTTTGTATGAAAGGATTATTGATTGGTTTAGAAACTATACTTGCAACGAAAATTCATTAGAGAAATTCTAAACCGTCACAAATCCATTCATCAACAGTCCAATTTCAATTCTGTTTTTAAAATACCAAACGATTTCACAATTGCCAAACCTTATATGTCCAAGCGACCGTCTTGGATTAGGCTTTCTAATAAACCAAAAATCATAATTTTCTGATCAATCTAGGCTTAGAAAGAGAAGGAAAATCGTGACTGCTCTGTAGTGCTTAAAAATCAGAAAACAACAGCAACGTTGAATATTCAAAATTCCGTATAAAATCCAAATTAAATCCAATGGCCTTCAAAATTAATATGTTTCAGCTTAACTTATTCAGCTTTCTTTTTCAACTGGTTTCAGGTCAATACTATTTTCAGGTCAAATAACTAACTCAACGGCAATCAATGCAATATAAACCATCAAAATTTAAGATTCTCAACAAACACTCATCAACAGTTCACAATCCACATATAATCAATCATTTTCACAAAATCCACAAATTCAATGACAATCACAACCACAATTCAACATTCATATAACCAAATCACTTACAACAATTAAACCTATCTATAGTTATTTAATAAATTTGATAGGAATTCTTAAATTAAAACCGTTTAAATTTTACTCTCCTACCTCGATTTAGTCGAACCCGCATAGATTAAACGTGACAACTCCCTTTCTTTTTGTTTCATGGCAGCAGCGGTGACTCCCACGCAACCGGAACCGTAAAGGAAGCAACCGAAATAGCAACAATGTTAGTCTTCACAGCAGTGATCGAGGATGTAACAAAACAACGGATTCAAATTGGATCAAAATTAAGAGCAATCACAACCCTGGGGATCCCAAGACAACGCACATACTGGAATCATCTCAGAACAAGCATGGAAGTGATAGTAAAACGTGTAAATAGACCGTAATTAAAAAAAAGTCAAACCATAATCAAAGTAGTAGTGTCAGGCTCATCACAGCAACTCCAGCGTTGGTTCTCCGCAGTAGAAGGACGGCGGCACATTCTCTAGTGGAAATCAACAACGACAGTAGCGATGAGGCTCAACAACAGCAGCAGCAGAACCACTTCATAACACTCTATCGTCCAGCTTCTCCCAGCGACGGTAGTGGTAGGTCTTGAACAGAATTGGTAACAGTGGCGATCCAGGTAGAATCGACGGTAACGATTTCGACAGCGATGGCTAGGGCTCTATCAATGGCAAGACATGGCAGCGGTGGAACCTTCTTCCTTCCCCTCGTCGATATTGTCTTCTCCCTCGCGCACCTCTAGTTTTTGCGGCATCGTTCTCTCTCTACCTCTCCGCGATAGCAACAGTGGCAGTGGCTGTGACACCCACCATCACTTCCTCCTTCTTTTCCCCTCTCCTCTCTGCTTCGTTCTCCCTCCTTGGTTCCACTCTTCTCTGATTTTTCGTTTCCCCACTTTGAGCTTCCCCTGTTTCCTTTCTTTCCATTTCTGAACGTAGGTTTAGGGATTTAGGGTAAGAAATTTAGGAATTTTGTGAAATTAGGATTTTATTTGGTAATTGTAGAGTTATGGTAAAATATATACGAGTAGAATTTTGATCCTCTAAATTTTAAATTTTTATTTTAGCGGGTAAATTGTGATCTTTTATCCTTGAATAGTTTCTCTTTCATATTTTCTCTTGGTAGGTGAAATTCAGAATTTTAGAGGATCCAAATCTATACGAGTAATATAACAATTTTACAAAATATTCATGATAGAATAAAATTTAGAATTTAAATATAATACTGTAAAAATTAATTTCAAACACATAATTTTATTTATTCTTTCATCAATGAATTCAAAATAATTATTTCTAATTTAAATTATAAAATGAACATATTAATCATATTTTATGAAACATAGTTTTAAACCCAAAAATATCTATTATTCAAATTATATGATATAACTTCTCATTTTTTTCCATTACCAGAACTTTAATTCTAATTTATATAAAATAACTAATTACAATAAAAATTGCACATATAAACATTAACTTAAACTCAAAGTATTTATAAAAATCAATTTAATCATTCCTAATAAATTAATCTCTAAGAGCTTAAAGTAATAAAATAAACCATAATTTATCCATAATAGAAATTATTTAAATTAAATAATATAATTTTTAAATTATATAAAATGACCAACTATAAAAATTTACACAAGAATATTAATTGAATTAACTCCAAATATTAGTAAAACTAATTTAATTACTCTTAATTGATTAGTTTATA
This sequence comes from Arachis hypogaea, assembly GCF_003086295.3. Lineage (NCBI taxonomy): Eukaryota > Viridiplantae > Streptophyta > Magnoliopsida > Fabales > Fabaceae > Arachis > Arachis hypogaea. The sequence continues at coordinate 67,365,179 of NC_092054.1, read as the reverse complement.
TAATAAAGAGTTCAAATTAATAATAAGTCATAACTTATTCAAAATAAAAGTTACTTAAATTAAACTATACAACTCTTTCTTATTTTTCAATTACTAAAATTATACAAAATATTCTATTATAATAAAATTACTTTAAGAATATTAATTGATTCAAAATGAATTTATCTCCGAGTCTCTTTAATTATTTCTAATAGAATAATTTCTAAAATTATTAAGTTTAAACTTAATAAGATAAAATCATAATTTATTCATATTTAGATTTTTCAAAAATGTGAGATGTTATATTCTATCCACCTTATAAAAATTTTTGTCCTCGAAAATTGATATAAGATGGAGAAAATTTTTATATTCACATCCCCTTTTGAGTATTTCAAAGAAATCAAGAAAATCATATAACATAAATAAAGAAGAAAATATATAAGTTGATGCAAGAATTTATAAAATAACTTAACGCAAATTAAATTTCAAAATCCAAAATTAAATATGCACAATATTTGTTCAAAACTCTTGACAAAGCATGATCACCTCCCCTCGTCACCTCAAAATTCCACGACTCCTTATAACCTCGTACACTTACCAGATTCACTTTCTTTGCACATAAATCACATTCCTAAGAACTAACACATAAGGGACACTAAAATTGAAAAGAGAGGGACAAATGACACAAATGGTATTTGCGAGAAATGGGAGGAATACTCAGGTTCGTAATTGAACGTGGATGGTATTTTCGCAAGCATTTGAAAGAATGCGTGAAATCATCAATAATCAAGGATGTATATAAGCAATGAAATGTATCGAAAGAAGGGTCAAATTGAAATCATAGGAAAGAATTTTGAATAAAAAGAGTTTCAATATGAACATAATAGGGAAAATAGTACAGCAATTTAGAACAATTTCAAATTGAAGTAGAGGGAATTAATTTATCCTTTTCAAAAGAAAATATTTAAGTCCAATATTTTTTAAAAGAACTAAACAAAGTATAAATGTTATATCATGTCCAATCAAATTCAAATTAAAATAAATTATGTGAAGTTTGTCAAACAAAGATTAACTAGAATAAAAGAAAATATCTTGCTTCAGGATGTTTGATGAATACAATACCTAGGTGCATAATTAAGTAAATATATATGCATAAAAATTCGAATAATGTTGGAGAAGGATCAAATTATATTTAAATGAGAAAATCTAGTATAAGGTGTTCTTGTAAAATTAATAAAAAAGTAAATAGTACTTTTAGAAAGAAGCATGTTTTAACTATGTAAAGAAATTATTTATTTCTTGTAGGAAAGTACTTATAAAATCAAAGGTTGTCGTATTCAGAATTCAAAGAATGGTTACAATCAGAATCAAACAGAAAAAGAATCAAAATAGAACTATTTTCATAAGAGATTTCAAAATAAGAATATCAGAAGAAACTACTAGCATTAATGTATTGCATCAAAACAAGGTCAAAGTTTTCATCATTCTTGTAAGGGAATATAAAGCCAAGGGTTGTAATTTAAGTAGGGTATGCATAAGTTACAGAATGTGAAGCAGGAGAACTAAATCGCATAATTAGCTTGCTATGAATCGCGACTCTTAAGATTTCAAATGGTTTAGGAATCAAGGATTATGCGTTGCACCAAAACTAATTCAAGATCAAATCTACAAATAAAAAATTTATGAACAGTGTCAAAGTTGAATGTTCCTTAATGGTTCAAGCAACAAGTAGGAACATAATCAAACAAGGATATGTATGAATGACAAGATATGATTGGAAAATATTCAGAACACATTCTAAGAAAGAGATCAAGAACTAGAGAGTCCAATACAATTGATAAAGAGATAACGTCAAGCACAAATAAAAGCTATATGTCAAAATGGAACTAATCTCTAAAACTTAATTTCTAACATTGCCCCAAAACCTTGTAATTTGCGTTACCTATTATTTCTATTTTGTCTTTGATAATCCATTAGTGTTCCCATATACATAAATCATTAATTTTAAGTTGGTCAAACTTAATATCATGAGGTAGGCAATGGTAAACTAATAACGTTAATCATCATACAGTCATGCATATAAAAAATAAATACTTGTTATTAGAACAAGTCATAAAGCATGACAGACACTCAGAGTATGCAATGAAACATAGTCAGTCTACTCTCAAGGCTCTACAGGAAGCCTGCTCTGATACCATATTGTAACATCCCTTCTAGCAAAATACCTTGCTTAAGTCATGGTATTTATACTAGAAAGAACATTACGTAACCTTTTCTAATATTAACTATTTAATTACTGAGCCTTTGTATCATTTTCGCGTTTCAGTTTTAAGAAAATACCAAAAATTTTTGTTTTTATGCTTTAAAGTCATATATCAATTATAAGCATTTCAAATAATAATAATCACATAAATACTATTGATAATAAATCTGATACAAAAGAAAAAAAATGGAACTCAAATACAATATACCATACCAACCCCTCTATGTAAAATGAAATCTCAAGGGACAATAACGACGAGCGGACTCTACGAAAGCAATTAAAATCACAAAGAAAACCTACTAATCACTCGCAGCTTCATATTGCGTCTTCAAACCTGTGTCACTGAAAGGGTAGAAAATTTGGGGGTGAGAACCAAACCCAAGTTCTCAGTAGAGGTCAAGAATGCCGTAAAAGTAAAGAATAAAACGCAAATAGTTAATTTAGTTCTACAATATTCATTTTCATTAATTATATAAAACTCCTTGAAATTACGTTGAAAAAGAATTGGATATTAGTTTATGTCAATCTCGATATGAATAATCAGCCTGTCCCAAGCATAAATTCATTAAGTCTATGCTGAATCAGTATGACTTTTCATATAATACCTAATCCTATGTGCAACTCAAAAAAACAAGCAAGTAGAACACAAACAGATAAATAGAACACAAACAAACAAAATAAGGAACAAAATAAAAAGCATAGGAAATATCACAGAGAATAATGCGCATACAAGATGATACATGTCTAGCCCAAGAACTGGTAATGAGCTCATTTGTTGGTTTCTACCAGCTCTCGACGTAACCCGAAACAACTGAAACAGGTAGTGGTGAAACCGGATCGGATCAGATCGGATATGGCCAAAATTTTGATCCGATCCGCACTATAATCATCAGATCGGATCGGATCGGATCGGATCCAACATCCGCAGTTTTTAAGTTTTGATCCGATCTGCACATTTGCGGCTCGGATCGAATCGGATAGCGGATATATTCGCAAAACACAAAATTATTTTTAAAAGCTTATTTTAATTAAAAAAATATCAATAAAATTCATTTTTCTATTCTTTTAAATATTTTATTCTTAAAATAATATTAAACATATTTTTCTTAAATAATAAATTAAAATAATACAACATATATGATAATTATTAGTTGAAATAAAACATAAAAGGAATATTTACTTATTTATTTCTTTATTTTTGTGGATACGCGGATATGCGGAACGGATATCTGGATACCTACACAAAATCCACGATCCGATCCTATTAGTGTGCAGATATGATCCGATCCGATAGCCTTGCGGATCGGATCCATATCCGCAATTTTTTTTATCGGATTCGAATAAACACTGCGGATATGCGGATCGGATCCGATCCATGAACACCCCTAGAAACGGGTATGGTTATTCCAGTAAGTATAAGTACGCTTCTCACTAATTGACATATGCCATCATATCCTCTATAAACAGACTCTGCTTTACAGGTGGCGACATTCCAGCCATGCATGAAATAATATCCTCTGCAAGTGATCCCAAGTTATCAGTTGCAGGCATAGCCCTCAATAGCTGTATAGCACTGGAAAACGTTCTGTGGACGTACCACTATCTATCTGACTGGCTCAATACAGCAGATGAACATACAAATATCTCTAGAGTTGCCTTAATGCAACAAATGACCTTTCAACAGGCCCTCTGCTTGTTCTCTAATCTTTTTATCAGGTTACACTTTTCTCTTTGTCTCTTTACTCTGCTCTGATTACTCTTTTCTCTTTTATAATCTTAAATACGCAAGCGGTATAAAACCCACGTCCTTGCCAACAACTTCATAAACCAAATATCTTTTTTCAAAAGAATCATTGAAGTTATTATCATTAAACAAGCCTAAAATATTCATTTTGATTAAGTCCATATACTTTTATAAAAATTTGGACATAATCTCCTCTAAAAATAGGACTTAGCCACCTTTACGGGTTCCATCTTTCTCAACATTTCACTAGCCATTTATCAGCAATTTTCACAATATATATTCTCAAAAACATTTGATAATAGTATAGAAAATTTATTCTTAAATCTCATATTCAAGGTTGTCACCAAAAAAACCTCGGCAGTCTAATTTCAATTCTGTTTTCAAAATATCAAATGAATTTGGAATTGCACAAACTTTATGTCCAGGTGACCGTCTCGAATTAAGCTTTCTAATAAACTAAAAATCATAATTTTCTGATCAATCTAGCCTTGAAAATAGAAGGAAAATCGTGACTACTCTGCAGTGCTTAAAAACCAGAAAACAGCAGCAGCGTTGAATATTCAAAATTCCGTATAAAATCCAAATTAAATCCAATCGCCTTCAAAATTAATATGGTTCAGCTTAACTTATTCAGATTTCATTTCCAATTAGTTTCAGGTCAATACTATTTTTAATGAAAAAGTTACATAGCTTGAAAATTGGGTAAAAATAAGTTAAATCCGGTTTTACAAATCAGCAAGCTTGGTATCTTTCAACTTACATAACTTTTACTACAAAACTTCAATTAAGCTAAATTTTGGTTTAGAGACTCTTAACTTAACTAGCAACAAGTGTGCCTTGGTTGCAACTCAATCCTTAACTCCTAAAATTCTGAAGTTTTAGAGCAATAAACCAAGTTAATCAAATTTTAAAACAACATTGGTTTCGCTCCAGAACTTAGCTCGTAGGAGTCGCAGCAAGACAACCAAGTTGCTACCCTGTTCTAATTTTTTTGCAGCACGACAGATTCATCGACGTGACTTTAAAAATTTGCCACAAATTTTATATTTAACAAAAAGGCCTCAAATTTTCAAGTCCAATTCTCTATATTCCCAAGTTTAACCCAGATTTGGTCTGATGCAATTTCGATAATCACAAAATTAATTATATCTCTTCAAAGTTTCTAACTTCATTTAAAAGTAATGCAGAAAATCAGATTTTCAACAAAAAGTTTAATTGCTCAATATTCAACCTTCAATACCTTTCAAAATCAATTTCAAAACAATAACCAACCAAGTTCACCACCATTACAATATGTCAAATAACTAACTCAACGGCAATCAATCCAATATAAACCATCAAAATTCAGGATTCTTAATAAACACTCATCAACCATTCATAATCCACATATAATCAATCAATTTCACAAAATCCACAAATTTAATGACAATTGCAACCACAATTCAACATTCATATAACCAAATCACTTACTCATAATAATTAAACCTATTTGCCGTTATTCAATAAACTTTGTGGACATTCTTAAATTAAAACCGTTTAAATTAAACCCCCTAGCTCAATTTAGTCAAACCTGCATAGATTAAACGTGACAACTCCCTTCCTTTTTTGTTTTATGGCAGCAGCAGTGACTCCCACGCAACGGAACGGCAAAGGCAGCAACCGGAACAGCAATAATGTTAGTCTTCACAACAGTGACCGGGGATGTAGCAAAACAACGGATTCAAATTGGATGGAAATTTAGAGCAATCACAGCCCTGGAGATCTCAAGACAAGGCACATACCGGAATCAACACAGAATAAGCATGGCAGTGATAATAAAACGTGTAAATAGACCGTAATTAAAAAAAGGTCAAACTAGAATCAAAGTAGCAGTCTCAGGCTCATCACAGCAACTACAGCGTTGGTTCTCGGCAATAGAAGGATGGCAGCGCATTCTCTAGTGGAAATCAACAACAACAGTAGCGAAAAGACTCAACAACAGTAGCGGCAGAACCACTTCACAACGCTCTATCGTTCAGCTTCTCCCAGCGATGGCAGTGGTAGCCTTGAACAAAATCGGTAATGGCGGCAGTCCAGGATGAATCGGTGGTAACGACTTCGACAGCGATGGCTAGGGCTCCATCGATAGCAAGACATGGCAGCGGGGGAACCTTCTTCCTTTCCCTCATCAATTGCGTCTTCTCTCTCGCGCGCCTCTGGTTTTTGCGGGACCGTTCTCTCTCCGACTCTCCTCTTCGCGATAGCGATGGTGGCAGTGACACTCACCATCGCTGCCTCCTTCTTTTCCCCTCTCCTCTCTACTTCGTTCTCCCTCCTTGGTTCCTCTTTTCTCTGATTTTCCATTTCCCCCCCCTTCGAGCTTCCCCTTTTTCCTTTCTTTCGCTTTCTGAACGTAGGTTTAGGGAAACAAATTTAGGAATTTTGTTGAATTAGAAAGTTATTTGGTAATTTTAGAGTTAGAGTAAAATATATATGAATAATATAATAATTTTATAAAATATTTATGATTGAATAAAATTTAAAATTTAAATATAATACTGTAAAATTAATTTTAAACATATAATTTTATTTATTAATTCATTAATAAATTTAAATAATTAATTTTAATTTAAATTATAAAATGAATATATTAATCATATTTTATAAAATACAGTTTTAAATTCAAAAATATTTATTATTCATATTATATGATATATCCTTTTAATATTTTTCATTATCAGAACTTTAATTTCAATTTATATAAAATAACTAATTACAATAAAAATTGTACATAAATATTAATTAACATCAACCCAAAGTATTTATAAAAAATAATTTAATCATTCCTAATAAATTAATCTCTAAGAATTTAAACTAATAAAATAAACTATAATATGTCCATAATAGAAATTATTTAAATTAAATTATATAACTTTCAAATTATATAAAATAACTAACTATAAAAATTTACACAAGAATATTAATTGAATTAACTCCAAATATCAGTAAAACTAATTTAATTACTCTTAATTGATTAGTTTATATAATAAAGAGTTCAATTTAATAATAAGTTATAACTTATTCATAATAAAAGTTACTTAAATTAAACTATACAACTCTTTCTTATTTTTCAATTACTAAAATTATACAAAATATTCCGTTATAATAAAAATACTTATGAATATTAATTGATTCAGAATGAATTTATCTATGGGTCTCTTTAATTATTTCTAATAGAATAATTTCTAAAATTATAAAGTTTAAATTTAATAAGATAAGCAATTTATGCATATTTAGATTTTTCAAAAATGCAGAATGTTACAAGATGCATACGATGAAGAATAAGATTGGGAAGGTAATCAAAGCATTATGCAAGAAGGAATTCGAGACAATACTTCCTTAAGCAATCCTCGACAACACTACTCTCATTCACCAACTCGGAGAAGACTGGGATCTCCATAGGCCCCACAACATTCATAATATCACTCGAGAGTCCACCTTGGTTGTAACAACCCTAGTTTTTGAAAATCAAATAATTAGTTATTGGTGATTTATTTTAAGAAAATTATTTTACTAAAGGTGATTAAATAGAGATTCATGATAATTGAAGTTTAAATTAATTAGAATTTTTATATAAACTATATTAGATATTTGGTATGATTGAAATTATAATTTTGGTAATTGAAAAATAAGAAATAATTGTATAATTTAATTTAAATAAATTCTATTTTAAATGAATTATGTTATTAATTTGAACTCCTAGAAATTATTTTATTAGAAATGATTAGATTGATATTTATAAATACTTTAAGTTTAAGTCAATTAATATTTATGTACAATTTTTATTATAATTAATTATTTTATAAATTGAAATTAAAGTTTCAGAGATAGAAAAATAATAGAGATTTGTATGATTTAATCTAGAAAATTGATATTTGAATTTAAATTGTACTTTACAAAATATAATTAACTTGTTCATTTTATAATGTAAATTAGAAATAATTGATTGAACTTAACAATATATTGATAAATAATGTTCCTAAATATTTTTAAGATAGTATATTTGATTTTAAAATTATCCTACCCTCCAATTTTATCAAAATATCTATTCATATCTATCCATATTCTTTTATAAAATCGTAATTTCTAATCCTAAATCCCAAAATCCCCAAATTCATTCAGAAACCCTAATTTTCCCAATTCCTAACCCTAACAGATGCAGCCTCACCCTCCTCCTTCAACGGAACAAACACACACGAACTCACCTTCTCTCCCTTAGTTTTGCCGCGACATACACACACTCAGAACACCACACCTGCTCAGCCCATGCTCCTTCCGTCACACACCCACGTACTGTGAACGGAGTTGCATCTTGTCCAGCCTGCTTCGCCACCGCCGCCGTTATTATTGCCGACGAAGAGGGACGCCGTCGACGCTGTTCACGGAGGAAGGAGGAACCGAGCGAAAACCAGGGGAGGAGAGAGCCTCTGCTGCATCGCCACCGTGCCATTGTCGTGCCTAGGCATTGCTGTTGAAGCCACTCCTGCCGCTGCTGCTATTAGGGTTTGTTGCCGTTGATGAAGCTTCAGCCGCCGCTGAGGAAGGGAGCCCGAACGTCATTGCCGAACCACCGCATCGCCGTAGCTGTCACCGGGAAGGTTGTTGGAGCTTGCCGAGGATACGGTTCTGATTTTGAAGCAATTCATCCATGTCACTGCTTATCTTTATCCTCTATTCTGCCGCTGGGTTCCGTGAGTTGCCGGAGCCTCTCCCGCCATCAGAGCTGTTGTTTGGTTGATGCCGCTGCTGGAGCTCCGTTGAAGTTGGTCATTGTCGCTTAAGCCTCCCTAGTCGCCGTTGCCGTCCGAGCCGCCGCCAGTGGAAGTTGCTGCCGCCGCTGTTGTGTCTGCCGTGGGGAGAAACACGATGGTGGGAAAAGAACCTGTAACTGTCACTGAGCTCTGCCCCTATTTTTAGAATCTGAGAATAGCGCCACTGCCGCTGCTAGAGTTGATGTTGCTCTGCCTTTACTTTGAATTGTTACCGCTGCTGCTTGGCTGAAGCTAAGACCTTTCACCATCACTAGAGCTGCCCAGAATCATCATGGTAACTGCTAAGAGAACAAAACGGATGTTAGAACTGCCAACGGAGCTACTGGGTTTAGTGATTTCCGTGAGTTTCGACTTTGAGGTAGGGGATTTAACGTTCTTAATTTAGAATACCTACAAAGTTATTTGGATAATTGCAAATAGTTAATAATGATTAAGAGTTGATTAATTAATGTGAATTGTTTGGAATATGTTTGAGAATAGTTAGTTGAAGTGATTATTTTGAATTATGATTAGAATTGAATGTGGTTGTGGTTACTTTGAATTATAATTGAAATTATATGCGGTTGTGAAATGTGACTGAATTATTGATTCTGCGATGAATTGGTTGAGATTCTGATTTTGAGTGAATTATTGTCTTGTTTGATGTTGAATTGGATATTTGATGTATGGGAATGGCTGTGAAGTTTACTTGTGACTAGTTGAGATTGGTTTTGATGGTTATTGAAGGATTGGAACTAAGGGATTAAACTGTTTTGAGAACCTGTGATTTTCTGAGATAACATAGTAAACTTTAAGAGTATATAAATAATTTATTAATGGTTAGACTAATTTTCTGTGTCATGATTTATTGATTCTGACTTGGCTGTGATTGTGACTGGTTTCATTGTTGTAAGCGATTAATTGATGAGGTTGATTTTGGTTTGAGGCTATGCTTGTTACCTAAATTCTGGGTTACATTGATTTCTTAATTTGGTTGTTATTGTTGATTTAAGGTTAACTAGAGGTGATTTTGAGAACGGTTAAAGGATTGGAGGATGATTACTGAAATATTTTCCTAAAATGTGATCTTTAGAATAAAATGGTAACTTTGCTAATAACTAAAGAACTTTAAAAATAACTAGAAATATGAAAGGATGGTGTTTGGAATATTAGTTATGAATTCTGGAGGCTGGACTGATCTACCTTTAAAGGACGGTTTATGGAAACTCTGATTTTAAGTATTGTTAGGATGTCGATTGTTAAACTGATTTATGATGAAATGATTACTAAGATTCTGTTGTTGTGAAAACTGCTGATAAAAGGGCTGGTGATTTGTTGAGAAAGAGGGAACCCGTAAGGGTGGCTAAGTCCGAGTTTTAGGGGAAGTGCTGCCGAAATTTTATAAAATTTGAGATTTTATTTGAGAAGTTATTTTAGAAGATTTAAACTTCGATAATCATATTATTTGAGTTTTATTTAGTTAAGAAAATAATTATAATATTTTGAATTTGAATTACCAAGGAAGGGTTTATGTTTCGAACTTGAATTATTTAAGAAAGAAATTATGTTTTGAATTTGATTCAATATAGAAAGAGTTATGTTTTGGGCTTGAAATAAAGGATTACCTTTTTAGAAATTTGGTGAAATAATAGTATTTGAATTTGAATAGTAAGAGAGATGATTTTTGAATCTTTGTGAAGTTGGTAAACTTGAGAAAGAGTTTTATTTGATTACTTCTAATGAAAGGTTATGTTTTGAAAAGTGTTTAATGAATTTAAAAAATAAATGATTTTCTTGAGTCTTTGATAGAGAACGAAAATGAAAGAGAGTTTTAAAGTTGGCTTGACTAAAGATTGCCATAGCAGAGATTATGAACTGAATTGATGATTGAGATTTTTATGAACGAATGGTAAAGAGAAATGGCTTGAGCCAAGATATTGCAAAAGTGAAAGATGTAAAGTTTGTATAGTATGATTGAACAGAGAAAGAAAAAGATATTGCATAAGAATGTGAATGTGATGACGAATAATGAGAATGATAATGAATGATGGTAATGAGAATGATTATGTAATGATCTGATGCGTGAAGGCAGCCAGATAGATGGTGGTACAACCACTAAGAGCGCTTCCCCGGGATACTTAGCTATAATGCTATTCTGTAAATCAGAGGACTCTTACAGAGGTATCGAGAAAATACATAACTAGCATATGCTCCTGTAAGTCAAAGGACTCTTACAGTGAGTGTATGTGAGTGTGCTCCTGTAAGTCAAAGGACTCTTACAGTGAGTGTGTTGGGCAGACTAGCTCCGCCTTGTAAGTCAAAGGACTCTTGCGATGGGTGTTGCCAACAGGGAAGCCTTACCTGGTCAAAGGACTCCGGGTAACGTTGGGAGCGGGTATGTAACCGACAAATGAGCTCATTACCTGCACTAGGGCTAGACATGCATCATTCTTGTTTGCGCATTTGCATATGATTGGGTTTGCTCATTGTACTTCCCTGTGATTGTGCTGTTTGCCTTGTTGTGACTTGTTTGTATGTTGAACTGAATCTCTTGCTTGCACTATTAGTTTGTGAATGTATTAAATTGATTAAGAATTGATGTTTTGGTTGAGAATTAATTATGTGACTGATAGATGGTTAATGTGACTAGTTTCATATTTAGAATTTGTTTGAGTTTAGAGATTTTGAAGGAGGTAATTAATTAGCTAAAGTAAAACCAAAAGTATTTTCAAAAAGTTTTGATAAAAATATAGTTTCCTTGAGTATGTTAATTATTTTCATGTTAATCATTACTTTTACGGCATTCCCATTCCCTACTGAGAACGTGTGTTTTGTTCTCACCCCAAAATCTTCCACCCTTTCAGTGATACAGGTTCGAAGACTCAGTTTGAAGCTGTGGGCGATTGTTAGACCTTATTTATGAGTTAAGTTTTTGAACTGAGTTGTTTTCATAGAATTCCCTTGCCTTTGTTGCTTAAGATTTTATTTTATAAAGAGGGATAGGAGTTGTATCTAAGTTACACTTGAATTTGTTTGTATAATATTTACTAATAATTATATGATTATTATTATTTGGCGATGCTTGATATATGATTTGATAAATAAAAACAAAATTTTCTGGCATTTTCTACTAAAACTGAAACACGATATCGAACTAAAGGCTCAATAGTAAATAGTTAATAAAGGAAAGCAGGTTGGTAACGCCTTAATTTTGGTACGATCATGACGTTCTGGAAGTTGGGTCGTTACATTGGTAAATCTTGAAAAACTGACATAGCTCCTTTAACTTCCATTCCTTTCGAGCTCTCATCTTAATCCTTCAATCCTTTCAATATGTCCGACTTCATAAACTCTCTATTACCTCATAATATTCCAGTGAATTCCCGAGAATGACTATTCTTATCAACAACAGTTCACATAATTTAGTCTTGATTCATGTCCAATCGCCAACTCTGATTTCCGGCTAACTCACTCGAGGTTTCAAACTCACTCGTCATCAAGCGTCAACCAATTCAATCGATCTTATTATGTCAAAAACCTTAATAATCTGACATGTGCTTAACTACATTAATATAGCATTACCATCTCTCATTGTTCCAATCAATTAGCTAACTTATTACAATTCACTATCTTGTATGTATCAAGCTACTGAAAGCTTAAACCTCGACTTCAGGACATTTTTTTTCAAAACACAAACGTTCTAACTTACAGCATCCCAGACATACTAGTTTCACCTCTTCATCTATTAATCGTTCCCTGAAGAACTAACGCCTCGGTTCCAATTTTGTAGGGATCACGCACGACACTGTGATAAGTGTAAGTATGTTTAAAGAGACACAAATCTTAGAAAAAGAAAGAATAAGCTACAAGGAGAAAAGTTGCATAAATTTGAAAGGATACGTAATATCGCAACTAAGCAACAACATATAGGCACGAGAAAACGTCCTAAGAAAAAGGTCATCTCATATCTTAATAAGAAATTTGAATCCAAGAACTCCACAAGAGACAAGAAAAAGGTACTGATAAATTAGATTAAAGTAAGTTCAAAACTAATTAGAAGAGCATAAAGTTCACAATGATATAAAAGAACGGTTCGAATTAGAAGTAGCAACGAAGGTCAACTACCACAAAGTGTGCCAGAATGAAAATTAAATTACGAGAAAGAATCTGGAATCCAAAGAACTGTGATAGGAATAGTAGGCGGAGAAAAGGTGCATAGTTTTTGAAATAAGGCTTAGCTGAGTCAAGAAATACATAGTTTATAGAAAAATGACTAAAGTCGATCGCATTGTTCATAAAATTCATGAAAACGATTAGGAACACCATCATATAACATATTCACAAGGGATGGAAAAACTTAAGGAGGAATGAATTTACTTTTTCAAAAGGAAAATATGAAACCACATTTTTCAAAAGCAATACTAAAGGTATAAATAATGCACCACGTCAAAATAGATTCAAGTCAAAATAAATCATGCAAAATTTGTAAAATGAGAATTATTGGGCTATAAATTGAAACTTTTGGTCTCAAGAATCTTAAAGGATACTTAGGGGCATAATCATATAAGAATCATGCATAAAATCACAATAAAGTTGGTAGAAAATCAAGTCGGGTCTAAGGAAGAAAGTATAAAGTAAACTTTCTCCATCCATCAAATAGAGAATAAGTGATGCATTGCAACAAACAAATTTAAACTACAATAATAAAGTTCCAAAGTGTATATAAGGGGATGTATGCTGAATTTGACAATGATCTTATCAAAATGTCAAAAGTAGTTATGGGAACAGTAAAGTAAGAGGAGAACTAAGTTGAAATCTCTATCAAGAGGGTCAAAACAAGAACGCCAGGGAGAATTTACAAGGAAAGTCATATTGCACCAAAACACATTCAGAGTTGATCAAGAAATTACATCGTCCACATAATGAAATGCAAGATTGACAACAACCTTGTAGAAGAATCAACTTAATTGTTCATCAAGAGATTTAGTACAAAACTCCTATAGGGTTTCATAAAATGTGACGTATCGCCACAGGCCAACTTCAAGTCGTCTCAAGGATTTCATAGCTCATATGGAGGAATGTGAAGTCAGCAACCATGTTGCAAGAATCAAAAGGAGCAACTAAGAGTGTGATTAATCAAATTATGCATATGAAAACTCGAATCATGTTTTAAGAAAAGGCAATAAAATAGAAAATTTCAAGATGAGAAAAAAAGAAGGACAAGTGATTCGTCAAACAATATGGCAAGAATATAGCACATCCGTTGACATACTCTAGTTAAAAGCAATACCTAATGTTTTCCAAAGTTTGAAGGATTATTGTCCTGATAAAATGAGTTTTATTCAAAACAAGAACAGAAAGTTCACAAGCGAGAGTAGATGAAATCAGGGGTTAATATTTTTAGAATACAAGAATCATTTGTTGCACCAGAACAAATCTAAAATCAAATCAAGGAGCAAGAAATTTGTGAAAAAGGCTATAAATAGTGATAAGGAGAAACGTGTCAAAAGATTCATGATACAACCAGATACAGAACCAAAGTAATTCTTCTGGTGTTTTATTGGAGTCAAGAGTAAGCATTGGAGCATTGTTTATAGTAGAAACAACCTCTTGGAGCTATCGTCTTTCATAACATTTTCTTTCTGCATCGAGTCTTGAACCACCTCCCCTGTTTCTTTTGGAGTCTCTCGAGTATTCTCTCGAGATAAATCTAAAATTTACAACAGCGCCAAGTGAATCCAATGTGTTACCAATTGTCCAAAACAAAAAAGGTTTAGCATAACATTATAGAGCTATTGTTTGGCTTACGCTCCCAAAGTTGTGCAAGCTTTCTCTCTATAAGAATGAATTCCTCCCGAGACGTAATATCAAGTTCTACAGAAAGAGGATTCTCATATCGTGTCTGCGCAATGTCCAACAGAGCATGTATAAGTATTGAAAAGTTCTTGTCTAACTAGCAGTAATGGTATCACAATTCTTGATATTTATTACATTAATAAATATTATATTAGTTGAAAGTACTTTTGGCACTAATACAAAATTTCCCTCAATATACATCAATTGCAAAAGACCGACCCTTCCATAACACTTGGACATTATATTCAACCGTGACAATGTACGAGTGTTAAGAGAACAAATCTTACCTTCACCTCCTCCAGCATAGAATAAAATAGGATATTAAACAAATATATAAAAGGATAAAGACAGAAAGAATTTTATCAAAGGTGATATGGATTTAGTGAATGAATATTATTGAATTGAGTATGTTACAATACATGCGGGTCTTGGCATATATAGACTAGGGATTAGAGACTAGGGATTAAAGAAGCCATGCAACAGAAGGACCAATAATAGAGCCACTGTGTAATTGGATCCGTAGGCTTGTTTGTTCAGTGTATATGCAGCCAAATCAACTAAAGGCTTAAGAATTAACATGATTGATTAATAGTGTATGACTAAATTCAAACACTTCCTCTATCCTTATGTTCGATCTCTCTCATTTAATGTTATTATTATGTACAGCACTATAATGTAGATATATAGATAGACTATATAACATTATAGATAGATAATTAACTATGTGATGGAAATTAAAGTCCTATGATATCAACGGCATTTCTTTTGAGAGAGGAATGATGATTTCTGTACTTGTTTTGATTCCCTTTATATACATACTATTCAGCACCCTTTTGTTTTATGCTGTTATCAAATGATGAACTATAAAAATGAGTCCAGATTTAAGAACTAGGTATGAAGAAAGATTTTGTAGTCTAACCAGAACTTACCATTTATATATATGAAAGAATTATTCCCAATTCACACAATTTTCTTTAAATCTCCCGGGGGGGTGACAAATAATAGGAGATTACAAAATAAAAAATTCATGATGATAAATTATGGTTATATAAACGTGGCTTCCAAATCCATAGTGTACTGTAATTGATTCTTAAATCCAATTCTTACCTTCACCTCCTGCAGTATTTGGTGAGACAGTTTCTTGTCTGTACTTGTTATGAACACAAAGCCAAATTTCCTGCGGTACTTTCTTCCGAATTGCTCTAATTCCTGCAGTGTTGAGAGACTCAAACAAGGTAAGAATTTGGCCGTGTCCTTTGTTTATAATATAATAAGATCACTCAAATTACTGTTGTAGTTTGGAAAAGTAAAAGGAACAAACTGTTGTCAGACATATCAGAGCGTACCAACATAATGGGCCCAGGCGCAAACTTAGCAGCCTCATCTATGTACAGGTGTGCAGAGAATACATTCAGCCAAGATTGAATAGGCGATTTGTTGAACCATAAATCCCTTGCAAACAATGTTGCGTGCTCAAGCGAAGAGAACGGAGATGCCTGAACTATCGCCTTGGAAAACTAGATGCTAATGCCACAAAGAAAGAAGTCCCTTTCTTCCAATTTCCCTGATAAGTCCCATCATGAAACAAGTGAGTAAAATAACTTTATATATTCCTGTCAATCAACAGTTAAATCCTGCTGCTCTATTTTTAAAAAAGCAAAATCAAATATCTGAAATCCTTAATAACACTTGGCAATTATTCTGCCTATCAGAGAACCGTTATAAACCACCAGCAGTTGTGACATTCAATGCTAGTGCAGTAGCAAATTATAGTAGAATAGTGTTCAAATGCAACATATTCTTAAAATTGCAAGATATGTTCAAATGATACACCTTTCAGAGTCTTGCACAAAACACAACGAGCATTCTTCATGCATATGATAGCTCGATACTTAATAATCCAATGTCAATTTCAAAAAGATAAAATGAACATGTATGGTAGAATTAGCCATGTACCAGCACTAGTGTATATACATCAAAACTATTTGCTGGCTATGAGCATACATGGAGAAAGGATCATTATAAACTACTTAGCAAATAAATGTTAATAATTGACTACCACATCTTGGCAATGAAATTTAATTAAGAGAATATGTATCACACCAGCAACATTATGAACCCCTTAGCAAATAAGTTTAATTATGGACTACCCTAAATAGCAGAGAATTAAAAAAATTAGGATCATATAAGAATCAACATCTAGCATTCTTCGTTGCCAAACATATCTAAGAATCAATAGCCTCCTCTCTAGTATCGAAGGCATTATTGGTGGGTTCTTCTAAATCACCCTTCCTTATGAGCGAAAAACCTTCCATGTCACACTCAGCCAACCAAGTTAAACTCGGTTGGGGATAAAGTTCAAGTTCACAATGTTCATTCTTTTCTCCCATGTCGAACAAATCTCTTGGCTTCACATGGACTACTACACTCCAATTCTTATCAACGTCATCTTCCACAAAGTATACAAGGCAAGCCTCTAATGCAATAATGTACGGTTCGTCATCCTCTCGATCATCAGTATGTATTGGATTAGAGAAATTGACCAAATTGTGGCCCAAAATATCTTGCTTTATACCTCTACCAGATGTGGTGTTTGCCCAGATACATCTAAACAAAACGACTATGAATTGACCACTGTAATTCAACTCAATGATGTCTACGAGTTGTCCATAATACGAGAAACTACCAACCGCAACATTACTGTCGTGCTTGCTTGCATAACTTCTAGTGTCGGAAGTGACATGTACCCCGCTATTCTGGGTTTTAAACCCTTCTTCTATCGACCAGGTCCTAAACTTAAATCCATTCATGTTATATAAGCTGTAAAGCTGCAAGCTTGCACATTGGGGCCACATGCAAGCCACTGTAGTTCTTTCGAATGCCTGATGCTTCCTAAGGGAACCTAGTAGAGAACAGTTACACATTTCATATATATTTGAGATAGAAACAAGATAAGAGACCGTTGATAATAGGATCGATCACAACAGGCCTCACCTCATGCTTGAACCACTCAGGAAATTCTCTGTGCACAACACTGTCTATTTGAGACTAGGACCTTGTCTTGCTTCGCAACTTCCTCTTTTTGATGGCCCTAAAATCACTGGATAGATCGTAGCATTTTCATGTCAGAATCTCCATCTATAGTTTATCATTTTAGTATTTCATAACCTCAACCGTACTTACCCTATGAACATTTCCATAGCCGGGATATTGACCAAGACATAATGGTGAGCTTGAAATTTTTCAGCTGGTGTAAGAGCGTAAAATGAAGCAACCCCCATAGCCTTTCCTACCCCTGGGAACATGACTGCACTTTCACTATCCATAGGTTCACACGGTCGATCGTCAACATGCATTGGTCAGTTGATCCTACTCTCGACGTTATTAAGGTATCTTGAACAGAATATGATAATCTCCTCAGATAAGTATCCCTCAGCAATTGAGCCCTCTGGTCGTGCTCTATTAAGCACGTACTGCTTGAGACAACATAGGTACCTTTGAGAATATAACACGTGACTTAGTATGTACGGGTAATCGGGGTAAAAAATGTACATGGGCAATTGTTTGATGATTACCTTTCAATTGGGTACATCCACCAATAATGCACTGGGCCACCTAGTTGCACTACCTCGACAAGATGCACTGTCAAGTGAAACATGACAGTGAAGAAAGAAGGAGGGAAAATCATCTCCATACAACACAGAGTATGGAAAACATGATCTTGAAGGAGAGGTAGTTATTGAGGGTCAATGGATTTGCTGTATATTCGACGAAAAAAGGATAATAGCTCGGCCAGGACAGAGGACACTGGGGTAGGCAAAGCATTCCTTAATGCAATTGGCAGTACATACTCCATTAGAACGTGACAGTCATGGCTTTTCAAGCCCAACAACTTGCAACGTCTTAAGTCAACACAGCGAGAAATGTTGCTAGAGTACCCATCTGGAAAGACCACATTCTTGATAGTCCTTAAAAATACATCCTATTGTGGCTTGGTCATAGTAAAGATGGTGGATGGGTACTTTCCATCGTCCCGTGGCCACAGAGCATGCTTGATCCCCATCAATTGGAGGTCTTTCCTTGCTTTAAAGTGGTCTTTAGATTTACCTTTCCCTTTCAGTATAGTGAAAACTATGTTGTCGCACACATTCTTCTCTATGTGCATCACATCAAGATTGTAACGCAATCTATTATTTTCCCAGTATGGGAGCTTAAAGAATATACTCCTCTTCTTCCAACGAGACTCGTCTTGTATGGCGGTTTGCTGAAGGCGTGTCCTTTTTCCAGTAACTGATTGCACCTTACCAAGGTGGACATGCACATCCTGTAGTTGTCTCGTAATGTCTCCACCAGATAGTTTGACAGGTGGACCTCTATCCTCTATCTTTTCATCAAATCTATCCCAGTCCCATCTATATCTGTGGTTAGAATTCAGAAAGCGACGATGACCCATGAAATACCATTTGACTGTGTGTGAGCCGGTTAGTCTCAGCATCCAAATTGCACGCAAGACAAGTTCTCCCACCATACGTGTTCCACCCAGACAAGTTGTCGAAACCTGGAAAATCACTGATTGTCCACATTAACGTAGCATACATCCTGAAAGTTTTTTCTCACAAGCACTGTACGTTTCAACACCAACCCGCAACAGCTTCAACTCATCGATCAAGGGCTATAAGTAGACATTTATATCATTTCCAGGCATTTTAAGCCCAGGAATAATCATGGAGAGGATAAAAGAGGTGGCTTTCATGCAAATCCAAGGGAGCAGGTTGTACGGAATAAGAACCACTGGCCAAATTGAGTACTTCGAGCTCATGTTTCCATAAGGGTTAAAGCCATCGCTAGCCAAGGCTAGACGAACATTGCGTGGATCGCTGGAGAAGTCGGAATAAGTTCTGTCAAATGCCTTCCATGCCTCGCCATCCTGTGGGTGCCGATAAATACCATCAGAGCTATGACCTCTCTTATGCCACAGCATATTAGCAGCTGTCTTACTGGACATGTATAACCGCTACAAACGTGGAATAAGGGGGAAGTAGCGAAGAGTCTTCGCTGCTTGCAGTTTTCTATTCTTCTTAACAACCCTGTTGATCCTCACTCTAGAGTTCTTATTAGTCTTTTGCTTCCATCCTGATGTCGCACATCGCTTGCATTTAGATAGCTCTTGGTCGCTGCCCTGGTATAGCATGCAATCATTTGGACATGCATCTATCATCTTGTATGTGATACCAAGCTTTCTTATGATCCTCTTGGCATGGTGCATAGTGCTCGGAATCCTTGCATGCTCAAAGGCATGCACCAGTAACTCCAGTATCATTTCGAAGGCTTTGTTGCTCACTCCGCACATAGACTTTATATGATAGAGACTCACCAAGAAAGACAACTTAGGGAACTTTGAACATCCCGGGTATAGCTCCTGCGCTCCATCGTCGAGTAGGTCATGCAAGTTGCTGGCCTCGCGACTTCTTTCATTTGATAGGTATGGCAACTCCGCCCGATCCCTGCCAGCATGTTCCTTCACTGAATCGTCTTCGTCACCATGAAGTCATGGAAAGTCGAACGCCTCCTAAACCATGTCAAGCATTAGGTCTATGAGGTTTCTATTGGGTTCTACTTTTTGTCCTTTACTAGAGCTCTCTACCATGTGTAAAACCTGGTTAATTAGTGGATAATTAACTCATAAATTAAAATATATTCTAGAAAGTGAGAAATGAGATTTTTATGGTTTAATGTGATAGAAAAATTAAAAACGAGAATTTTGACACCAATTTTAAAGAAATCGGCCCAAGATTGGGCCCAAGGGCCCAGCCAAACTCTCATTTAATGAGAGAGCTCAGCACTCTCTCTCCTTACAACACTCACACATGCTAAAATTAAAGAAGGAAAATGGGGGAAACATGAAACCCTTGTTCCTATTCACATCAATCTTCCATTGATCATAACTTTTGATCCGGAGCTCTGATTGATGCACCGTTTGTGGCCACGCGACCATGGCATTGAGATCTACAAAACCCATAATAAATCTTAAGGTAAGCCACATTTTCCCCTTCAATTCCCAGCTCTTGATTTCGAGTTTATTGGGCAAAAATGTTGAAATTTGTGAGCTCCTTATGTTATATGATCAAATTAACTTGAAGGAAAGGCTTGTTCTAGCTCCCTTGGTCCTTGGGTAAGGTGAGATTCTCAACTCTAAGCTAAGGACTTAGAATTTTGTGATTTAGTGATTGAGTTAATTTCTTTGGGTGTGATATTATGGCTTAGGCTTTGTATATATGTGTATAGGAGCTTGATTGGTGATTTTTGGCAAGCCTTGGAGTGGAGCTTGTGCCTAGGAATCTATTGGTGAAGCATTGAGGCATTGGAAGTTGAGAAAAAGTGAATTTGGGAGTGTTCTGGGTAGAACGGGAATCTGGCAAGGTATGGTTTTGGTTTCCGGTATCTAAAATATAATGTTGTATGAAAACGTAGGCTAGTGGCCCTAGGATAAGATTTGGAATTATTGATATGATTAATGGATGATGTGACTTGTAGTATTATGTATGTATTTTGGTGGATTGTGAAATGTTGTGTTGTATGGATATATGGATTGATGTGTTTAATTGATGAAAAGGTTGAAGATCTAGTTGATGAGCATGTCTTTGGAGTATGATATTGATATGTGAAAATATATGGTGATTGATGAAATTGATTGTTGGTTTGGAAATTGAGAGAGGGAAGAATGAATAATGAATTGAGTTATGGAATGTTGATTATGATATGAGATTTGGCTAAATATGGTGGAATTAGTGGGTTGATAATTAAAAAGGGTTTTGGAAATAATTGATGTTGGAATGGTTGAGTTTTAGTTGATTTTGTGTGGATTGGTAAATGTATGTTTTGGAAATGGGGAGTTTATGAGTTTAGGTAAAAGTGAAATTTTGGTGAACTTCAACGGATCATATCTTGAGCAATTGTTTTCGGAATTTGATGATTTTTATATCAATTGAAAGATAATTTCATAAGCTTTACTCTGGTTTAAATTTGGGTGACATCTACATTTTGTGGAAGGAGATATGATCGTTGAAAGTTCGGGTCAAGATTTTGAATTCTGCAAATTCTGCAGAATTTGTGAGTTTTGGGTTGTGTGCGCACGCACAACCCTTTGCGCATGTACAACCAGTGGAATCTTGAGGCCTGTGCGCACGCACAGTCCCGTGCATCCATACAAGTGGAAATGGGGCTGCTGCTGGGCGCGTCAGCACGCTTTGTGCGCGCACATGGCCAAGGAAGTTTTGCAAGCTGTGGCTGTGCGTACACACACGTTAGGAATGGCGCGCTGGTGGTGGCGCTAGCAAATGTTGTGCGCGCGCTCCACCATAGAGATTCGCTTTCTGTGCGTACGCACAGACCTGTGCGTACGCACACATTTAAAAATACTTCTGGGCGTGCGCATGCACACCCTTGTACGTATGCACGCGACCCAGTTCTCTTCTAAAGCTTTTGTTTTCAAGCTCTTCACATTTCCAACAAGCTTGTAACCTTCGGAGATATTGTTTTACACTTATAAACCCTCAATTTCATCCGCTAAATCTTAAATTGATATAAATACCTAGTGAATGAGAGTGAGCTAGGGAAGATGGTAACTTGTGGAGGAAGAAAGGGAATGTTATGTTGAGTATGATGGATTATGATGATATGAGTTGTTGGGGAGGATGGTGGGGTATTGTATATGATATGGGCCGAATGGCTGAGTGTGATATGAGCTGAAAGGCTGAGTATGATGTGAGCCGAATGGCTGTGTGTGATGACGGTTTATGAATGTGAAAGAATTATGAATATAAGCCGGATGGCTAAGATGAATATTGAGTTATGGCTGAGGATAAATGTATATGTAAATTCATGATGGGATATAATAGATGAATAATGAATGGAAAGGTTGGGTGTAAGTACGTTTGAAATGTTTCTATCTGGTTGTAAGGGTGACAGGGCACCGATACCCTATAATGGTAAATGGGCGACAGGGTACAGATACCGTCTAATGGTGACAGAGCGCAAATACCCTCTAATGGTAAATCGGTGACAGGGCACAGATACCCTCTAACGGTGACAAGGCATGTAATCCCTCTAACGGTATTAACGCGCAATAGAGAAACGACGTCCGGGTTAGCTACCGGACGCGTCGGGTTGGCTTGATAACCGACAGATGAGACTCATCAGCCACTAGGACAGGCATGCATCATATGCATTATACCTTATTTGTCTGGATTGCCTAAATACTGCATCGTTATTTGCTAATTTCCTAATTGTCTTATCTGCTTCCTAGTTGTGCATTTCTTTGTTTGATATACTTGTGTTTGCATCTCAATTACTGTTGGCGGTTGGAAGGTTTGCAGGACTTGGAATGGGAATTTGTAGTTAGAATGGAGACCCTTAGTTAGTTACCTGTGTTTGATTTTTATGGTCTAGACTTGTTCATATGCTTTGATTATAATCTGGAAGTTCTAGAATTGCCTTCGACTTTCCCAGGACAATACATGTTAGATATTTAAGCACTGTTATCATGCTGAGAACCTCCGGTTCTCACCCATGCGGATTTTGTGGTTTTCAGATGCAAGACGTGAGGCATGCTGGAGACTTCCTTTTGGAGGAGATCCTTAGTATCTTGGGGTTTTATTTTGGTTATGTATACTTGTTTAGATACCATATTCTCCACTGTATATATATATATATACAGTGGAGAAACAGGTTTTGTATTTTGTCCTTTGTGTTATTTTGGGCAATTCCTTTATATATGTATATATACTTATATGCTCGGACCGGTTATCTTCGCAAGCCGAGTCCCGAGTTTTGATATATGTACCTTGACACTCTTGTATATCTCTTAGTGTCAGCTTGTCCTCTATCTGTTAATTTACGTTACCGATCGGAGTGTTGCGCGTTTTGATTTATTGGTTTTAATTTACCCCTTTTTCTTCAAAGGCCCCTAGTTATGAACATCCTTGCAATACTATACGTACTAAATTTTATTTTAGAGGTCGTAATACCTCGCCACCTCTGTTTTATGACTTAAGCATAAGACTCTGTGTGGTAGGATGTTACACCACGTGTCTCAAACCGTGATATACCCAAAATGTATAACTAGAAGGGAAAGGTTTTATTATCAAATGATCGTACGCATCGTCTCTAGTTTGGAGAAGGCGGAACCCGCACTTCGGACATGGACAATGTATCATCCCATCGGATGATGCATTGGCAAATGCGAAATCTAAGAATCTATTCAAACTGTCACTATAATCTGGACTAATTCGTGGTTTTGAAATCCAACTCTTATCAATGTCTAATTCGATAATATAATAGAACACTGAAAATTTAAATAATAAAGTCAGACTACCAATAATAACTGATAAAATAGCCATAAAATAAAATTGGACAATGACTCTTAAAATGAAAATAATAAAACACAGATACTATCCTTCAGAACAATACGCATCACACAAGATGATTTATTAAAAATTTCTTACTTATTGGAAAATTCTGCACTTTATAAAAAATTACTAGAAGAAAGAAATGCTAGTCATGATGAGAGGACTTCTGTGTGGTTTAGAATTCACAATAAATTCTCGTTGCAAGTATAGTTTCTAAACCAACAATAATCCTTTCATACAAAAATTTGTTTGTCACAAGTAACAAACCCCTAAAATCTATAAACCGAAGTATTGAACCTCGGGTCATTCTCCCTAGGAATTACAATAAAGTGTCTTGTTATTGGTTATGAGGTATGTTTTGGGGATTTTAGGATAAGAGACATGAAATGTAAATGGCAATGAAAATAAACTAACAACAAAAAAATGTCTTGGCAAGGGTTGGTGGTCAAGGATCTCTATCCTAATCACTAACCACAACATGAGAATTGGCAAGGATCAATCCCACTAAGTTAACCCCTAACTAATAGTAGAGGAAAGTCAAGTGAGCTATATCAATCTAAGTCCATAAGTCCTAGTTCTCCACCAAATCAATTAGTGAGATCTAGAGTTAATGGCTCCCAATCGTCAATCACTTGGACATTAGTAACTCAAGAGTTCCTAAGTTACCTTCCCAAGCCAAGAGCATAAAATTCTACTCTAAAATCCAACTAAGCATTTCATCAAACACTTAGAAGGCATAAAAGGAAAGTAAAATGAACTAAGCAATTGAGCAATAAAGGAGCATGAATCATAAATTGCATTAAAATGAAAATAGAAGGAACAAAAGTGCATCAAAATAAAAGTATAGAATTACATGAATTAAAAGCAAAACTTGAGAGAGGAAAGGTAGAAGAAGAAGAATTACAAAGAGAAAAGCAAATCAAAGCATGAATTAAACCTAGATCTAAGAAATTCTAATCTACATCTAACCTACTCCTAATCCTAGAGAGAAGTGAGAGCTTCTCTCTCTAAAACTAACTTTCCCTCCAAAAATTAAACAAAACTAAACTAGTGTGTAAAAAGTGTCTTGATTCCTCTTTATTCTTTGGGTTAAATAGCATCAGAAATGAGTTGGATTTGGGCCTGGGAAGCCCAGAATTTGCCCCAGCGGATTCACTTTAAGTGGATCACATGCGGACATCGGCGCGTACACGTACAGTGCGCGTGCGCGTCGATTGACAATTTTCTATCCACGCGTACGCGTCATGTGCGCGTACGCGTCGCCATGCAACCTCATAATCCACGCGTGCGCGGCTGCTGTGCGTGCGCGTCGATGATCTCATCCCAAATCTTTGCTTTTCCATGATTTCTCCATTTTGCATGCTTTCCTCTCTATTCCTTTGATCCATTCCTAGCCTTCTCAATCCGAAATCACTTAACAAACAAATCAAGGCATCTAGTGGAATTAAAGTTGAATTAAATTTATCAAATTAAAGCCTAGAAAGCATGTTTTCACACTTAAGCACAACTTAGGAGATAATCATGAAACCATGCTATTTCATTGAATAAATGTGGGTAAAAGGTGATAAAATCCCCTAAAATCAATACAAGATAAACCCTACGAATGGAGTTTATCAACCTCCCCACACTTAAACCAAGCATGTCCTCATGCTTAAACCAAGAATGAAGTAAGGGTATGGTATTCATTCAATGAAAACTAACTAAATGCAATCTACCTATATGCAACTTATCTAAATGAATGTAATTGCTTGGTCAAAATAAATCAATTCCCAAGAAGCATATATGCACAAGGGCTAAGGACTAGCAAATCTAATCAAATCCACAATTGAATTGAGTTATTAAAGATTTTTATGAACTTGCATGAAGAGTGATGATCATAGGTGAAAACATGTAATTGAGCAATCGAACCCTCACCGGATGTGTATCCGCTCTATTTCACTCAAGTGTTTAGGGTTGATCCACTCAATTCTCCTCTAATCATGCTTTCCAAGATTTGTTTTTTTTTCTAACAATCAACATTTATTCCATGCATGCATACAAGTATCATGAGGTCTTTTCTTTAGGTTGTAATGGGGCTAGGGTTAAGGTAGGATGCATATTTGGTCAAGTGAGCTTGAAATTTGAATCTTTGATAAGCTTAAACTTCCCACCTAACCTATGACATCCTATACAATTCAAAACTAACCTAACTACCCATTTTTTACTTTTTAACATACTCATGCATTTTCTTTTCATTTCACAACTCATATGCATTAATTTTATTGACTTTACTTTGGGGCATTTTGTCTCCTTTTTATTTCTTTCTTTCTCTTTTTCTTTCTTTTTCTATTTTTTTCCTTTTTCTTTTCTTTCTTTTTGTTTCTTTTCCTTTTTCTTTTGTTTTTCTATCTCATTTTTCTTTTTTTTCTTTCAAATTATATACAAGAGCATCAATGCATATGGTTTTACATTAATTATACATGAGCATGTACCCAATTCCCAAATATAGAAATACAAAACAAGAACACCCTTTTATCCCAATCCAATGTCCCAAATTTCCCACACTTGAATGACATACACACACTAGCCTAAGCTAATCAAAGATCCAAATTAAGGACATTTATTGTTTTTCGCCTTAGGCTTGTAATGTGCTAAAATAAAGAACAAAGTGGGTTAATCTTAGGCTCAATTTTGGCTAACAATAGAAGATAAAAGGTAAGGCTATTTGGTAAGTGAGCTATTTAAAATGATGGCCTCAATCATATAAATACATGAATACATAAAATAATGGACATAAAGAATAAAACAAATCAAAGATTACAATCATAGAAAGAGAATAATGCACACAAGAAGGAAAATAAGTGGTTATAAGATGTAACCACACCATTAGGCTCAAACTCACTTGCTTGTGTTCTTAGCTCAAAACATGTTCCACAATATATATAATTCAAGCAAGTTTTATGAAAAGTTTTCACTCAAATCAATTGGTGCCCTATAGATAGAAATCTTGAAGAACCTCATTATTTTGACTAAGCTTATTATGTATATATATGCAAAATTAAGAAAATGCAACAAAAAAAATCCTAAGAACCTAAAATGAAATGCAAAAGTGTTGGAATTAGAAATTTGTCACCCAAAATCGCCGATCGGTCGGACGACCTCCCCACACTTAAAAGTTTGCACCGTCCTCGGTGCACTCAAAGATGA
Organism: Arachis hypogaea; assembly: GCF_003086295.3. Lineage (NCBI taxonomy): Eukaryota > Viridiplantae > Streptophyta > Magnoliopsida > Fabales > Fabaceae > Arachis > Arachis hypogaea. The sequence goes on along the minus strand of NC_092054.1, from coordinate 67,337,954 downwards.
GCAAGGGGGTACAGCGACTCTTTGGATTACTACCTTCAACTGGTAGATCAACCGATTACTGCGCGTTCTTTCTTCCGCTTCCATTTTTGCTTGTGGTGCATCAATCATGAAAAGTAGAAAATAACACCATAAGAGAAGAAAATACAAAAGCAAGGAAGCATACATTGTCGGAATGAGGTAAATCACTAGGATTGAGTGAGTGAATTAGTGTGACATTAATGACCAATAAGTGTGTGAATTCTAAATTGCACGCGGTTTAAAACACACATTAGCATAAAAGCTATGTCACTAAAGAGGCATGCACTTTACTCATTCTAGTATGCTTGAGATGCTTTAAGTAAGCTTGTAAGGTAAAACAAGCATTAAAGAAGCATAAGAGGATTCAAGCTAAAAGTGTATGGATGCATATGATCATGGAATACAATGCATTGAAGTAAATACACAACATCCATCAAGAGATTGCCTAATCGAGGAAAAGGATTGAAATTACATGTTGGCCAAATCATGCAATTCAAGAAGAGTTACAAGCTCGAAGGCAATTCTCATCACTTGGTATTCTTAAAAGGTAAGCATAAAAAACTCAAAACCAAGTAGCAAAATATAACCTCAACAATAAAATCCAACAAAGATTATAAACATAATGATGTTAAGATAACATCCCTTTTTAATACTCAGCAGCAATTAATGGTAAACAAGAATAACAATCCAACACTTACAATGAAAAATAGAAAATAAAATGAAAACTAACTAAAACTAACTAATCAACTAACAAACTAACTAATTAGTTAACTAAAATAAATGGTTATCAATGGTGTTTGGGAGTGCTGGATGAGGGGTAGAAGACGGGAAGAAGAAAGGAGAAGCAAAGAAATGGAAAGAGGAGAAGAAAAGAGATGTGTTGAAGGAAGGACATCCGCGCGTACGCGTGCACGGCGCGCGCGCGCGGATAGTGGTGCAATGGACGCGACGCGTACGCGTACATGGCGCATCCGCGTCGATGGCTTATTTCGAGAGTGACGCGTATGCACACTGTACGCGTACGCGCAAGTTGGTTTGTGCGAAAGGCACAATGTGCGCTCAACACTCGCACAACTCTCGGGTCAATGTATGGAGGAATGAAATTTTGGGATCCGCGCGTACGCGTACATGGCGCATCCGCGTGGTGGGGCAAAAATGCTTAATGCACGTGTACGTATGCGGTGCGCGTACGCGTGGATGGTGCTCTGTTTTTCAAAAATTTTCTATGTTTTTGCACCAATCCAAGCATTCCAAACCTCCGAACAGCTACCAAAATACCATAAAACCTTATTTAACATACTAAACTACCAATTAGACTCAACTAACTCAACAAAACATAAAATTAAACTAATTACCAATATGTACAAAATGGAAAATGAAAAGAATTTACCATGGTGGGGTGTCTCCCACCTAGAACTTTTGTTTATTGTCCTTAAGTTGGACTTATGGGGAGCTCCTCTCAAGGTGGCTTGTGCTTGAAACTATCTTTGAACATCCACCAATTCTTGAATCTCCAATAAACTCTATTCTTCAAAAGTAATGCCTCCAAGCCTTGATGAAGTTCTTCACAAACCATGGGCTCCCAAATTTGATCCTCCTTGTGCGATCCGGGATCCCACACTTTGTTTTGACACCCATCTTCTAGTTGATCCTCATGAGTCCAATTGGGTGGCATGACCTTAGAATTCTCAATAAAGTGACCAAACATTCTCCTAGACCCAAGCAATCTAGCTCTATACCAACCCTTGCTATTAAACTTTGGGCATGCAACCATCATGAACTTTGATTTACATTTCCAACCACTAACCATCTCCCTTTTGCTCTTAAAGCCGCAAATATATCTAAGTTGACCGTCCGTCTTAAACAAACCATATTCAAGGGGAATAATAAAGCTTAAGTATAAGGAATTTACCCACTTGAGTGAGAGAATGGATGGTGATGGCTTGGGGAGAGGTACCTCCAATGTCCTTGCAAGCTCTACTCCCTTATGTTCTTCCTTGTCAACCTTCACCTCTTCACAAACTTCTTCACTTTTAATCCTTTGTTCATCATTTTCATCTAACTCTTTTCCATCACTCAAATCATAAATGGAGGTTGAGAGAAATCTACCTCCACATCACTTTCTATCTCATTGGGAGAAGGTTCTTCAAATTCAAAAGATTCACCACCAAGAAGCTTGGATGCATCATCTTCATCACCAAGGGAACTCAATTTTTGCTCCATTCCTTCCAAGTCTTCATTCAACAATTGTCTTGGAGGTTGTGCACTCTCCTCCTCAACATCCAATTCAATATTCTTGGATAGGTTGTCTTCAACTCTAGGTTCCCATGGAGGGTCCGCGTCTCCTAAGTCTTCAACCGCTTCTTCCTCTCCTTCAATGATCATAGGCTCCTCTAATTGCTCTAATACAAAATAACACTCCTCATTTTCCACCAGAGTTTCCAATCTCTCCTTATGCTTTTCAGTTAATTCTTCACATGTGACCATGAGAGTGCTTTGAGTGCTCAAGTATTGGGAGGCTAAAATGCTTACTACCTTGGTCAAGGTAGTCACAAATTCTAGTGTCTCCCTTTGTATTTCTCCTTGCCCTTGAAGTATAAGGCTAAGGATTTCATCCATTGAGGATTGGGGTGGATAAAAGGGTTCATTGTCTTGGAGAAAAGGTTCATAATAGGAAGGGAGTTCTTCTTGGTAAGGGTATGGTGGTATATATTGAGGTGGTTCTTGGGAGTAGTGATCTTGGAGTGGTGGTTCCATGTATGGCTCATATGGTTCAAAAGGTGGTTGGTATGGTGGATATGAATTAGGGTCATATGGAGGCATTTGATGTAAAGGGGCTTGTGAGTATGGTTGAGGTTCATGTTGAGGATATGGCTCATAGGCATATGGTGGTGGTTCTTGAAAGTCACAAGGAGATTTACCATAGCCATTAGATTGATATGCATCATAGAATGGTTCTTGTTCATAGTGTATTGGTGGAGGTTGTTGCCATGAAGATTGATCATATGCATATGGCTCCTCCCACCTTTGGTTATCCCATCCTTGATACACATTCTCATTATAGTCCTCATTTCCTACAACATAGTTAGAACCAAACTCATAGCCAAAATGAGAATTCATGATTATAAGAGAAAATGAAAATAAAATCAAATAAGAAACAAAGAAAACCAAATCCTAAAACTAACAAGAGCTAACAAAAGTAAACATATTCACACTATCCACATATATACAATAACCAATAACACAACACCATTGCAATTCCCCGGCAACGGCGCTATTTTGATGAGAGGACTTTTGTCTGGTTTAGAATTCACAATAAATTCTCGTTGCAAGTATAGTTTCTAAACCAACAATAATCCTTTCATACAAAAATTTGTTTGTCACAAGTAACAAACCCCTAAAATCTATAAACCGAAGTATTGAACCTCGGGTCGTTCTCCCTAAGAATTGTAATAAAGTGTCTTGTTATTGGTTATGAGGTATGTTTTGGGGTTTTTGGGATAAGAGACACGAAATGTAAATGGCAATGAAAATAAACTAACAACAAAAAAACGTCTTGGCAAGGGTTGGTGGTCAAGGATCTCTATCCTAATCACTAACCACAACATGAGAATTGGCAAGGATCAATCCCACTAAGTTAACCCCTAACTAATAGTAGAGGAAAGTCAAATGAGCTATATCAATCCAAGTCCATAAGTCCTAGTTCTCCACCAAATTAATTAGTCATATCTAGAGTTAATGGCTCCCAATCGTCAATTACTTGGACATTAGTAACTCAAGAGTTCCTAAGCTACCTTCCCAAACCAAGAGCATAAAATTCTACTCTAAAATCCAACTAAGCATTTCATCAAACACTTAAAAGGCATAAAAGAAAAGTAAAATGAACTAAGCAATTGAGCAATAAAGGAGCATGAATCATAAATTGCATTGAAATGAAAATAGAAGGAACAAAAGTGCATCAAAATAAAAGTAGAGAATTACATGAATTAAAAGCAAAACTAGAGAGAGGAAAGGTAGAAGAAAAAGAATTACAAAGAGAAAAGCAAATCAAAGCATGAATTAAACCTAGATCTAAGAAATTCTAATCTAGATCAACCTACTCCTAATCCTAGAGAGAAGTGAGGGCTTCTCTCTCTAAAACTAACTTTCCCTCAAAAAATTAAACTAAAGTAAACTAGTGTGTAAAAAGTGTCTTGATTCCTCTTAATTCCTTGGGTTAAATAGCATCAGAAATGAGTTGGATTTGGGCATGGGAAGCCCAGAATTCACCCCAGCGGATTCACTTTAAGTGGGTCACGTGCTGACATCAGCGCGTACGCGTACAGTGCGCGTGTGCATCGATTGACAATTTTCCATCCACGCGTACGCGTCATGTGCGCATACGCGTCGCCATGCGACCTCACAATCCACGCGTGCGCGGCTGCTGCACGTGCGCGTCGTTAATCTCATCCCAAATCCTTGCTTTTCCATGATTTCTCCATTTTGCATGCTTTCCTCTTCATTCCTTTGATCCATTCCTAGCCTTTCCAATCTGAAATCACTTAACAAACAAATCAAGGCATCTAGTGGAATTAAAGTTATATTAAATTTATCAAATTAAAGCCTAGAAAGCATGTTTTCACACTTTAGCACAACTTAGGAGATAATCATGAAACCATACTATTTTATTGAATAAATGTGGGTAAAAGGTGATAAAATCTCCTAAAATCAATACAAGATAAACCCTACGAATGGGGTTTACCAAGTCCCAAAGCCAAAAAATTGAAATGGAAAATAAAACCTTAAAAAAAAGAAAAAGAAAAGAGGCGTAGACGTTAGAGTTAGGAACATACTTAAGACAAAAGCATTAAAGAACTAAACAATCAATTCTAGAAAAAAAAAAGGATTTTAATAAATCTACAGTTATATAAATAAAAAACAACTAATAAATAAAGGGCTTAAGATAACTAGTTTTAACATGCACGTCAAGCTTATAAATATATATAAGTTTGGTTACTTACTATATGTGTACTTTTTAATTAAATAATATTAAGTAAGGTGCAACTCTGGTATGGAAACCTAACTATTATATATGTACTCCAGTCACAAAATTATTGTTATTGTATGTATACATGAGAGTGCGGTTCACCTATATTACTATCTTGATAAATATATAGCCGTGTTACTTGCTATTTGCTAAGGTGAATATTAACGAACATTCTAGAAGCTAGTACTGGCTATCAAATAATTTACCGCATTATCCATGTGGCATGCGTAAAAGTCATATCTACACTTTTATGTTGAACATTAAATTTCTATTTCCTAGTACTTGATAAAAGGATTTAGGGGCTCACACAAAAATCATGCACTTCTCTCTGAAAACAACATACCATGTTCTTTTCTTCCCATCCAATTTCAATCAGTAAAATTACAATAATAATAATAATAATAATAATAATAATAATAATAATAATAATAATAATAATAATAATAATAATAATAATAATAATAATAATAATAATAATTTATTTTTATGTACTAGTAGTACAAAATAATTATTTTTTTACTGTGTAGATAAGATTTATATATACACCTGCTACTACCAAAAAAACAAAATCTGAGTGCCGAAATTTTATCAAAAGATAAAAAAAAGGTGAGACAATATGATGGAAATTTGGAAGCATGCTAATTGAAGTTCAAATTAGCCTCATGATTTGTACATAACACTCTTAAATTTTGCTGTTTCAAGTTGGTAGAACAACTTGAGTCATAGAACAAATAGATCTGTGAAGTGATTTGCCATTAATTTATAGGTCTTTAGATTAAAAATAAATACTTGGTAAATTCTCGAAAAGATTTTGTGCAAGACTCATTGGTTCTTAACAAATGAAATACCTGTCATAGTTGAAGGTACAGGGACGCACCCCAAATAATTTATTTCAAATCTTCGAGATATCCACTCGTCAGAGAACCTGTTTCAAGGCAAAAAAAAAAAGAATACACAGATAAGTTTAAGTTAAGAAAAATTTAGAATATTACTCCGAGAGATGTCTAGAGCCAAATTGAAACCATTAAGTAGCCCTGTAATGAGCTGGGGACCAAATAGAAACAAGAATGTGCCTATAGTAAATTATCAAAATGAGATCACAAGTGGGAGGGTGGGAATGAGTATTATCAAAATGAGTTTCAAGGGTTTTAATTTTATCCTATGTCATGGAAGAAAGCAGAACCCATAAATTATCTCACAGGAATTTAAAAAAGAAATTAGAAAAAAATGAAAAAGAGAAAAAGAAGATGGTAACAAACATATGGGACTAATGATTAACTCAACTTGAACTTATTTGTATGAAATTTCAGATAATCCAAAAAATGACATAATTGAATGTGAACAAAGTAACATAAGGACGATAAATATGCACAATGACTGATTTGTGGCAAAAAGTGGTGCTCCTACTGTCTTAAAGTTTCTTGCTACAAAAGACAGCTAGTACCCACATAATTGAGATTTTGACTAAACATAGCACTTGTCACCATGCCACAAAAGCAACCATAAAGAAGAAAGCCAAAACTCCAGCAAAGTAGAGAGTGAATGAGAATAAAGGCAAATAAAATAAAAAAGTAACAAAAGCATGTCAGATTCTGAAAACATATCAAATAAACTATTGTATTCTATCATAATCAAGTCTTAAAAAAGGCCATTATAGTCTGTGTACGTTTTACTATTGAGGAAAATTAAATAATCAATAAAACATAATTCTCTAATTTAAAGTCTAACACAACTTTGTAATAAATGAAAGGTAGAAAATACAAACAATATTCAAGCACTGGCCTAATCAACAAAATAAGAGCAAAAATAACAAAATTGAGGGGTAAAAAACCTACAAGCAGTAAATCATTTTCTTAGCTTTCATAGCTTTGCAGATAGAAATAATCTCTCAGATTATCTCCCCCCAATCTCAACCAAAAATAAAGAACCCATAAGGAAGAGAAATTCAATGAGAAAACCACAAAAATATAAAATTTAATTACAAAAGATAAATATGAAAGGCAAAGCACCAATAAAAAAAATGGATTTGCATTCATTCTACGTAAGTGGATCCCATCCCTTTTTGGCATTATTTAGACCATTTTAACTTTCTATTAGGAAACTGTCAATAAAATACTCAAGAAATCCCTAATGAATATTTTGTGCATATTAGAATTATATATGACAAAGCTGCAAAGTTTGGATTGTTGAATCGTGCTGTTGTATCTGCAGCTTCTGATCTTGTTCCAACTCTAACAGTTGAGCAACTTGACTTCGAAGCTGAGTATTTTGTTCTTTCTCTATCTTATGTTTATTTGACGGGAAAATATGCTTTATTTAATCACTAAAAATAAAGCTGTTTATTTTTATAATAGAATTGAAATAGGGAAAATTTAGAGATGGTCATATGAAAAGGAGAACTGTGTGTTAACTCTCCTGCACTAATTGGCACAAAAAGTAATGTTAATAGTCCATATTGTAGGAAATTGTTAATAGTCCATCATGTTAATGGTCACACCCTTACTTCAGATTTATTTGCAGATTTAATCGCATTGGTCTTTTGTGCACATTCCTTTTAATCAGTGATGAGGCGAAGCAATAAACGCAAACATATCAAGACCCAGGGGTTCAAAAATTGGGAAAAAGTTGAATTTAAATGTTAAATTGGGGAAAAAAATATTGGGCAAAATTAATAGATCAATGTTGTTCAAACCATAAATTCAGAAGGCACAGAGATTAACTTGATGGAAAATTAATTTATCAACAGCCACTGAAATTAAATTGGGACAAGGGAGAGGAACATACGAGAGAGAAGGGAGAGTGTGTGGTCGGTAACGCACAACAGAGCAAGGGCAAGGGAAGGGATACCGACGAAGACACTGGGATGGATGGTTGGGGTGTCTGCCGACGACGTCACGGATGTTCACGGAGGAAGGAGAAGGCTTGGATGACCTTTTTCACTTTACCTTCGGGCGCAGGAGCTACACAACGGTGGGAGGCGACTAGTCACGGGGAAAAACGACGACACAGATATGGCGGCTGGAATTGATAGAGGGATGAGTCACGACGGCGGGGAAAGAAGACCAGCGGTTAGCGCCTTTGCTCTACTAGCGTTCGCGCTAAAAGAGGAAAGGTTAAACGCGCCAAAATATTTTGGTAGGGGTATTTTAATGGAACAACCCCTCCCCCCACCAGGTTATTAGATGCGGTTGGGGTCCAAAACAACCACCAATTCGGAACAATTGGAACGGAGCCTGATTACACAACAAGAACCGCAGCAGCTAACTTGATTTGCGGCGTATTTTGGAAACGCTGGTAATTTTGCGCAGCTAAGAGCCGGTTCTTTTGTAGTATACGCTTATCACGTGGCACGGTAAGAGTACATGTTTTGTTACAAACTAATCAAGAAAGAATATCTAACATCTTTAAAGACTTAAGAATCATTATTATGAGAAACCAAGTTCAAAGCCAAATAAAAGAACACATGGTTCATAAGGAGGAATGTGAGCAATATCAAGGATAAATATTTCAAATGTATCAAGTGAATAGTTAGGATTACAATCGATTAGAGATATGCAAGAGCGATAAACAATGGTTAAAATATAGTTAAATCTTATTCCAAAAGAAAAATTTGAAGTAAGAAACTTCAACACAAATGATAAAAGAAGGAAATGGAGCACTGAGTTACGCGGCACTAACAAAGATTATACTTCGAAATGAAGTAAACCCTTAAAAGTAACCTCTAACGTCCCCAAAATCTCGTGATTTGTGTTACCTATTACTTTTATTTCGTCTATAATAATCTATTAGTGTTCCTATCTACATAAATCATTAGTGTTAAGTTGGCCAGACTTAATACCATGAGAGATGCAACGGTCGACTAATAGCATTAGTCAATAGACAATCATGCATTTGAAACTCAAACTCTTGTCACTAGGACAAGTCCTACTGCATGATAGACACCCAAAGTATGCAGTGAAGCATAGTCAGTCTATTCCCAAGGCTCTAACGGAACGAACTGCTATGATACCATAATGTAACACCTTAATTTTTAGCACCTCATGATCGCACTAAAAGTTCGGCCGTCACCTACCTCTACTCCTTTAATTTGATACTATATTTATTTAATATTGAGCTTTTGGGAATACGAACCGAAACCTTTAATTAAGAAAACAAAGATCCTTTATTTTAAACCACTTAACCACAAAGGTATATATATATATACATAGGATTAAATACATAGACTTAGTTCAAGATTCTTAAAAACAAATCCTACCCCTCTAAAAATAAAAAAATTAATAATAAACGACGAAGGAAAAATAAATTCTAACAACTCAACTCATGAACATAATCTTCTATGCTCCTATAGCTCCACAGTAAGCCTTCGCACCTGTAGCTGAAAGGGGTTGAAATAGGGGGTAAGAACTCGGGAGTTCTTAGTAGGGTTGGGGTTAGAGGTTAAGTTTGTTTTATTATGTTCTCAGTCAATAACAATAGTCAACAAAGAACAATCCAACTCAGTAATTACAGAATATAGAATCCAATCACAAGCACACGCAATCATAGAAAACATAATCACAAACAAATATGTGCAAACAAGGATATGCATGTCTAGTCCTATTGCAGGTAATGAGCTCATTTGTCGGTTTCGACCCGCACCCGACGCAATCCGACTCGCAAGTTAGATAAGGCATTCCAGCGGCATAACCTCTGCAAGATTCCAACCTCTTGCAGGCGCTGATTCTCCAGCTGAAGTATGCCAAACATGACCTCAGCAAGTACTTGCAGGTGCTGATTTTCCAGCTGAAGCATGTGACCCATGTTCCTGGAAGCCATTCCATATTTACGGGCGTCCCCACATAGTCATTCACATACAAAGCCCATGGCTTAACATTTTTATATCGGCACCATAACTATTTACTTTTCGTCACCTTCTCGTGACCTTTAAATCATTCTCATATCCAGTGGCAAACAGTATTTTAAAGCGTTTTCTTTATCTTTGCCCTCTACTCTTTCGTGGCAGAGATCTCTTTAGTCAATACATTCTTTTAATTCTTCTATTCTCTGTTATTTATTGAATTATATTTTGACTTAACTCAGCAACCTTTGTCTGAGTTTAGCTTCTAGTGCCATAACCTCTGTAAGCAACCTCTATCTTACAGGTATAACTCTCTTGAGCCGATGTATGCAGTAAGCAACCTCGGTCTTACAGGTGAGTGACGTGGCGGAAATTGGTGAGTTAAGAAATTATTATAAGAGATACGTTGCAAGTATAGTTCTTAACCAACCAAAAATCTGCTTATCAATTTAGAAGGGTTGTCATAAAATTAGAATTAAAATACTGGGAGTATGAATCCCAAGTCGTCTCCTAACGAGTTGCAGAAAGATGTGCTATTTTATTAATCAGATATTTTCCAAAAGGGTTTGAGTTGATAAACAGGAAATTAAATCAGAGAATTTATGTAAATTAAATAAAAACCTTGACTAGGAGTAGATTAGTTGGAAGCCCTATCCTTGATGGATTTCTCCCAAGATAAAAGTGATAATTGAAGGTTGTTCTGCTTAGTTATCCTTTACTAGGTAGAGGAAAGTCAAGCGAGTTGGAAGGCAATTTCTATTCACAAGTCCTAATCCTCTCCCTTGGGAAGGACTAGTGTCAGTGACTAGAGGGTGATCTAACGATAAACCTAATTACAATTTTTCTCTTGAGTGTTCCAACTCAAGGTTCTCCCTTCAATCATCTCCCAATCAAGTTATGGAACTACTCGCTCATTATGAATGTAAATTTCACAAAATAAGAAAGAGAAATAAAGAGAGACATGATAAATAATAATCCAAAAGATCAATTGAAATAAAAATAGTTCTTTTATTAATAAATTCTAAAAATAATCCAATAGTAATTCTGAACAGAGTAATGATATGAAAGAGTAAGTGACAAGTAAGGGAAAACAAACTAGAATGATGAAATCTTAGCGGAGGTAATAACTCTTCTCAATATCCCAATCCAAAAGCAATAAAAACGAAATCCTAAAAACTATGAATGTGTAGAGAGGAAACCTAGAGGAGGAGTAAAATCAGATCTAAAACTAAAATTATGTGGAATGAATGTTCTCCCCGGTCTCTGCATGTTCTCTGGCTCTAATCTGCTTTTCTGGGCCGAGAACTGGGTCAAAACAGGGCCCAAAATCGCCCCCAGCAAATTCTGCAGATTCTGCAGATTGCGCACGTCACGCGATCGCGTCATCCAGGCGTTCGCGTCATCCAGCGTTTTGCCTTGCCACGCGTGTGCGTCGTCCACGCATTCGCGTCACTTGTGCAGTTTCCAATCCATGCGTTCGCGTCAGGCATGCGAGCGCGTCACTGCAATTTCCTCTATTTTGCGTGGCCGCGTGAGCCATTCGTCTGCGTCACTTCTCGCTGGTCATCTCCTCCATTTCTTGTGTTCCTTCCATTTTTGCAAGCCTCCTTTCCAATCTCCAAGTCATTCATGCCCTATAAAGCCTGAAACATTTAACATACAGATCACGACATCGAATGGAATAAAGAAGAATTAAAATACATAATTAAAAGTCTCTAGGAAGCAGTTTTCAACCATGGAGTAATTTTGGGAAGGAATTGTAAATACATGCTAAATTAATGAATAAGTGGATAAAGATTCGATAAAACCACATAATTAAACACAATATAAACCATAAAATAATGGTTTATCAACCTCCCCACACTTAGACATTAGCATGTTCTCATGCTTAGTTGAAGGAGATAAAATAAATGAGTAGGAACATGTAAAACTCATGCAATGCAATGTAACCTATATATGTGAATGCAACTATATGATTCTTGTCCACTTGGTCAAAAGTAAATATGCTCTTCAAGACAATCACAAATCAAATTCCACTAATTCAATTCTTATACAGTAACAACAGATAAAAATGCAAGAAGGTAGCTCATGAAAGCAGGGAACATAGAATTCAAGCATTGAACCCTCACTGATGATGTATGTACACTCTAGTATCTCTAGTGTATAGGTAATCACTCTATCCTTCTCTAGTCATGCTTTCTAATTTTTGTTCTTCTCCTAACCAATCAACAACATTTAATATACCAATGCCAACATCATGAGGTCTTTTGAAGATTGTAATGGGGCCAAGGTAAGAGTAAGGGTACATATAAGGCTAAGTAAGCTTACAAATTGAATCTTTAATTAACCCAAGCTTTCACCTAACACACATATATACATTCTATATAACTTAAATTTCATACCTAGCTATCCAAAATTTCCCTTTCACATTTCTTACTCATGTATCAACTTTTTATTTTAATTTTATCATATATGCATTGATCCTTGAATTTTCAACTTAGCATTGGGGTAATTTTGTCCCCTTATTTATTTATTGAATATTTTTTTTTAAATAAACATAGCTTATCAATGCACATAGATTTTTAATTTTTCTTTTACAGTTTTGCATGAGTAGGTACCCAAATTCCCATTATATTATCATGACACATTTCTTTATTATCTTTTGTTCCCACAATCTTCCCATACTCAATTAACACACAATTCTACCTCAAGCTAAGCAAAGATTCAATTGGGATATAAAATTATTTTTCCGCTTAAGGCTAGTAATGTGGTAAAATAAAGAACAAATGGGATTTAAAGGCTCAAAGTGGCTAACAAAGGTAACTTAAGGGGTAGGCTTAATTTGGATAAGTGAGCTAAACAAATAATGGCCTCAATCATATGCAAGCATATAAATATATTAAACATTGGACATATAGGACGAAACAAAATATAGATTACAATAATAGAGAAGTAAACACACAAGAATAAAATATTTATGGTTAAATAATGTAACCATGTGTTTAGGTTCAAAGTCTCACAGGTTGTGTGTTCTTTAGCTCAAAAACCATGTTTCAAATATAACTTCAAGCAAATTTAACATAAAAGTTTTGATTAAAATTAGTGAAATTCAGTTCTAAAAATAGGGTTTTAGAAAAAACTTATTGTCTTTTCAATCAAGTAGATCATGCATGCAACTAACCTATTACTATGCAATTTATCCTATTCTACAAAAGAAAAACTAACTAAATATCCTATTTTATTGGTGTTAAGGAAGAGAAATTACATCTGGAAGTTAGGTACTGACCGACCTCCCCACACTTAAGGCTTTGCACCGTCTTCGGTGCCATCTGTCAGGAACAAAGGTGGGCTGGTAGCAGTATCTCCACAGTCAGGACCGTCATGGCTCCCTGTGCTGGTAAAGAAAGTGGAGTCCGGGGTGTCTGGGTCTTTGTATTTTCCCATAAGTAGCTCCTTGAGGTATGTGAATCGGCGCTTGTTACAGCGCTCTCTTAGCTTTGCTTTGTGTTCCTGCCGATCCAACCTCTCAACAAATTCAGCAATACGGGTCGGGAGGATAAGAAGGTATTCATTGTTGTAACTCCTTTCAGCCAGAATGGGGAACATCTGCTCACAGTAGCGATTAATAAATCGGGTAGTATCCTTTGCTGGGAAGGCTTTCTATTTCAACCTTTATAATTCTCTTGATTTTTTTTGTTGAGGGCTTAACTGCAGTTGAAGATGGCTCAGCCACTAATGCTCTTTTTGTTCTTCTTCTTGTGGGTGGTTTGGGAGTAGCTTTCTCCTTGCCTTTCTTGGTGGCCATCCTAAAAGAAAAAAAAGAAAAAGTATGTTAAAATGTCAAGGGTTGGAGCAAGGAAGAGAACGGGAAATGTGGTAATTAATGCACATTAAAAGATGAATGATGTTAACACATGGTCATGACTACATGTGAAAACTCATCAATGGAAATATAGCAAGTGCATATGATGACAATTAAATGCAAGGTATTTATTGGCATGCAGGCAAAGGCATGAGTAGCATAGATCAAGAATTCAATGTTCAAGTTAGATTACCAAGCCTTTCAAACTAATAACCTATTTGTAATGGCAAATATATTGAATTAATATGATATGAGAAAGGGTTTTGTGGAAAGCAAGCATTTTAGAGTAGTAGGATAAAAGATTTTGAAAAACAGTGCACAATGCCAAACGGGCGTTTTCACAAACACATAGCATGCATGGTAAATAAGCTAATGAAAACAATAAATTGAACATGCAAGCAACCCTTAAAAATTAATATATAATTGCCAAACAATTTTGCAACAATCCACAAGCATATAATAAGAAACAGTGACCCAATTAAATTTCCAACACCAATTAAAAGAAAAAGAAAGAAAAAGAAAACATGGATAATGCAAGTAAAAAGAAAAAGAAAAGGAGAAGAAAACATAAAAATAAAAAGAAGAATAGAAAAGTAAAGAGGGAAAAAGATAAGAAAGAACCTTGATAATGGTGGTGAGAGAGAGAGAAAGTAGAAAGTGAGAAAGAAGGAAGAAGGAGGAAAGGGGGAAAGAAAAAAATAAGAAGGGAAAAGAAAAAGTAGGATTTGGAGAAGAGAAAGATAAGATATTTTGGCAGATTAGGATAAGCTGTGCGGCGCAAGCGACAAGAACGCGTGGGGTACATGTTCGCGCAGAAGGGGCTTATAAAAATTGACGCGGACGCGTGACTCGTTCGGTGCTACTGGCGCGAGGGGAGCCTCGCGCTCGCACAACTCTCTGTTCGAAATTCATTGTTGCCAAATTCCAGGGTGACGCGTTCGCGTGGTGGACGCGATCCCGTGGGTGGCCAATATTGGGATACGACGTGGACGCGTGGGGTACGCATTCGCATGGTAAGGCTTGTGCGTCTAGTGCTAGTCCAGCCACGTTCCAGCACAACTTTCGGCCCTGCACCCTTTCTTACGTCGATTTTCGGGTCACGCGTCCGCGTGGGTGACGCGGACGCGTGAGAGGCATTTTTTCCAAATGATGCGGATGCGTCAGTGACGCGGTCGCGTGGGACAATTTGTGGCTAAGGCACGCCTCCAGCCACGCTCCCGCGTAACTTTCTGTTTGATTTATTATTCTTTCTTACTCATCTGCGACGCGGACGCGTCGGCGACGTTGTCGTGTCGCGTGCCCCCTTTTTTTTATAATATGAAAATGAAGATGTAAACTATAGGCAATAGTACTGAGAAGAGTTATTGAAAGAGAAAATTAAGAAGAAAGAAAGGAACGATCATACCATGGTGGGCTGTCTCCCACCCAGCACTTTGCTTTAACGTCCTTAAGTTGGACGCTCTAATAGCTCAGTCTTCTGCTGTTGGTGGATCCTCCAAGAGGAAGATTTCTAACTCCTTGTTTTTCGTCACCTTCTCACCATGATATAGCTTTAAGCGATGTCCATTAACTTTGATGAATTCAGATCTTGAAGGATGACTCAGGTGGAAAACTCCGTATGGCTCAGCCTTCTCTACTCTATATGGACCTTCCCATTTTGATCTCAACTTGCCTGACATGAGCTTCAGTCTAGAGTTGTAAAGGAGGACTAAGTCCCCAGTTTGGAACTCTCTCCTCTTGATGTGCTTATCATGCACAGCCTTCATCTTTTCCTTGTACAGCCTCGAGTTCTCATAAGCTTCTAGGCGAAGGCTTTCCAATTCTTGCAGTTGCAACTTCCTTTCAGCTCCAGCTTTCTCAAATCCCATGTTGCACTCCTTCACTGCCCAAAAGGCTTTGTGATCTACTTTAACTGGGAGGTGACAGGCTTTTCCATAAACTAAGCGGAAGGAACTCATCCCAATGGGTGTCTTGTATGCAGTTCTGTATGCCCAGAGTGCATCTTGTAGCCTGGTGCTCCAGTCTCTTCTATGAGGTTTGACTATCTTCTGCAATATACGCTTTATCTCTCTGTTTGACACCTCGGCTTGTCCATTAGTCTGAGGGTGGTAGGCTGTTGCTACTTTATGAATTATCCCATGCTTCTTCAGTAATCCTGTTAGTCTCCTGTTACAAAAATGGGTGCCTTGATCGCTCATGATTGCTCGTGGTGATCCAAAGCGACAAATAATATGGTTTCTAACAAAGGAAACAACAGTGTTAGCATCATTAGTGCGGGTGGGAATTGCTTCCACCCATTTAGAAACGTAATCTACAGCTAACAATATATAAAAATAACCATTAGAATTTGGAAATGGACCCATGAAATCAATGCCCCAAAATTCAAAAATTTCACAGAAAAGCATAATCTGTTGAGGCATCTCATCCCTCTTGGATATATTACCAAACCTTTGGCATGGGGAACAAGATTTACAAAATTCAGCAGCGTCTTTAAAAAGAGTAGGCCACCAGGATCCACAGTCTAAAATTTTTCTAGCAGTTCTTTGAGGGCCAAAATGTCCTCCACTCTCAGAGGAGTGGCAAGCCTCTAAAATGGACTGGAATTCTGATTGAGGCACACATCGTCTAATTACCTGGTCAGCGCCACATCTCCATAAATATGGGTGGTGGACGAAATTGTGATTACACTTTGATTATGTAAAATTCATTGTTCTTTCTTTCCCTGGCAATGGCGCCAAAAACATGATGCCAATACCATGGTTCACAACTTCGCACAACTAACCAGCAAGTGCACTGGGTCGTCCAAGTAATACCTTACGTGAGTAAGGGTCGAATCCCACGGAGATTGTTGGTATGAAGCAAGCTATAGTCACCTTGTAAATCTCAGTCAGGCAGATATAAAATAGTAATGGGGTTTTCGAAAATAGTACTAAAATAAGGATAGAAATACTTATGTAATTCATTGGTTAGAATTTCAGATAAGCGTGTAGAGATGCTTTCGTTCCTCTGAACCTCTGCTTTCCTGCTATCTTCAACCAGTCAATCTTACTTCTTTCTATGGCTAGCTTTATGTAAGGATGTCACCAGTGCCAATGGCTACTTTCGATCTCTCTCGGGAAAATGATCCAAATGCTCTGTCACAGCACGGCTAATCGTCTGGAGGCATCACCTTTGTCGTTGGTTGCATCCTATTCCTCTCTGTGAAAATGGTCCGATGCGCTGTCACTGCATGGCTAATCATCTGGAGGTTCTCGATCATACTGGAATAGGATTTACTATCCTTTTGCGTCTGTCACTACGCCCAGCACTCGCGAGTTTGAAGCTCGTCACAGTCATTCAATCCTAGAATTCTACTCGGAATACCACGGACAAGATTTAGACTTTCCGGATTCTCATGAATGCCGCCATCAATCTAGCTTATACCACGAAGATCCCAATATCTCGGACTCGGTCCCCTATATTGGTAATCTAAGAGATATTCGTTCAATCGAAGGTAGAACGGGAGTGGTTGTCAGGCACGCGTTCATAGGGAATGATCATGATTGTCACATTCATCACATTCAGGTTGAAGTGCGAATGAATATCTTAGAAGTGGAATAAGTTGAATTGAAAAGAAAACAGTATTACTTTGCATTAATCTTTGAGGAACAGCAGAGCTCCACACCTTAATCTATGGAGTGCGGAAACTCTACCGTTGAAAATACATAAGTAATAATGGAGTTCATTGGTCTCGGCCCCAGAGGGGAACCGGAGTAACCAAGTCCGCGAATACAATGATAAAAAGTTCTATTTATAATAAACTAGTCACTAGGGTTTACAGAAGTAAGTAATTGATGCATAAATCCACTTCTGGGGCCCACTTGGTGTGTGCTTGGGCTGAGCTTGAAGTCTACACGTGGAGAGGTCATTCTTGGAGTTGAACGCCAGCTTTTGTGCCATTTTGGGCGTTGAACTCCACTTTGCAACTTGTTTCTGGCGCTGGACGCCAGAATTGGGCAGAGGGCTGGCGTTGAACGCCAGTTTGCGTCATCTAAACTTGGGCAAAGTATGAACTATTATACATTGCTGGAAAGCCCTGGATGTCTACTTTCCAACGCAAATGGAAGCGCGCCATTTTGATTTCCGTAGCCCCAGAAAATCCACTTTGAGTGCAGGGAGGTCAAAATCCAACAGCATCAGCAGTCCTTCTTCAACCTCTGAATCTGATTTTTGCTCAAGTCCCTCAATTTCAGTCAGAAAATACCTGAAATCACAGAAAAACACATAAACTCATAGTAAAGTCCAGAAATGTGAATTTAACATAAAAACTAATGAAAACATCCCTAAAAGTAACTAGATTCTACTAAAAACATACTAAAAACAATGCCAAAAAGCGTATAAATTATCCGCTCATCACAACACCAAACTTAAATTGTTGCTTGTCCCCAAGCAACTGAAAATCAAATAGGATAAAAAGAAGAGAATATACTATAAATTCCAAACTATCAATGAAACATAGCTTCAATCAGATGAGCGGGACTTGTAGCTTTTTGCCTCTTGAATAGTTTTGGCATCTCACTTTATCCATTGAAGTTCAGAATGATTGGCATCTATAGGAACTCAGAGTTCAGATAGTGTTATTGATTCTCCTAGTTCAGTATGATGATTCTTGAACACAGCTATTTTATGAGTCTTGGCCGTGGCCCTATGCACTTTGTTTTCCAGTATTACCATCGGATACATAAATGCCACAGACACATAATTGGGTGAACCTTTTCAAATTGTGACTCAGCTTTGCTAAAGTCCCCAATTAGAGGTGTCCAGGGTTCTTAAGCACACTCTTTTTTTTTTTTTGCTTTGGACCTTGACTTTAACCGCTCAGTCTCAAGTTTTCACTTGACACCTACACGCCACAAGCACATGGTTAGGGACAGCTTGGTTTAGCCGCTTAGACCAGGATTTTATTCCTTTAGGCCCTCCTATCCACCGATGCTCAAAGCCTTGGGATCCTTTTTATTTGCCCTTGCCTTTTGGTTTTAAGGGTTACTGGCTTTTTGCTCTTGCCTCTTGGTTTTAAGAGCTTTTGGCTTTTTCTGCTTGCTTTTTCTTTTTCTTTCTATTTTTTTCGCCTATTTTTATTATTATTTTTTTTTTCTGCAAGCTTTGTTCTTTGCTGCTTTTTCTTGCTTCAAGAATCATTTTTATGATTTTTCAGATTATCAAATAACATGTCTCTTAGTCATCATTCTTTCAAGAGCCAACATATTTAACATTCTTAAACAACAACTTTAAAAGACATATACACTGTTCAAGCATTCATTCAGAAAATAAGAAGCATTGTCACCACATCAATATAATTAAGCTAAGTTCAAGGATAAATTCGAAACTCATGTACTTCTTGTTCTTTTGAATTAAAACATTTTTCATTTAAGAGAGGTGATGGATTCATAGGACATTCATAACTTTAAGACAAAGTTACTAACTACTAATGATCATGTAATGAAGATGCAAACATAGATAAGCACATAACATAGAAAACGAAAAAAAACAGAAGAAATAAGAACAAGGAATAAATCCACCTTAGTGATGGTGGCGTTTCCTTCTTGAGGAACCAATGATGTCCTTGAGCTCTTCTATGTCTCTTCCTTGTCTTTGTTGCTCCTCCCTCATTGATTTTTGATCTTCTCTTATTTCATGAAGGATGATGGAGTGCTCTTGATGTTCCACCCTTAGTTGTCCCATATTGGAACTCAATTCTCCTAGGGAGGTGTTGATTTGCTCCCAATAGTTTTGTGGAGGAAAATGCATTTGAGGCATCTCCGGGATCTCATGGTGATGAGCTTCATACGCCTCTTGAGCTCCATGAATGGGCTCTCTTGCTTGCTCCATCTTTTTCTTAGTGATGGGCTTCTCTTCCTTAATGGGAATGTCTCCTTCTATGAAAGCTCCAACTGAGTAACATAGATGGCAAATAAGATGAGGAAACGCTAGCCTTGCCATGGGGGATGACTTTTCGGCTATTTTGTAGAGTTCATTAGAGATGACTTCATGAACTTCTATTTCCTCTCCAATCATGATGCTATGAATCATGATGGCCCGATCCACAGTAACTTCAGATCGGTTGCTAGTGGGGATGATGGAGCATTGGATGAATTCCAACCATCCTCTAGCCACAGGCTTGAGGTCCAATCTTCTTAGTTGAACCGGCTTGCCTTTAGAGTCAATCTTCCATTGAGCTCCTTCCACACATATGTCCATGAGGACTTGGTCCAACCTTTGATTAAAGTTGACCCTTCTAGTGTAGGGGCGTTCATCTCCTTGCATCATAGGCAAGTTAAATGCCAACCTCACATTTTCCGGACTAAAATCCAAGTATTTCCCCCGAACCATTGTAACATAGTTCTTTGGATCCGGGTTCTTACTTTGATCATGGTCTTGGTGATCCATGCATTGGCATAGAACTCGTGAACCATTAGGATGCCGACTTGTTGGATGGGATTTGTTAGAACTTCCCAACCTCTTCTTTGAATTTCATGTCGGATCTCCGGATACTCATTTCTTTTGAGTTTGAAAGGGACCTCAGGGATCACCTACTTCTTGGCCACAACATCATAGAAGTGGTCTTGATGGGCTTTGGAGATGAACCTTTCCATCTCCCATGACTCGGAGGTGGAAGCTTTTGTCTTCCCTTTTCCTTTTCTAGAGGATTCTCCGGTCTTAGGTGCCATCAATGGTAATGGAAAAACAAAAAGCTTATGCTTTTACCACACCAAACTTAGAAGTTTGCTCGCCCTCGAGCAAGAGAAGAAAGAATAGATGAAGAAGAAGAAGAAATGGAGGAGAGGGAGAGGGGGTTGTGTTTCGGCCAAGAAGAGAAGAGAGGGTTGGGTTGTGTAAAAATGATTTTGAATTTTGAAGGTAGGTGGAGTTTATGAGGTAGGTTTATGGGGAAGAGTGGATGGATGTGAGTGGTGAGGAGGTGATGGGAAAGAGAGATTGAGGTGATTGGTGAAAGGTTTTGGGGAAGAGTGTTTATGGGATTTTGTGAAAGAGGGGTGAGAAGAAGTGAGTAGAGGTAGGTGGGGATCCTGTAGGGTCCACAGATCCTGAGATGATCCTGTGGGGTCCACAGATCCTGAGGTGTTCAAGGATTTACAACCTTGCACCAAATTAGGCATGTAAAATGCCCTTGCACACAACTCTGGGCGTTCAGTGCCAGGTTGGTGCCCATTTTGGGCGTTCAACGCCCATTTGTTGCCCATTTCTGGAGTTGAACGCCAGAACCATGCTTGTTCTGGGCGTTCAGCGCCAGCTCCTCTCCAGGGTGCAATTCTGGCGTTCAGCGCCCAAATGATGCCCATTTTGGGCGTTCAGCGCCCAGATACTACCCATTTTGGGCGTTCAGCGCCAGAACCATGCTCTGTTCTGGCGTTGAACGCCAGGCAGATGCTTCCTCCAGGGTGTGATTTTTCTTCTGCTGTTTTTGATTCCGTTTTTAATTTTTATATTTATTTTATGACTCCACATGATCATGAACCTATAAAGACATATAACTAAGAAAGATATAGTTAGATAAATAAAAATTGGGTTGCCTCCCAACAAGCGCTTCTTTAATGTCAATAGCTTGACAGTGGGCTCTCATGGAGCCTCACAGATGTGCAGAGCTTTGTTGAGACCTCCCAACACCAAACTTAGAGTTTGGATATGGGGGTTTGACACCAAACTTAGAGTTTGGTTGTGGCCTCCCAACACCAAACTTAGAGTTTGACTGTGGGGGGTTTGGTTGACTCTACTTTGAGAGAAGCTCTTTATGCTTTCTCTCCATGGATGCAGAGAGAGATCCTTGAGTTATAAACACAAGGTTGTCCTCATTTATTTGAAGGATCAATTCTCCTCTGTCCACATCAATCACAGCTCTTGCTGTGGCCAGGAAAGGTCTTCCTAGGATGATGGATTCATCCTCTTCCTTTCCAGTATCCAAGACTATGAAATCAGCAGGGATGTAAAGGCCTTCAACCTTTACTAACACGTCCTCTACTTGTCCATAAGCCTGTTTTCTTGAATTATCTGCCATCTCTAATGAGATTTTAGCAGCTTGCACCCCATAGATTCCCAGTTTCTCTATTACAGAGAGGGGCATGAGGTTTATTCCTAAACCAAGGTCACACAGAGCCTTAAAGATCATGGTGCCTATGGTACAAGGTATTATGAACTTTCTAGGATCCTGTCTCTTCTGAGGCAATGTCATTTGATCCAGATCACTTAGTTCATTGGTGAACAAGGGAGGTTCATCTTCCCAAGTCTCAATACCAAATAATTTGGCATTCAGCTTCATGATTGCACCAAGAAACTTGGCAGTTTGCTCTTTAGTAACATCCTCATTCTCTTCAGAAGAGGAATACTCATCAGAGCTCATGAATGGCATAAAGAGGTTCAATGGAATCTCTATAGTCTCTAGATGAGTCTCAGATTCCTTTGGTTTCTCAGAGAAAAACTCCTTATTGATCACTAGACGTCCCAGGAGGTCTTCCTCCTTCGGATTCACATCCTCTCCTTTCCTCACAGGTTCGGCCATGGTGCTTATGTCAATGGCCTTGCACTCTCCTTTTGGATTTTCTTCTGTATTGCTTGGGAGAGTACTAGGAGGGATTTCAGTGATCCTTTTACTTAGCTGGCCCACTTGTGCTTCCAAATTTCTAATGGAAGATCTTGTTTCATTCAAGAAACTCACAGTGGCCTTAGATAGATCAGAGACTAAATTTGCTAAGATAGATGGATTCTGCTCAGAATTCTCTGTCTGTTGCTGAGTGGATGATGGAAAAGGCTTGCTATTGCTAAACCTGTTTCTTCCACCATTATTAAAGCCTTGTTGAGACTTTTGATCCTTCCATGAGAAATTTAGATGATTTCTCCATGATGGATTATAGGTGTTTCCATAAGGTTCACCCATGTAATTTACCTCTGCTATTGCAGGATTCTCAGGATCATAAGCTTCTTCTTCAGGAGAAGCCTCTTGAGTACTGTTGGATGCAGCTTGCATTCCATTCAGACTTTGAGAAATCATATTGACTTGCTGAGTCAATATTTTATTCTGAGCCAATATGGCATTCAGAGTATCAATTTCAAGAACTCCCTTCTTCATGGGCGTCCCATTATTCACAGGATTCCTCTCAGAAGTGTACATGAACTGGTTATTAGCAACCATGTCAATGAGTTCTTGAGCTTCTGCAGGTGTTTTCTTTAGGTGAATGGATCCACCTGCAGAAGTATCCAATGACATCTTTGATAATTCAGACAGACCATCATAGAATATATCCAGGATGGTCCATTCTGAAAGCATGTCAGACGGACACTTTTTGGTCAGCTGTTTGTATCTTTCCCAAGCTTCATAGAGGGATTCACCTTCTTTCTGTCTGAAGGTTTGAACATCAGCTCTAAGCTTGCTCAGCTTTTGAGGAGGAAAGAACTTGGCTAAGAAAGCCGTGACCAGCTTATCCCAAGAGTTCAGGCTGTCCTTGGGTTGAGAGTCCAACCATATTCTAGCTCTGTCTCTTACAGTAAAAGGGAAAAGCATGAGCCTGTAGACTTCAGGATCTACTCCATTAGTCTTGATAGTATCACAGATCTGCAAGAATTCAGTCAAGAACTGAAAAGGATCTTCAGATGGAAGTCCATGAAACTTGCAGTTCTGCTGCATCAGAGAAACTAGCTGAGGTTTCAGCTCAAAATTGTTTGCTCCAATGGTAGGGATGGAGATGCTTCTTCCATGTAAATTGGAATTAGGTGCAGTAAAGTCACCAAGCATTCTCCTTGCATTATTATTATTTTCGGCTGCCATCTCCTCTTCCTGTTCGAAAATTTCTGAAAGGTTATCTCTAGATTGTTGTAATTTAGCTTCTCTTAGTTTCCTCTTCAGAGTCCTTTCAGGTTCTGGATCTGCTTCAACAAGAATATTCTTGTCCTTGCTCCTGCTCATATGACAAAGAAGAGGGCACAGACAAAATAATAATAATAATAATAATAATAGGGATCCTTTATACTACAGTATAGAGGTCCTTATGTTAGTGGAAGAAAGGAGGGGGACAAAGAATGTAATGTAAGGAAAGAAACACACGGGTGAGGGAAGCAGAGATGTGAGATGAGGGGATGTTAGTAGATGAATAAATAAATAGAAGGAGATGAGGGAGAAGAATTTTCGAAAATTATTTTGAAAAAAGGGTTAGTGATTTTCGAAAATAGTTTTTGAAAAAGGTTAGTAATTTTCGAAAATTAAAATAAAAAATTAAAATAATTAGTTAATTAAAAAGAAATTTTGAAAAAGAGGGAGATATTTTCGAAAATTAGAGAGAGAGAGTTAGTTAGATGGTTTTTGAAAAGGATAAGAAACAAACAAAAAGTTAGTTGAAACAAATTTTGAAAAGATAAGAAGTTAGGAAGTTACAAAAGATATTTTGAAATCAAAATTTTTTTGAAAAAAGATGAAATAAGAAGATATTTTTGAAAAGATATGATTGAAATTAATTTTGAAAAAGATTTGATTTTTAAAATCACAATTAATGACTTGATTCACAAGAAATCACAAGATATGATTCTAGAACTTAAAGTTTGAATATTTCTTAACAAGTAAGTAACAAACTTGAAATTTTTGAATCAAAACATTAATTGATTATGTTATTTTTGAAAATTTGATATAAAAATAAGAAAAAGATTTTTGAAAAACATTTTTATAATTTTCGAAAATAACTAAGAAAAATGAAAAAGATTTGATTTTTGAAAAAAAGATTTTGAAAAAGATGAGATTTTTAAATTGAAAATTTGATTTGACTCATAAAAACAACTAGATTTTAAAAATTTTTGAAAAAGTCAAATCTAATTTTCGAAATTTTGAGAGAGAAAAAGGGAAAGATATTTTTTTGGTTTTTTGAATTTTTAATGATGAGAGAGAAAAACATAAAAAAGACTCAATGCATGAAAATTTTGGATCAAAGTATGTGATGAATGCAAAAACACTATGAATGTCAAGATGAACACCAAGAACACTTTGAATGTCAAGATGAACATCAAGAACATATTTTTGAAAAATTTTTAATGCAAAGAAAACATGCAAGACACCAAACTTAGAAATCTTTCATGTTTAGACTCTATGGATGCAAAAATACACATGTAAAACAAGAAAAGATGCAAAACAAGAAAACATCAAGATCAAACAAGAGGACTTACCAAGAACAACTTGAAGATCATGAAGAACACCATGAATACATGAATTTTCGAAAAATGCAAAATGAATATGCAATTGACACCAAACTTATAACATGACACATGACTCAAACAAGAAACATGAAAAATATTTTTAATTTTTATGATTTTATGAAATTTTTTTGTATTTTCTTTTAATTTTTTCCAAAATCATTTTAAAAAAGAAAAATAAGGATTCTAAAATTTTTAATATGAATTCCAGGAATCTTATGCTCTTTAGGATGTGTGTGGTTCAAAGATTAAATTTTATTACCAAGTAATCTCATTCCTAGGCATTATATTCCTAGGAATGAGATTACTTGGAATATATGATTCCCATATTTGGTTGTAAAATTTAATACATTGGAATATTATGTAATAATCCTAGGAATGACTAAATTTTTGTTTGGTTGAGTTTAAATATCTTGGTCATATTATGTAATATGTCAAAATTACCCTTAATCATTCAAATTAAAATATTAATGACTAAAAGTTTAATATTTTTTAAATTTACTAGAATACCCCTAATAATAAATATCTTAGTTAAAATTATTATTATATATAAATTTTTTTAAATTTACTAAAATACCCCTAATAACAAATATGTTTAGTTAAAATTATTATTGATTTTAATTTTTTTAAATTTACTAAAATACCCCTAATAACAAATATGTTTAGTTAAATTATTATTGACTCTAAATTTTTTACTAAAATACCCCTAATAACAAATATGTTTAGTTAAAATTATTATTGACTCTAAATTTTTTAAAATTTACTAAAATACCCCTAATATCAAATATCTTTAGTTAAATTATTATTGATTCTAAATTTTTTTAAATTTACTAAAATATTCCTAATAACAAATATCTTTAGCTAAATTATTATCGACTCTAAATTTTATCTCTACTAATAAATTTACTATAATACCCTTAATAACAAATGTTTAATTAAAATCAATTTTATCATAATTAAATTAGTGACTATGACAATGTAAAAGGAGCAGTGTTCATCTCAGATGATCCTCAACTAACTGAATGGCGGGATCTCTATTCTCCTAGAATTGTAATTACTTCCAAAGATGCAAAATCTATGATCAATTATATACAAAGCAACAAAATTCCAAAATCCACCATCAATTGTCAACAAACATTTCTTGAAATCAAGCCATCACCAGTTGCTACACATTCTAGTTCAAGAGGAACTTTAACTAGTTTTCCATGGATCTTAAAACCTGATATAATGGCATCAGGAACTAGGGTTTTAGCTACTTATATTCCTCACCGCTCAAACCAGGAACATCTCTCAACAGTGCCATTAGCTTCATTCTGCGCTCAGCTCCTTGTTAGGATGCTTAAATCAAATGCTTAAAACAAAAGTACTGATAACCCATAACCCTATCATTTCTTTAGGCCTCTTATCATACTCATAACCCAATTAGTTTCAACATCCAATTATGTACCTTCTTGTAGGATTAAATTATAAGTATTCCATCAGAAAGAATTCTATAGCAGCAAGTGCTATGCAAATAAATGAGAGAACCAAGCTATCTATGACATGAAACACAATGTAAATAAAAATAGAACAAAAAATAATAACAATAACAATAAAAAGAGGAATTGAGTCAGATGATTGGTTAGGATCATTTTGTGAACTAGTGTCTAATGAGATGGGTGCTGAGATTTTGGCTTTATCATAAATCGATCTTTTCATTAAATTTCATTAAAGCTAAACACACATCTTATTATCCGATTTTGAAACATGTGCCTTGAAAAACCTTTCAGACAGAACCTGTAGCAGGTGCCATATAAGGTGGAAAATGATAGGCCTCTTATTATACACATAACCCAGACAAAAAGATTACAAGGTGGAAAAAGAATGTAAAAATCACATTCATTCATGATATATTTGCATAGAGGCATTGTGCACTGATTCTTCATATACATGTATTTAACCAATTATCGAACTAATTCAACTATTAATCATTTGGAAAACTAGAACAAGGAGGATCTAGTCTAGCTTCCCCAGCATTAGCTCTTTTCAACTTGATAAAGAAATTGAAATAAATTTTAAAGCATCTTAACAACAGGCACAGACCTTAGATAATGCAGTCATACAAAATATTCCTTAGATAATGCAGCCAAACAACAGGCACAGAGCATATATTAAGTTTCAATTAAATTCATAACTATGTTTTATCTATCAACAATTTATCACTGGTATTTTATATGAAATGTGTAACAAGAGAATTAAGGATACTATAATCAAAGAGGTCAGAACTGAAACTCAAATCACATTCCAATTCCAAACAAATTAAAAACTGAAATCACATTCCAATTCCAAGTACATACATAAGGTTGAAAAAACCTAGAACAAACCTAGAACAATTGTTTAGACGAATTGAAATGGATCTAGAAAATTGTTTCAATTCCAATTTCATTGAAACAATAAAACACATTACAATTCCAATTCCAAGTACATTCTAATTTCAATATTTCAAACCTAGAACAAACCTGTGCTTGAAAAAGATCAACAGGAACAGGAAGATGCGAGGAGAGAGAGGGGTGAGGGAGACGACACGAACAGGAAGCACAACTCGAGCAGAGACAGAGGCGAGAGATGCGCGAGCAACCGAGCTCAGACGAAGGAGAGAGACCAGATGCGAGCACGAGCACGAACACAAACGCGAACACGAACGAAGGTGAGATGTGATGATGAACACGAATGCGAACAGTTGGTAGTGAATCTTCCTTCTAGAATAAGGAGCTCGGTGGTCGTGCGAATCCAGATCAGCGGCGAGGCGGCGCCGACGTCGGTGGAGCCTCCATGAATTTGGGGGAAAATTTGGCTAGGTTTCGTTTTCATGGAGAAGTTGCTCTGCTAGGGTTTAATTTTTTGTGAAATGAGTGAAAAATCTGAAGAAAGAGGGTTAGAGTTGAAGGGCATTTTAGTCTTTTTGCATTGTGATATACATTCCATTCCCATTGGAATTAAAGATAACCATGGGGAAGATGGGAATGAAATGGGTGGGATTTTGATTCCAGGGAATAAAATATACCCAGGAATAAATTTTTAACTCTTGAACCAAACATGGGAATAAGATATTCCCATCTCAACATTCCTGGGAATACACTTGTATTACCTCCAACCACACACACCCTTAGTCTAAAGCTCCAATCAAAGGGTCAGGCATGGCTTAATTGCCAGCCAAGCTTTAGTATGCTATTACATGCATCAGCTAATTTGCTAAGAAAGACAAAGAAGCTCTTCTCTTGAGTATAAGTGAAACCTCAGTCCAAAAGAATTTAGACATGGTTTTACAGCCAGCCAGGCTTCAACATGCTTCATGAAACACTAGAATTCATTCTTAAAAATTCTGAAGAGAGAATATATTTTTGAAAACATTTTTATTTTGAAAATGTTTTTTTCAAAAACAAAGGACAAATTTTTGAAAGATTTTTGAAAAATTTTTTTGAAAACTTTTTGAAAAGAAAACGAAAAGAAAGTTACCCAATCTGAGCAACAAGATTAACCGTCAGTTTTCCAAACTCAAACAATTCCCGGCAACGGAGCCAAAAACTTGGTGTTGTTGCCGGATCAAACTTGGCACTGATGTTACCGGACCAAAAGCTTGCCGAAAACTCGAACAATCCCCGGCAGCGGCGCCAAAAACTTGATGCCAATACCATGGTTCACAACTTCGCACAACTAACCAGCAAGTGCACTGGGTCGTCCAAGTAATACCTTACGTGAGTAAGGGTCAAATCCCACGGAGATTGTTGGTATGAAGCAAGCTATAGTCACCTTGTAAATCTCAGTTAGGCAGATATAAAATAGTAATGGGGTTTTTGAAAATAGTACTAAAATAAGGATAGAAATACTTATGTAATTCATTGGTTAGAATTTCAGATAAGCGTGTAGAGATGCTTTCGTTCCTCTGAACCTCTGCTTTCCTGCTATCTTCATCCTGTCAATCTTACTCCTTTCTATGGCTAGCTTTATGTAAGGATGTCACCGGTGCCAATGGCTACCTTCGATCTCTCTCGGGAAAATGATCCAAATGCTCTGTCACAGCACGTCTAATCGTCTGGAGGCATCACCTTTGTCGTTGGTTGCATCCTATTCCTCTCTGTGAAATGGTCTGATGCGCTGTCACTGCATGGCTAATCATCTGGAGGTTCTCGATCATACTGGAATAGGATTTACTATCCTTTTGCGTCTGTCACTACGCCCAGCACTCGCGAGTTTGAAGCTCGTCACAGTCATTCAATCCCAGAATCCTACTCGGAATACCACGGACAAGGTTTAGACTTTCCGGATTCTCATGAATGCCGCCATCAATCTAGCTTATACCACGAAGATCCCAATATCTCAGACTCGGTCCCCTGTATTGGTAATCTAAGAGATATTCGTTCAATTGAAGGTAGAACGGGAGTGGTTGTCAGGCACGCGTTCGTAGGGAATGATGATGATTGTCACGTTCATCACATTCAGGTTGAAGTGCGAATGAATATCTTAGAAGTGGAATAAGTTGAATTGAATAGAAAACAGTAATACTTTGCATTAATCTTTGAGGAACAGCAGAGCTCCACACCTTAATCTATGGAGTGCAGAAACTCTACCGTTGAAAATACATAAGTAATAATGGAGTTCATTGGTCTCGGCCCCAGAGGGGAACCGGAGTAACCAAGTCCGCGAATACAATGATAAAAAGTTCTATTTATAATAAACTAGTCACTAGGGTTTACAGAAGTAAGTAATTGATGCATAAATCCACTTCCGGGGCCCACTTGGTGTGTACTTGGGCTGAGCTTGAAGTCTACACATGGAGAGGTCATTCTTGGAGTTGAACGCCAGCTTTTGTGCTATTTTGGGCGTTGAACTCCACTTTGCAACTTGTTTCTGGCGCTGGACGCCAGAATTGGGCAGAGGGCTGGCGTTGAACGCCAGTTTGTGTCGTCTAAACTTGGACAAAGTATGGACTATTATACATTGCTGGAAAGCCCTGGATGTCTACTTTCCAACGCAATTAGAAGCGCGCCATTTTGAGTTCTGTAGCTCCAGGAAATCCACTTTGAGTGCAGGGAGGTCAGAATCCAACAGCATCAGCAGTCCTTCTTCAACCTCTGAATCTGATTTTTGCTCAAGTCCCTCAATTTCAGTCAGAAAATACCTAAAATCACAGAAAAACACACAAACTCATAGTAAAGTCCAGAAATGTGAATTTAACATAAAAACTAATGAAAACATCCCTAAAAGTAACTAGATTCTACTAAAAACATACTAAAAACAATGCCAAAAAGCGTATAAATTATCCGCTCATCAATGGGTCATCCCACATATAATATTTAGACTCGCTTTTCAGCTTGTCTCTTTGATGCTTAGTAAAGTTTGGAGGAAAAGTGCGGCTAACTAGATAATTAGCTACAGGCGCATACCAAGGGACTACTTCAGATACTGCTTGCAGGTTATCAAATGGGAAATTATCATTTATAGGAGTGGAGGTATCCTTAATGTGCTCAAGGCAACTCAAGTGGTCTGTCACTAGATTCTGGTTACTACTCCTATCCTTAATTTCTATATCAAATTCTTCTAGTAGCAGTATCCAACGTATAAGCCTTGGTTTGGACTCTTTTTTAGCTAATAAATACTTTAGAGCTGCGTGGTCTGAGTACACTACTACTTTAGCACCAAGTAAATAGGCTCGGAATTTATCCAGAGCAAAAACAATAGCAAGAAGCTCTTTCTCAGTAGTAGTGTAATTAGACTGAGCAGTGTCCAAAGTCTTAGACGCATAAGCAATTACAAAAGGATCATTACCTTCACGCTGAGCCAGCGCTGCTCTTACTGCATGGTTGGAAGCATCGAACATGATTTCAAATGGCTGGCTCCAGTCTGGTCCTCTCACAATTGGAGCTTGAGTCAGGGCGGTCTTCAGCTTATCAAACGCTTATTTGCAATCCTCACTGAACTCGAACTCAATATCTTTCTGCAGTAGTCTGGATAAGGGTAGTGCTACCTTACTGAAGTCCTTAATGAATCTCCGGTAAAAACCTGCATGGCCAAGGAACAAACGGACTTCCCTTACAGAGGAGGGGTAAGGTAAACTAGAAATAACATCCATCTTTGCTGGATCTACAGAAATGCCAGTATTAGATACAACATGTCTTAGTATAATACCATGTTTAACCATAAAGTGACATTTTTCAAAATTCAATAAAAGTTTGTACTGACACATCTATCTAATACTCTAGATAAACTATCCAAGCAAAGGCTAAATGAATCACCATAAACACTAAAATCATCCATAAAAACTTCTATACAGTCCTCAATAATGTCAGAGAAAAGACTCATCATGCACCTTTGGAAAGTAGCTGGTGCATTGCATAAGCCAAAGGGGATTCTCTTATAAGCATAAGTGCCAAAAGGACATGTAAAAGTAGTCTTTTCCTGATCTTCAGGAGCTATATGGATTTGAAAATAACCTGTATAACCATCTAAAAAACAATAATGGGATTTACCTAACAGGCGATCAAGCATCCGATTAATGAATGGCAAGGGGTAATGATCCTTGTGAGTGGCTTGGTTGAGACGCCTATAGTCAATGCAAACTCTCCATGAATTCTGCACTCTAGTTGTCAGAAGCTCTCCATGCTCATTTCTTACTGTTGTGATTCCAGACTTCTTGGGCACCACTTGTACTGGACTGACCCATTCGCTATCTGAGATGGGGTAAATGATATCTGTTTCAAGTAGCCTGGTCACTTCTTTCATGACAACTTCTAAGATAGTGGGATTCAATCTTCTTTGAGGTTGATGGACAGGCTTTTCTCCCTCTTCTAGGAATATTCTGTGCTCACAAACTTGAGGGTTGATGTCTACTATATCCGCCAAGCTCCATCCAATTGCTTTCTTGTGTTTCCTCAGCACACTGAGTAGCTGTTCTTCTTGTTGAGAAGTCAGTTCCCTTGCAATGATAACTGGAAACTTCTGTTTCTCCTCAAGGTAAGCATACTTGAGGTGTGGAGGGAGGGGCTTTAAATCCAATTTCTGCTCATGGTCAGGCTCTGGATTATCTGGGGCTGGTGATAATGGCAAAATGCCCTCATTGTCCTCTGAGAGTGTCCCCACACTTGGACCTTGTCCTGTGTACTTCTCTTCTAATTCCTCCTGGTGAACTTCAGCCACAGTTTCATCTATGATGTCACACTGGGAGATAGAAAGATCATCTAGAGGGTGCTCCATAGTTCCATGTAAACTGAATTTCACTATTCTGCCATCTATTTCAAAAGAATAAGTTCCGGAAAATGCGTCCAACTTGAACTTTGAAGTCTTCAGGAATGGTCTTCCAAGCAGGATTGATGATGGCCTTTCTGAGTCATTAGGGGGCATCTCCAGGAAATAGAAGTCAATGGGAAATGTGAGCCCCTTAATGCTCACTAATACATCTTCAGCAATTCCAACCACTGTAATAATGCTTTTATCTGCTAACACAAAATGAGCTGCCGACCTTTTTAAGGGAGGGAGCCTCAAAATATCATATATAGACAAAGGAATTATACTAACACATGCTCCTAAATCACACATGTAGTCAGAAAATATCACACCACCAATAGTATAATTAACCATACATGGACCTGGATCACTACACTTTTCAGGTATACCCTCCATTAAAGCAGATATAGAACTACCTAAAGGAATAGTTTCTAATTCATTAATTTTGTCTTTATGTATACATAAATCTTTTAGAAACTTTGCGTATTTAGGTACCTGCTGAATAACATCAAAGAGGGGAACAGTTACCTCAATCTTTTTGAATATTTCTACCATTTTGGGATCAAGTTCCATCTGCTTCCTGGGCTTCCTTGCAATTTGTGGAAACGGAATAGGAAGGACGTTTTCTGCAGGGTCTGCCTCCTTTGGTGCTTCTTTCTGTGGTTGAGCTTCTTCTTCTTCAACCATGTCTTGTATCTCCTCTTCCTCTTCAGCATCCTCTACTTCCACCACCTCTTCAGCTGAGGCGTGTTTTGATGGGATTGGCTCCTCCTGATTCTTCTCTTGCAGTGTGGTTCCGGACCTTAGGGTGATGGCATTGATGCCACCCTTTGGATTGGGTAAGGGTTGAGAAGGAATTCCACTGGAGCTTGCATCTTGAGTGTTTGAAGTATTGGGTGATGCTAGCTGAGATGAGAGCTTGTATAGTGGATGCTAGGCCATTAAGTGAACTTTCCATGTTCCTTTGTCCTTGTGCAATGGATTGAAGCGCTTCGTCACACGGAGAGGAATTAGATTGAGTGATCTGTGGAACTTGTTGTTGGTTGTGTTGTGCTCCTTGGGATTGCCTCAATTGAGGTTCTCTGTAAGGCTGGTTCTGGTTCTGCTGCCTGTTGTTGTTATTATTCTACCTCTGATATCCTTGATTGTCTCTGCCTCCTCTGTTATTGTTGTCCCTCCAGTTCTGGTTAGAATTATCTCTCCAACCTTGGTTGGAATTGTCTTGCCATCCATGGTTGTAGCTGCCACCTTGATTGTATCCTTGGTTGGGGCGGTCAAAAAAGTTATGAGTGGCTGCCACAGTGTTGTCTTCCTGCTGGAGCTGCGGACATTCATCAGTGTAATGGCTATAATCAGCACAGATTCCGCACACTCTCTGTGGGACTAACTGTTAGCTTTGCTGCGCTTGTTGATTCAACTGCATCTGCTTCAGTAAGTTGGTCATTTCACATATACTCTGAGTCAGAGCAGTAGTTTCCTTACTAGAAGATACCTCTGCAATAGCTTTTGACCGGCCTTGTTTCTGCCTGTGATTCCTAGTAGATTCCGCCAAGTCGCTGATCAATTGCCATGCTTCATCAGTGGTCTTGTACTTTTTCATAGACCCATTGCTAGCACTTTCTAATGTGGTCTTATCTTGGGGCCTCATGCCCTGTGTGACATAGCCGAGCAACACTATCTTGTCAATCATATGGTGGAGACATGCTTCCAGAAGGTTGTTGAAGCGCTCACATTATCCTTGGGTAGTTCGATTTCTTCCTTGATGGAACCTATTCCAAAGAAATGTGGTGACCCTAGACCTTGTTTGGTGTCTTGTTGTATTGGCGGACGCATTTTTCATGATTGTATGTGTGACTTGGGAGCTTGTGTAAGCATCATGCCACTTTCTATCTATGTGCGGTTGAATTTAGCTTTATTAAAGAAGTCGGCGGCGAGGTTTGCCTTAGCCGATAAAAGTGTGATAACAGTGCTGGGAATAGCGGAAGATGTACTTGTGGCGATCAAGGATTTGGTTTTTCCGGTTGACTTTTACATTCTTGAAATGCCCCCAACAGAAAATAGAAACTCATTCTCCGTTCTACTTGGTAGACCCTTCCTCAAGACCTCTAAATTCAAGTTAGATGCCTTCACCAGCACATATTCCTTTGAGGTTGGAGACAAGACTATCAAGTTCAATTTGGAAGAAGCCATAAAACATCCTCCCGAAGAATATTCCGTGCTCCGATGTGATGTAATTGATGAAGTGGTAGCGGAAGTGCAAGAAGAAAACCACAACAAGTTGTGCTACCCTATTGTTGAGGAGACAGATGGCCAAGAGGATGAACATGAGAAAGTTGTCAAGAATGAACTCCATGAGCTTGATGAAAAGGAACCTCAGTTTGAGGTAAAAAGTGAACTGAAGCCCCTTCCATCTCATTTGAAGTATGCTTTCTTAGAGGACAACCAAAGGTTTCCGGTCATTATTGCTAGTGAGCTTTCAAGTGAAGAAGAAGAAAAGCTCCTAGATGTTATAAGAAAGTACAAGAAAGTAATAGGATGGAGCCTAGTGGATATTGTGGGAATTGACCCCGCAAGTGCATGCATAGGATATTTCTCCAAGATGGAGCTAGGCCGGTTAGGCAACCGCAAAGGAGGCTCAACCCGACCATCCTCGATGTAGTGAAGAAAGAGGTCACCAGATTACTGGATGCGGATATCATATACCCAATCTCCGACAGTGAATGGATGAGCCCGGTCCAGGTTGTTCCCAAGAAGTCGGGCAACACAACGGTCAAGAAGGACGACGGTGAAATGGTCACTAAAAGAGTACAAAATGCGTGGCGAATGTGTATTGATTACAGAAGACTGAACGCCACTACACGGAAGGACCACTACCCCTTGTCCTTCATCGATCAGATGTTAGACCATTTGGCGGGTAAATCTTACTACTGCTTTCTTGATGGATTTACCAGCTACTTCCAGATTCATATTGCTCCTGAAGATCAGGAGAAGACCACATTTACTTGTCCGTTTGGCACCTTTGCCTATAAAAGGATGCTATTTGGACTATGCAATGCACCTGCTACTTTTCAGCGGTGCATGACGAGTGTCTTCTCCGATCTAATGGAGAATTGTCTGGAAGTCTTTATGGATGACTTCAGCGTGTATGGTACTTCATTTGATTGTTGCTTAGAGAACTTGGCCAAGGTCTTAGCTAGATGTGTTGACACTAACCTTGTCTTAAATTTTGAAAAATGTCACTTCATGGTACGACAAGGTATAGTGTTAGGACATGTAGTATCTCATGAAGGCATTTCGGTGGACCTGGCCAAGGTCGATGTTATCACCACTTTACCTCACCCCTCATCTATGAGGGAGGTCCACTCGTTTTTGGGACATGCAGGATTCTATAGGCGCTTTATCAAAGATTTCAGCAAGATTGCTTTGCCATTGTCGCGCCTACTCCAGAAAGATGTGGATTTTGAGTTTGACAGTGAATGTGTGAAAGCTTTTGAAGAGCTAAGGAGAGTTCTTACCACGGCACCGATTGTGCGAGGCCCCAACTGGACGTTGCCATTTGAGATAATGTGTGATGCGTCAAACCATGCTGTAGGTGCCGCGCTTGCACAACGCGATGTAAACTCCCTTATGTCATTGCTTACTCTTCTAAAACACTGGATGCAGCACAATCCAACTATACCACTACTGAAAAAGAACTCCTAGCTATTGTTCATGCTTTAGATAAATTCATATCTTATTTGCTAGGATCAAAGATAGTGGTATACACGGATCATGCAGCCTTAAAGTACTTATTGACAAAGAATGAGTCAAAGCCTAGACTCATACGTTAGATCTTGCTTTTGCAAGAATTCGACATTGAGATTAGGGACCGGAGTGGATCTCAAAACTTGGTTGTGGATCATTTAAGCCGCAATGAGAATTTGAAATTTGATCCATTTCCGATCAATGACTCATTCCCGTTGGATAGTTCGCATGTTGTGTCGGATAGCTTTCCTTGGTTTGCCCCAATGGTGAACTACTTGGTTGTGAAAATCTTCCCTCCCAACTTTTCGAAAAACCAAAGGGACAAGTTAAGGAGTAATTCCAAATACTATATTTGGGATGACCATCACTTGTGGAAGAGGGGCGTGGACCAAGTAATTCGAAGATGTGTCCTGGAGTCAGAAATCCAACCAATTCTTAAAGCTTTCCATTCATCCGAATGTGGTGGCCACTTTGGCCCACAAAGGACCGCTAAAAAGGTGTTGGATTGTGGATTCTGGTGGCCAACCTTATTCAAGGATGCTAGCCGGTTATGTGTGTCTTGCCATCAGTGTCAGAAGTCGGGAAACACATCCCAAAGGGATGAAATGCCTCAGCAACCTATGTTGTTCTGTGAGATATTTGATATATGGGGCATTGAATTTATGGGACCGTTTCCCAACTCTAGTGGGTATCTGTATATTCTGTTACTGGTTGACTACATGTCAAAGTGGGTAGAGGCCATACCTACCCACCTTGACGACGCCAATACCGTTGTTTCTTTTATTAGGAATAACATTGTATGCCGTTATGGGTCGCCACGAGTAATCGTGAGTGACCAATGATCCCACTTTTGTAACAGGAAGGTAGAGGCATTGCTCAAGCGCTATGGAGTGTCGCATAAGGTTGCTACTGCTTATCATCCGCAAACAAATGGACAAGCAAAAGTGTCCAACCGGGAAATTAAGAGGATTTTAGAGAAAGTGGTCAATCCACAAAGGAAGGATTGGAGCCTCCGGTTAGGAGATGCACTATGGGCGTATAGAATGGCCTAAAGACTCCGATAGGGATGAGCCCCTTCCAGATCGTCTATGGTAAGGCATGCCACCTTCCGGTGGAGATTGAGCATCGAGCCTATTGGGCGGTAAAGTAGTGCAACATTGATTTAGCCAAGGCGGTGAAGCCAGGAAGTTACAATTAGAGGACCTTGAGTGTTTGAGGAACGAATCATATGAGAATGCCCGGATTTACAAAGAAAATACTAAAGCATTCCATGACCATCACATCCGGAAGAAGGACTTTCAAGAAGGTGATGAGGTCCTCCTCTACAACTCAAGGCTTCGATTCATGCCTGGAAAACTCCGTTCTAGATGGGAAGGACCTTTCAAGGTGAAGGAGATAAAGCCCTATGGAGTGGTGGAGTTGTTTGATCCCAAGAGTGAAGCAACTTTTAAAGTGAATGGACATAGAGTGAAGAAGTACCATGGCTACAAGCCCCCAAAAGAGCTAGAGGTGTTCCTATTGGAGGATGCACCAAGAAGAGAGGAAGCTTAAGAAAAGGACCGTCCAACTTAAGGACGTTAAAGAAAAGTGCTTGGTGGGAGGCACCCCACCGTGGTAAGATCTTTCTTGTGCATACCATCTAGTTTGTAACCTTGAATTTTTGTGAATTTTGTGATTTCTTGATGATTGATTAATTGCATAGGAATGCTAGTTTTATTCTTCTTGTGAATAGATAGGATGTTCATATAGTTTTCATCATTTTTCTATGGATGAATTGCTAAAGTAGGGAGAATGCTATGTTTTGGATAGTGCATGAAATTGTGAAGTATTCTCTTTGACTACTAGCTTAAGCCCCTACCAAGAATGTGTTAGAATAGGTCTTGTTATGTTGAAAAAAAAAAGTGAAGAGAAAAAGGAAAAATGGGCACCGACACGCCAGCGCACTGTGCGCACGTGCGCCGGTGGTGCATTTCCTACTCTTAGGCCAAAAACCCGAGAGTCATGCCCACTTCATGCACATCTCGCGCCAGGCATTCACGCGTCCGCGTACTTGCCGGCTGCGCGCACCATTGCAAATCACCCATCGACGCGCAAGCACACTGTGCGCGCACGCGCCGATGGCGTTATGTGGACTCCCTGGTACAAAAACCAGAGAGTTGTGCCACACTTGTGCCACTCTTGTGCCAGAACTGACACGTCTGCGGATTGCCTGCATCTGCGCCGGTCGCGAATTCCTTAAGGCACGCATCCGCGCAAGGTGTGCGTCCGCGCGCCTGCGCTACTCACCAACTCTGGTACAAATTCCAGAGACTCATGCCAACCTTGTGCCAGTCTTGTGCCAGGGACACAACGGACCTCGCGCGTGCGCACCACTGACGCCCACGCGTCCCTTGCCAAAACCTCACCGACGCGCCAGTGCACTATGCGCGCGCACGCCGGTTGCGCGAATTAGTTTTAAAGCTTCGCGCCTTGTTCTGTTTCCCTTTCTCACCTTCTTTTATATCTTCTTTCTTCTTCTTCCTTCTCCATCACCTCTTCTTTCTTCTTCTTCTTCCACTATCCACCACTACCGTCTCTGGCCACTCACCGGCGATGACCACCTCTTTTGGTGGCACTACATCTCTCCTATTTCTTTCTCATCTTCACAAAAGAAAATTCAACCTTGTTCTTTTCTACTTCTCAAGGTTCTACTTCTTCCATTTTTTCTCTTTTATTTTCTTTGCATTATCTCTTCTTCTAGTTAGATTCTTCTTGTTGCTTTACTTAATTTCTCTTTTAGTTGCATGATGATATTCCTTACCTTTTGTTTGCTTACTTTTCCTTTTCCTTATTTTTTCCATGGATGTTAAATTTGAGTTTAGTTTGCTTTAATAGATCTTTTGTCATTTTTTTTCCTTATCTTTGCCAATATGTGATGTTTATGTGATGATTGTTGTTTCATCTTGGGCTTTAAATTGATTGAGTATTTTATAATTGCTCTTTGCTTGATAATTACACACCAAGTGTTCGAGGAAATGCATCAATGCTATTTTGGTTTCTTTTAACAATGTGCTTTCAATTGGGTGCTTTCCCTTATTCACTTGTTGTCTTCTATACGCATTGAGTCCACTTTGCTTATTGATTAAATACTCATTGAACATGACTTGCCCTTTGTTATGGATGCTTGAGACTATCCTTCTCATGCCATTTTGCATGCTTCACATCTTCCTCACATCCCATGCCAAGTGTTATGACCCATGTGTTTATGATTAGATTATTGCAATGTTTCTTTTGGGCACTACCTTTCACTTGCATGTTTTTGTTAAAATGATTCTTTGGGTTTAATGTTTTCTTATTTCTCTTCTTTTCCCAGGATGGCCACCAAGAAAGGCAAGGAGAAAGCTCCAAGGAAACCGGCCGCAAAGAGGGCACCCCAAAGATCAACTTCTAAGGCGCACTCTTCATTAGGAGCCAAACCCCTATCCAAGAAGGCCAAGATACCCGCTCCTATTGATGAGAAAGAAAAGAGCAAACCGGCAAAGGATTCTTCAAGGTTTCCTAACCGCTTCTGTGAACTTGTGTTCCCCTCTATGATTGTTAGGAACTATCATCCTGAGCATCTACTCGCTCCGCCGGACAAGGTTGCTCCCTATATTCTATCCCGCATTGAACGGCGAAGATGAGAGTTTCTTTTGAGGAAACCAAGGGAAATCAATCTCTCTTAGGTGGAAGAATTCTACACTAACTACCATCTCTCCTCTCTTCAATCGGTATACATGCGCCGGAAGCAAGTCTCGGTTTCAGAAGAGGCTATTCAGCAAGTGCTTAATGTCCTACCGGTACCGAGTGACATGGATGGCTACCAAGAAGTCTTACGTCAGTGAGAAAAATTTGGATTTGATTGGGACTCAATCCTCCGAGTCATTGCTGAGCCAGAGACATTTTGGACCCAAGGTCGACTCCGGATGAGGCCTAAGTCCATCGACGCTCGCTTCCTCACTATAGAAGCTAGAGCTTGGGCCCAGATCCTATCCCACTATGTGCTACCTAGCACCCACAAGTCGTCCTTCACGGCGGATCTCGCCTTGCTTGTTTGGTGTGTTCTCACGGAGAGGCTGGTGAACATTCCGTTTCTTGTCAAGCAAGCGATGAGTCAAGTTCACGCCCGGGGTAATTTGCCATTTCCAGCATTGGTATCTGATTTAGTTGCTGCTGCGGGTGTTCCTTGGGAAGCCACGGATAGGAAGATTATAGTTCTGGCTAAGGGCGATGTGGTCCCAAGCGGAAAATACTTACATCTTCCTATGAACAACCCAAGCCTTGACATAGCCCTCCCATCTACTATACCTTCCACTTCATCACCACCACCACAGCAAAGATCCATACTTCAAAGGATAGAAGATCTACACTGGAAGCTTGATAGATATGAGCGGCGCAATCAACACCGATACACTTACATCAAGAAGCTTCTGCGTTGTGTTACCCCTAGCATGGAGGAGCCCGAAATATTCACATCCACCTCAAACCCAAGTGATGGGAGCTCTGAAGGAGAGGATAGTGACAGTTTCGGTCCCGACCGCCCTTTGCGCATTGTTCGTAGCACGGAGGACCGTGCTAAATTCTAAGTGTGGGGAGGTCGTTCGACCGATCTCCATGGGTAACAATCTCTTCCTTTCAATACCCATGGATTTATCTTTTGCTTAGTAGTTAGTACATTGTTAGTACATTGCATGTGTAGTTAGTTTTGCTTGTAAATACTCCTTGCATGATAGTTAATTTTTATAGAGTTGCTTGGTCAAAACAATAATTTCTTCCCCAATAAACTGTGTTTTGGGGTACCCTACCAAATTTTGAAAATTTTTTGCAGTAAACTTGCTTTAAGAATGTATTTTGGAACAAAGTGATTAAGCTAAGAACACAAGCATGTAAGTTTTGAGCCTATTGCATGGTTACATCTTCTAACCACTAATTCCCATTCTTGTGTGCATATCTCTCTCTCTATGATTGTGATCCTTGCTTTGTCTGATTCTATATGTCCATTACTTTGTGTATGAATGTATTTACATGATTGAGCCATCATTTCAACAGTCACTTTTCCCAATTGGCCTTAACCCTTTTATCTATCATAGCTAACCAATTTTGAGCCCATGATAAACTCTTTTTGTTCTTAAATAGAGCACATCAACAACCCTAAGCGAAAAACCATGAATGTCCCTAAATTTGGATCCTTGATTAACTTAGGTAAGCTAGGATGTATATCATTCAATTAGGAGGGTATACTTGGGAAATTTGGGTAGATATATAGGTGTATAATTGTAGTGTAATTGAAATTCTAGGATTTGGGAACATGCTCATATATTGAATGATTGAACTATATGCATTGAAACTTTTGAACACAAGGCCCCAAGAAAAGGGGATATATATATATACATAAAAAAAAACAAACAACAAAGCAATTAAAGGGGACAAAGAAACTCCAAGACAAAGTAACAAAAACAATGCATATGGAATGTGAATTGAAAAAAATGCATGAGTATGCAAAAAGTGAAACTCAAGGGTTGCTAGGTAATGTATTATAGTTGTATAAGTTGTTCTATGTGTCTAGTGGGATCCTAGGTTAATCAAGGACTCAAATTTTAAGCTCACTTGGCCATATACATCCTTAGCTTCACCCTAGCCCCGTTACAACCCATGAATAAGACCTCATGATACTTGTAAGCATGCATTAAGTAATTATTGATTGTTAGATGAAAGACAAATCTTGGAAAGCATGATTAGGAGAGGATTGAGCAACGAACCCTATACACTTGAGCGAATAGAGCGGATACACTTCCGGTGAGGGTTCGATGCTCAATTCTTTATTTTCGGCTTTCACAAGCGTTCATCTAGCAAGTTATATGCACTCCTTAGTGATGTTCAATTTGGTAGGATTCATGAGCTACATACTATTTTCACCCCATATGTTCACATATGTACTTGGAGGATAGATTTGCCCTTGACCAAGTAAGTAGATGATTTTACATTAGTTGCATGCACCCACTTAGGTAGTTTGTATTTCATAAACCCTTTCTCACCATGATCTTTAGTCTTTTTATTCTAAGCATGAGGACATGCTTGGTTTAAGTGTGGGGAGATTTGATAAACCCCAATTTTGTGGTTTATATTGTGTAGAATTTGGGGAGTTTTGTCAATATTTCTCACACTTATTCACAAGAAATGCATGGTTTTGTGTTCACTTCCTAATATTGCTCCATGATGAAAAACATGCTTATTTTGCCTTTCAATTGCCATATTTTAATCCTTTTCTATTGCCATTCGATGCCGTGATGTATTTGTTGTGTGATTTCAGGAATTATAGGGTAGGAATGGCCTAGAAGAGAGGAAGAAAGCATGCACAAAAGGAAGAAACATGAAGATTTGAATTTTGGAAAAATCAGCGTTGGCGCGCACGTGCACTCCACGCGCACGCGTGGATGAGGACGGCTGGAAACGGCGCGCAAGGATGGACGCATCCGCATGGATCAGAGGATTCCTATCGACGCGCACGCGCACATGGCGCGCACGCGCGGGAAGCTGCACGTGACCTCATTAAATAAAATCATGCCTGGCGATTTCTGAGGCTCATCCGGCCCAGATTCAAGCTATTTTTGCATGAAAAAGACCCAAGGATGCTAGGGGGAAAGGGGGGATCATTCAATTTACACTAAGACACAATTTTAGCTAGTTTTTGGGTTCTTTGTTCTTCTAGAGAGAGAAACCCTTGTTCCTCTCTAGATCTAGTTTTAATTTGATATTCCCTTGTTGAATTCTGAATTGGATCTTGTTAATTACTAGTTTTGGTAGTTTAATTTGAATTCCTTAGTATAATTTTGCTTAGATCTTGTGTTAGTTTTATGAATTCTTATCAATTGTCATCTTATACCCATTTTATGAATGTTGTGAATCTTGCTTTTTGATGTTACATTGTTGATTTCTATGATTAATTGTGTTGTTTGGATGATTGTATATTGACAATTTTTAGTGGGTACTTGTTAATTTCAATTTAATTGCAATTTGAACATGTCTTTTATTAATGCTTACCAAGTGTTTGATGAATTGTTTACCTTGATTATGGAGTAGTTCTTTTCACTCTTGGCCTAGGCTAAGGGAATTGGGTAAACTTGAGTCATTGGGTCTAATGGATTTGATTATTTGGGAGCCCTTAGTGGTCAATTTGATAACCATTGACGCTAACCTTCTATTAAGTCAATTAGTAGTGAGGTTAGAACTTATGGGTTGATGTTGACCAAACCATTTGACGTACTTCAAGTATAGAAGTAGACTTAATGAGTTTGGTTCCTCATAATTGTCAAGATATGATTATTAGACAAGGATGGTGACCCCAATTCCCATACCTAGCCAAGAGTTGCTTTTATCATTCCTATTTGAAAACCAAAATTCTTAATTACTTGACTTAGTTATAGCTACTTGTTTAGTTTAGAATAGAAT
The DNA here is from genome assembly GCF_003086295.3 of Arachis hypogaea. NCBI lineage: Eukaryota > Viridiplantae > Streptophyta > Magnoliopsida > Fabales > Fabaceae > Arachis > Arachis hypogaea. Next base: position 67,294,514 of record NC_092054.1, on the reverse strand, counting down.
CATATTGGATGTTACTTTGTTAGTTTGGAATTGCTCATGTCTTGCTTAGTTATCTGAATTAATTTCTTGCATTTTAAGATTGCTTGCTTTTTAAGATTCCCATTTTATTTTCTTTCTCATGACATGCAACCCCAGAATTCTAACCAATATTGAAGCACATGTTTTCCCATTCCTTGTGAGACGACCCGAGGTTTGAATACTTCGGTTATTTCTATTAGGGTTGAACTTGTGACAACCAAATCCCTCTCTAAATTTGATCCTCGAGGCTTGTTATCGGTAGAGCTATACTTGCAATGCAACTTTATTGAAAGATTCTCTACCGACATAGTCCACGAGCGTGCATCAATCCTTGTGGCTCCTTCCATCTGTGATTGTTTCGACCTTGATGCATGTTCCTGTTATAGCTTCCATTCCTTTCAACAACATTAAAACCAAACTCAAAGCGACGGGAGTGAGAACTCATAGTAGTTAATAAAAATTAAAAACAAAAATAAAAATAAATAAACAAGCAAAATAAAATATTTACAATAACCAATAATAAGGCACACAATTGCAATTCCCCGGCAACGGCGCCATTTTGACGATCGGATTTTCTGTCAGTAAAGAATTTCACAAATAAATTCTCGTTGTAAGTATAGTTCTAAACCAACAAAGAATCCTTTCGTACATAGATTTTGGTTGTCACTAAAGCAAACCCAATAAAATTTATAACCGAAGTATTTAAACCTCGAGTCGTCTCTCAAGGAATTGCAGGGAAGTATGATTTATTATTGGTTATGGAAAAAGGTATATTTTTGGGATTTTGAAATAGGGAACAGGAAAATAAATTGGCAGGAAATTAAATTAATAACTAGAAAAACTCTTGGCAAGGTATGAGAACTGAAAATCCCATCCTAATTATCCTTATCAAGTGTGATGAGAATTGTTTTTTGCTCCCACTTAGTTAACCCTTACTAAACAAAGGAAAGTCAAGTGGACTAATCAATTTGATTCCTCAAGTCCTAGTCAACTCCTATGGAAAGACTAGCTTTAGAGGGATCCAAATCAATCAGCAAATTCCAATTTTCAATCAACAGCTGAGTTTGACAACTCAAGTATCACCAATTACTCAACCAAAGCCAAAAGGAGAAAAATCCAAATTATTTATTTCATAAATAAAAGAAAGCAATCATAAATCTGAAATACCTCAATTTATATTAAATAGAAAATCAAATTAAACATAGGAATCCATAAGCCAATTTGGCAACATAAGTAATTAACAAGAGAATAAATAAACTAGAAAGCTAGAACAAATAAAAGTAGAAGAGAAATTAAATTAAAGGAACGTTGAACCTGGCATTGAAGAGAAACAATCCTAACACTAAGAGAAATCCTAATTCCTAAAACCTAGAGAGAGGAGAGAACCTCTCTCTCTAGAAAAATACATCTAAAAACCTAAAATTCTCCCTATTGAATGAATGATGATTGAATAATTTGATTCCCTCATTCTCCAGGCTCTATTCTGTGTTTCTTGGCTTAGATTTGGGCCGAAAAAGGGCCCAAAAATCGCTGGGGGCAAATTCTGCAGCTTTCTGCACGTGGCGTCTGTGACGCGAACGCGTAGGTCATGCGTGCGCGTCATTGGGAGATTTTCCTTGTCATGTGTATGCGTCTGTGATGCGTACGCGTCGTTTAATTTGTGATCTGTGCCAGGCAAGCGTCCGCGTCATCCATGCGTGCGCGTCGCTGCCATTTTCTCCAAAACTCTATTTTGTGCGTTCCTTCCATTTTTGCATTTTTCTTCTCTGTCTTCTAAGCCATTCCTGCTCTATAAAGCCTGAAAATACTTAACACACAGATCACGGCATCGAATGGTAATAAAGGGTAATTAAAATTAACATTTTTAAGGCATAGGAAACATGTTTTCACATATATCATAGAATAAGGAAGGGATTGTAAAACCATGCAAATTATATGAATAAGTGGATGAAGAATTTGATAAAAACACTCAATTGGGCAAAAGATAAATCATAAAATAGTGGTTTATCAAGCACAAATTGGGAGACAATCTTGAAACCTTGCTATTTCATTGAATAAATGTGGGTAAAAGGTTATAAAATCCCCTAAATCAAGCAAAAGATAAACCCTACAAATGGGGTTTATCAACCTCCCCACACTTAAACCAAGCATGTCCTCATGCTTAAACCAAGAGTGAAGTAAGGGTATGGCATTTATTCAATGAAAACTCACTAAATGCAATCTACCTATATGCAACTATCTACATGAATGCACTTGCTTGGTCAAAATAAATCAATTCCCAAGAGAACATATATGCACAAGGGCTCGGGACTAGCAAGTCTAACCCACAATTGAATTGAGCTATTAAATATTTTTACAAACTTGCGTGAAGAATGATGATCATAGGTGAAATCATGTAGTTGAGCATCAAACCCTCACCGGATGTGTTTGCACTCTATTCGCTCAAGTGTTTAGGGTTGATTCACTCAATTCTCCCCTAATCATGCTTTCCAAGATTTGTTTTTCATCTAACAATCAACATTTACTCAATGCATGCATGCAATTATCATGAGGTCTTTTCTTTAAGTTGTAATGGGGCTAGGGTCAAGGTAGGATGCATATTTGGTCAAGTGGACTTGAAATTTGAATCTTTGATAAGCATAAACTCCCCTCCTAACCTATGACATCCTATACAATTCAAAACTAACCTAACTACCCATTTTTCACTTTTTCACATACTCATGCATTCTTTCCTTGATCACAACACTTATGCATTGATCTTTATTGAGCTTCACTTTGCTTTGGGGCATTTTGTCCCCTTTTTATTCCTTTCTTTTTCTATTTTTTTCTTCTTTTCTTTTCTTTTCCATACTCTTCTTTTTTGTTTCTTTTTCTTTTTCTTTTGTTTTTCTCATTTCATTTTTTTCTTTCTTTCAAACTATATACAGGAACATCAATGCATAAGGTCTATACATTTTAATTATCACATGAGCATGCACCCAATTCCCCATATTTACAATAAAAATACAAAACTACCCTTTTATTCACCCAATGTCCCAAGATTTCTCACACTTGAATGATACACACACACTAGCCTAAGCCAATCAAAGATCCAAATAAGAACTTTTATTGTTTTTCACTTCAAGGCTTGTAATATGCTAAATTAAGAACAAAGAGGGTTGAACGTAGGCTCAAAATTGGCTAACAATGGATGATAAGAGGTAAGGCTATTTGGGTAAGTGAGCTAAATTAAATAATGGCCTCAATCATATAAATGCATGAATACATAAAATAATGGACATAAAGAATCAAACAAATCAAAGATTACAATCATAGAAAGAGAATAGTTCACACAAGAAGGAAAAATAAGTGGTTATAAGATGTAACCACACCATTAGGCTCAAATCTCACTTGCTTGTGTTCTTTGCTCAAAACATGTTCCACAATATATATATTTCAAGCAAGTTTAATGAAAAGTTTTCACTCAAATCAATTGGTACCCTATAGATATAAATCTTGAAAAATTTCATTATTTTGACTAAGCTTATTGTGTGTATATATGCAAAATAAGAAAATGCAAGTAAAAATCCTAAAAACCTAAAATGAAATGCAAAAGTGTTGGGATTAGAAATTTGTCACCTAAAATCGCCGATTGGTCGGACGATCTCTCCACACTTCAAAGTTTGCACCGTCCTCGGTGTATTCAAAGATGAGCAAGGGGGTACGGTGAATTTCCGGATTGCCACCTTCAGCTGGTAGGTCAACCGGTTGTTGCATGTTCTTTCTTCCACTTTTGTTTTGTTTTCTTTTTTGCTTGTGGTGCATCAATCATGAAAAAAAATAGAAAATAACACCATAAGATGGGAAATTACAAAAGCATGGAAGTATACATTGTTGGAATGAGGTCATAATCATTAGAATTGAGTGAGTGGATTAGTGTGACATTAATGACAAATAAGTGTGTGAATTTTAAATTACGCGGTTTAGAACCACATTAGCATAAAAAGCGATGTCACAAAAGAAGCATGCACTTTACTCATTCTAGTGTGCTTAAGATGCTCTAAGTGAACTTGTAAGGTAAAACAAGCATTAAAGAAGCATGAGAGCATTCAAGCTAAAAGCATATGGATGCATATGATCATGAAGCATAATGCATTAAAGTAAATGCACAACATCCATCAAGAAATTGCCTAATCGAGGAAAAGGGTTCAAATCACATGGTGGTTAGCTACAACATGCAATTCACGAAGAGTTACAAGCTCGAAGGCAATTCAACTTAGTTGGTATTCTCAAAATTAAGCATGAAGAACTTAAAACCAAGTAGCAACAAGTAACCTCAATCAAGGAATCCAACAAAGATTATTCAAAGACAATTATGTTAAAATAGCATTTAGGCAATAAAAGGCCGCAATGCATAGTAAACAAAATCAATAATCCAACACTTATAATGAAAAGAGAGAAAATGAAATGAAAACTATACTAAAACTAACTAATTAACTAACTAACTAACTAAAATAAATGGTTATCAATGGTGTCCGGAAGTGTTGGATGAGGGGTAGAAGAAGGGAAGAAGAAAAGAGAAGGAAAGAAATGGAAAGAAGAGGAGAAAAGAAATGTAGTGAAGGAAGGGCATCCACGCGTACGCGTGCATGGCGCGCGCGTGTGGGTGGTGGTGCAATGGACGCGATGCGTACGTGTACGTGGCGCGTCCGCGTCGATGGCTTATTTCGAGAGTGGCGCGTATGCATCGTGTGCGTGTATGCACGAGTTGGTTTGTGCCTCAGGCATAGTGCTAGCGCAGCGTAGGCACAACTCTCGGGTCAATGTATGGAGGAATGAAATCTTGTAATCCACGCGTACGCGTACATGGCGCGTCCACGTGGAGGGGCAAAAATGCTTGATGCACGCGTACGCATGCAGTGCGCAAACGCGTGGATGGTGCTCTGTTTTTCCAAGTTTTTTCTATGTTTTTGCACAAATCCAAGCATTCCAAACCTCTAAACAGTTACCAGAAGACCCTAAAACCTTATTTAACATACTAAACTACCAAATAAACTCAACAAACAAAACAAAACATGAATTTAACTAATTCTATCAATATTTACAAAAGAAAAAGTGAAAATATATTACCATGGTGGGGTGTCTCCCACCTAGCACTTTTGTTTATTGTCCTTAAGTTGGACTTATGGGGAGCTCCTCTCAAGGTGGCTTGTGATTGAAGCTATCCTTGAACATCAACCAATGCTTGAGTCTCCAATAAGCTCCATTCTTTAATTTTAATATCTTCAAGCTTTGATGGAGTTCTTTACAAACCGTGAGCTCCCAAATTTGATCTTCCTTGTGTGATCCAGGATCCCACACTTTGTTTTGACACCCGTCCTTAAATTGGTCATCATTATTCCATCCGGGTGGCATAACATTAGAATTCTCAAAGAAGCTTCCAAACAACTTCCTAGATCCATGCAATTTGGTTCTCCACCAATCATTACTATACAACTTTGCGCATGCAACCATCATGAACTTAGAATGATGTTTCCAACCACTACACAACTCTCTTCTACTTTTAACTCTACAAATAGCTCTAAGTTGACCATCATTTTCAATCAAACCATATTCAAGTGAGAAAGTAAAGCTTAGGGATAAGAATTTTACCCACTTGAATATTGTGTAGGATGGTGACTTAGGAAGGGGTAGTCCCAATAATCTTGCAAGCTCCACTCCTTTGTGCTCTTCCTTGAATATCTCCACCTCTTCGCAAGCTTCTTCAATTTCAACATTTTTCCCTTTATCACTTGGCTTGGTGTTGTCTTCAAGAACTTCGATTTCTTGCCCAATGGGAGGTGATTCAATTTTGGATAGGAATTCATTGATGAATGAATCTCTTGATCAACCTCTTCATATTCTTCAATTTTGATATACACCATGTCCGCTTTTTCCCCTTGGTAGCTCTCTTCCAATTCACTCGCTTCCTCGTTGTTCACCAAGGGTATGGGGGGTTGTGCATATTCTTCTATAATTTTAACTTCATATCCAATAGGAAAGGATTCAATTGTAGATAGAAATTCATCCATGATTGAATCCATCTCTTGATAAACCTCATTCAAGTCTCCAACTATGATATGCCTTGGAGGTTGCGTACCCTCCTCAACATCAATATCAAGCTTCTTCGAAGAGTGCTCCACGATGCTACATTCCCATGGACTTTCAACATCTCCTAAATATTCAACCACTTCTTTCTTTTCTTCGATAACCATAGGTTCCTCCAATTGCTCTAATACAAAATAACATCTCTCATTTCCTACCGGAGTTTCCAATCTCTCCTTCTTGACATGATCTTCAATTGATTCTTCACATGTGGCTATGGAAGCACCTTGAGTGTTCAAGTATTGGTAGGCTAAAGTATGCACTACCTTGGTCAAGTTAGTCACAAACTCTAGGGTGTTCCTTTGCATATCCGCTTGTCCTTAAAGTAGCAAGGTAAGAGAATCATCTATTGGGGCTTGGGATAGATAAGAGGGTTCATCATTTTGGAGAGAGGGTTCATAGTGGGAAGGTGGTTCTTCTTGGTAAGGGTATGGAGATGGTGAGTATTGAGGTGGTTCATGGTAGTAATCTTGATAGGGTTGTGGTGGTTCTAAAGGTTCTTGCTCATAATGGTCATGAGAATATGGTATGAGTGATTGGTCATATGGTGGATATGGGTCATAGAGATGTGCTTGGTATGGAAAGGCTTGTGAGTATGGTTGAGGTTCATGTTGAGGATAAGAGTCATAGGCATATGATGATGGTAATTGATTGTCATAAAAGGATTCACCATAGCCATTGAATTGACATGCATTAGGATAGTAATTATACCTATACTTATTCGGAGGTTATTGCCAATAGGAGTGATCGATTCCTTGAGACTCCTCCCATCTTTGTTGGTCCCATCCTTGATACATGTTATCATTAAAGTCCACATTTCCTACAACATGGTGAGAACCAAACTCATAGCCAAGAGGGTGAGAATTCATGATAGCAAAGACAAAAATGAAGGCACAAAAACAAGAAGATAAAATCTAACTACTAAATCAAACAAGCAAGCTATTCAGAATATTCACATATGTACAATAACCAATAACACAATACCATTGCAATTCCCCGGCAACGGCGCCATTTTGATGATTGGATTTTTGTGTGGTCTAGAATTCACAATAAATTCTCGTTGCAAGTATAGTTTCTAAACCAATCAATAATCCTTTCATACAAAAATTTGTTTGTCACAAGTACAAACCCCTAAAATCTATAAACTGAAGTATTTAAATCTCGGGTCATTCTCCCTAGAAATTGCGATAAAGTGTCTTGTTATTGGTTATGAGGTATGTTTTAGGGTTTTTGGGATATGAGACATGAAATGTAAATGGCAATGAAAATGAACTAACAACTAATAAAGGTCTTGGCAAAGTTTGGTGGTCAAGGATCTCTATCCTAATCACTAACCTCAACATGAGAATTGGCAAGGATCAATCCCATTAAGTCATCCTCTAACTAGTAGTAAAGGAAAGTCAAATGAGCTATATCAATCCAAGTCCATAATTCCTAGTTCTCCACCAATTCAATTAGTAAGATCTAGCATTAATGGCTCCCAATCATTAATTACTTGGACATTAGTAACTCAAGAGTTTCTAAGTTACCTTCCCAAGCCAAGAGCATAAAATTCTACTCTAAAATCCAACCAAGCATTTTATCAAACACTTGGAAGGCACAAAAGGAAAGCATAGTAAAATTGCAAAGAATGTAAATCTACACTACTCAATTGCAAGAAATTAAACAACAACAAATCAAATGAACAATAAAGGAACATAAAAACATAAATTGCATTAAAAGAAAAAGGAAGGAACAAAAGTGCATCAATATAAAAGTAGAGAATTACAAGAATTAAATGCTAAACTAGAGAGAAGAAATGTAGAAGAAGAAGAAATACAAAAGGAAAAGTAAATCAAAGCATGAAATTAACCTAGATCTAAGAAATTCTAATCTAGATCTAACCTACGCCTAATTCTAGAGAGAAGAGAGAGCTTCTCTCTCTAGAAACTAACTAAAGCATGATAAAACTAAAATAAAACTCCCTAACTAACTAGATGTCCCATCCCTCTTCAATCCTTGGGTTAAATAGCATCAGAAATGAGTTAGATTGGGCCAAAAATGCTTTAGAATTCGCTGGCCATGAGTTTGCATTTAGTGAATCACGTGCAACATCGGCATGTACACGTATAGTGTGCGTGCACGCCCATAAACACGATGAAACTATGGCAAATCTTATATCATTTTGAAGCCTCAGATGTTAGCTTTCCAACGCAACTAGAACCGCATCATTTGGACCTCTGTAGCTCAAGTTATGGGCGATTAAGTGCAAAGAGGTCGGCTTGACAGCTTTGTAATTCCTTCATTTCTTCATGAGTTCTCCATTTCTACATGCTTTTCCTTCATACCCTCAATCCAATCCTTGCCTCCTAAATCTGAAATCACTTAAAAAAAATATCAAGGTACCTAATGGAATTAAGGTGAATTAAATTTAGCTAATTAAGGACCTAGAAAGCATGTTTTCACACTTAAGCACAAATTGGGAGACAATCATGAAACCATGCTATTTCATTGAATAAATGTGGGTAAAAGGTTATAAATCCCTTAAATCAAGCACAAGATAAACCCTACAAATGGGGTTTATAAACCCGGCAACGGCGCCATTTTGATGAACGGATTATTGATGGTCTAAAATTCACAATAAATTCTCGTTGCAAGTATAGTTTCTAAACCAACAATAATCCTTTCATACAAAAATTTTGTTTGTCACTAGTACAAACCCCTAAAATCTATAAACCGAAGTATTGAACCTCAGGTTGTTCTCCTTAGGAATTGCAATAAAGTGTCCTTGTTATTGGTTATGAGTTGTATTTTGGGGTTTTTGAGATAATAGGCAAGAAACATAAATGGCAAGGAAAATAAACTAACAACTAACAAAGCTCTTGGCAAGGAATGAGAATTAGAAGTTCCATCCTAGTCATCCTTCTCAATTGTGACCACAATTGTTCATTGTTACCACTTAGTTAACCTCTAACCATGGAGGAAGTCAAGTGAATGAATTAACTTGATTCCACAAGTCCTAGCCAACTCCCAAAGGAAACACTAGCTTTAGTGGTATCCAAATCAATTAGCAACTTCTAATTATCAATCAACAAAGGAATTAGATAACTCAAGCGTCACTAATTACTCTACCAAATCCAAGAGGAGAAAATTCTATACTAAAATCCAACCAAGCATTTCATTAAACACTTGGAAGGCACAAAAGGAAAGCATAGAAAATCTACAATAAGAATGAATTCTAACAACAATTGGATGCAAAGAATTAACAACAACAATTAAAGAAAACAAGATCTACATGAATTACCTCAAATTGCATTAAAGAAAAACAGAAGGAACAAGAGTAGATCTACAACAAAATATAGAAGCAACATAAAGGAAATTACAACAAAAGAATAGAAGAATGATGATTGCAACAACAAAGAATTAAGAAGAAGAAGTAGAAGAAAGCATGAATTGAACCCTAGATCTAAGATTATTGAACTAAACCTAAACCTAATCCTAATTCTAGAGAGAAGGGAGAGCTTCTCTCTCTAGAAACTAACTAATCCTAATCCTAGTGTGTATTATGTGTTGTCAATGATGTGAATGATGATTTTCCCTTCAATCCTTGGTCCTTATATGCATTTTGGGCACGTTTTCAATTTAAAAATCACGTGCGCCCACTGATGAGCGGATAATTTATACGTGTTTTGGCATTGTTTTTAGTATGTTTTTAGTATATTTTAGTTAGTTTTTATTATATTTTTATTAGTTTTTAAATAAAAATCACTCTTCTGGACTTTACTATGAGTTTGTGTGTTTTTCTGTGATTTTAGGTATTTTCTGGCTGAAATTGAGGGACCTGAGAAAAAATCTGATTCAGAGGCTGAAAAAGGATTGCACATGGTGTTGGATTCTGACCTCCCTGCACTCAAAGTGGATTTTCTGGAGATACAGAAACCCAATTGGCACGCTTTTAATTGCGTTGAAAAGTAGACATCCTGGGATTTCCAGCAATATATAATAGTCCATACTTTTTCCGAGATTTGATGGCCCAAACAGGCGTTCCAAGTCAGCTCAAGAATTCTGGCGTTTAACACCAAAACTGGCACAAAAGCTGGAGTTAAACGCCCAAACTGGCACAAAAACTGGCGTTTAACTCCAAGAAAAGTCTCTACACGAAAATGCTTCAATACTCAGCCCAAGCACACACCAAGTGGGCCCGGAAGAAGATTTTTGCATTAATTACTGATTTCTGTAAACCCTAGCCTACTGGTTTTCTATAAATAGGACCTTTTGCTATTGTATTTTACATCTTGGGACGTTTAGTCCTTAGACCTTTGAGGCTGGCCATTCGGCCATGCTTACACTATTTGTTCTTATGTATTTTCAACGGTGGAGTTTCTACACCCCATAGATTAAGGTGTGGAGCTCTGCTGTTCTTCATGAATTAATACAAAGTACTATTGTTTTTCTATTCAACTCAAGTCTATTTCTTCCCCAAGATATTCATTCGTTCTTCAACTTGATGAATGTGATGATCCGTGACACTCATCATCATTCTCACCTATGAACATGTGCCTGACAACCACCTCTGTTCTACTAGCAATGGCTTGAATGCGTATCTCTTGGGTTTCTAATTTAAGATTGGAACCTTCGTTGTATAGGCTAGAATTATTGACAGCCATTCCTGAGATCCGGAATGTCTAAACCTTGTCTGTGGTATTCTGAGTAGGATCTGGGAAGAAAAGACTATGACGAGCTTCAAACTCGCGATTGTGGGGCGTGTGACAGACGCAAAAGGATCAATGGATCCTACTTCGACATGATCGAGAACCGACAGCTAATTAGCCGATGTTGTGACAGAGCATCAGGACCATTTTCACTGAGAGGATGGGATGTAGCCATTGACAACGGTGATGCCCAACATAAAGCTTGCCATGGAAAGGAGTATGAATGATTGGAAGAAGGGAATAGGAAAGCAGAGGTTCAAGGGGAACAAAGCATCTTTATACGCTTATCTGAAATCCACCAATGAATTACATAAGTATCTCTATCTTTATTTTATGTTTTATTTTCATCACCATAAACTCCATAACCATTTGAATCCACCTGACTGAGATTTACAGGATGACCATAGCTTGCTTCAAGCCGATAATCTCCGTGGAATCGACCCTTACTCACATAAGGTTTATTACTTGGACGACCCAGTGCACTTGCTAGTTAGTTGTGCGGAATTGTGACAAAGTTTGATTCACGTTTGAGAGCTCCAAGTCCTTTGGCGCCATTGTTGATGATCACAATTTCGTGCACCAAGTTTTTATCGCCGTTGCCGGGGATTGTTCGAGTTTGGACAACTGACGGTTCATCTTGTTGCTTAGATTAGGTATCTTTTCTCCAGAATTTTTAAGAATGAATTCTAGAGTTTCAACGTGATGTTCCCACCATCACAAAAGCTGATTGATTCTCATCAATTTAGCTATTGAATGTAATGTCCTACTGAAGCTTGGCCAAACATGTCTAATCCTTTTTAGAGTGAAGCTTTAGACTAACATTGCATGATTCCTGGAATTCTTATTAAAAGTTTTGATTCTCTTTATTTTCTTTTTCATATAAGTTTCGAAATTCACAAAAAAATTTATAAAACCATAAAAATAAAAAATTATTTTATGTTTCTTGTTTGAGTCTAGTATCAATTTTTAAGTTTGGTGTCAATTGCATTCTTCTTGCATTTTTCGAAAACATGCAATATGTTCTTCATTAATCTTCAAGTTGTTCTTGATGATTTCATTGCTCTGATCTTTAAATTCTTTTGTTTTGTGTGTTTTATTGTTTTTCATATGCATTCTCAATTTCTTAGTGTCTCTTATATGAAAATTTTTAAGTTTGGTGTCTTGCATGCATTGTTTATTTGATCTTAGTTGCATTTTTATTGTTTCTTATCATTAAAAATTCAAAAAAATATTTTCAAAATTATGTCTTCTCAAGTCAATAATACAGAGAATTGAAGATTCAGAACATTCAGCAGAGGAATCAAACAGAAAAAGCTGGGCGTTCAAAACGCCCAGTGAAGAAGGAAAACTGGTGTTTAAACGCCAGCCAGGGCACCTGGCTGGGCGTTTAACGCCCAAAAAGGTAGAGTTTTGGGCGTTAAATGCCAGAATGGGCACCATTCTGGGCGTTTAATGCCAGGATGACACTAGAGGGAAGATTTTGTTTTTAATTCACATTTTTTTCAAGTTTTCATAATTTTTCAAAATCAAATCTTTTTCAAATCATATCTTTTCAATCATATCTCTTTCAAAATTAATTTCTTTCCATTTTATATTTATTTTTACTATTTTCAAAAATCCTTGCTATAATTAAAGATTTACTTCAAAATTTTCAAGTTGTTACTTGCCTATTAAGAAAGGATCAAACTTTAAATTTTAAAATCATATCTTTTAATTTCTTGATAGTTAAGTAATCAACTTTAATTTTAAAAATTTTCTTTTTCTAAATTGATTTTCAATCATATCTTTTCAAACATATCTTTTCAATCACATCTTTTTCAAAATTAATTTTTTTCAATCATATCTTTTTCTAATTTCAAAATCTTTTTCAAAAATCACTTTATTTCTTTCCCAATCTTAGTTTTCGAAAATCTCAATCAAATTTTCAAATTTCTTTTTAATTATTTCAAAATCTTTTTAAATTATTTTCGAAAATTCTTCCCCTCTTCTCACATCCTTCTATTTAAAGGACTAAGACTCCTCATCAAGGTGCAATTCGAACTATGTCCCTCTTGATAAGTTCGAATTCCCTCTTCTCCACCTCCTCCTTCTATTCTTCTTTTCCTCTGACACCTCAAGAAATCTCTATACTGTGACATAGAGGATTCCCTATTTTCTTGTTATCTTCTCTTTCATATGAGCAGGAACAAAGATAAAGGCATACTTGTTCAAGCTGATCCTGAACCTGAAAGGACCTTGAAGAGAAAGCTAAGAGAAGCTAAAGAACAATTCTCTTTATAGGGCCTAACAGAACTCTTCAAAGAAGAAGAAACCATGGCAGCCGAAAACAACAACAATGCCAACAATGCAAGGAAGGTGCTTGGTGACTTTACTGCACCTACTCCTGATTTCTATGGGAGAAGCATCTCTATCCCTGCCATTGGAGCAAACAACTTTGAGCTTAAGCCTCAATTAGTTTCTCTAATGCAACAGAATTGCAAGTTTCATGGACTTCCATTGGAAGATCCTCATCAGTTCTTAGCTGAGTTCTTGCAAATCTGTGACACTGTCAAGACCAATGGGGTTGACCCTGAAGTCTACAAACTTATGCTTTGTCCTTTTGCTGTAAGAGACAGAGCTAGGACATGGTTGGATTCACAACCTAAAGAAAGCCTGAACTCTTGGGAAAAGCTAGTCAATGCCTTCTTGGCAAAGTTCTTTCCACCTCAAAAATTGAGTAAGCTTAGAGTGGAAGTCCAAAGCTTTAGACAGAAGGATGGTGAATCCCTCTATGAAGCTTGGGAAAGATACAAGCAATTGATCAGAAGGTGCCCTTCTGATATGCTTTCTGAATGGAGTATCATAGGTATTTTCTATGATGGTCTGTCTGAACTATCCAAGATGTCATTGGATAGCTCTGCTGGAGGATCTCTTCATCTGAAGAAGACGCCTGCAGAAGCTCAGGAACTCATTGAAATGGTTACAAATAACCAATTCATGTACACCTCTGAAAGGAATCCTGTGAATAATGGGTCAACTCAGAAGAAAGGAGTTCTTGAGATTGATACTCTGAATGCCATATTGGCTCAGAATAAAATATTGACCCAACAAGTCAATATGATTTCTCAGAGTCTGTCTAGAATGCAAGCAGCAACAGGCAGTACTAAGGAAGCCTCCTCTGAAGAAAAAGCTTATGATCCTGAGAACCCAGCAATGGAATAGGTGAATTACATGGGAGAACCCTATGGAAACACCTATAATCCTTCATAGGGAAATCATCCAAATCTATCATGGAAGGATCAACAGAGACCTCAACAAGGTTTCAACAATAATAATGGTGGAAGAAACAGGTTTAGCAATAGCAAGCCTTTTCCATCACCTTCTCAGCAACAGACAGAGAATTCTAAGCAAAGCCACTCTGACATAGCAACCATTGTCTCTGATCTAATCAAAACCATTCAAAGTTTCATGACTGAAACAAGGTCTTTCATTAGAAATTTGGAGGGACAATTGGGTCAGCTGAGTAAGAAAATTACTGAACTCCCTCCTAGTACTCTCCCAAGCAACACAGATGAAAATCCAAAGAGAGAGTGCAAGGCCATAAACACGTCTCACATGGTCGAACCTGGAGAGGAGGAAGAGGCAGTGATCTCCACTGAAGAAGACCTCAATGGACGTCCACTGACCTCCATGGAGTTCCCTAATGAGGAACCATGGGAATTTGAGGCTCACACTGAGACCATAGAGATTCCATTAAATTTACTTCTGCCTTTCATAAGCTCTGATGAATATTCTTCCTCTGAAGAGGATGAAGATGTCACTGAAGGGCAAGTTGCTAAGTACCTTGGAGCAATCATGAAGCTAAATGCCAAGTTATTTGATAATGAGACTTGGGAGAATGAACCTCCATTGCTCATCAAAGAACTAGATAACTTGACTAAGCAGAGATTACCTCAAAAGAGACAGGACCCTGGAAAGTTCTCAATCCCTTGTACCATAGGCACCATGACCTTTGAGAAGGCTCTGTGTGACCTAGGGTCAAGCATAAACCTTATGCCTCTCTCTGTAATGGAGAAGATAGGGATCATTGAGGTACAAGCTGCAAGAATCTCACTAGTGATGGCAGACAATTCAAAGAAACAAGCTTTTGGACTTGTAGAGGATGTCTTGGTAAAGGTTGAAGACCATTACATCCCTGCTGATTTCATAATCCTAGAGACTGGGAAGTGTATGGATGAATCCATCATCCTTGGCAGACCCTTCCTAGCCACAGCAAAAGCTGTGATTGATGTTGACAGAGGAGAATTGATCATTCAAGTGATTGGAGACTCCCTTGTGTTTAAAGCTCAAGGATATCTCTCTGTCACCATGGAGAGGAAGCATGAAGAGCTTCTCTCAACACAGAGTCAAACAGAGCCCCCACAGTCAAACTCTAAGTTTGGTGTTGGGAGGCCACAACCAAACTTTAAGTTTGGTGTTGAACCCCCACATTCAAACTCTAAGTTTGGTGTTGGAAGGTTCCAACATTGCTCTGAACATCCGTGAGGCTCCATGAGAGCCATTGTCAAGCTATTGACGTTAAAGAAGCGCTTGTTGGGAGGCAACCCAATTTTTACTTATCTATGTTAAATTTCTATTTTCTTTTGTTATTTTATGTTTTCTGTAGGTTGATGATCATGTGAAGTCACAAAAATAATTGAAAAAATCAAAAACAGAAGGAAAAACAGAATGAAAAATAAAACACCCTGGAGGAGACAGTTTCTGGCGTTTAAACGCCAGTAAAGGTAGCAGAATGGGAGTTAAACACCCAGTCTGGCACCATTCTGGGCGTTTAATGCCAGAAAAGGGCACCAGATTGGCGTTTAACACCAGGAATGGGCAAGAAGCTGGCGTTAAACGCCAGAAATGGGTAGCAGCCTGGTGTTTAACGCCAGGATTGGCAGTAAAGGGCGTTTTACACGCCACTTGGTGCAGGGATGAGATATCCTTGACACCTCAGGATCTGTGGACCCCACAGGATCCCCACCTACCCCACCACTCTCTCTCTTCTTTACCCATTCACCAATCACCTCAATACCTCTTCCCCAAAAAACCCTCACCTATTATATCCCACCATTCTCTTCACCACTCACATCCATCTTTCATAAAACCCCACCTACCTCACCATCCAAATTCAAACCACTTTCCCTCCCAAACCCACCCTCTATAGCCGAACCATACACACCCCTCTCACTCCTATATAAACCCATCTTTACTCCTTCATTTTCACACAACCTAAACACCACTTCTCCCCCTTGGCCGAAACACAAAGCCCACTCCATCTCCTCTATTTCTTCTTTTTCTACTCTTTTCTTTCTTCTTTTGCTCGAGGACGAGCAACCTTCTAAGTTTGGTGTGGTAAAAGCTAAAGCTTTTTGTTTTTCCATAACCATTTATGGCACCAAAGGCCGGAGAAACCTCTAGAAAGAGGAAAGGGAAGGCAAAAGCTTCCACCTCCGAGTCATGGGAGATGGAGAGATTCCTCTCAAGGGTGCATCAAGACCACTTCTATGAAGTTGTGGCCAAGAAGAAAGTGATCCCCGAGGTCCCTTTCAAACTCAAAAAGAATGAGTATCCGGAGATCCAACATGAGATCCGAAGAAGAGGTTGGGAAGTTCTCACCAACCCCATTCAACAAGTCAGAATCTTAATGGTTCAAGAGTTCTATGCCAATGCATGGATCACCAAGAACCATGATCAAAGTGTGAACCCAGACCCTAAGAATTGGCTTACAATGGTTCGGGGGAATTACTTAGATTTTAGTCCGGAAAATGTAAGGTTGGCATTCAACTTGCCTATGATGCAAGGAGATGCACACCCATACACAAGAAGGGTCAACTTTGATCAAAGGTTGGACCAAGTCCTCATGGACATATGTGAAGAGGGCGCTCAATGGAAGAGAGATTCAAGAGGGAAGCCAATTCAACTAAGAAGGCATGACCTCAAGCCCATGGCTAGGGGATGGTTGGAGTTCATCCAACGCTCAATCATTCCCACTAGCAACCGGTCCGAAGCTACTATAGACCGGGCCATCATGATACATAGCATCATGATTGGAGAGGAAGTGGAAGTTCATGAGGTTATATCCCAAGAACTCTACAAGGTGGCAGACAAGTCCTCTCCTTTGGCAAGGTTAGCCTTCCCTCATCTCATTTGTCACCTTTGTAATTCGGTTGGAATTGACATAGAGGGAGACATTCTCATTGATAAGGACAAACCCATCACTAAGAAAAGGATGGAGAAAACAAGAGAACCTCATCAAGAGCATGAGGAAATTCCTCATCATGAAATCCCTGAGATGCCTCAAGGGATGCATCTTCCTCCACAAAACTATTGGGAGCAAATCAACACCTCCCTAGGAGAATTAAGTTCCAACATGGGACAACTAAGAGTGGAGCACCAAGAGCATTCCATCCTCCTCCATGAAATTAGAGAAGATCAAAGAACCATGAGAGAGGAGCAACAAAGGCAAGGAAGAGACATTGAGGAGCTCAAGCACTCCATAAGATCTTCAAGAGGAAGAACAAGCCGCCATCACTAAGGTGGACCCGTTCTTTAATTTCCTTGTTCATTATTTTCCTGTTTTTCGAATTTTTATGCTTATGTTATTTATGTTTGTAACTTTATTACATGATCATTAGTGTCTAAGTGTCTATGCCTCAAAGCTATGAAAATAAATCCATCACCTTTCTTAAATGAAAAATGTTTTTAATTGAAAAAGAAAAAGAAGTGCATGAATTTCAAATTTTAAAACAGTTTAATTATCTTGATGTGGTGGCAATGCTATTGTTTTTCTGAATGAATGCTTGAACAGTGCATATTTTTTAATTTGATTGTTTATGAATGTTAAAATTGTTAGCTCTTGAAAGAATGAAAGGAAAAGGAGAAATGTTATCTGATGATCTGAAAAATCATAAAATTGATTCTTGAAGCAAGAAAAAGCAGTGAAAAGCTTGCAGAAAAAAAAGATATATGCGAAAAAAAGCAAGCAGAAAAAGCCAATACCCCTTTAAACCAAAAGGCAAGGGTGATAAAAAGGATCTAAGGCTTTGAGCATCAGTGGATAGGAGGGCCCACAGGAATAAAATCCTGGCCTAAGCGGCTAAAACAAGCTGTCCCTAACCATGTGCTTGTGTCGTGAAGGTGTCAAGTGAAAACTTGAGACTGAGCGGTTAAAGTCGAGGTCCAAAGAAAAAAGAAGAGTGTGCTTAAGAACCCTGGACACCTCTAATTGGGGACTCTAGCAAAGTTGAGTCACAATCTAAAAAGGTTCACCCAGTTATGTGTCTGTGGCATTTATGTATCCGGTGGTAATACTGGAAAACAAAGTGCTTAGGGCCACGGCCAAGACTCATAAAGTAGCTATGTTCAAGAATCAACATACTTAACTAGGACAGTCAGTAACACTATCTGGATTCTGAGTTCCTATAGATGCCAATCATTCTGAACTTCAAAGGATAAAGTGAGATGCTAAAACTGTTCAGAAGCAAAAAGCTAAAAGCCCCGCTCATCTAATTAATACTGATCTTCATAGATATTTTTGGAATTCATAGTATATTCTCTTCTTTTTATCCTATTTGATTTTCAATTTCTTGGGGACAAGCAACAATTTAAGTTTGGTGTTGTGATGAGCGGATAATTTATACGCTTTTTGGCATTATTTTTAGTATGTTTTTAGTATATTTTAGTTAGTTTTTATTATGTTTTTATTAGTTTTTAAATAAAAATCAATCTTCTGGACTTTACTATGAGTTTGTGTGTTTTTCTGTGATTTCAGGTATTTTCTGGCTGAAATTGAGGGACCTGAGCAAAAATCTGATTCAGAGGCTGAAAAAGGAATGCAGATGCTGTTGGATTCTGACCTCCCTGCACTCAAAGTGGATTTTCTCGAGCTACAAAAGCCCAATTGGCACGCTCTCAATTGCATTGGAAAGTAGACATCCTCGGATTTCCAGCAATATATAATAGTCCATACTTTGCATGAGGTTTGATGGCCCAAACAGGCATTCCACGGCAGCTCAAGAATTCTGGCGTTTAACTCCAAAACTGGCACAAAAGCTGGAGTTAAACGCCCAAACTGGCACAAAAACTGGCGTTTAACTCGAAGAAAAGTCTCTACACGAAAATGCTTCAATGCTCAGCCCAAGCACACACCAAGTGGGCCCGGAAGAAGATTTCTGCATTAATTACTGATTTCTGTAAACCCTAGGCTATTAGTTTTCTATAAATAGGACCTTTTGCTATTGTATTTTACATCTTGGGACCTTTAGTCCTTAGACCTTTGAGGCTGGCAATTCGGCAATGCTTACACTATTTGTTCTTATGTATTTTCAACGGTGGAGTTTCTACACACCATAGATTAAGGTGTGGAGCTCTGCTGTTCTTCATGAATTAATACAAAGTACTATTGTTTTTCTATTCAACTCAAGTCTATTTCTTCTCCAAGATATTCATTCGTTCTTCAACTTGATGAATGTGATGATCCGTAACACTCATCATCATTCTCACCTATGAACATGTGCCTGACAACCACCTCTGTTCTACTAGCAATGGCTTGAATGCGTATCTCTTGGGTTTCTAATCTAAGATTGGAACCTTCGTGGTATAGGCTAGAATTATTGACAGCCATTCCTGAGATCCGGAATGTGAAAACCTTGTCTGTGGTATTCTGAGTAGGATCTGGGAAGGGATGACTGTGACGAGCTTCAAACTCGCGATTGTGGGGCGTGTGACAGACGCAAAAGGATCAATGGATCCTACTCCGACATGATCGAGAACCGACAGCTGATTAACCGATGTTGTGACAGAGCATCAGGACCATTTTCACTGAGAGGACGGGATGTAGCCATTGACAATGGTGATGCCCAACATAAAGCTTGCCATGGAAAGGAGTATGAATGATTGGAAGAAGGCAATAGGAAAGCAGAGGTTCAAGGGGAACAAAGCATCTTCATACGCTTATCTGAAATCCACCAATGAATTACATAAGTATCTCTATCTTTATTTTATGTTTTATTTTCATCACCTTAAACTCCATAACCATTTAAATCCGCCTGACTGAGATTTACAAGATGACCATAGCTTGCTTCAAGCCGACAATCTCCGTGGGATCAACCCTTACTCACGTAAGGTTTATTACTTGGACAACCCAGTGCACTTGCTGGTTAGTTGTGCGGAATTGTGACAAAGTGTGATTCACGTTTGAGAGCTCCAAGTCCTTTGGCGCCATTGTTGATGATCACAATTCCGTGCACCACCCACCGACGCGTACAGTGCGCGTGCGCGTGGATGAAGATATCTAAATCTTTGGCTTTTTCATGTGTTCTCCACTTTGCATGCTTTCCTCTTCACTCCTTTGATTCATTCCTAGCCTTTTCAACCTAAAATCACTCAACAAACAAATCAAGGCATCTAGTGGAATCAAAGGTGAATTAAATTTAGCTAATTAAACACTTCCACGGAAGCCTTATTGAAATCAAACTCTACGTCCTTTTGAAGCAGTCGGAAAAGAGGTATAGTAACTTTACTAAAGTCCTTGATAAATCACCGAAATAAAGCTGCAGGACCAAGAAACGCACAGACTTCTAACGTCGGGATTTTTGCCAATAAAGAAGTTCATAAAAACAGTCGCGTTGTAGATATAGTCTCTAAACCAAGAAAAATCCCTTCATACAAACATTTTGGTTGTCATAAGTAACAAACCCCTTGAAATTGATAACCGAGTATTCAAACCTCAGATCGTCTTCTCAAGGAATTGCAGGGAGGTGTTCTTATTATTGGTTATGAAAAAGTGTATTTTGGGGTTTTGGATTAAGGTAAAAAGTTAGTTGAATGACAAGTAAAATAAAATAATAATAATAATAAAATCTCTTGGCAAGATATGAAAACTGGAAGTCCTATCCTGGTTACCCTTATCAATTGTAATGAGAATTGGATTTTTCTCCCACTTTGTTAACCTCTAACTATGAAGGTAAGTTAAGTGAATGAATTAATTCTGATTCCTCAAGTCCTAGTCTTTCCTTGGGAAAAGTCAGAGTTAGTGGAACTCGAATTAATTCTTGAAGAATTCCAATTTTCAATTAACAATGAGTTTGATAACTCAAGAGTCTCCAATGACTCAACCAAAGCCAAAAGGGAAAAATCCAAATTATTTATATAAATAAAAGAAAGCAATCATAAGTCTGAATTACCTCAAAATATATTAAAATAGAAAATTAATCTAAACATAGAGAGTCATAAACAAAATTGAGAAAAGAAATAAAAGAACATTGAACCTGGGATTGAGAGTCACTCCTAAAACTAATAGAAGTCCTAAATCCTAATCCTAAGAGAGAGGAGAGAACCTCTCTCTCTCTAAAAACTACATCTACTCCTAAAATTGTGAATGTGAAAGCCTCCTCATGAATGGATGCATTCCCCCACTTTATAGCCTCTAAACTGTGTTTTCTGGGCCGCAAACTGGGTCAAACAAAGTCCAGAATTCGCTGGTTTCGAATTTTTCCATGCTGGATTTCCGTCACTGCGACGCGGCCGCATGGATCACGCGGTCGCGTCGCCTAGCATCAGAGGAACTATAGCTTATTATATATCAAATCGAAGCCCCGGATGTTAGCTTTCCAACGCAACTAGAACCGCATCGTTTGGACCTCTGTAGCTAAAGTTATAGTCATTTAAGTGCGAAGAGGTCAGGCTGGACAGCTTAGCAATTTCTCCAACTTCTTGTATTCCTTCCACTTTTGCATGCTTCCTTTCCATCCTCCAAGCCATTCCTACCTATAATCTCCAAAAACACTTAACACACATATCAAGGCATCTAATGGTAATAAGAGAGGATTAATAATAAGCAAATATAAGATCAAAGAAGCATATTTTCAATCAAAACACATAATTAGGAAGGAAATATAAAACCATGCAAATAGTATGAATAAGTGGGTAAAAAGTTAATAAAAATCACTCAATTGAGTACAAGATAAACCATAAAATAGTGGTTTATCAACCTCCCCACACTTAAACAACAGCATGTCCTCATGCTAAGCTCAAGAGAAGCTATAAAGATGAAGAGGAATGGTAGGATGTATGAAATACAATCCTATCTATATGAATGCAACTACATGCAAAATGTTTTTACCTACTTGGTTAAAAATAAATAAGTTCTCTAAGACAAACATAAATCAGATTTCACTAATTCAAATTATACAATAAAGGACAAGTAAACTTGTAAGAAGATAGCTAATGAAAGCAGGAAACATAGAATCAAGCATTGAACCCTCACTGGTATTGTATATCACTCTTACTCTAAGGTGTCTAGGGTCAATCACTCTACTCTTCTCTAGTCATGCTTTCTAAACCTTGTTCTTCATCTAACCAATCAATAATATTTAATATACCAATGCAAACATCATGAGGTCTTTTTCAAGGTTGTAATGGGGCTAAGGTAAGGGTAAAGGTATATATATGGCTAAGTGAGCTTTATAAATTGAATCTTTAATTAACCTAAGCTCTCACCTAATATACATATACTCTATATACTTTTAAATTCATGTCTAGCTACCCATAATTCTCACTTTTGTATAATTCCCATACTCATGTACCAAAATTTTTTTCTTTAATTTTTTATCACATGTGCATTGATCTTTTATTAAACTTAATATTGGGATAATTTTGTCCCCTTATTTACTTATTTATTGAGTATTTTTGAATTTTTCTCTTTTTTCTCTTTTTTTTTTGTAGAGAAATAAACATAACTTATCAATGCACATGTATTTTCTATTATTTTTCTATTTTGGTTTTTCATGAGTAGGTTCCCAAATTCCTGATATTCAAATAAATTAGAAACATTATACTTTTTCTTTATTAACCCATGTTCCCACAGTTTCCCCACACTTAATTAACACATTATCTTAAGCTAACCAAAGATTCAATTGGGATAATTAATTTGTTTTTCGCTTAAGGCTAGTGATGTGGTAAGATATAGAACAAATGGGGATTTCAAGGCTCAAAGTGGCTGACAAGGGTGATTTAAAGGGTCCGCTTATTTGGGATAAGTGAGCTAAAATCAAATAATGGCCTCAATCATATGCAAGCATGTAAATACATTAAATATTGGACATATAGACTGAAACAAGGTAAAGATCACAATTATAGAGAAGTAAACACACAAGAATAAAATAATTATGGTTAAATAATGTAACCATGTAAATAAGCTCAAAATCTCACAGGTTGTGTGTTCTTTGGCTCAAAAACCATGTTCCAAATACAACTTCAAACAAATTTAACAAAAAAATTTTTCAATTTAAATTAGTGAAATTTTTCAAAAATAGGGTCTTTAAAAGAATTTTATTACTTTAACCAAGTAGTAACTATATGCATAAAATCAAACAAATATGCAAATGCAACAACTAATTTAACAAAGAAAATTAAACATTGGTGTTGAAACAGAAAGGTACTAACCCATGGAGATCGGTATCGACCTCCCCACACTTAAAGATTGCACCGTCCTCGGTGCATGCTGAGATTTGTAGGTAGACGGGTTGTTTCAACTGTTGCTTTTCTCTAAGGATTGTGCAGATAGACTTGTCTGTCTCCCCATGTACGTCTTCCGCTTCCCTTCCGGGTGCCCATCCTGAAAGAAAAAGGGAAGAAGAATAACCCAGAAATAGAGATAAGGAAATAAAAGAAGTATGGGTGGGTTAATGCCAAATGATAAGGATCTCATTTACATGGAAGCTTCAACATGTAAGTGAGAAAACAATAGAAGCCATGGCAAACCAGTGGTGCAAAATTGCAACAATGGAGAAGAGAGTGGGGAAAGAGAGATAATATAAATTCATGTCAATGCAAAAAGTAATACAGGTATAAAAGATTGGCATTGATTTAAATAATATTACCTAACCAGAATAAACAAAGTCATAAGCACCAAGATAATACCAGAAAAGATATAACAGTTGAATAAGAACATTTGAACACCAAAAGAGAAAGAAAATTATGCAATGAATGAAAGTATGCAAATAAATAAAATGGAATGAGAGGGAAAAAAGGATGAGAAGAAGAAAAAAAAGTGAGAAGGGAAAGAGAAGGAAGAAATTAGGATGAAAAAAAAAGAAAGGATAAGAAAATTGGCACTAATCTGGATAGGTTGTGCGACGCTGGCGACGCGGTCGCGTGGTGCGCAAAAAGGTTGGGTGACGCAGACGCGTGGGGCACGCGATCGCGTGACTAGATTTGTCCTAGTGGCACGAGTGCAGCCTCGCGGTCGCACAACTCTCTGTTCAAAACTCAGTATTGCAAAAATCCAGGGTGACGCGGTCGCGTGGTCGACGCGATCGCGCGGGTGGCCTTATTTCCAATATGACGCGGACGCGTGGGTGACGCGTTCGCGTGGCAGGGCTTGTGCTACTAGCACGGGTCCAGCCCAACTCCAGCTCAACTTTCGGCCATGCACCCTTTTGACGTCGAAATCCTGGTCACACAGCCGCATGGGTGACGCGTCGCGTGGGAGGCCATTATTCCATATGACGCGGTCGCGTCAGCGACGTGGTCACATGGGGTGATTTGGGCCATTGGCACGCCTCCAGCGCTGCTCCTGCGAAACTCTCTGTTCATATTAATATTGTCTCCCATCTCCTTACGACGCGGACGTGTCGCTGATGCGGTCGCGTCGCATGCTCGCTTTCTTTTTTTTTTTTAACTGAAAAAAGAAAATGCAGAATGCAGTGTTAATATGAATGTGATGCAAAACTCCAGGTTCAATATAATAAAATAAAACTCGAAAACAAATAAAACTAAATAAAAAATAAAAAAGGAACAATCATACCATGGTGGGTTGTCTCCCACCTAGCACTTTTAGTTAAAGTCCTTAAGTTGGACATTTGGCGAGTTCCTTGCTATGGTGGCTTGTGCTTGTACTGATCCAGGAATCTCCACCAATGTTTGTATCTCCAGTAACCTCCGGGATCCCAAACTAGGCACAGAAAGCCTTCAAGTAAGTTAAAGCAAGTGATAAGGCCCCAAGAGTGGTGATTGATAGAATGGATTCCGGGGTCCCAGACCTTGCCCTTGCACCCGTCTTTTAGTTGAGCAATATTGTTCCATCCGGGTGGCAAGCAGTCTGAATTCTCACGTAAGCGGCCAAACAACTTCCTAGACCCATTCAGTTGAGCTCTATACCAACCTTTACTCTTAAACTTAAAGCTTCCAACCATGATGAACCTTGCAGGACAATTCTTACCACTGGCCATCTTCCTCTTACTCTTAATGCCACAAAGAGCTCTAAGTTGACCATCCGTCTCCAGTAGCCCATATTCAAGTGGGATTAGAAAGCTAAGTGATATGAATTTTACCCACTTGAATGTTGTGACGGATGAAGGCAACTTAGGGGGAGGGGTTTCCAATGAAATTGCAAGCTCCACTCCTTTGTGCTCTTTTCTGATAACTACCACCTCTTTGCATGCTTCTTCAATTTCAACCTCTTCCTCTTGGTAGCTCTCTTTCAATTCAATCTCCTCTTCATTGCTTTCCAAGGGCATGGGAGGTTGTGCTTCTTCTTCTTGAATCTCCATCTCTTGATCAACCTTTTCCAAGTCTTCAACTATGATATGCTTTGGAGGTTGTACACCCTTCTCAGCATCAATTTCAACCGTCTTGGAAGGAGGCTCTATGTCTTGACTTTCCCATGGAGGTTCTGCATCTCCTAAGTCTTCAACCACTTCTTCTTCTTCTTGAACAATGACAGCTTCTTCTACTTGTTCTAGTATGAATTCATTCCCTGTCTTGTCCACTGGGGTTTCTGGTATCTCCTTCATGCTACGCTCTTCACTAGACTGTCCACATGGAGCTGTGGCTGATCCTTGTATATTTGAGCGCCTAGAAACCCATTGAATTACTGCTTGCTCCAGTTGTTGAATGGTTGCCTGAAATCGATCCACTGTTTCCTTGAAACGATCCTCTGTCTCTTGATGCACTCGGCTTTCATAAGTAGGATCATAGTGCTCTTGGATTGATGGATATGGAGATGATGAATATTGAAGTGGTGGTTCTTGGGAGTAATTGGGTTAGAATTGGGGTGGTTCTATATATGGTTCATATGGCTCATAAGGTGGTTGGTATGGTGGTTGAGGGTTAGGGTCATATGGAGGTGAATGGCGGAAAGGGGCTTGTGAGTTTGGTGGTCCAAAGTTATGTTGAGGAAAGGGTTCATAAGCATATGGTGGTGGTTGTTGATAGTTCATTGGAGGTGGTTGTTGCCATGAGGATTGATCAAGTCCTTGTGGCTCCTCCCATCTTTGATTGTTCCAACCTTGATGCCTGTTCTCATTGTAATTTCTTCTTCCTACAACATAATTGTAACCAGACTTATAGCCAAAGGGGTGAGAGTTCATAGTAGTAGGAGAAAATAAAAATTAAAACTAATAAAAAGAAAATATTTTGAAAAAGATATATATATATTTTTTTGAAAAAGGATAAGAAAAGATTTTGAAAAAGATATGATTTTAAAAAATTATTTGATTTTTTTAAAAAATAAGAATGATAAGATAAAATATATATATTTTTTTAAATATTTACAATAACCAATAATAAGGCACACGTTTGCAATTCCCCGGCAACGGCGCCATTTTGACATCGGGATTTTTGCCAGTAAAGAAGTTCATAAAAACAGTCGTGTTGTAGATATAGTCTCTAAACCAACAAAAATCCCTTCGTACAAACGTTTTGGTTGTCACAAGTAACAAACCCCTTGAAATTGATAACCGAGTATTCAAACCTCGGGTCGTCTTCTCAAGGAATTGCAGGGAGGTGTTCTTATTATTGGTTATGAAAAAGTGTGTTTTGGGGTTTTGGATTAAGGTAAAAAGTTAGTTGAATGACAAGTAAAATAAAATAATAACAATAAAATCTCTTGGCAAGATATGAAAACTGGAAGTCCTATCCTGGTTACCCTTATCAATTGTAATAAGAATTGGATTTTTCTCCCACTTTGTTAACCTCTAACTATGAAGGTAAGTTAAGTGGATGAATTAATTTTGATTCCTCAAGTCCTAGTCTTTCCTTGGGAAAAGTCAGAGTTAGTGGAACTCGAATTAATTCTTGAAGAATTCCAATTTTCAATTAACAATGAGTTTGATAACTCAAGAGTCTCCAATGACTCAACCAATGCCAAAAGGAAAAAATCCAAATTATTTATATAAATAAAAGAAAGCAATCATAAGTCTGAATTACCTCAAAATATATTAAAATAGAAAATCAATCTAAACATAGAGAGTCATAAACAAAATTGAGAAAAGAAATAAAAGAACATTGAACCTGGGATTGAGAGTCACTCATAAAACTAAGAGAAGTCCTAAATCCTAATCCTAAGAGAGAGGAGAGAACCTCTCTCTCTAAAAACTACATCTACTCCTAAAATTGTGAATGTGAAAGCCTCCTCATGAATGGATGCATTCCCCCACTTTATAGCCTCTAATCTGTGTTTTCTGGGCCGCAAAATGGGTCAAACAAAGTCCAGAATTCGCTGGTTTCGAATTTTGCCATGCTGGATTTCTGTCACTGCGACGCGGCCGCATGGATCACACGATCGCGTCGCCTAGCTTCAAGGGAACAATACCATATTATATATCAAATCGAAGCCCCGGACGTTAGCTTTCCAACGCAACTAGAACCGTATCATTTGGACCTCTGTAGCTAAAGTTATAGTCGTTTAAGTGCGAAGAGGTCAGGCTGGACAGCTTAGCAATTTCTCCAACTTCTTGTATTCCTTCCACTTTTGCATGCTTCCTTTCCATCCTCCAAGCGATTCCTGCCCTATAATCTCTGAAAACACTTAACACATATATCAAGGCATCTAATTGTAATAAGAGAGGATTAATAATAAGCAAATATAAGATCAAAGAAGCATGTTTTCAATCAAAACACATAATTAGGAAGGAAATATAAAACCATGCAAATAGTATGAATAAGTGGGTAAAGAGTTAATAAAAACCACTCAATTGAGTACAAGATAAACCATAAAATAGTGGTTTATCAACTTCCCTCATAGAAGAGAGTTAAGGTAAACCAGAAACAACCTCAACGTTAGCAGGATCAATAGATATACCATTGCTAGAAACAATGTGACCTAGGACAATACCTTGTTTCACCATAAAATAATATTTTTCTAAATTTAGTATAAGGTTTTAACTAGCACATCTTTCTAACACTTTAGCTAAACTATCTAAGCAATGATCAAATAAGTCTCCATACAAACTAAAGCCATCCATGGAAATTTTCATATAATGCTCAAGAAAGTCAAAAAAGATGCTAGTCATGTACCTTTGAAACGTCGCATGTGCATTACATAAGCCAAATGACATCCTCTTGTATGCATACGTTTCGAAGGGACATGTAAAAGTAGTTTTTTCCTGATCTTCAAGAGCTATATGAATTTGAAAATAACCAGTGTAACCATCTAGGAAATAGTAGTGTAATTTACCTGATAACCGGTCAAGTATTTGATCAATGAATAGAAGTGGGTAGTGATCCTTCCGGGTTGCTAGATTCAAGTGCTGATAATCAATGCAAACTCTCCATGAATTTTGTACTCTAGTCGCCATGAGTTCTGCACTTTCATTCCTGACCATGGTAACACCTGACTTCTTGGGCACCACTTGCACCGGGTTAACCCATTCACTATCCGAGATAGGATAGATGATATCGGCCTTCAAAAGTCGAGTGACCTCCTTTTTGACAACCTCCATGATGGTGGGATTCAACCTCCTTTGGGGTTGACGTACGGGTTTGGCTCTGTCTTCTAGGAAGATACGGTGCTCACAAGTGTGCGAGCTTATACCCACAATATCTGCTAAACTCCACCTTATGGCCTTCTTGTGCTTTCTCAATACTTCAAGCAATCTCTCTTCTTGTTGGGAGGTGAGCTCCCTTGCAATTATCACCGGGAGCTTTTGATTGTCATCAAGAAAGACATACTTAAGATGGGGAGGTAGAGGTTTCAACACATCACTTAACTCATGACTTGGCACATTATTATCCGACAACATTGGAGGTGGCAAAGTGTCTTCATCATAATCATTGAGTTTTCCTACACTTGCACCTTTACCCAAATTCATCTTATCAAAAGTCTCATTGTAAACCTCAGCCACAACTTCATCAATAATATCACACTGAAAGATAGAGTGGTCCTCCGGCCGATGTTTCATAGCCTCATCTAAGTTAAAGCTCACGACCCATCTATCAATCTCAATGAATAGGTACCCGAGAAGGCATCAAGTTTAAACCGAAAGGTCTTTAATAGTGGCTTTCCTAATAATATGGATGAAGGTCTCCTGGAATCATTTGGAGGCCTCTCAAGGATATATAATTTAATAGAAAAAGTCAATCCTTTGATGCTCACCAAAACATCCTCAGCAATACCAACCACAGAAATTATGCTCTTATCGGCTAGTACAAAACGTACAGCTGACTGTTTCCACTACAACAAATATGGCCTTTAGCAACGCCAAATTTTACAACACCTTAAAACCGTTCTCTTAGATAGGTTTAGACAACGGTTTTTTAAAGTGTTACTGGTGAATTTCATTTTTCATCAATTTCTAGCAACACAGTAAAACCGTTCTGTTTGACTATTTTAAAGAACGGTTTTATAACCGTTACCATGAGTTGGCTTTAAGCAACGGTTTTTTATTGTTGTTTAAAGAATTGCACAAAAGAAACGCATTAAAACCGTTGCCAAAATGCTACACTTTAAAACCGTTCCATTAGATTGTCTTAGACAACGGTTTTTACAGTGTTGCTGTTGAAGTTCATTTTTTCATTATGCTATAGTAACAAAATAAAACCATTCTCTTTGACTATTTTAAAGAACGGTTTTACAACCATTACAACAATTATTTATGAAACAACCATTTTCTAATATTATTTAAATAATTATACAAATTAAACAATACTAATAAAAATAATTTCAGATAATTATATAAATTGAAATTGTTTTTTCTATAAATATTGAATTTATAAAATACTCAAAATCTATTGCTATAAATAAATAACAAATATTATTTTAAAAAAATAAAATTGAAATAAGTTTATTATAAATATTATATATTATTATAAATATAAAAAAATATTATATTTTGAACATATAAAGCTAAAATAAATTTATAATAAATATATAATAAAAATTAATATAAAGAAATAAAAATAAAATAACAATTTTTCCCTAATTCATAAACAAATACAGCGAATTGAAGAAATTAAAGTAATAAGAAAGCTAAGCCCTCATCTTCTCTTCGAAGTAAACCAGCAAAGAGCGAAGAACGCTCTTCCTCCTTCCACCGACCGAACCCTAACCCAGCCATCAGAATCAGAGACGCATCGCACCACAGCTCTCCATGAAGGCGTAAATCGCACCATCATCGCAAGTCACCAGGAAGCCCCAAATCGCAACTCACCATCCTCGCACCATCATCGTCGCTGCGCTGCGTTCTTCCCAAATCGTCGCTGCGCAGCGTTCTTCCCGAATCGTCGCTGCCTCCTTCTTCCCGGCGTCGCTGAGTCTCTCCTCTCCGCGGCGTTGGTGCTTCTCCCCTCTCCGAGGCTTCACTGCTTCTCCACGGCGTCCTTGATCTCCCCTGTTCTGCTTCTGCTTCGCTGCTTCTACCTTGCTGCTTCTGCTTTAGTGTTTTGTTTGGCTACTGCTGGTTTGCTGCTGTTGCTTCGCTGCTGTTGGTTTACTGCATTGGTCGTTTGTGGGTTGTCATCTGTGGTAAGTCTCCTTCTCTGATTTTTTGTTTCTTAGTTAGGGCTTGATTGGTTGTTGGGTATTTTTGTTAGCTGTGGAAAGTGGTGATATTTGTGAACAT
Source organism: Arachis hypogaea (assembly GCF_003086295.3). Taxonomy (NCBI): domain Eukaryota; kingdom Viridiplantae; phylum Streptophyta; class Magnoliopsida; order Fabales; family Fabaceae; genus Arachis; species Arachis hypogaea. The sequence continues at coordinate 67,263,817 of NC_092054.1, read as the reverse complement.
GAGCAAGATGAGGGTTGAATGTTGACTGAGCTTTGGTTCTGGTTTGAATTTGGTTTGAATTTGGACTGGGTACTTGTGGTTTGAATTTTATTATCTACGAGTAGTGTGTTGTGGACTGCTTGTATCTGCTTCGTTTATTTTAGCCTTGTATAATGTTATTATTTGAGTGAGTTGTGGACTGCTTTTCATATTGGTTGGTTTCATCTGGGATAACAGAGGAATTTCATGCTTATTCCAACTATTTGACTTAGAGATCAGCATAAATTCTGCTCTTCTTCCTACATGCCTCAATTAACCAGGATAAATATTTATTATTTTAAATATTTGATGGAAAATGTGATGCTTATAGATGCTCCCCATTCTTGATTCGCGGTTACAATGACCAAATTCCAATCGATGACCCCTTTGAACATATGTATGTAATACTGGTTTTAATGGCAATCTGGCTTGCTGCTTCTCCGATTTCTACTCTTCTTTTCTTAAGCATATCAATGGGTAAGTCAACATCATTTCATTTGAGCTAATACATTTTTCTTTAATTTGTTGTTAACAAATAATGAAGTTCCAACCCATCAGGATTGACAGGTAGGTGACTGCTGGACGCTGACTCATCATAATGCACAAAAATCAAACCTTAAGCAAGGTTTTTATTAACAACAAAAACAACTGAAATTCTCATGAAATGTTAATTTTGATTATATCCAAAATAATAATTATTATGGGGGTTTGGAGGATGTCATTGTTAGACAGATAGACTTAAACACAGTCCCACATAGACTTAAACACAGTCCCACATATGTTGCTTTCATTCTTCAAAGTTCAAACGGCTACTTGTTTAAAGCTAGCACGCATTTTCTATTTGTTATTTTCTATTTCATTCTTCTAATCCTTCGCTCTTTGCTTTGCACCATTCTTTACAGCTAGCATTTTCTATTTGTTATTTTCTATTTCTTTCATCATTATTATTAATATTATTGTTTACTGTCTTATTTATTTGGGTGCCCCTTTTATCTACTTTTCTTAATAATTAATTATGGTGCCTGATGCATGTCTTGTGAAGGGAACCCCCACACCAATATCAGCCTTTCATTTTCAACATTTGTCACTTGTGACTCATCACACATTAGGAACCACCCCTTCCTCTCTTTCTTTTCTAAAATCTTCTTATCAACCACAATTGAAATTACGATGTGTTAGTTTGTGAACTAAAATTTAAAGAGTAATGATAATATTATTCTGCTAATTGATAATTATATTGTTTGATTTTTTAGTTATATATCACTTTTGAAAATAAGATTTCTAAAAACTGGTTTTAAAAGTGAATTTTTTTATTAAAAAATCTGGTTATGAATTACTTATATTTTTATTTTTTTTTTGCTGTTTTAGTTTGTCTCTTTAAAACCAGAAAAAGAGAATCAAATAGCGGATCTCTCTGTAGCTGTGATTACCTTAGACATTGAGCTACACTACAGGTAAATCATTTAATATATTATCTTTTTAAATTTGTTTGAACATTTAATTGTTAAGAATATTTACTGATTAATTGTTTGCTTAAGCTTCTTTGCATAGTTTGTTAGATACAAATTGTTAGTCTCTTGATTGGTTGAGATGTTCTCTTTCGAACATGTGTGGTTGACTTCTAGAAATTTTTTAGAAGCAATAAGCTCTTGATTAGAAAAAATAACTTATAGTTAGTCTAAAACATATGCCAGTGTTCTTTTATTTTAGTTGACAAAGTAATGGACAAAGGGTGGACTAGTTTACCAAGACATACTGAGGGTTACCAACATGGTGTTAATTCATTTTTGGATTTTGCGTTTTCTAGAGGTAGACCACAAGGACAAGAAATTCTTTGTCCTTGTTCTATATGTAATAACTTTAGTTGGGGGCGAAGGGATGAAGTTTATGATCATTTAATAAGTAAGGGATTTCAAAAAAGTTACACTGTGTGGGTTCATCACGGCGAAAGGATAAGTCACATGGATAGTGAATCCGATGAGAGTGAAGTCCATGAAGGATTTGTCGACGACATTTATGGGCTGCTAAACGAGACATTTCGGCATGTGCTTGAAGGAGATAAAGATGCTGATGGGCCAAACGAAGATGCAAAAAAGTTTTATAACTTGCTTGAAGAAGGAAAACAAGAGTTATATCCTGGCTGTAAAAAATTTTTGACATTATCATTCGTTATCCGATTGTATTTGTTGAAGACTCTTAATGGTTGGAGCAACACATCCTTTACTGCTCTACTTGAATTACTGAAAGAAGCGATTCCTCATTTGAATATTTCTGATTCTTTCAATAAAATCAAGGCCATGGTAAAAGATTTAGGACTTGGTTATAATAAAATTCATGCTTGTCCCAATGATTGTGTTTTGTTCCGGGATACATATGAAGATGATGAATTTTGTCCAATTTGTGGAGCTTCCAGGTACATAGAAAATGTTGAGGTAGATATAGAAGTTGATAAGTTGAAGAAAAAACCTGTGCCTGCGAAGGTTTTGAGGCATTTTCCCTTGATTCCAAGGCTTAAGAAGCTGTTCCTGTGTTCCAAAACAGCTGAATCATTAAGGTGGCACGATGAACATCGTTCAAAAGATGGAAAGTTAAGACACCCAGCTGATGGCCAATCATGGAAAGACTTTGACAGGCTTCATCCCGATTTTGCTAAAGAATCTCGTAACATAAGATTAGGGCTAGCTAGCGATGGATTTAATCCATTTAGAACCATGAGCATCTCCCATAGTACATGGCCGGTAGTTTTGGTTGCATACAATCTTCCTCCATGGTGTTGCATGAAACCAGAGTATGTCATGATGTCCTTGCTCATCCCTGGACCATGTTCGCCTGGTATCATATCTTAAAGATGTGTAGTTTTATATTTGATTTTTTTTTTTTATGTTTACATGAAAACTATGTTGAAGGGGAAATCGAAATTGATTAAGGTCAACTTTTTAAAAGCAAATGTTATAGGGTAAAAGTCATGAACTTGTGGACATGATGACTATTTGCTACTTAGCTATTTCAACTCTCTCTTTTGTTATTATATTTTTTGTAAACTTAGATGATATTGTGGATCTTACAACAATTTTTATAAGTTAAATTTGATGGGAAATATTCAATTATTTTTCTTTAGTGACTTAATTCAAATAGTTTAGAATATTTATTGACACTAAACAATTAAAAAAACTTAAATTAATTTAATTCACGAGAAAACTATTGTAAATAAAAAATTATATATCACAAAAAAATCATTGTCAATAGTTACAAAAGACAATGGTGTTAAAACCATTGTCAAAGAGGACTACATAATAAAACCGTTGCCAAAGCGCGACTCTAAAGGTAACGCTTTAAAACCGTTGCTTTAGATGACTATAAAGTGGCAATGATATTAAAACCGTTGCCGAAAATGACATCAACTGTAACGATTTAAAACCGTTGTCATAGATGGCTATAAACTGGCAACGGTTCAAAAACCGTTGCCGAAACCTGGCACCAACGGTAACGGTTTAAAACCGTTGCCTATCCAGTTACGGTTTTAAACCGTTGTCATGTTAATAGGAACGGTTCGAAACCGTTGCTTATTGAGTAACAGATCAAAACCGTTGTTTAAAATTTTTCGTCAAAACCGTTGTCTTAGGCACTAACTGTGGCAACGGTTTTTCTGTTACCGTTGCCTTAGGTAAAAAACCGTTGCCTTTGAGCATTGGTAACGGCCGAACCGTTGCCAAAGCGTTGCCTAAAGTTTCGGGAACGGTTTTTCAATCTACGGCAACGGTTTTTGACCGTTGCGAAAAGCCTTGTTTGTTGTAGTGTTCAATGGTGGAAGATTCAGTTCGTCATAAATAGAAAGAGCATAATACTAATGCATGCACCAAGGTCACACATACAATCAACAAATTGAACACCACGTATAGTACAAGAGACTAAACAAGGTCCAGGATTTCCACACTTTTTAGGAATAGCACCCATTAAAGCAGAAATAGAACTCCCCAAAGCAATGGTTTCCAAATCATTAATCCTTTCCTTGTTAATGCATAAATCCGTTAAAAATTTATCATATTTAGGAACTTGGCGAATTGCATTAAAATGGGAAATCATTACCTCAACTTTCTTGAAGATGTCCACTATTTTAGGATCCAACTCCAATTGCTTCTTTGCCTTCTTTGCCAAGGTTAGAAATGGAATTGGGATAGGCTCATCCAAACATCTTCTTCTTTAGAACCTCTACCCCTTGCTTGATCTATCTCTTCCTCAATAACCTCTTGTGCTTCTTCTTCTTTAACATCCTCTAGTTCAACTATATCTTCTTCATGAGTAGCCTCCTTTACACTTGAATCCATGGGACTCCTCTCTTCTAGTGTAGTGCCGAACCTCAAAGTGATAGCATTGAGGCTACCTTTGGGGTTAGGTAGTAGTTGAGAGGGAATCACATTTGAGTTTGAAGGTTGGGAGGGGCTTTGGTTATGGTTGGATGCTGGAGCCATACGGGATATAGCCTCGATTAAGGTAGCCACGTAAGAGTCTTGTTTCCTTTGATATTCCCATTGCTCTTGAATAATGGAACGCAAATTCCTTTTCTCTTGAAGAAGGATGCGAAGGGTGTCATCCATTGGAGGTTGGTTTGAGGAAGAAAAAGGGTAAGTAATTTGTGGAACTTGAGGTTGTGTGAGTTGAGGTACTTGGGCTTGTCTTTGGTGAGGGGTTGGTATCTTTGGCCTTAATTTTGTTGTTGGAATTGAGAATTTTGTTGGTTGTGGTATTGTTGGAAATTGTTGTTCCACCTTTGATTTGAACCATCTCTCCACCCTTGGTTTGAATTATCTTGCCAACCTTGATTTGAATTATCTTGCCAACCTTGATTACGCCACCCTTGGTTGTAATTATTCCCTTGTTGATAAGTGATAAACCCCATTTTTAGGGTTTATCATGTGTGAATTTAGAGTATTTTATCGACCTTTTCTCATATTTATTCAATGAAATAGCATGGTTTTGTGATTCTCCCTTAATTTGTGCTTAAGTGTGAAAACATGCTTTTTAGACCTTAAATTAGCTAATTTTGATTCACCTTTGATTCCACTAGATGCCTTGATTTGTTTCTTAAGTGAATTTAGGTTGAAACAGGCTAGGAATGAATCAAAAGAGTGAAGGAGAAAGTATCCAAAATGGAGAACACATGGAAAAGCCAAAGAATTGGATGAGCTCATGGACGCGCACGCGCAATGCATGCGCACGCGTGGATCGCAAAACTTCAAGGTACGCACACGCGTGCTGTACGCGTACGCATCGGTGCTGGCACGTGATTTTAAAGTGAAAATGTGCCCAGCAAATTCTGAGAAGCTGTGGGGCCCAATCTAAACCAACTTTGGCGCCAAAACACTTAAAAGGACCAAGGATTGAAGACCAAAGGGGGGATTCCATCACTTCACACATAGTTTTAGTTTAGTGAAGGCTTTTAGTTAGTTTTAGAGAGAGGAGCTCTCACTTCTCTCTAGGGTTAGGATTAGGTTTAGGATAATAAGCTTAGATCTAGGGTTTAATTGATGCTCTCTTCTACTTCTATCTTTCAATCCTTTGTTGTTACATCTTGTTCTTCTACTTTTTTGTTGAAATTTCCTTTATGTTGTTTCTATACTTTGTTGTTAATCTACTCTTGTTCATTTTGTTTTCTTTCAATTCAATTTGAGGTAATTCATGTCAATAATGTTCTTTTTGATTGTTGTTGTTAATTCTTTGCAATAATTGTTGTTAAATTCCACTCTTGTTGCCAATTTACTATGTTTTCCTTTTATACCTTCCAAGTGTTTGCCAAAATGCTTGAAAGGATGTTAGAGTAGAATTTTATGTTCTTGGCTTGGGAAGGTAACTTAGAAATTTTAGAGTCACATATGTCCAAGTGATTGATAGTTGGTAGCCATTGACTCTAGCTCTCATTAATTCAATTAGTGAATAGCTAGGACTTATGGACTTGGATTGATATAGCTCACTTGACTTTCCTCTACTTGTTAGAAGATGACTTAGTGGGATTAATCCTTGCAATTATCATATTGTGGTTAGTGATAAGGATAGAGATCCTTGACCACCAAACCTTGCCAAGACCTTTTTGTCATTTAATTTCCATTGCCATTTACTTTTCTTATTTCCCACCCAAAACCCCAAAATATACATGTCCATAGCCAATAACAAGAACACTACCCTGCAATTCCTTTGAGAGATGACCCGAGGTTTAAATACTTCGGTTATTAGAATAATTAGGGGTTTGTACTTGTGACAAACAAATTTTTGTATGAAAGGATTAGTGTTGGTTTAGAAACTATATTGCAACGAGATTTCATTTGAGAAATTCTAAACCGTCAAAAATCCACTCATCAATAAGGGCCTTGGCTTGAACGGTTAAAGTATGGGTTGTGGCCCCCAATATGTTATCCTCTTGTAGTTGTGGGCATTCATCTGTGTAATGGGAATTACAAACACACACACCATACACTCTTAGTGGAGCTCCCGGTTGGTATTGTTGTTGTTGGTTTTAATGGATTTTCTTTAGAATGGTGGTCATCTCTCCCAACGTCTTGGTAAGAGCGGATTCACTAGGAGATACTTCCACAATAGCCTTTGAATGGTTGTTCCTTTGCCTCGCATGTTGAGTAGACTCGGCTAGATCGGCAATGACTAGCCAAGCCTCTTTCGCCGTCTTATACTTCACAAGAGAACCATTTCTAGAGGCATCTAAGAGGATCTTGTCTTGAGGCTTGAGACATTGAAAAAAGTAACTAATCAACACACCAAGTCATCTATCCTATGATGAGGACATGAATCAAGTAGCTTTTTGAAGCGCTCTCAATACTTATGGAGTGTCTCTACTTCACTTTGTATAGTACAAGAGATCTCCTTTCTCAATATATTGGTAATCTCCAGTAGAAAAAATTTATCTAAGAACTCTTTCCGAAGCATGTCCCAATTTGTGATAACTTCATCCGGTTGAGTATAGAACCATTCTTTTGCTCTTCTCTTAAGAGAAAAAGGAAAAGCAAACAACCAAATAGCAACCTCATCTAAACCATATCTCCTAGTGGTTGAGCATACCACTTGGAAATCCTTAAGATGCTTGATGGGATCTTGAGCGGGCAAGCTGGTACGCGAATTAGGATTGCGCACAACTTAACTGGCAAGTGCACCGGGTCATCCAAGTAATACCTCAGGTGACTGAGGGTCGATCCCATCAGGACTATCGGACTGAGCAAGCAATGGTTGTCAGGTTAAACTTAGTTAGGCAAAAAATAAAAGGAGTTGTTTTTGTTGTAAACGCATAAGATGATAAACAAGCAAGTAAAGAAAAGCAAGTAAAGGTTTAGTGTAAAAACAACAATGAGAAAACAGTTAAGCTTTCGGAGATGTTTACTTTTTCCAGATTAAAATGTCTTACCAACTATTTTGATAATGAATGATTCATTCTATGGCAAACCATAAGTGTCTAAACCCTAATCTCTTAACGATTTAGCCTCCCCTAACCTTCGTCAACTGCCACTCTCATAGTTACTTAACTCAGATTAGAGGGTGAAGTTCAGAAAACTAGTTTATACCACGATGGCCCTAATTACCCCAAACCGGTTGAATAGATGTTGCTTATCCCCATCATTTTGTGTAATTAGCTGTCTAAAAGGAATTTTTTCAAGCTATAGTTCAAGCGAGATAACTCTCTCAAGAATCACAAGAACTCAAGCAGAAAAGGGTCATACTCTCGTTCCACCTAGTTCATAAGATTAAGAATGAAAATAATTCTTAGAATTGAATCAAACATAAATTAAAATAGAAAAATAACAATCTTATCCATAGAAATAAACAGAGCTCCTAACTTTAATCGAGAGGTTTAGTTGCTCATGACTTACAGAGAAAAATAGGGTTCAGAAAGTGCAGGAGGAAGAAGATCCTAAACCTAAGTGATCTTTTCCTTTAAAAGACTAACCTAATTTGAAACAGAAATAAAATAAAATTAATAAATTCTAAACCTAAAAGATATTGTTTGTAAATAAAAAATACAAAAAGAAATTAAAATAAGCTAAGAAGTGCTAAATCCACTTGAGAGGCCCAATTGAGTGTGGATTCAGACTGCTGCTGGCATTTAACTCTAGAGATGGACGTTAAACGCTAAGGGGGTGGGAGTGCAACGTTGTTGGCATGTGTCCCCTGCTGGTGTGAAACGCCGGTGGGCACTTAGTGCCCAGGGAGGATGCTGACAACATTTTCCTTTTTAGCTCCAAAATCCACCAAATTGCTCCGAATTTCATCTAAAATCATAAAAACACAAGAAAAACTCAAAGTAGCATCCAAAGGTAATTTATGCACTAAAATCAAGTAAAAATAAATAAAATCTAACTAAAAATAACCAGAAAATAATACCAAAAGGGTATAAAATATTTACGTATCACAAGCCATGAAACTTAGGAAGCAAATTGATCAAACCGGTCTTCAGCTCAAAGTTAGCACCCAAGTCGGGATAACGGACTTGGAGTGGTTGAAGAATGATATCCGGTGTACCCGCTTCGAGCGGCCATGGCCTCAGTACCTAATTTGGTGGAAGCAATGTCAATAGAGTCAACAAAAGAATAAACGGTTCCTTCGTTAAATGACGCTTAAGGTTCAACCTCGAAAAAGGTTGGTAATTCGGTGGTAGCCGCTTCACTAACCCCAAAGGCTAACTGATGAGCGGATAATTTATACTGTTTTTGGCACTATTTTTACATAGTTTTTAGTATGTTTTAATTAATTTTTAGTATATTTTTATTAGTTTTTATTCAAAATTCATATTTCTAGACTTTACTATGAGTTTGTATGTTTTTTTGTGATTTCAGATATTTTCTGGCTAAAATTGAGGGACCTGAGCAAAAATCTTATTCAGAGGCTGAAAAAGGACTGCAGATGCTGTTGGATTCCGACCTCCCTACACTCGAAGTGGATTTTCTGGAGTTACATAGACCCAAATGGTGCGCTCTCAATTGCGTTGGAAAGTAGACATCCAGGGCTTTCCAGTAATATATAATAGTCCATACTTTGCCCGAGTTTTGATGATGCAAACTGGCGTTCAAATGCCAACTTCCTGCCCTATTATGAAGTTAAACGCCAGAAACAGGTTACAAACTGGAGTTAAACGCCAGAAACAGGCTACAACCTGGCGTTTAACTCCAAAAGAAGCCTCTACACATGTAAAGCACAATGCTCAGCCCAAGCACACACCAAGTTGACCCGGAAGTGGATTTTTGCATCATTTACTTATTTTCTGTAACCATAGTTACTAGTTTAGTATAAAAACTACTTTTAGTGATTTATTTCACATCTTTTGATCATTTTTGAGACTATCTTTGTATCACTTTTGATCTCTTGATCACGTTTAGGGGGCTAGCCATTCGGCCATGCCTGGACCATTATCACTTATGTATTTTCAACGGTGGAGTTTCTACACCCCATAGATTAAGGTATGGAGCTCTGCTGTTCCTCATGAATTAATGCAAAGTACTATTGTTTTTCTATTCAATTCAAGCTTATTCTTATTCCAAGATATTTACTCGCCCTTCAACCTGATGAATGTGATGATATGTGACACTCATCATCATTCTCACCTATGAACGCGTGCCTGACAACCACTTCTGTTCTATCTACTATAGCTTGAGCGTGTATCTCTTAGCCTCCATTCCGAAAGATTGGAGTCTTCGTGGTATAAGCTAGAATTATTGGCGGCCATTCTTGAGATCTGAAAAGTCTAAACCTTGTCTGTTGTATTCCGAGTAGGATCTGGGAGGGGATAACTGTGACGAGCTTCAAACTCGTGAATGTTGGGCATAGTAACAGACGCAAAAGGATCTATGGATCCTATTCCAACATGATCGAGAACCGACAGATGATTAGCCGTGCGGTGACAGCGCATTTGGACCATTTTCACTGAGAGGACGGACGGTAGCCATTGACAACGGTGATCCCCCAACATACAGCTTGCCATGGAAAGGAGTATGAATGATTGGATGAAAGTAATAGGAAAGCAGAGGTTCAGAAGGAACAAAGCATCTTCATACGCTTATCTGAAATCCCACCAATGAATTACATAAGTATCTCTATCTTATTTTATGTTTTAATTATATGTTAATTATCAAAATCCCATAACCATTTGAATCTGCCTGACTGAGATTTACAAGGATGACCATAGCTTGCTTCAAGCCGACAATCTCCGTGGGATCGACCCTTACTCACGTAAGGTTTATTACTTGGATGACCCAATGCACTTGCTGGTTAGTTGTGCGGAATTGTGAAAAAGAATTGAGATTAAAATTGTGCGTACCAAGTTGTTGGCACCATTGAAGATCACAATTTCGTGCACCAAGTTTTTGGCGCCATTGCTGGGGATTGTTCGAGTTTGGACAACTGACGGTTCATCTTGTTGCTCAGATTAGGTAATTTTATTTTAATTTTAAGTTTTTTTTTTTATTTTTGAAAAAAAATTCAAAAGAAAAAAAATAATATATAATTTATATTTGTTCTTCAGAATTTTTAAGAATGAATTCTAGAGTTTCAGATGATATGTTGAAGCCTGGCTGGCTGTTAAGCCATGTCTAACTTTTTTTTGGACTGAGGCTTCCACTTATCATTGCACGAGCCTTTGGATTCCCATATAATTGGCTGTTGTATGTCTGATTTGTATGCTGAAGCTTGGCTGGCCATTTGTGCATTGATGAGCGGATAATTTATACGCTTTTTGGCATTGTTTTTAGTATGTTTTTTGTAGGATCTAGTTACTTTTAGGGATATTTTCATTAGTTTTTATGTTAAATTCACATTTCTGGACTTTACTATGAGTTTGTGTGTTTTCCTGTGATTTCAGGTATTTTCTGGATGAAATTGAGGGACTTGAGCAAAAATCAGATTCAGAGGTTGAAGAAGGACTGCTGATGCTGTTGGATTCTGACCTCCCTGCACTCAAAGTGGATTTTCTGGAGCTACAGAACTCAAAATGGCGTTCTTTCAATTGCGTTGGAAAGTAGATATCCAGGGCTTTTCAGCAATATATAATAGTCCATACTTTGGTCGAGTTTAGATGATGCAAAAGGGCGTTGAACGCCAGTTCTACGCTGCAGTCTGGAGTTAAACGCCAGAAACACGTCACGAACCAGAGTTGAACGCCAGAAACACATTACAACCTGGCGATCAACTCCAGAAAGAGCCTCTGCACGTGTAACATTCAAGCTCAGCCCAAGTACACACCAAGTGGGCCCCGGAAGTGGATTTATGCATCAATTACTTACTTCTGTAAACCCTAGTAGCTAGTTTAGTATAAATAGGACTTTTTACTATTGTATTAGATATCTTTGGTCTCAGTTTTAATCTATTGTTCATCTTAGGAGACTATTGATCACGTTTAGGGGGTTGGCCTCTCGGCCATGCCTGGACCTTCATCACTTATGTATTTTCAATGGTAGAGTTTCTACACTCCATAGATTAAGGTGTGGAGCTCTGCTGTTCCTCATGAATTAATGCAAAGTACTACTGTTTTTCTATTCAATTCAACTTATTCCGCTTCTAAGATATTCATTTGCACTTCAACATGAATGTGATGAACGTGACAATCATCATCATTCCCCCCACGAACGCGTGCCTGAGAACCACTTCCGTTCCACCTTAGATTGAATGAATATCTCTTGGATCTCTTAATCAGAATCTTCGTGGTATAAGCTAGATTGATGGCGGCATTCATGAGAATCCGGAAAGTCTAAACCTTGTCTGTGGTATTCCGAGTAGGATTCAGGGATTGAATGACTGTGACGAACTTCAAATTCGCGAGTGCTGGGCGTAGTGACAGACGCAAAAGGAGGGTGAATCCTATTCCAATATGATCGAGAACCTCAGATGATTAGCCGTGCTGTGACAGAGCATTTGGACCATTTTCACAAGAGGATAGGATGCAGCCATTGACCACTGTGATGCCTCCAGATGATTAGCCATGCAGTGACAGCGCATCGGACCATTTTCACAGAGAGGATGAAAAGTAGCCATTGACAATGGTGATGTTCTTACATAAAGCCAGCCATAGAAAGGAGTAGGACTGATTGGATGAAGACAGCAGGAAAGCAAAAGTTCAGAGGGACGAAAGCATCTCTATACCTTTATCTGAAATTCTCACCAATGATATACATAAGTATTTCTATCTTTATTTTCTGTCTATTTATTATTTATTTTCAAAAACTCCATAATCAATTATTATCCGCCTGACTGAGATTTACAAGATGACCATAGCTTGCTTCATACCAACAATCTCCGTGGGATCGACCCTTACTCACGTAAGGTTTTATTACTTGGACGACCCAATGCACTTGCTGGTTAGTTGTATCGAAGTTGTGAATGAAAAACGATTTATTAAAACGTGCTTACAGAGTTTTTGGCGCCGTTGCCTAAGATCACAATTTTGTGCACAAGTTTTTGGCGCCGTTGTCGGAGATTGTTCGAGTTTGGACAACTAACGGTTCATCGTGTTGCTCAGATTAGGTAATTTTCTTCTTATTTTGTTTTCAAAAAAAAAAAAACTTTCAAAACTTTTTCAAAAATTTTTCCTTTATTTTCGAAAAAAATTATAAATCTTTTCAAAAATATATTGTTCTTCAAAATTTTTAAGAATGAATTCTAGAGTTTCATGAAGCATGTTGAAGCCTGACTGGCTGTAAAGCCATGTCTAAATTCATTTAGACTGGGGCTTCCAACCCAACATTATCAAGAGCAAGCTAGTTGTTGCTAATCCACCTGCTGCTGTTCCTGATCCACTTGATTTACATGCTAAAGCTTGACTGGCTATTAAGCCATGTCTAACCCTCAGATTGGAGCTTTAGACTAAGAGTGCAAGATTCCTGGAATTCATATTAAAAATTTTGGAATCCTTATTTTTCTTTTTCACAAATAATTTTCGAAAAATCCAAAAAAAAATCATAAAAACCAAAAATATTTTGTGTTTCTTGTTTGAGTCTTGAGTCAAATTTTGAGTTTGGTGTTAATTGCATACTCATCTTGCATTTTTCAAAAATTGCATTCATGCATTGCATTCATCATGATCTTCAAGTTGTTCTTGATAACCCTTCTTGATTGATCTTCATATTATATGGTTTTGCGTTGCATGTTGTTTTTCATATGCATTCTTGCATTCATAGTGTCTGAACATGAAAGATTTCTAAGTTTGGTGTCTTGCATGTTTTCTTTGCATATAAAATTTACAAAAATAAGTTCTTGATGTTCATCATGATCTTCAAAGTGTTCTTGGTGTTCATCTTGACATTCATAGCATTCTTGCATGCATTCATTGTTTTGATCCAAAATTTTCATGCATTGCATCATTTTCATGTTTTTCTCTTTCATCATTAAAAATTCAAAAATAAAAAAAATATCTTTCCTTTCTTCTCTCATAAATTTCGAAAATTTGGATTGACTTTTTCAATAAATTTTAAAAAAAATTCAATTGTTTCTTATGAGTCAAATCAAATTTTCAATTTAAAAATCTTATCTTTTTCAAAATCTTTTTCAAAAATCAAATCTTTTTCATTTTTCTTATTTATTTTCAAAAATTTTAAAAATATTTTTCAAAAATCTTTTTCTTAATTTTATCTCATAATTTTCGAAAATATCATCAACAATTAATGTTTTGATTCAAAAATTTCAAGTTTGTTACTTGTTAAGAAAGATTCAAACTTTAAGTTCTAGAATCATATTTTGTGATTTCTTGTGAATCAAGTCATTAATTGTGATTTTAAAAATTAAATCTTTTTCAAAACTAATTTCAATCATATCTTTTCAAAAATATCTTCTTATCTTATCTTTTTCAAAAATTTGATTTTCAAATATCTTTTCTAACTTCTTATCTTCTTATCTTTTCAAAAATTGATTTTCAAAATTTGTTTCAACTAACTAACTAACTTTTTGTTTGTTTCTTATCTTTTTCAAAACTACCTAACTAACTCTCTCTCTCTAATTTTCGAAAATATCTTCCCTCTTTTTCAAAAATTCTTTTTAATTAACTAATTGTTTCAAATTTTAATTTTAATTTTCGAAAATCACTAACCATTTTTCAAAAATAATTTTCGAAATTCCTCTTTCTCTCTCATCTCCTTCTATTTATTTATTCATCTACTAACACTTCTCTCCCATCCAAAAATTCGAACACTACCTCCCTCTCTGTGTTCGAGTTTTTTCTTCCCTTCTTTACATTACATTCTTTTCTTCTTCTACTCACACAGGGGAACCTCTATACCTGGGTAAAAAGGATCCCTATTAATATTATTTTTCTGTTCCCTCTTTTTCATATGAGCAGGAGCAAGGACAAGAATATTCTTGTTGAAGCAGATCCAGAACCTGAAAGGACTCTGAAGAGAAAACTAAGAGAAGCTAAATTACAACAATCCAGCAAGCACCTTTCAGAAATTTTCGAACAAAAAGAGGAGATGGCAGCTGAAAATAATAATAATGCAAGGAGGATGCTTGGTGACTTTACTGCACCTAATTCTAATTTACATGGAAGAAGCATCTCCATCCCCACCATTGGAGCAAACAATTTTGAGATGAAACCTCAATTAGTTTCTCTGTTGCAGCAGAACTGCAAGTTCCATGGACTTCCATCTGAAGATCCTTTTCAGTTCTTAATTGAATTTTTGCAGATCTGTGATACTGTTAAGACTAATGGAGTAGATCCTGAAGTCTACAGGCTTATGCTTTTCCCGTTTGCTGTAAGAGACAAAGCTGGAGTGTGGTTGAACTCTCAGCCCAAAGATAGCCTGAACTCTTGGGATAAGCTGGTCACGGCTTTCTTAGCCAAGTTTTTTCCTCCTCAAAAGTTGAGCAAGCTTAGAGTGGATGTTCAAACCTTCAGACAGAAAGAAGGTGAATCCCTCTATGAAGCTTGGGAGAGATACAAGCAACTGACTAAAAAGTGTCCTTCTGACATGCTTTTAGAATGGACCATCCTGGATATATTCTATGATGATCTCTCTGAATTAGCTAAGATGTCATTGGATACTTCTGCAGGTGGATCCATTCACCTAAAAAAAACACCTGTAGAAGCTCAAGAACTTATTGACATGGTTGCTAATAACCAGTTCATATACACTTCTGAGAGGAATCCTGTGAGTAATGGGACGCCTCAGAAGAAGGGAGTTCTTGAAATTGATACTCTGAATGCCATACTGGCTCAGAATAAAATATTGACTCAATAAGTCAATATGATTTCTCAGAGTCTGAATAGAATGCAAGCTGCATCCAACAGTACTCGAGAGGCATCTTCTGAAGAAGAAGCTTATGATCCTGAAAACCCTGCAATAGCAGAGGTGAATTACATGGGTGAACCCTATGGAAACACCTATAATCCCTCATGGAGAAATCACACAAATCTCTCATGGAAGGATCAAAAGCCTCAACAAGGCTTTAATAATGGTGGAAGAAACAGGTTTAGCAATAGCAAGCCTTTTCCATCATCCACTCAGCAACAGACAGAGAACTCTAAACAAAATACTTCTAATTTAGCAAACTTAGTCTCTGATCTATCTAAGGCCACTATGAGTTTCATGAATGAAACAAGGTCCTCCATTAGAAATTTGGAAGCACAAGTGGGCCAGCTGAGTAAAAGGATCACTGAAATCCCTCCTAGTACTCTCCCAAGTAATACAGAAGAAAATCCAAAAGGAGAGTGCAAGGCCATTGATATAACCATCATGGCCGAATCCAAGGAAGAAGGGGAGGACGTGAATCCCAAGGAGAAAGACCTCCTGGGACGTCCAGTGATCAATAAGGAGTTTCCCTCTGAGGAACCAAAGAAATCTGAGACTCATCTAGAGACCATAGAGATTCCATTGAACCTCCTTACGCCCTTCATGAGCTCTGATGAGTATTCTTCTTCTGAAGAGAATGAGGATGTTACTGAAGAGCAAGTTGCCAAGTTCCTTGGTGCAATCATAAAGCTGAATGCCAATTTATTTGGTGGTGAGACTTGGGGAGATGAACCTCCCCTGTTTACCAATGAACTGAATGCATTGGATCAACTGAGATTGCCTCAGAAGAAACAGGATCCTGGAAAGTTCCTGAT
The DNA here is from genome assembly GCF_003086295.3 of Arachis hypogaea. NCBI lineage: Eukaryota > Viridiplantae > Streptophyta > Magnoliopsida > Fabales > Fabaceae > Arachis > Arachis hypogaea. The sequence continues at coordinate 67,247,721 of NC_092054.1, read as the reverse complement.
ACCTTGTAACATAGGCACCATGACCTTTGAGAAGGCTCTATGTGACCTGGGGTCAGGAATAAACCACATGCCACTCTCTGTAATGGAGAAACTGGGAATCTTTGAGGTACAAGCTGCTAAAATCTCATTAGAGATAGCAGACAATTCCAGAAAACAGGCTTATGGACAAGTAGAGGACATATTAGTAAAGGTTGAAGGCCTTTACATCCCTGCTGATTTCATAATCCTAGATACTGGGAAGGATGAGGATGAATCCATCATCCTTGGAAGACCCTTCCTAGCCACAGCAAGAGCTGTGATTGATGTTAACAGAGGTGAACTAGTCCTTCAATTGAATGAGGACTCCCTTGAGTTTAAAACTCAAGGACATCCTTCTGTAAACATGGAAAAGAGGCACAATAAGCTTCTCTCAAAACAGAGTCAACCAGAGCCCCCACAGTCAAACTCTAAGTTTGGTGTTGGGAGGCCACAACCAAACTCTAAGTTTGGTGTTGAACTCCCATATCCAAACTCTAAGTTTGGTGTTGGGGAGTCTCAACAATGCTTTGAACATCTGTGAGGCTCCATGAGAGCCCACTGTCAAGCTATTGACATTAAAGAAGCACTTGTTGGGAGGCAACCCAATTTTTATTTATCTAATTTATTTTCATTCTTGTTGTTCTTTCATGTTTTATTAGGTTCATGATCATGTGGAGACACAAAATAAATAAAAAATTAAAAAAAATCAAAAACAGTATAAAAAAAACAGCACACCCTGGAGGAGGAGTTCACTAGCGTTCAAACGCCAGTAAGGAGCATCTGGCTGGCGTTCAACGCCAGAACAAAGCATGGAGCTGGCACTGAACACCAGAAACAAGCATGAAGCTGGCGTTCAACACCAGAAACATGCTGCATCTGGGCACTGAACGCCCAGAACAAGCATCAGTTCGGCGTTTAAACGCCAGAATTGCATGCAAAGGCATTTTACATGCCTAATTGGTGCAGGGATGTAAATCCTTGACACCTCAAGATCTGTGGACCTCACAAGATCATCTCAGGATCTGTGAACCTTCCCTCCTCATAATCCTAGTTTTTTTTCCACATCTTCTTCTTCATCTATTCTTTCTTCTTTTGCTCGAGGGCGAGCAACATTCTAAGTTTGGTGTGGTAAAAGCATTGCTTATTTTGCTTTTCCATAACCATTGATGGCACCTAAGGCCAGAGAAACCTCAAAAAAAAAAAAGAAGAGAAAAGGGGAGACAAAAGCTTCCACCTCCAAGTCATAGGAGATGGAGAGATTCATGTAAAGGATCTATAGCTCAGTGGTAGAACATTTGACTACAAATCAAGAGATCCCTGACATACCTCAGGGGATACATTTTTCTCCACACAATTATTGGGAGCAACTAAGGGTGGAACATCAAGAGCTCCATCATCCTTCATGAAATTAGAGAAGATCAAAGAGCAATGAGGGAGGAGCAACAAAGACAAGGAAGAGACATAGAAGAGCTCAAGGACATCATTGGTTCCTCAAGGAGAAAACGCCACCATCACTAAGGTGGACTCATTCCTTGTTCTTACATTCTCTGTTTTTCATTTTCTTTATGTTAAGTGCTTATCCATGTTTATGTCTTATTACATGATCATTAGTATTTAGTAACTTTGTCTTAAAGTTATGAATGTCCTATGAATCCATCACCTCTCTTAAATGAAAACTGTTTTAATTCAAAAGAACAAGAAGTACATGAGTTTCGAATTTATCCTTGAACTTAGTTTAATTATATTGATGTGGTGACAATGCTTCTTGTTTTCTGAATGAATGCTTGAACAGTGCATATGTCTTTTGAAGTTGTTGTTCATGAATGTTAAATATGTTGGCTCTTGAAAGAATGATGACAAGGAGACATGTTATTTGATAATCTGAAAAATCATAAAAATGATTCTTGAAGCAAGAAAAAGCAGTGAATACAAAAGCTTGCAGAAAAAAAATAGCGAAAAAAAAAGAAAACAAAAGAGAGAAAAAGCAAGCAGAAAAAGCCAAAAGCTCTTAAAACCAAGAGGCAAGAGCAAAAAAGCCAATAACCCTTAAAACCAAAAGGCAAGGGTAAATAAAAAGGATCCCAAGGCTTTGAGCATCAGTGGATAGGAGGGCCTAAAGGAATAAAATCCTGGCCTAAGCGGCTAAACCAAGCTGTCCCTAACCATGTGCTTGTGGCGTGAAGGTGTCAAGTGAAAACTTGAGACTGAGCAGTTAAAGTCAAGGTCCAAAGCAAAAGAAGAGTGTGCTTAAGAACCATGGACACCTCTAATTGGGGACTTTAGCAAAGCTGAGTCACAATCTGGAAAGGTTCACCCAATTATGTGTCTGTGGCATTTATGTATCCGGTGGTAATACTGGAAAACAAAGTGCTTAGGGCCACGGCCAAGACTCATAAAGTAGCTGTGTTCAAGAATCAACATACTGAACTAGGAGAATCAATAACACTATCTGAACTCTAAGTTCCTATAGATGCCAATCATTCTGAACCTCAATGCATAAAGTGAGATGCCAAAACTATTCAAGAGGCAAAAAGCTACAAGTCCCGCTCATCTGATTGGAGCTATGTTTCATTGATAGTTTGGAATTTATAGTATATTCTCTTCTTTTTATCCTATTTTATTTTCAGTTGCTTGGGGACAAGCAACAATTTAAGTTTGGTGTTGTAATGAGCGGATAATTTATACGCTTTTTGGCATTGTTTTTAGTATGTTTTTAGTAGGATCTAGTTACTTTTAGGGATGTTTTCATTAGTTTTTATGTTAAATTCACATTTCTGGACTTTACTATGAGTTTGTGTGTTTTTCTGTGATTTCAGGTATTTTCTGGCTGAAATTGAGGGACTTGAGCAAAAATCAGATTCAGAGGTTGAAGAAGGACTGCTGATGCTGTTGGATTCTGATCTCCCTGCACTCAAAGTGGATTTTCTGGAGCTACAGAACTCAAAATGGCGCGCTTCCAATTGCCTTGGAAAGTAGACATCCAGGGCTTTCCAGCAATATATAATAGTCCATACTTTGGTCTAGTTTAGACGACGCAAAAGGGTGTTGAACGCCAGTTCTACGCTGCAGTCTGGAGTTAAACGCCAGAAACACGTCACGAACCAGAGTTGAACGCCAGAAACACGTTACAACCTGGCGTTCAACTCCAGAAAGAGCCTCTGCACGTGTAACATTCTGCTGTTCCTCATGAATTAATGCAAAGTACTACTGTTTTTATATTCAATTCAACTTTTTCCGCTTCTAAGATATTCATTCGCACTTCAATATGAATGTGATGAACGTGACAATCATCATCATTCCCCCATGAACACGTGCCTGACAACTACTTCCGTTCCACCTTAGATTGAATGAATATCTCTTGGATCTCTTAATCAGAATCTTCGTGGTATAAGCTAGATTGATGGCGGCATTCATGAGAATCCGGAAAGTCTAAACCTTGTCTGTGGTATTCCGAGTAGGATTCAGGGATTGAATGACTGTGATTAGCCATGCAGTGACAGCGCATCGGACCATTTTCACAGAGAGGATGAAAAGTAGCCATTGACAATGGTGATGTTCTTACATAAAGCCAGCCATAGAAAGGAGTAGGACTGATTGGATGAAGACAGCAGGAAAGCAAAAGTTCAGAGGGACGAAAGCATCTCTATACCTTTATCTGAAATTCTCACCAATGATATACATAAGTATTTCTATCTTTATTTTCTGTCTATTTATTATTTATTTTCGAAAACTCCATAATCAATTATTATCCGCCTGACTGAGATTTACAAGATGACCATAGCTTGCTTCATACCAACAATCTCCGTGGGATCGACCCTTACTCACGTAGAAAGTTTTATTAGTTGGACGACCCAGTGCACTTGCTGGTTAGTTGTATCGAAGTTGTGAATGAAAAATGATTTATTAAGACGTGCGTACAGAGTTTTTGGCGCCATTGCCTGAGATCACAATTTCGTGCACCAGCCATGTCTAATCTTTTGGACCGAAGCTTTCACATAAAGCTTGGCTGGCTATTTAGCCATGTCTAAATTTTTCAACCGAAGCTTTAGACTAACATTCCATGATTCCTGGAATTCTTATTAAAAATTTTGAATTTCTTATTTTTTCTCTTTCCAAATTATTTTCGAAAAATTAAAAAAAATGAATAAAATCATAAAAACTAAAAAAAAAAATTTGTGCTTCTTGTTTGAGTCTTCTGTCAAATTTTAAGTTTGGTGTCAATTGCATCTTTTCAATCTTTCTTTAAATTTTTAAAAAATCCATGCATTGAGTTTTGTTCTTCATTGATCTTCAAGTTGTTCTTGATGAATTTCTTTGTTTGATCTTAAAATTTTTCTTGTTTGGTGTCTTTTCTTGTTTTTCATATGCATTCTTGAATTATTAGTGTCTAAAGTTTGAAAATTTTTAAGTTTGGTGTCTTGCATGTTTTTCTTTTCTTAAAAATTTTCAAAAATAAGTTCTTGGTGTTCATCTTGACATTCAAAGTGTTCTTGGTGTTCATCTTGACATTCAAGGTGTTCTTGCATGCATGAGTTGTTTTGATTTTAATTTCTTATGTTTTGTGTCATTTTTATATTTTTCTCTTTCCTCATTAATTTCAAAAATAAAAAAATATCTTTCCCTTTATTTTGCTCATAAATTTTCGAAATTTTGAATTAGTTTGGTCAAAAATTTTTAAAATTTAGTTGTTTCTTGTTAGTCAAGTCAAAATTTCAAATTAAAAATTCTATCTTTTTCAAATCTTTTTCAAAAATCAAATCTTTTTCATTTTTTTACTTTTATTTTTGAAAATTTTCAAAATTGATTTTCAAAATCTTTTTGTTATTTTTATTTCATATTTTCGAAATTAATGCTAACATTTAATGTTTAGATTCAAAAATTTTCAAGTTGTTAATTGCCTATTAAGAAATGTTCAAGCTTTAAATTCTAAAAATCATATCTTTTAGTTTCTCATTAGTCAAGTAATCAACTTTAATTTCAAAAATCAAATCTTTTTTATTTCCTTTTCAAATCTTTTTCAAAATAAATTTCAATCATATATTTTTCAAAATCAATTTCAAAATCCTTTTGTAACTTCCTATCTTTTCAAAATTGATTTTCAAATCTTTTTCAATTAACTACTTGACTTTTTTGTTTGATTTTAAAAGTTTTTTATTTCAATCATATCTTTTTCAAAACCACCTAACTACTTTTCTCTCTCCAATTTTCGAAAATCACTAACAACTTTTTCAAAAATCTCTTTTTATTTAATTAATTCATTTAGTTTTCAAATTTTATTTTATTTCTTCTCTTAAATTTCGAATACTAACTAATAATTAAAATAAAAACAAAAATATTTTCCTTTTATTTTAATTTAAAATTCAAATTCTCCCTCTCTCCCTCTCTGTGTTCGAATTCTTCATCTTCTCTCTTCTTCATTCTACCCTTCTATTCTTCTACTCACATAAAGGAATCTCTATACTGTGACATAGAGGATTCCTATTCTTTTCTGTTCTCTTCTTTTCATATGAGCAGGAGCAAGGATAAGAACATTCTTGTTGAAGCTGATCTGGAACCTGAAAGGACTCTAAAGAGGAAACTAAGAGAAGCTAAAGCACAACACTCTGGAGAGGACCTGGCAGAATTTTTCAAAAAAGAAGAAGAGATGGCCGAACCCAACAACAATGGTAGAGATCCAAGGAAGATGCTTGGTGACTTTATTGCACCCTCTTCTGACTTCTGTGGAAGGAGCATCTCAATTCCTGCAATTGGAGCAAACAACTTTGAGCTTAAACCTCAATTAGTTTCTCTAATGCAGCAGAATTGCAAGTTTTATGGACTTTCATTGGAATATCCTCATCAGTTCTTAGCTGAATTCTTGCAAATCTGTGACACTGTTAAGACCAATGGGGTTAATCCTGAGGTCTACAGACTTATGCTTTTCCCTTTTGCTATAAGAGACAGAGCTAGGACATGGTTGGACTCACAACCTAAAGATAGCCTGAACTATTGGGAAAAGTTGGTCAATGTTTTCTTGGCCAAGTTCTTTCCACCTCAAAAGTTGAGCAGGCTTAGAGTGGAAGTCCAAACCTTCAGACAGAAGGAAGGTGAATCCCTCTATGAAGATTGGGAAAGATACAAGAAATTGATCATAAGGTGTCCTTCTGACATGTTTTCAGAATGGAGCATCATATGTATATTCTATGACGGTCTGTCTGAATTGTCCGAGATGTCATTGGACCACTCTGCTGGAGGATCTCTTCATCTGAAGAAGACGCCTGCAGAAGCCCAGGATCTCATTGAAATGGTTGCAAATAACCAGTTCATATACACTTCTGAAAGGAATCCTGTGAATAATGGGACAACTCAGAAGAAAGGAGTTCTTGAGATTGATACTCTGAATGCCATATTAGCTCAAAACAAAATATTGACTCAGCAAGTCAATATGATTTCTCAGAGTCTGACTGAAATGCAAGCTGCATCAGACAATACTAAAGAAGCCTCTCCTGAAGGAGAAGCTTATGATCTTGAGAATCCTAGAATGGAAAAGGTGAATTACATGGGAGAATCCTATGGAAACACCTATAATCCTTCATGGAAGAATCATCCTAATCTCTCATGGAAGGATCAACAGAAGCCTAATCAAGGCTTTAATAATAATAATGGTGGGAGAAATAGGTTTGGCAATAGCAAACCTTTTCCATCATCTTCTCAGCAACAGACAGAGAATTCTAAGCAGAGCCACTCTGACTTAGCAACTGTAGTCTCTGATCTATCTAAGACCAGTCTCAGTTTCATGACTGAAGCAAGGTCCTCCATTAGAAATTTGGAGGCACAAGTGGGTCAGCTGAGTAAAAGAGTTACTGAACTCCCTCCTAGTACTCTCCCAAGCAATATAGAAGAGAATCCAAAAAGAGAGTGCAAGGCCATAACTATAACCAACATGGCCGAACCTGGAGAGGAAGAAAAGGCAGTGATTTCCAATGAGGAAGACCTCAATGGACGTCTACTTGCCACTAAGAAGTTCCCTAATGAGGAACCCAAGGAATCTGAGGCTCATATAGAGACCATAGAGATTCCATTGAACTTACTATTGCCATTCATGAGCTCTGATGAGTATTCTTCCTCTGAAGAGGATGAAGATATTGCTGAAGAGCAAGTTACTCAATATCTAGGAGCAATCATGAAGCTGAATGCCAAGTTATTTGGTAATGAGACTTGGGAGGATGAACCCCCATTGCTCATCAATGAACTAAATGATCTGGTTCAACTGAAATTACCTCAGAAGAAACAGGATCCTGGAAAGTTCTTAATACCTTGTACCATAGGCACAATGATCTTTGAGAAGGCTCTGTGTGACCTGGAGTCAGGGATAAACCTCATGCCCCTCTCTGTAATAGAGAAACTAGGGATCATTGACGTGCAAGCTGCAAGAATCTCACTAGAGATGGCAAATAATTCAAGGAAATAGGCTTATGGACTTGTAGAGGATGTCTTGGTGAAGGTTGAAGGCCTGTACATCCCTGCTGATTTCATAATCCTAGATACTGGGAAGGAAGAGGATGAATCCATCATCCTTTGAAGACCCTTCCTAGCCACAGCAAGAGCTGTGATTGATGTAGACAGAGGAGAGCTAGTCCTTCAATTGAATGAGGACTACCTTGTGTTTAAGGCCCAATGATCTTCTTCTATAACCATGGAGAGGAAGCATGAAAAGCTTCTCTTAATATAGAGTCAAACAGAGCCCCCACACTCAACTTCTAAGTTTGGTGTTGGGAGGCCAACATCAAGCTCTGAGCCTCTGTGAAGCTCTCTAAGAGCTCACTATCAAGCTATTGACATTAAAGAAGCGCTTATTAGGAGGCAACCCAATGTTATTTAATTATATTTATTAATTTTCCATTGTTATTTTATGTTTTCTTTAGGTTGATGATCATGTGAAGTCACAAAAACAACAAAAAATTCAAAAACGGAATGAAAAACAGCATTAAAAATAGCACACCCTGGAGGACAGGCTTACTGGCGTTTAAACGCCAGTAAGGATAGCAGAATGGGCGTTTAACGCCAGCCTGGTAGCATTCTGGGCGTTAAACGCCAGAATGGGTAGCACTCTGGGCGTTTAACGCCAGAAAGGGCTGACTGGCATCTGGGTGGCATTAAACGCCAGAAATGGGCATATGGCTGGCGTTTAAATGCTAGAATTGGCACAGAATGGGCGTTTGAACGCCAGAAAGGTGCAGGGACTCAAACTCTTTGACACCTCAGGATCTGTGGACTCCACAAGATCCCCAACTACCCCACCTCTTCTTCTCTCCTCTTCACACCTTTCCATAACACTCTTCCCCAAACACCATTGACCAATCCCATCAATAACTCTTCTCCAAACACCCCTCACCTATCAAATCCTACCCTTTTCCCCACAACCTCTTCACAACTCACATCCATCCATCATTAAACCCCACCTACCTCACCATTCAAATTCAAACCATTTCCCTCCCAAACCCACCCACACATGGCCGAACCCTCTCATCACCTCCATCTCCTTCATTTCTTCTTCTTCTACTCCTTTCTTTCTTCTTTTGCTCGAGGACGAGCAACCATTCTAAGTTTAGTGTGGGAAAAGCTAAAGCTTTTTATTTTCCATAACCACTAATGGAACCTAAGGCCGGAGAAACCTCTAGAAAGAGGAAAGGGAAGATAATTCCTTCCACCTCCGAGTCATGGGAGATGGAGAGATTCATCTTAAAGGTCCATCAAGACCACTTCTATGAAGTTGTGGCCAAGAAAAAGGTGATCCCCGAGGTCCCCTTTAAGCTCAAAAAGAGTGAATATCCGGAGATCCGACATGAAGTTTGAAGAAGAGGTTGGGAAGTCCTCACCAACCACATCAATAAGTCGGGATCTTAATGGTTCAAGAGTTCTATGCCAATGCATGGATCACTAAGAACCATAACCAAAGTATGAACCCAAACCCAAAGAATTGGCTCACAATGGTTCGGGGGAAATACTTGGATTTTAGTCCAGAAAATGTGAGGCTAGCATTCAACTTGCCAATGATGCAAGGAGATCCTCACCCTTTCACTAGAAGGGTCAACTTTGATCAAAGGTTGGACCAAGTCCTTAGGGACATTTGTATGGAAGGCGCTCAATGGAAGAGAGATTCAAGAGGCAAGCTGGTTCAACTAAGAAGGCTTGACCTCAAACCCGTGGCTAGGGGATGGTTGGAGTTCATCCAACGCTCTATCATTCCTATTAGCAACCGGTCTAAAGTTACAATAGACTGGGCTATCATGATCCATAGTATCATGAATGGAGAGGAAGTAGAAGTTCATGAGATCATATCCCTAGAACTCTACAAGGTGGCGGATAAGCCCTCTATTTTGGCAAGGTTAGCCTTCCCTCATCTCATTTGTCACCTATGCAATTCAGCTAGAGTTGTCATAGAGGAAGACACCCTCATTGAAGAGGATAAGCCCATCACTAAGAAAAGGATGGAGCAAACAAGAGAGCCTACTCGTGGACCTCAACAAGAGCATGAGGAAGTTCCTCATCATGAAATCCCTGAGATACCTCAAGGGATGCACCTTCCTCCATAAAACTATTGGGAGCAAATCAACACCTCCCTAGAAGAATTAAGTTCCAACACGGGATAACTAAGGGTGGAGCACCAAGAGCATTCCATCCTCCTCCATGAAATTAGAGAAGACCAAAGAGCCATGAGGGAGGAGCAACAAAGGTAAGGAAGAGACATTGAGGAGCTCAAGCACTCCATAAGATCTTCAAGAGGAAGAACTAGCCACCATCACTAAGGTGGACCCATTCTTTAATTTCCTTGTTCTTATTTTTCTGTTTTTCGAATTATATGCCCTATGTTTTATTTATGTTTGTGTCTTTATTACATGTTCATTAGTGTCTAGTGTCTATGCCTTAAAGCTATGAATGTCCTATGAATCCATCACCTTTCCTAAATAAAAAATGTTTTTAATCACAAAAGAACAAGAGGTACATGATTTTGAATTCATCCTTGAAATTAGTTTAATTATCTTGATGTGGTGACAATACTTTTTGTTTTCTGAATGAATACTTGAACAGTGCATATATCTTTTGAATTTGTTGTTTATGAATGTTAAAATTATTGCCTCTTGAAAGAATGATGAAAAAGGAGAAATGTTATTTGATAATCTGAAAAAACATAAAATTGATTCTTGAAGCAAGAAAAAGCAGTGATAAACAAGGCTTGCGAAGAAAAAATGGCGAAAATAAAAGAAAAAGAAAGAAAAAGAAAAAGCAAGCAGAAAAAGCCAATAGCTCTTTAAACCAAAAGGCAAGAGCAAAAAGCCAATAGCCCTTTTAACTAAAAGGCAAGGGTAAAAAGGATCCAAGGCTTTGAGCATTAATGGATAGGAGGGCCCTAAGGAATAAAATCCTGGCCTAAGCGGCTAAACCAAGCTGTCCCTAACCATGTGCTTGTGGCGTGAAGGTGTCAAGTAAAAAGCTTGAGACTGAGCGGTTAAAGTCGTGATCCAAAGCAAAAAGAGTGTGCTTAAGAACCCTAGACACCTCTAATTGGAGACTCTAGCAAAGCTGAGTCACAATCTGAAAAGGTTCACCCAGTTATGTGTCTGTGGCATTTATGTATCCGGTGGTAATACTAGAAAACAAAGTGCTTAGGGCCACGTCCAAGACTCATAAAGTAGCTGTGTTCAAGAATCAACATACTGAACTAGGAGAATCAATAACACTATCTAAATTCTGAGTTCCTATAGATGCCAATCATTCTGAACTTCAAGGGATAAAGTGAGATGCCAAAACTGTTCAGAGGCAAAAAGCTACTAGTCCCGCTCATCTAATTGGAGCTAAGTTTCATTGATATTTTGAAATTTATAGTATATTCTCTTCTTTTTATCCTATTTGATTTTCAGTTGCTTGGGGACAAGTAACAATTTAAGTTTGGTGTTGTGATGAGCGGATAATTTATACGCTTTTTGTCACTGTTTTTACATAGTTTTCAGTATATTTTAATTACTTTTTAGTATATTTTTATTAGTTTTTATTCAAAATTCACATTTTTGGACTTTACTATGAGTTTGTGTATTTTTCTATGATTTCAGGTATTTTCTGGCTGAAATTGAGGGACCTGAGCAAAAATTTAATTCAGACGCTGAAAAAGGACTGCAGATGTTATTGGATTCTGACCTCCCTACACTCGAAGTGGATTTTATGGAGCTACAGAAACCCAAATGATGCGCTATCAATTGCATTGGAAAGTAGACATCCAGTGATTTCCAGAAATATATAATAGTACATACTTTTCCCGAGTTTTGATGACACAAACTGGCGTTCAAACGCCAACTTCCTGCCCTATTCTGAAGTTAAACACCAGAAACAGGTTACAAACTAGAGTTTAACGCCAGAAATAGGCTACAACCTGGCGTTTAACTCCAAAAGAAGCCTCTACATGTGTAAAGCACAATGCTCAGCCCAAGCACACACCAAGTGGGCCCAGAAGTGGATTTCTACATCATTTACTTATTTTCTGTAACCCTAGTTACTAGTTTAGTATAAAAACTACTTTTAGTGATTTATTTCACATCTTTTGATCATTTTTGAGGCTATCTTTGTATCACTTTTGATCTCTTGATCATGTTTAGAGGGCTGGCCATTCGGCCATGCCTGGATCATTATCACTTATGTATTTTCAACGGTGGAGTTTCTACAGCCCATAGATTAAGGTGTGGAGCTCTGCTGTTCCTCATGAATTAATGTGAAGTACTATTGTTTTTCTATTCAATTCAAGCTTATTCTTATTCCAAGATATTCACTCGCACTTCAACCTGATGAATGTGATGATCCGTGACACTCATCATCATTCTCACCTATGAACACGTGCCTGACAACCACTTCCGTTCTATCTGCTATAGCTTGAGCGTGTATCTCTTAGCCTCCATTCCGAAAGATCAGAGTCTTCGTGGTATAAGCTAGAATTATTGGTGGCCATTCCTGAGATCTGGAAAGTCTAAACCTTGTCTGTGGTATTGCGAGTAGGATCTGGGAGGGGATAACTGTGACGAGCTTCAAACTCGTGAGTGTTGGGCATAGTGACACACGCAAAAGGATCAATGGATCCTATTCCAACATGATCGAGAACCGACAGATGATTAGCCATGCGGTGACAGCGCATTTGGACCATTTTCACTGAGAGGACGGACGGTAGTCGTTGACAACGGTGATCTCCCAACATATAGCTTGCCATGGAAAGGAGTATGAATGATTGGATGAAAGCAATAGGAAAGCAGAGGTTCAGAAGGAACAAAGCATCTTCATACGCTTATCTGAAATCCCACCAATGAATTACATAAGTATCTCTATCTTATTTTATGTTTTAATTATATGTTAATTATCAAAATCCCATAACCATTTGAATCCGCCTGATTGAGATTTACAAGGATGACCATAGCTTGCTTCAAGCCGACAATCTGCGTGGGATCAACCCTTACTCACGTAAGGTTTATTACTTGGACAACCCAGTGCACTTGTTGGTTAGTTGTGCGGAATTGTGAAAAAGAATTGAGATTATAATTGTGCGTACCAAGTTGTTGGCGCCATTGAAGATCACAATTTCGTGCACCACCAACCGACGCCGAGCTTGCCTAATATGTAATAAAGTTCTTTCAATTTTGGGATCAAACGGGGCTAAGCTCGGATCTGACAATGAATGCATCATTCAATAGAAGAAACATAGAGTTTATGACAACAAGGTATACTAAATTAAAGTAACTAGCAATTACTGCTAAATATAAATCCTAACTAATAACTAAACTAACAAGCAATCAAGAAGACAATTCACATATGAACATATTTACACCAACCAATAATATGGCACACATATGCAACTCTCCGGCAATGGTGCCAAAAACTTGACGTGAGATAAATGCCGGCTTAGAAATTTCCAAACGATTTTCAACTCAAATGTCACAAGTATAGCCTGAATCGACAAGTGATCCCCCAATCAAATTTTAGAAGAATGTCGCAACAATCAAATCAATTACAGGGAATAGAATCCCGGGTCATTTTCCTTAGAAATTGCAATAGGATGCACATCATTGGTTTGGAATTTTTGGGAGTTTTTAAATTGATTGCGAAAAAAGTAAAGTAACAAGAATCTAAAAGCAATGAACAACTAATAATTAAATTGAAGCAACTAGAACTATCAATCAAACAATTAATCAACTAACAAGCATGCAATAAAAGGATAGCAATAATAATGGCATATAACTAAATATAAGGAATCAAGCTAAGAAAGCTAAGAAATCAAAGTTAACCAGAGAAATGACAATCAATCAATATAAGAAACCTTGGCTAGGGTCGAATTAGAATTCCTATCCTCATTATCATCCTCAATTGTGATGGTAAATGTCTATTGCTCTCACTTAGTTATTCTCTAGCAATTGAAGGAAAGTCAAGTGAGCACAATTAACTCTAGTCCACAAGTGCTAATCAAATCTCAATGAAAGAATAGATTTAGTGGAGTTCAAGCTAACTAGCAACCTTCAATTACCAATCAACACTAGATTTTGTCAATTCAAGAGTCTCTAATTACCCAACGCCAAAGTCTAGAATAGAATTCTACTCCATAATCATAAGTTACATTTTTTTCAAACACTTAGTTAGCACAAATAAAAGACATAATAAAATTGAGAAAGTAATACAAATTAAAGCTATCCGCTATCAATAATCAACAATAACAAATCAAATAACACAAATGAAACATGAAAAAGCTCAATACATTAACTAGAAATTAAATCCAACGAAATCCAAAATCATAATAAAAATAACTAGATTTGCAAGATTGCTAAGTAAAATTAAAGAAGAGGAACTACAACTATTGTAATAAAACTAAAATTAACCAAGGTCTAATCTTTGGATTAAAGCAAAAGTGAACAAAGAACACTAAAACCTATAGAGAATTAAGAGTTTCTCTCTCTAGAAGTCAAAACTATGTAAAATCTAACTAATGGAATGTTGTGTCCAATCCTCCTTCACCCCCAGCCTCTAATCTTCGAATTGGTCTTGAAACTGGGCCAAAAGAGCTCAGAAATCACTCCCAGCGTCTTTCTATTAATGAGGCATGTACAGGCATTCCTGCGTACATGGCAATATGGTCCACGTACGCGGACGAAGCGAATTTCAAAAAATGCATACGCGGCATCAAGGATGTGTACGTGAGCCTACAGAAATCCCAGTTTTCATTTTTTCATGATTTCCCATTCTTTCTTGCTTCTTTTTCCACTTCTTCCAATCGATCCTTGATTTCTAAACCTGAAATCACTTAACAGACATATCAAGGTATTGAATAAAATTTAAGTGAATTAAAATTAGCATTTTTGAAGCCTAAAAGCATGTTTTTCCACTTAGGTACAATTTGGAAGGAAATCACAAAGGTGTGCTATTTAAGTGAATAAATGTGTGTTTATGTGATGAAATCCATTCAATTCAAGCAAAAAATTATCATCAAATATGGATTCATCATGGAGCCGCCACTACACATCGTCGTCGATTCCGTTATTGTTGTTGTCTTGCCACATCCTTCGCCATGGTTTCCATTCACGTCACCGTCACTACTGTTTGTGTCGCCACCACGTTAAACCATTATGATCAGATTTATTGTTGATATAGTTATTTTATTTTTACATATCAATTTGTGACTTTAGCAGTTTGTTAGAGTTTTCGTTAAATCAGTGGTTAAATTTGTTTAATGAATTATGTGATTAGGATTTGTTGTGTTAATTTAATGGATGTAAAAATTAAATAATGTTATAGTAGGTTAAGTGGTGCACGAATTGTGAATCACACTTTTCACAACTCGTACCACTAACCAGCAATTGCACTGGGTCGTCCAAGTAATACCTTACGTGAGTAAGGGTCGAATCCCACGGAGATTGTTGGTTTGAAGCAATCTATGGTTATCTTGCAATTCTTAGTCAGGAAGTCAATTGTATTTATCAGTTGAATTGTGAATAAACAAGAGAGCATGGGTTAAAGGTTACTTGTAATGCAGTAATGGAGAATATGTTGGAGTTTTGGAGATGCTTTGTCTTCTGAATCTCTGCTTTCTTTTGTCCTCTGATTCACGCACGCACGTCCTTCTATGGCAAGCTGTGTGTTGGGGCATCACCATTGTCAATGGTTACATCCCCTCCTCTTGTGAAAATGGTCCAAATGCTCTGTCACAGCACGGCTAATCATCTGAGGTTCTCGATCATGCTGGAATAGGATTCACCCTCCTTTTGCGTCTGTCACTACGCCCAGCACTCGCGAGTTTGAAGCTCGTCACAGTCATTCAATCCCTGAATCCTACTCGGAATACCACAGACAAGGTTTAGACTTTCCAGATTCTCATGAATGCCGCCATCAATCTAGCTTATACCACGGAGATTCTAATTAAGGAATCTAAGAGATATTCATTCAATCTGATGTAGAATGGAGGTGATTGTCAGACGCACGTTCGTGGATTGAGAAAGGTGATGAGTGTCACTGATCATCACCTTCTCCATAGTTAGGCACGAATGGATATCTTAGATAGAAACACGCATGTTTGAATAGAAAACAGAAATACTTGCATTAATTCATTGAGACACAGCAGAGCTCCTCACCCCCAACAATGGAGTTTAGAGACTCATGCCGTCAAAGAGTACAAAGTTCAGATCTGAAATGTCATGAGATGCAAAATAAGTTTCTAAAAGTTGTTTAAATACTAAACTAGTAGCCTAGGTTTACAAAAAGTGAATAGACTATGACAGATGGTGCAAAGATCCACTTCTGGGGCCCACTTAGTGTGTGCTGGGGCTGAGACTTAAACAATTCACGTGCATAAGGCTGTTTTGGGCGTTCAACGCCAGGTTTGGATCCATTTCTGGCGTCGAACTCCAACTTTTAATCCTTTTCTGGCGCTGGACGCCAGAATTGGGCAGAGAACTGGAGTTGAACGCCAGTTTACGTCGTCTATCATTGAGCAAAGTATGGACTATTATATATTGCGAAAAAGCTCTGGATGTCTACTTTCCAACGCAATTGAAAGCGTGCCATTTCGAGTTCTGTAGCTCCAGAAAATCCACTTTGAGTGCAGGGAGATCAGAATCCAACAGCATCAGCAGTCCTTTTTCAGCCTGAATCAGATTTTTGCTCAGCTCCCTCAATTTCAGCCAGAAAAATACCTGAAATTACAGAAAAACACACAAATCATAGTAAAATCCAGAAATATGAATTTTTCCTAAAAACTAATGGAAACAAACTAAAAACTCACTAAAACATACTAAAAACTATATGAAATTAACCCCAAAAAGCGTATAAAATATCCGCTCATCACAACACCAAACTTAAACTGTTGCTTGTCCTCAAGCGACTAGACAAATAAAATAGAAGACTAATAGGTTGAGAAGCAATAATATCTCAGAGTTTTTTGAGTGAAGCTTAGATTTTAATTAGATGAGCGGGACTAGTAGCTTTTTGCTTCCGAACAGTTTTGGCATCTCACTTTATCCATTGAATCTCAGAGTGATTGGCATCTATAGGAACTTAGAATTCAGATAGTGTTATTGATTCTCCTATTTCAGTATGATGATTCTTGAACACAGCTATTTCATGAGTCTTGGCCGTGGCCCTAAGCACGTTGTTTTCTAGTATTACCACCGGATACATAAATGCCACAGACACATAATTGGGTGAACCTTTTAGATTGTGACTCAGCTTTGCTAAAGTCCTCAATTAGAGGTGTCCAGAGTTCTTAAGCACACTCTTCTTTCTGCTTTGGACCTTGACTTTAACCGCTCAGTCTCAAGTTTTCACTTCACACCTTCACGCCATAAGCACATGGTTAGGGACAGCTTGGTTTAGTCGCTTAGGCCAGGATTCTATTCCCTTAGGCCCTCTTATCTACTGATGCTCAAAGCCTTGGGATCCTTTTTATTACCCTTGCCTTTTGGTTTTAAGGGTTATTGGCTTTTTTTTTGCTGCTTTTTCTTGCTTCAAGAATCATTTTTATGATTTTTCATATTATCAATAACATGTCTCATGTTCATCATTCTTTCAAGAGCCAACATATTTAACAGTCTTAAACAACAAATTCAAAAGACATATGCACTGTTCAAGCATTCATTCAGAAGACAGAAAGTATTGCCACCACATGTAACTAATTAGAATTTCTCTTATTAAAACTCAAAATTTTATTGCCTCTTATTCAAAAGATCTACTATTTTATTCATGTTTGCTGATGATGAGAAAAATAAACTATGGCTTAATTGGAGATAAAATCAAAATAGATACTAATTACTACTATATGACTCCTAAGGTGAACTTCTATAATGACACTATCACAGAGTTAAAGCAGAAATTGGAATTTAACAACTTTTGTTCTGGGAAGTGGATGTTCCTCTGATCCGTGGGGTGCTTGGTCCTTCAAGACATAACTTCTGGCACTTCAATTCCCTTAAGTCACGCCCTTGCTCCTCTTGTTCTTTAAACATATAGGTAAGAATTTGACTGTGTTCCTTCTGTTCTTTTATTATTTGTTCCATAGCTTCCCGTATCTTGGTAACAGACGTCTCAAGATACTCCCAGTATTCAGATTGAGGGATTTCTGGGAGAAATTCCTGTGTTTTCTTCTTGGTGGGATCATCCTGTGCTTGTTATTTTTCCATTGATGCTTTGGTGATTGGTTTCTCAACTGAGATATACTCAGTTATTCCCATCCTTACTCCGGCGTCCTTGCAGAGCAGAGAAATCACGCTTGGATAAGCCAACCTGGCCTCTTTAGAATTTTTGTTAGCAATTTTGTAGAGTTCAGCTGAGATTAGCTGATGAACTTCCACTTCTTTTCCCATCATGATGCAATGGATCATCACTGCTCTTTTAACAGTGACTTCAAAACGGTTTCTAGTGGGCAACAGAGAATGCCCAATGAAGTCCAGCCATCCTCTGGCGACTGGTTTGAGATCTTCTCTCTTGAGTTGATTTGGGACACCCTTTGTGTTGGTGGTCCACTGGCTCCAGGGGTACATATGTCCTCTAGAATCTTATCCAGGCCCTTGTCTGTTCTCATCATTCTCCTGTTGAAGGAGTCTGGATCATCTTTCAGCTGAGGTAGCTTTAAGATCTCCTTGATCCTGTCAGGGTGGGTATGAACAATTTTTCCTCTGACCACGGTCCGATAGTCATAGAAAGCAGTCCCAGATACTTTCTACTTGTCAGTTTGCCACATATTAGCATAGAACTCCTGAACCATGTTCCTCCCTACTTTCGTTTCAGGATTAGCTAGGACTTCCCAGTTCCTGATTCGAATTTGCTCCTGGATCTCCGGATATTCATCCATGATCCACTGATTATTTTTTATAATGGTCTGAATGTTCTTTAGATAAGAACTTCCCTTGATTCCAAAGTGGTTTTGGAATGCTCTCTTTCTTGCCTCTTGGAGTGGGTTGTTTTCCTTTAGGAGCCATGATCTTAGTGATCGCGGATAAACACACCAAACTTAGAGGTTTTCTTGTCCTCAAGCAAAAGAAAAGAAAGGAGAGGGATAGAAGGAGAGCTAGGTGCAATTGTTGATGGAAGGGGAGGGAGGCCGAACCTAAATTTAAAGGGAGGGAGGGTGGGTTTTCGAAAAAAGAGATAAAGATATGATAAAAAAGATTGATTTGGAAAAGATAAGATAGAAGATATGATAAGAGAGGATATAGTTTAAAATTGAAGAGATATGAAAGACTTTTGAAAAAGATAGATCTAGATTTTGAAAAAGATAAAGTGGAGATTTTGAAAAAGATATCGATGAGTTGAAAAGATAGATTTGTTTTTAAAAAGATTTGAAAAGAGTTGGATTGAATTTGCAAAAGAGGGTTTGTGCTTATGGATTAAGATACATTTGATATTTTTAAGGTAGGGTTTTTAGAAATTAGGGATTTTAGAAATCAGGGTTCTTAACATGTTTATGCAAGAAATCATGAATTGAAGCATGAAAATTAAGATTAAAATGAAAAATATGAAGAAAAAAATGAATTTACCTCCTCCCTGCCATCCTGGCGTTTGAACGCCCAAACACTACCTGTTTTGGGCGTTCAACGCCCAAATGCTGCCCTCCTGGGCGTTCAACGCCCAGTTGTTGCCCTTTTCTGGTGTTGAACGCCAGATAGCTATCTTTACTGGCGTTCAGCGCCCACTGGATGCCCCTTTTGGGGGCTGAACGCCCAGAATGGACTTTCACTGGCGTTTTCTTGCCAGTGAGCTCTTTTTCTCTGTTTTGAATGCAGATTCCTTCTGTAACCCTGTGAATTTATGCAATTGATTTTTTACTTTAGTGTCAGTGAACTTTATATAAACAAATAAAAATAAAAATAGAAATAGGGCAAAATGCTTAGAGGATTGATGCCCCATGGCTGGGTTGCCTCCCAGCAAGCGCTTCTTTATTGTCTTTAGCTGGACCTTGCTGAGCTTTTAGTTTAGCTTCAGCCTTGAGCACTCTTGCTCAATGTTGCCTTCAAGATAGTGCTTGATTCTCTTTCCATTGACAATGAACCTCTTATCAGAATCAATATCTTGAAGCTCCACATAACCATATGGTGATACACTTGTAATCACGTATGGTCCCCTCCACCGGGATTTCAATTTCCCGGGGAATAGCCTGAGTCTAGAGTTGAACAGCAGAACCTTCTGTCCTGGTTCAAGGATTCTAGATGACAGCTTTCTGTCATGCCACTTTTTTTATTTCTCTTTATAAAGCTTAGCATTTTTGAAAGCTGTGAATCTGAATTCCTCTAGCTCATTTAGCTGGAGCAATCTTTTTTCTCCTGCTAAATTGGCATCAAAGTTTAGGAATCTGGTTGCCCAGTAGGCTTTATGTTCCAGTTCCATGGGCAGGTGACATGCCTTACCATACACAAGTTGGTATGGAGAGGTCCCTATAGGGGTCTTGAATGCTGTTCTGTAAGCCCACAGAGCATCATCCAAGCTCCGTGCCCAATCCTTTCTATGGGTACTTACTGTCCGTTCTAGGATTCTCTTTAATTCTCTGTTAGAGACTTCAGCTTGCCCATTAGTTTGTGGATGATATGGAGTAGCCACCTTATGGCAAATTCCTTACCAAACCATGGTAGAGTAAAGTTGTTTATTGCAGAAGTGAGTGCCCCCATCACTGATTAGTACTCTAGGGACACCAAACCTGCTAAAGATATGTTTCTGGAGGAACTTCAGCACTGTTTTAGTATCATTGGTGGGTGTGGCAATGGCCTCAACCCATTTTGATACATAGTCAACTGCCATCAGAATATAAGTGTTTGAGTATGATGGTGAGAAAGGTCCCATGAAGTCAATTCCCCATACATCAAACAACTCAATTTCCAAGATTCCTTGTTGAGGCATGGCGTAACCATAAGGCAGATTACCAGCTCTTTGGCAACTGTCACAGTTACGTACAAACTCTCGGGAATCTTTATAGAGTGTGGGCCAATAGAAGCCACATTGGAGGACCTTGGTGGCTGTTCGCTCACCTCCGAAATGGCCTCCATATTGAGATCCATGGCAATGCCACAGGATCCTCTGTGCTTCTTCTCTAGGCACACACCTACGGATTATTCCGTCTGCACATCTCTTAAAGAGATAGGGTTCATCCCACATGTAGTACTTTGCATCAGTAATTAATTTCTTCTTTTGTATCCTGTTGTACTCCTTGGGTATGAACCTTGCAGCTTTATAGTTTGCAATATCGGCAAACCATGGTATTTCCTGAATGGCAAATAAATGCTCATCCGGAAAAGTCTCAGAGATCTCAAGAGAGGGGAGGGGTGTCCCTTCTACTGGCTCTATCCGGGACAGATGATCAGCCACTTGGTTCTCTGTCCCTCTTCTGTCTCTTATTTCTATATCAAACTCTTACAGAAGCAACACCCATCTGATGAGCCTAGGTTTTGAATCCTGCTTTGTGAGTAGATATTTAAGAGCAGCATGATCAGTATACACAATCACTTTTGATCCTACTAAGTATGATCTGAACTTGTCAATGGCGTAAACCACTGCAAGTAATTCTTTTTCTGTGGTTGTGTAATTTTTCTGGGCATCATTTAGAACGCGACTAGCATAATAAATGACGTGCAGAAGCTTGTCATGCCTCTGTCCCAACACTGCACCAATGGCGTGATCACTGGCATCACACATTAGCTCAAATGGTAATGTCCAGTCTGGTGCAGAAATAACTGGTGCTGTGACCAGCTTAGCTTTCAGCGTTTTAAACGCCTGCAGGCACTCTGTGTCAAACACAAATGGCGTGTCAGCAGCTAGCAGATTACTTAGAGGTTTTGCGATTTTTTAAAAATCCTTTATAAACCTCCTATAGAATCCTGCATGCCCCAGAAAGCTTCTGATTGCCTTAACATTGGCAGGTGGTGGTAATTTTTCAATTACCTCTATTTTTGCTTGATCCACCTCTATTCCCTTGTTTGAGATTTTATGCCCAAGAACAATCCCTTCAGTCACCATGAAGTGACATTTTTCCGAGTTTAAAACTAGGTTGGTCTCTTGGCATCTTTTCAGAACAAGTTTCATGTGATCAAGACAGGAGCTGAATGAGTCTCCATATACTGAGAAGTCATCCATGAAGACTTCCAGAAATTTTTCCACCATATCAGAGAAAATAGAGAGCATGCATCTCTGGAAGGTTGTAGGCGCATTACACAGCCCAAATGGCATCCTTCTATAAGCAAACACTCCAGATGGACATGTGAATGCTATTTTCTCTTGATCCTGAGGATCTACTGCAATCTGGTTATAGCTTGAGTAGCCGTCCAAAAAGTAGTAATAATCATGACCTGCTAGTCTTTCTAGCATCTGGTCTATGAATGGTAAAGGAAAATGATCCTTTCTGGTGGCTGTATTGAGCCTTCTGTAGTCAATACACATGCGCCACCCTGTAACTGTTCTTGTAGGAACCAGTTCATTTTTTTCATTATGAATCACTGTCATGCCTCCTTTTTTTGGGACGACTTGGACAAGGCTCACCCAGGGGCTATCAGAAATAGGATAAATAATCCCAGCCTCTAGTAATTTGGTGACCTCTTTCTGCACCACTTCCTTCATGGCTGGATTTAGCCGTCTCTGTGGTTGAACCACTCGTTTAGCATTATCCTCCAATAAGATTTTGTGCATGCATCTAGCTGGGCTTATGCCCTTAAGGTCACCTATGGACCACCCAAGAGCTGTCTTGTGTGTCCTTAGCACTAGAATAAGTGCTTCCTCTTCCTGTGAATTTAAAGCAGAGCTTATGATCACTGGAAAAGTGTCACCTTCTCCCAGAAATGCATATTTTAAGGATGCTGGTAATGACTTGAGCTCGGGTTTAGGAGGTTTTTTCTCTTCCAGAAGAGATTTCAGAGGCTCTTTCATGTCCTCTGAATCCTCCAAATCAGGCTGAACATATTTAAAGATGTCTTCCAACTCTGATTCGAGACTCTCAGCCATGTTGATCTCTTCTACCAAGGAGTCAATAAGATCAACTTTCATGCAGTCTGTTGATATGTCTGGATGTTGCATGGCTTTGACAGCGTTCAACTTAAACTCATCATCATTGACTCTCAGGATTATTTCCCCCTGTTGGACGTCAATGAGGGATCGTCCAGTTGCTAGGAAGGGTCTTCCTAGAATGAGAGTAGCACTCTTGTGCTCCTCCATTTCCAGCACAACGAAGTCAGTGGGAAAGGCGAATGGCCCAACCCTGACAATCATGTCTTCAATCACGCTTGATGGGTATTTAGTGGAGCCATCAGCAAGTTGGAGATATATCCGGGTTGGTTTAACTTCTTCAGTTAAACCAAGCTTTCTGATAGTGGATGCAGGTATTAGGTTGATGCTTGCCCCAAGATCGCATAAAGCTGTCTTGGTGCAATTACCTTCTAATATGCATGGTATCAGAAAACTCCCAGGGTCTTTAAGCTTTTCAGGAAAGCTCTTCAGAATGACTGCACTGCATTCTTCAGTGAGGAGAACTCTTTCTGTTTCTCTCCAATCCTTTTTATGACTCAAGATCTCTTTCATGAACTTGGCATAAGAAGGTATTTGCTCAAGTGCTTCTGCGAATGGAATCTTTATTTCAAGAGTCCTGAGGTAATCTGCAAAGCGAGCAAATTGCTTATCCTGCTCCTCTTTCCGGAGTTTTTGAGGATAAGGTATCTTGGCTTTATATTCCTCAACCTTAGTTGCTGCAGGTTTATTGCCTACAGAAGTGGTTGAAGAAGCCTTTTTAGAGGGGTTGTTATCAGCATTTGTGTGTGTCTGATCCCTCACTGGCAATTGAGTGCCAGGGTTAGAAGCTAGAGTGAAATTGGACGCCAGCTCCATGTCTGTTCCTGGCATCTGAACGCCAGAACTGTGCCCATTTTGGGCGTTCAGCGCCAGATCTTGCCCATTTTGGGCGTTCAACGCCAGATCCTTGCCTATTTCTGGCGTTGAACGCCAGTCCTGCCTTATTTCTGGCGTTGAACGCCAGTTCTGAGCATGGTCTGGGCGTTCAGCGCCAGCCTTCCACCAAATTTCTGGCATTTTAGTTCCAAAATTACTTTTCCCTGGGCTCTTACTGTCCTCAGGTGAGTTTTGGGTGGTTTGCTCATTTCTTAGCTTTTTGCTGCCTTGAGGTGGGGTATTTAATGTTTTCCCACTTCTTAATTGAACTGCTTGGCATTCTTCTGTTATTTGCCTTGACAGCTGCTGCTTTGTTTGCTTAAACTGTTCTTTCATATGTATATTAGCCATCCTTGTCTCTTGTAGTCTATCTTTGAATTCGGCTAACTGCTTTGTTAGAAAGTCCAATTGCTGATTGAATTCAGCAGCTTATTTTACATGACTGAGTTCAGCAGTTACTGTCTTAACCTCTTCTTTCATCGAAGGGTCACTGCTTAGGTACAGATGCTGATTCCTGGCAACTGTATCAATGAGCTCTTGAGCCTCTTCAATTGTCTTTCTCATGTGGATAGATCCACCAGCTGAGTAATCTAAAGACATCTGAGCTCCTTCTGCAAGCCCATAGTAGAAGATGTCTAACTGAACCCACTCTGAAAATATTTCAGAGGGGCATTTTCGTAGCATCTCTCTGTATCTCACCCAGGCATCATAAAGAGATTGATTATCTCCTTGTTTAAAGCCTTGGATGTCCAGCCTTAGCTGTGTCATCCGTTTTGGGGGAAAGTATTGATTCAGGAATTTTTCTGTCAGCTGTTTCCATGTCCTTATGCTAGCTTTAGGTTGGTTATTCAACCACCTCTTAGCTTGATCTTTTACAGCAAATGGAAACAGTAATAATCTATAGACATCCTGATCTATTTCTTTATCATGTACTGTGTCAGCAATTTGTAAAAACTGTGCCAGAAACTCTGTAGGTTCTTCCTGTGGAAGACCGAAATACTGGCAACTTTGCTGCACCATGATAATGAGCTGAGGATTCAACTCAAAGCTACTGACTCCAATGGAGGGTATGCAGATGCTACTCCCATATGAAGCCGTAGAGGGGTTAGAATATGACCCCAGAGTCCTCCTGGACTGTTCATTTCCGCTTAGGTCCATGATGGAGAAAGGGAGATGGTGTAAAATAGAAAAAATATTTCTATTTATTTATTTATTTATTTATTTCGAAAACAAAATAAATCAAAATAAAATAAATAAAAATGAGTGAAAGATTTTCGAAAAAGTGAGGAGAGAGAAAGTGATTAGGAGATTTTGAAAAGGATATGATGATTTTAAAAAGAAGAGTTTTAAATTTTGAAATAAAAAATCTGAATTTTAGAAATAGATTTCGAAAAAAGATGCTTTAAAATAGAGAGAAAGATATTTTTGAATTTTAAGAAGAGAGAAAAGAACAATAAGATAGCACAAGATTTAAAATTTTTAGATCTAATGCTCCTTGTTTTCAAAAATTTTTGGAGGGAAAAATACCAAGGAACACCAAACTTAAAAATTTTAAGATCAAGACACAAGGAAAACTCAAGAACAATTTGAAGACTCACAAGAACACAAGAACATGAAGGAAGAACACCAAACTTAAAATTTTTTTAGAAAATCAAACTAAAATTTTCGAAAAACACAGAAAAATCAACAAGAAAACACCAAACTTAAAGTTTGGCATAGGATTTAATAGAAAAATTATTTTCTTTTTTTTTTTTTGAAAAAGATTTTAAGAAAAGGAAAATAAGGATTCTAAAATTCTAACACGACAACAATAAGAGACTCTAAACTAAAAGGAGAATTTTTTTTCCTAATCTAAGCAACAAAATAAACCGTTAGTTGTCCAAACACGAACAATCCCCGGCAACGGCGCCAAAAACATGGTGCACGAATTGTGAATCACACTTTTCACAACTCGTACCACTAACCAGCAAGTGCACTGGGTCGTCCAAGTAATACCTTACATGAGTAAGGGTCGAATCCCACGGAGATTGTTGGTTTGAAGCAATCTATGGTTATCTTGAAATTCTTAGACAGGAAGTCAATTGTATTTATCAGTTGAATTGCAAATAAACAAGAGAGCATGGGTTAAAGGTTACTTGTTATGCAGTAATGGAGAATATGTTGGAGTTTTGGAGATGCTTTATCTTCTGAATCTCTGCTTTCCTTTGTCCTCTGATTCACGCACGCACGTCCTTTTATGGCAAGCTGTGTGTTGAGGCATCACCGTTGTCAATGGTTACATCCCCTCCTCTTGTGAAAATGGTCCAAATGCTCTGTCACAGCACGGCTAATCATCTGAGGTTCCCGATCATGCGGGAATAGGATTCACCCTCCTTTTGTGCCTGTCACTACGCCCAGCACTCGCGAGTTTGAAGCTCGTCACAGTCATTCAATCCCTAAATCCTACTCGGAATACCACAGACAAGGTTTAGACTTTCCGGATTCTCATGAATGCCGCCATCAATCTAGCTTATACCACGGAGATTCTGATTAAGGAATCTAAGAGATATTCATTCAATCTGATGTAGAACGGAGGTGATTGTTAGACACACGTTCGTGGATTGAGAAAGGTGATGAGTGTCACTGATCATCACCTTCTCCATAGTTAGGCACGAATGGATATCTTAGATAGGAACACGCATGTTTGAATAGAAAACAGAAATACTTGCATTAATTCATTGAGACACAGCAGAGCTCCTCACCCCCAACAATGGAGTTTAGAGACTCATGCCGTCAAAGAGTACAAAGTTCAGATCTGAAATGTCATGAGATGCAAAATAAGTTTCTAAAAGTTGTTTAAATACTAAACTAGTAGCCTAGGTTTACAAAAAGTGAGTAGACTATGACAGATGGTGCAGAGATCCACTTCTGGGGCCCACTTGGTGTGTGCTGGGGCTGAGACTTAAACAATTCACGTGCATAAGGCTGTTTTGGGCATTCAACGTCAGGTTTGGATCCATTTCTGGCGTTGAACTCTAACTTTTAATCCTTTTCTGGCGCTGGACGCCAGAATTGGGCAGAGAACTGGCGTTGAACGCCAGTTTATATCGTCTATCCTTGAGCAAAGTATGGACTATTATATATTGCTGGAAAGCTCTGGATGTCTACTTTCCAACGCAATTGGAAGCGCGCCATTTCGAGTTCTGTAGCTCCAGAAAATCCACTTTGAGTGGAGGGAGGTCAGAATCCAACAGCATTAGCAGTCCTTTTTCAGCCTGAATCAGATTTTTACTCAGCTCCCTCAATTTCAGCCAGAAAAATACCTGAAATTACAGAAAAACACACAACTCATAGTAAAGTCCAGAAATATGAATTTTTCCTAAAAACTAATGGAAACAAACTAAAAACTCACTAAAATATACTAAAAACTATATGAAATTAACCCCAAAAAGCGTATAAAATATCCGCTCATCATTAAGTAAGGTGAGATTAAGAGTACTTGAGTTGTTGGAAGATTTTAGTTGAGTTTAGTGGATGAGTTTCTTTCGATTACATTAAACTTATGTCACTTGTCTTTGTTATACCTCTTGTCAGTTTGGTGAAATTAGAATTAGGTTCTCATTAATTGGAATAATAAGTTTTACTTATTCTTTTAAATTAGTTGTTGAATTAGTTTTAACTTATAAATTTAATATGTTGTCCTTTTTATTAAGATGGTGCTATTTTTCTAAGATCAGTTGGAGTTTGCTTTTTTGTTGTTTGTGCAGTAATATTATAGTTTGGTTTTCTATATTTGAATATAATGAGCAATTTAAATTTTAAGTTGGACTTACTTTTCCTAGGATAGAGTTTTAGGATGGAAGTGGGAGAAGTTCGCATAGTAGCGCCTTCTCGAAACTTTTCTTTGTTGGAAAATTGTGGAGTTACAAGGGGTTGTGCATTAGAACAATTAGGATTTATGTTTCATTGAATACGTGTATATTATAATTTATGCATGCAACTATTTCCTCTATAAAAGCTATTATATTTATTTGATGGATGTATCTGAATTAAGAAAATGCTCTGCCGAATTATTGTTTAAATTGTTTAAAATATGTTTGGTTTTTTCAGAAAATTATAATTGTATTTGGCAGGAGATTCTAATTATAGGGTACTGATGACATGTCACCATGTCATGTTTTTCTATGCTTTTTCATACAAGAAATTGATGATTTGTGCTTGAATAATGAATGCTTTTGTATTTAAATGGTATATTTCTTTGATCTTTTAATTTTATAAATCTTGTAGGAAATAAGAAGAAAAAGAAGCAAAGAAGCACAAAATAAGCTAAAGAGGAGAAAAAAAGAGCTTTGGGGAACACTTTGAAGTTGGAGCACACTTTGGAGCCTTAGGTCACACTTTTAAAAGCGTGGCCCATGACCAAATTAAAGGAAAATTTGCAATCAGCACACAAAGCTCCGCTCATGCCAAGAGCGGAGCATCATCCTGATGCAATTTCAACTTGGAAGCTAAAATTTTCACTAAGTTAAAATCTGGGCGCTCACAGCTTGACCATGCCTCCTTCAAAGGGATATAACTTGAGCTACAGATGTCCGATTGATGTGCTTCCAGTTTCATTGGAAAGCTGACATTCAGAGCTTTCCAACGATGTATGGCAATCCATGTTTTTCATGAAATTGAGGCATGAATGAAATGTATCTTTAAAGGACAAAAATAAGCAAAAATAGACCAAAGTGCAACCACCAAGATTCGAAGAGGGAGCCTCACTCCAAGGCAAAGAGGCGCTTCTAATAGCGCTCACTTGGAGAGCACAGCGCTCTCTTGGAGAGCATTGTCATGCTCTCTTCATAAAAATTCAAGGAAAATCTTTTCTCCAAATGCTTTCACAAGGGTTTGAACTTGGGACCTCCCCTTGGAAGCACCAATGCTCAGCTCACAAGGAGAGCAGAGCGCTACTCCTTGGTGCACACAAGCATCATGACACGGACAGAGGAGGCAAGGCACACACAAGACAAGCCAACACAAGCCAATGCTCCACTCCCCACAAGAGCAGAGCATCCTCTTGGGAGCAATTTTCACATGGGCCAAAATTCAATTAAAATTCCCTTTGAACACAATTCTTCATTAATTGAACCAAGGCCATCCAGACCCACTCTTTCTCAAATTCAAAGCAAGCTAAGCCCATTATCATCACTCAAAGGCACAAGGAGCAATTAGATTAGGAATTTCATTTAATTGTAATTTGTTTTTATTTCATTTTCATTTTCATTTTGTAAAGCCTATATAAGGCATCATTTTCATCTTTGTTAGGAGAGCTCCAATATAGATCATAGGAGGATAGCTCCAATAGAGGGTAGTAGTAGAGAGCTCACTTTTATATCTTAACTTGAATTAGAGAATTGAAGAAATTCTGTTTCAATTCTCACTTTGAGATCTCTTGTTTACTTTTTCTGCATAATTCAAATTCTGATTACTGCTTCATCTTCTATTCTTCTGCAATTTACTTTTCCTTATTTCTTTTGCAATTGTTCTTCTTGGATCAAGGAAGGATTTGAGATCTAGACTTGTTTTCTAGTCTCTTCCACTCCTGAGATCTTCAACCTTCTTTTAAATTGCTGCAACTAAGCATCAGTCACTTTCTGTTTTAATTCTTCAAGCAATTTTATTTCTCTTGTTTAGATCTACTGTATTTAGATTCATTTTTTTCTCTGTTTAATTGTCATTATACTTCTGCTTGTTTACATTTTGCAATCCCAGCACTCAATTTCCTTTATTCCTCCTGCACTTTAAATTTCCAGCTGCTTGTTCTTTTTCAATTGCTTGAGCTATTGCTTTCTTTAATTTCCCTGCACCCAATTCCATTTACATTTGATGCAATTTATATTTCTTGCTATTTAAGATTCTGTCAATTTACCTTTCTTGCACTTTAAGTTTCTGCACATTTACTTTCTGCAATTTATAATTCCTTGTCAATTTACCTTTCTTGCACTTTAAATGTTAGCTTGACTAAACTAATCACCCACTAAAGTTGCTTGATCCATCAATTCCTGTGGGATCGACCTCACTCTAAGTGAGTTTTACTACTTGATACGACCCGGTACACTTGCCGGTTAGTTTTAGGTGTTTGGAAATTTGTTTTTCCACAAAAACACCATCAGGTACATTCTACCAAATTTTCTAAAAAATTTAATAATTTGTGTTGTTCATTGAATTCTAGGTTGTGTGTTTTAATATGATTCTAAGTCATCATCTATGGATATATGATAGGGATAACGGTGGACTGGGGAGTTTAAAACCTGAATTCTTTAAGGGTGTTGACGTATTAGTTGCGCATGTCTTCAACATGGAACAGTTTAGGTCTGAAGGAGTATCCAGATGTCTGTGTCAAAAGTGTCAGTTGACTAAGTGGTTAGGACCTGCGGACATAACACTTCACCTCTACCGTAACAGGTTTAACGATGGGTATTGTATGTGAAAGGAACGCGGAGAAGTGGATAGCAGGAAATTAACCGGTTTGCCTCAAATTTGAATAGGACCAACGGTCAATCAACGAGAGTTCAGGTGGTGAGAGAACTAAACGTTGAAGAAATGACTTGAGAGGGTAACCAAGAGAGATACAACGAGATGGTATTTGATGTAATAGGTGTTACGAAATCGGAAGAGGCTGAACAAGAGCCTAACTTGGAGGCAAGAGATTTTATCATTTGTTAGAATCTACTGTGAAACCTTTGTTTGAGGGGTGAGTTCATTCAGAGTTATCTACATGTGTTAGAATGATGAGTATTAAGTCAGAGTCCAATCATACCCAAGAATCTTTTTATTTGTGGGTCACTTTTTACAACAAACTGGTACCTATCGAGACCACTAGCATCCCCCGAAACCACTACGAAGCAAATAAGTTAGTTTCAAAATTCGGTCTAAATTCGATAAAAAATTATTGTTGTTTGAATATTTGTATGTTGTATTACAAGAGGTATGCATACCTAGCTGAATACATATTTTATAGATCACCGAGGTTCCAAGTCAAGAGAGAATAGATTGGTAAATGTCAGTTAAAGAAAGTTCCAATGAAATAGATGCACTACTTGCCCTTAATCCCTAGGCTGAAATGATTGTATGCATCGATGAGTTCGGCCCCTCACATGACCTAGCATAGTAACAACAAGAGAGATGATGAAATCATGATGCATCTATCACACGAAGAAGCTCGAAAGCATTTTAATCGCGTCCATCCTACATTTGCAAGCAAGCCTAGAAACGTTAGACTAGCTTTGTGCTCTGATGTGTTCACACCGAAATCTAATTTCAGCAATGCATACTCTTGTTGGCCTGTAATCATGACACCTTATAACCCGAGTCCCGAAATGTGCATGAAGGACCCAGACATGTTCCTAACTTGCATCATACATGGTTCCAGCAATCCAAAACCCAAAATAGATGTCTTCTTGCAGGCTTTGGTGGATGAGTTAAAGGAGTTGTGGATCCATGGTTTAGAAACGTATGATATTTTGATGAAGACAAACTTCTAACTGCATGCTGTGTGATGTGGACCATTAACGACTTTCGTGCATACGAGATGTTGTCAGGTTGGTCCACTTAGGGCAGAATGGCATGTCCCATTTCTATGGAGGATACAAAGGCATTTTGGTTGACAAATGGTGATAAGAATTCATGGTTTGATTGCCATAGAAGATTTCTCGACATGGATCATTCTTTTTGGCGCAACAAGGACTCATTCCAAAAGAATAAAACTGAACAACAAGAGGTACCCATGAGGTTGGGTGGTAGGCAAGTTTGGCATCATGTTAGTAGAGTCCCAAGGATCATCAATAACAAGGCAGGTTTGAGACCTCCAGGATATGACAGGGAGCATAATTTGATTATACAGAGTAAATTTTGGGAGTTGTCTTATTAGAAAGAAAACTTGGATCGACATTGTCTTTATGATGCACATTGAAAAAAAATGTGTTTGATAATATCATTCACACAGTAAGGGACAATGAGCGAACAAAGGATAATGATAAAACTAGGTTAGACTTGGTGGACATTTGCAGGCGGCCAGATTTGAACTTAAAGAGACTTGACAATGGGTAGTAGGCTAGACCATACGCGGTGTTCATTCTAACGAAGGAGTAGAGATAAAATGTTTGTAAATAGATTAGAGGATTGGGGTTTTTTGATGGTTATGCCTCTAAATTGAGCAGGCATGCAAATGTCTCACAAGGTAGTCTTGCTGGATTGAAGAGTCATGATTGTCACGTCTTCGTGGAGTCTTTACTTCCTGTCATATTCAGAGAACTTCCAACCAACATCTAAAAACTCCTCAAAAAACAAGTGAGTTCTTTAGGGAGTTATATGCTACAAAACTTAACATTAATGATCTCACAGTTATGGACAAGAACATTCCCATCACACTTTTTAAGCTAGAGAAGATATTTCCCCCATCCTTTTTGACTTTATGGAACATTGAGGAATCCACCTACCATACAAAGCAATACTATGTGGGCCGGTCTAATATAGGTGGATGTACCCATTTGAGAGGATGAGTGGTTCATTCAAGCACACCATGAAGAACAGAGCTCGGATTGAGGGCAGCATCTGCAAAGAATTCCTAGCTAAGGAAACATCCACATTTTGCTTATTCTATTTTCAGCCTCATGTTGAGTTAAATAGAACAAGGGTTGCAAGGAATGATGAGAGGGGAGAATCTTCGTCAAGTGGAACAAACCCAATCTTTGCTCCAGAAGGTGCTGCAATGGGTGCAAGTAGTAACTACTGGTTAGAGTAGAAGAAAATCAATGCCACACATCTGCTTGTGTTGGTTAACTATGACGAGATTTCACCCTACCGTATGTGAGTTTTTTAAGTCTTCGTAAATATTGCAATCATTAAGATACTAACTTCTTAATCTAATCAAAACATCTTTATCTTATTCTATCATATAGGTTATTTCAAGAGACAAATTCTGATACATCATTGAACAATTTTTCATGTTGGTTCAAAGCATACATCAGCGTGCATCTAACTAACACAACAGATTCGGAACTAGTTTCACTTAGTTGGGACCCATTGAATAATGACATTAGCTACCCGATATACAATGTTAATGGATATTGGTTCCATTCTTTACAGTGGTCGATTGAAAAGAAAATATATAACACCGGAGTTTGGGTTCGTGGGGATTTAGGTAGTGGTCATTCAGATTGGTTTGTGTGTTCCACAACATAATTTAGTTAGTGTATTTTTGTCCCACTATATACAAGGTGTGCGTGTTTAAATGTGAATGGTATAATCCAAATTCACAACAAGGAAAATGAAAGCACAAGGACTACAATTTCACTGAAGTTAATATAACCAGGAAATATAGGCACTATGATCCTTTTATTCTACTTCAAAATGCACGACATGTATACTGTTTGCCTTATCCGGGTTCATGCAAGTCTAGTTAGGCGGTTGTGGTTAAGACTAAGCCAAGAGGCAGCATCGAATCTGATAATGAGACAGAGGGTTAGGAACCATACCAGATTGATGACCCAACTCCTTCGAAAATGGTGGTGGATGCTCACTAATCACCTTAGGTCGGCTGTTATGGATGATGACATCATTGACCTTGGAATAGATGACAACGCACTACCACCAGAGGACGACGATCCTCAAGAAAAAGACGGGGTCGATGGCGACAAAGAAGAGGAAGACGAGTTCGATGATCAGGAACTAACTCGAAAGAGGAAGATGGTGAAATAGAGGAAGAAGATGATGAACCTGAATAGTGTTCATGTAAATATAGTTCTATGATATGTATTTTTTTACCAAACTTTGAGACGAATGTAATATAATTAGCATTATTTCACAATATTTCAATTACTATCAATCCGTATTTTTAATTTGTATGTTTGATATTTCACATCAGGTTTAAAGCACTATTTCAATTATTAATTATTAGGGTACATTATAGATGGATGGAAAAAATTATTAAAAAAAATTACCGCGGGAATATACCGACGGTAATAGCCCAGTCAATGTTTCAAACAATTAAAAAAATACCGTCAGCATTACGGTCTGATTAATCCGCTGGTAAGATGGCACAGAGACGTATGATATGGTGCCAACGTTACTAACTTTCAACAGATTACATTTTCTTAATAACCATATTCCATCGTTAAATTCGACGGAAATTACCGTCAAATGAATAAAATCCGATGATAAAATGTTACCGTCAAATGAATAAAATACCGATGTAAAATTCCACGATAAGTATTGTATCGGTGGATTTTATTCATTTTTCCGACGGTACGTAGAATTTTTCTTGTAGTGTTAAATAGTGAAATTAAAAATATAATAAGAGAAAATTTAATCATAATTGAAATCCAAATAAAACTAGTCAAATTATAATGCAACTTCCTTTTCACAAACTTTTTTTACCTTCTCAATGTCAATAAAGTTATTATCATCATAATATCTGTTATCAAATTATCACAAAGAACAAGAAATAACAGTTTGAACTTAATTTAATATTAACAAATAATTTTGAAACAATAATTAAAACTGGCCTATTACACATGTAGTATAAAAATAAAAACAAACTTTTTATGATAAGAGAAATAAGAGAACCATATTTGTAACATCCTTACTATCAAAATGTCACGCTTTCAGCTGCGCTACTCTGATAGAGCAGATATTACGACGACTTCCATACATATAAAATAATAAAATATAAGCCTCTAACTCGAAACTGTATCGTTGTTTTGTTTGAAAAATCGGAAATACTTTTTCTTTTGTTTTACAAGCATGCATATAAACAATACTAATCACAAGACTTCATAACTCTTTAAACAAGTAACTTACACACATTAATCATCATTATAATCATAACTCTTATCCCACTTTACCAAAATATAAATCACAATAACAAGGCAAGGGAAAAGACATTTATGATAATACAGTTATAAAGCACAGAAATCACTTCATAAGCTTCCTTGTCTTCTTCCTGAAAAGAAAAGTCTGTATTCTGTAAGGGGTGAGAACCTAACCATACAGTCTCACCAAAGAAGTTTAGAACTATCAAAAGAAAGTAAGTGAAGGAAAGGACTGGATTTTCAAACGCAGGGATTATCGTTTGTTTTATGAATCTTTTCAAAAACCAGCATTTACTTATTCAAAACCCAAATTTATGCATCCATTATAAAATCTTAAAAGTTACTTAAATTGTATGAATGACCAATCTGTCCCAAACAAAGATTCATTAAGTCTATGATGAACTAGTTTGATCTTTTATACTTTACCAAACCTTAAACATAAATCACTCATGGCCTCCGGCCCAACACATAATCAATCACGGCCTCCAGCCCAAGCAAAATCAATCAACATGCTAGTCACCACAAGCCAAAGCGCGTATCAGCCTTTACCAACTTACCAAATTACGGTTTCCGGCCCAACCAGTCACGACCTCAAGCCAAAAACAATATCAAAACTTAGCCTCTGCCTCAAAACAATATCAAAACTCGGCCTTCACTAAGTGCTTCACAATCAGCCCTATCGTCCAACACGCACCAAAACAAACCAAACACTCAAGCTACTCCATATAATCTAATTACAATAATTATTCTAAAGTTCAATCTAGAGTTCTTACTTAAAATCAGGGATAATGAAGGGATTAGGCTTTCTTACCTTAATCCACTCAAAATTCAGAGAAAACCCACTTGGAATCCATGCTAGAGTACCCCTAAGGAACCAAAATTACAAGATTTCAACTCACATATATCAAAAACACAAATTCAGTGAAGAATTTGAAAATAGAGCAGGGATTTTGGACTTACTAATCACAACAGTTTGATAGAATTGAAGAGGATAAGAAGAGTGATGCGTGGTAGTAAACGGCTCGTCAATCGGAGCTCCAGATTGAAAGTTATGATCAATTGAAGGAGATGATGAATAGTGTATTCAAGGGTTTCTATTCTCCTCTCTTCTCTCTTCTTGGTGCTGATTGTGTGTGAATGGAGGGGGAAGTGTGCTGAATGTGTTAAGTGGGGGAGGTTATGTGTGGGCCTTGGACCCAACATGGCCCGATTCAGTTGTTTTAGCCCGTTGACCTAACTTTGGGCTAAAATCTTTAAAATTAGTGTTCGAATTTATGTTCTAAATATTTTTCCTTGTCATTCATAAAACAAAGCTCAAAATCTCAATATTCAAATTAAAATATATAAAATTCTCATTATTTTTCAATAACATGCTTTAAATCATAAATAAGAAACTGCCTAGCTAATATAAAAATCTTAGAAAAGAAAAAAAAATTTTTGTAAACATAATATATCATAAATAACTTATTATTTAATTT
Organism: Arachis hypogaea; assembly: GCF_003086295.3. Classification (NCBI taxonomy): domain Eukaryota; kingdom Viridiplantae; phylum Streptophyta; class Magnoliopsida; order Fabales; family Fabaceae; genus Arachis; species Arachis hypogaea. The sequence goes on along the minus strand of NC_092054.1, from coordinate 67,211,978 downwards.
TCAAAAATTTAGGATCTTACATCCTATCCCACTTATAAAAACTTTTGTCCTCAAAAATTAACATAATATACAAAAGATTTCAGAAGGGTGCTCATAACCGCAACTAACTAAGGATGTCCATAAACAATGAGATGCGCTAGGAAGTGGATCAAGTCATATCTAAAGAAAAAATCTAAACCGAAGAACTCTGATAGAAGCAATGAAGTGTAGCAAGGCAAAACAATTCCAGCTGATTCAAGGAAATACGAGTTCATAAATAAAGGCAACTCAACTCAATAGCAAGCACCCAAAGATTCAAGGACTAACTCACAAATAAGATCAAACAAGAATGTATGCGAGCAAGGAAATAGGATTGGGAAATAATCAAATCACTTTTCAAGAAAGAAATTCGAGAAAAGGAACTTCAATGCAAACTGTGAAGGAAGAGATATATCTACAAGCAAAGATCAAGATTCGAAATCAAGCTATCTTTGAAATGCAGCTTCTAACGTTCCCAAACCCTGCGATTCGAATAACCTATCATTTCTATATCGTCTATGATAATCCATTAGTATTCCCAAATACACAGACCAATAGTAGTAGGTTGGCCAAACCGAATACTACAAAATGTGAACAATGGACTAATAGAGTTTAATTAGTAGATAGTCATGTGCATAAAGCTTTAACTCTTGCCATCCGGACAAGACCTACAACATGACAGACACTCAGAGCATGCATTTGAAGCATAGTCAGTCCATTCCTCAGGCTCTACAGGTAAGACTGCTTTGATATCATAATGTAATATCTTTACTATCAAAATGTCACGCTTCCATCTGCGCTACTCTGTTAGAGTGGATATTACGACAACTTTCATATATATATAAAATAATAAATAAGAACCTTTAACTCGATACTGTATCGCTGTTTTATTTGAAAAACTGAAAATACTCTTTTTTTTGTTTTACAAGGATGCATATATACAATACAAATCACAAGACTTCATACACACACACACACATACATATACAAGGATCCTTTAAATAAGTAACTTACACATATTAATCAACATTACAATCATGACTCCTATCTGATGACATGTCACCATGTCATGTTTTTCTATGCTTATTCATACAAGAAATTGATGATTTGTGCTTGAATAATGAATGCTTTTGTACTTAAATGGTATATTTCCTTAATCTTTTGATTTTATAAATTTTGTAGGAAATAAGAAGCAAAAAGAAGCAAAAAGCACAAAATAAGCTAAAAAGGAGAAAAAAAGAGCTTTGGGGCACACTTTGAAGTTGGAGCACACTTTGGAGGCTTAGGCCACGCTTTTAAAAGCGTGGCCCATGACCAAATTAAAGGAAATTGGCAATCAGCACACAAAGCTCCGCTCTTGCCAAGAGCGGAGCATTATCGTGATGCAAAGATGAACTTGGAAGTAAAATTTTCGCTAAGTTAAAATCTGGGTGCTCACAGCATGACCATGCCTCCTTCAAAGGGCTATAACTTGAGCTACAGATGTTCGATTGATGTGCTTTCAGTTGCGTTGGAAAGCTGACATTCAGAGCTTTCCAATGATGTATGGAAATCTATATTTGGCATAAAATTGAGGCACGAATAAAATACATATTTAAGGGCCAAAAAATAAGCAAAAAAATCAGCCAATGCTTCCACCAAGGTTCGAAGCTGGAGCCTCACTCCAAAGCAAAGTAGTGCTCACTTAGAGAGTGCTGCGCTCTCATGGAGAGCATTGTCGTGCTCTCTCCCAAAGAAAATGCAAGGAAATTGGGCAAGAGTGCAACCCCCAAGGCTTGAACACGGATACCTCACCAAGGAAGCAAGGATGTTGTGCTCTTGGTGAGAGCGGAGCGCTACTTTGATCATTTGATGTTTGGACCTTGTCACGCACCAAAATTGACACGGCCAGGGACACAAATTGAATGTTGTGCTCTTTTGGAGTGCGGAGCATTGCCCTGAGAGGTGTCCCACACCAAACCAACTTGAACCAAGCTCGACCCATGCTCCAAACCAATTAAACCAAGGCCAACCAAATCCATCTCTCTTCAAATCCAAAGCAAGCAAAGCCCACATCATCACTCAAAGGCACAAGAACAAGCTAGAATTAGGATTTTTATTTAATTTGTTTTTTATTTCAATTTTAATTTATTTTTATTTTGTAAAAAGCCTATATAAAGGCATCATTCTCATTTTCATAGAGGGGAGCTCCATTAGAGAGGATAGGGGGTCAGCTCTACTAGAGAGCACTAGGGGGAATTAAGAAGGAGAATTGATCTCTCTTCTTCCTTGTTCTTGCTTCTACACTTTTTACTCTGTATTTTGGATCTTGGGTGGAGAATTGAAGAAATTCTGTTTCAATCTCACCTTGAGATCTCTTTCTGTTTATTTGTCTGCATAATTCAAGGAATTGTGGTTTGGAATTAAATTTTCTTTACTGCTTTCTTCTACTTCTTCTGCAATTTAATTTTCCATTTCTTTTACAATTGTTCTTGTTGGATCAAGGAAGGATTTGAGATCTAGACTTGTTTTCTAGTCTCTTCCACTCCTGAGATCTTCAACTTTCTCTTGAGCCATTGCAATTGAGCTGCATTTTACTTTCTGTTTCATTCCTCTTCAATTTCCTTTCTGTTTTAATCTTGAGAGCAAGTGAGCTCTTGGCTTCCTTTCTATTTTTAATATTTCATTGAAATTGTTAGTTTCTCTTTGAGAATTCAAAATTGATCTAAGGCTTCTTGCTGATTTACTCTTCTTCTACTTTTACTTTTCTGCAATTTCCTTTCCTGCATTCTGTAATTTCACATTTCTGTTCACATTGCGCTTGGTTTAATTTCCTGCACATTTACATTTTCCTGCAATTTAAATTTCCAGTTGCTTGATCTATTGCTTTATTTAATTTACAACACCCACTCCCCTTTACTTTTCATGCAATTTACTTTTCTTGCAATTTAAGTTTCAGCTATTTTACTTTCTTGTTCTTTAAGTTACTTGCAATTTTATTTTCTGCATCTTTAAGATTCCTGCAGTTTACATTCTGTTGGCTACATTTCACCCAAATTTCACTTCAATGTTAGCTTGACTAAACTAATCACCCACTAAAGTTGCTTGATCCATCAATCCCTGTGGGATCAACCTCACTCTAAGTGAGTTTTACTACTTGATACGACCCGGTACACTTGCCGGTGAGTTTTAAGGTGATTGGAATTTGTTTTCCAAAATATCCATCACTATCCCTCTTTACCAAAATATAAATCTCAATAACAAGGAAAGAAAAAAGACATCTATAATAATACAACCATAAAGCGCAGAAATTACGTCATAAGCTTCCTCGTCCGCTTCATGAAAAGATAAGCTCGTAGATAGAGAGAACCTAATCATACGGTCTCACCAAAGAAGTTTAGAATTGTCATAAGAAGATACGTGTAAGGAAAGGAATGAATATTGAAATACAGTGATTATCGTTTGTCTTATGAATCTTTTCAAAAACCAACAGTTACTTATTCAAAACCCAAATTCATGCTTCCATTATAAAATCTTACTTAAACTATATGAATGACCAACCTGTCCTAAGCATAGGTTCGTTAAGTCTGTGCTGAACTATTTCGATCATTTATACTTTACCAAACCTTAAATATAATCACTCACGGTCTTTGACCCAACACATAATGAATCACAGCTTTCGGCCCAAGCAAAATCAATTAACACACAAGCCACCACAAGCTAAAGCACGTATTAACCTTTACCAACTTACTAAAATACGGCCTCCAACCCAACCAGTCATGGCATCTGGCACAAAATAATCAAATATCGGCCTTCGGCCCAAAACAATAACAATACTCAGCCTCCGGTTCAAAACTTTATTAAAATTTCGGCCTCCAGGACAAAATAATATCAAAACTCGGCCTCTACCAAGTGCTTCATAATCAGCCCAAGTATCCAACACGCACTGAAATAAACTAAACAACTAAGCCACTCCATATAATCTAATCACAACAATTATTCCAACCTTCATACTAGGGTTCTTAGTTAAAATTAGGGAAAATGAAGGTATTAGACTTCTTTACCTTAACCCATTCAAAATTAGGATGGAATTCACTTGGAATCCATGCTAGAGTACCTCCAAGGAACCAAAATTACAAGATTTCAACTCACATATACCAAAAACATGAATTTAGTGAAGAATTCAAAAATAGAGTAGGGATTTCGAACTTACTCACCACAACGGTTAGATAGAATTGAAGAGGATGAAATGAGCGACTCGTAACCGCAACTGGCTCGTCAATCGGAGCTCCGGATTGAAAGTTATGAGCACATGAAGGAGATGATGAATAGTGTATTCAAGGGTTTCTCTTCTCCTCTCTTCTCTCTTCTTGGTGCTGATTATGTATGAATCGAGGGGGAGAAAGTGTGCTGAATGTGTTAAGTGGGGGAGGTTATATGTGGGCCTTGGGCCTAACATGGGTCCGATTTAATTATTTTAGCTTGTTGGCCCAACTTTGTTCCAAAACCTTTAAGATTAGTGCTCGAGTTTATATTCTAAATATTTTTCTTTATCATTCATAAAACAAAGTTCAAAATCTTAATATTCAAATTGAAATATATAAAATTCTCATTACTTTTCAATTACTAAAGTTTTAAATCATAAATAAGAAATTTCCCAACTAATACCAAAATCTCGGAAAAGAAAAAAAATATCATCTTTTATAAACATAATAGATCATAAATAACTTATTATTTAATTTTTGAAAATCCAGAGTCTTACATCATACACCACTTATAAAAATGTTTGCCCTCGAAAATTAACATAATATACAAAAGATTTCAGAAGGGTGCTCATAATCACAACTAAGTAAGGATGTCCATAAACAATGAGATGCGCTAGGACGTGGATCAAGTCATATCTTAAGGAGAAAATCTAAATCGAAGAATTCTGATAGAAGCAATAAAGCGTAGCGAAAAAAAATAGTTCTAGCTGATTCAAGGAAATACGAGTTCATAAATGAAGGCAACTCAAGTCAATAGCAAGTTCCCAATGATTCAAGGAGTAACTCACGAATAAAATCAAACAAGAATGTATGCGAGCAAGGAAATAGGATTGGAAAATAATCAAATCACTTTCTAAGAAAGAAATCTGAAACAAGGAACTTCAATGCAAATTGTGAAGGATGAGATATATCAAACCATAAAGATAAAAGCAAAGATTTAGATTCGAAATCGAGCTATCTTTGAGAAGTAGCTTCTAACGTTCCCAAACCCTGTGATTCACAAAACATATCACTTCTATATCATCTATGATAATCCATTAGTATTTTCAAATACACAGACCAATAGTATTAGATTGGCCAAACTGAATACCACAAAATGTGCACGGTGGACTAATAGAGTTGAATCAGTAGACAGTCATGTGCATAAAGCTCTAACTCTCGTCATCCAGACAAAACCTACAACATGACAAATGCTCAGAGTATGCATTTGAAGCATAGTCAGTCCATTTCTTATGCTCTACAGGAAAGACTGCTCTGATACTATAATGTAACATCTTTACTATCATAATGTCACTCGTCTGGCTGTGCTTTTCTGATCGAGCAGATACTACGACAACTTCCGTACATATATAATATATAATAGGATAATAGGAACCTTTAACTCGAGACTGTATCGTTATTTTATTTGAAAAATCGGAAATACTTTTTCTTTCGTTTTACAAGCATCCATATATATATATATATATATAATACCAATCACAAGACTTCACACACACACACACACACATATACAAAGATCCTTAAAATAAGTAACTTACAAATATTAATCATCATTACAATTATGACTCCTATCCCTCGTTACCAAAATATAAATCTCAATAACAAGGCGAGGGAAAATGCAGAAATCACGTCATAAGCTTCCTCGTCCACTTCCTAAAAAGAGAAGTCTGTAGGGCGGTGAGAATCTAACCACACGGACTCACCAAAGAAGTTTAGAATTTTTTTAAGAAGATACGTGTAAGGAAAATAATTGATTTTCAAACGTAGTGATTATCGTTCATTGGTGCACGAAACTGGCTCCGCAGAATTCCCACAGATAGATTGGCAAGTATACCGGGTCATCCAAGTAATACCTGAGGTGAGTCAGGGTTGATCCCACGAGGATTGTTGGTTTGAGCAAGCAATGGATACTGTAATACCCTAATTAGCCTAAGCTTTACCTCGCGTCATAAAGCAAAAGTTAATCAGAGATTACGACATTTCTAAGCTCGTACATATTATATATATAGAAAGAATAGTATAATCTAGAAGCCCGATGAAGGATATAGCTCAAATTCATAGATTTGAAAAGCGCAAAATGTACTAACGAAGCTACTAGCTTAAGGCACAAGAAACAGATAAGATATAACAAAATATAAGTATATAATATCATAGGAAACTAGCCTCGACTGACGAAGCTTAAGCCGGCTAGCCATATACAGGTATACAGAATCATACAGTGAAAACAGCTTATACAAGTTTTGTTCTCTCAAATACAAGCCTCTAGGCTAAACAAAATACAAAAGTGAGAGACATATAAATAAAATAAACCAAAAAACTCCAAAAGAATCCAAGATCCTCTGCTTCTGTCACCATCCAAAGCAACGCACTGAGGTGGATTGCGACCTGCATTTGAAAAACATAACAAAGATATGGTATGAGAACCAGAGGTTCTCAGTATGGTAATAGTGCCCAGTAATGTAGGATATAAGACCCCGGGACGCCAAAGGCAATCCTAAGCTCCATATCCATCATAAGATTCAAACTTAAGCATTCTAAAACAAATAAGCATAATATATGAAACCTTAACATAACTGAACAGGGTACTCTATCTTAGGGGAATACTATTCTAACCAAACACCGCTGTCCCACAGCCTTCACCAACCTATCCTCCGTGCAATCCCATCGCCACCGCCTTCCGAACCTCTTCAATCCCAGTAGAAAGCACAAATAATATACAATGCAAGTAAAACACAAGTAGGAGCATATAAAGCAAATAATTCAGATAGCAAGTAAGCATGTTATTCAATTAGGCAAGCCATTACAAGTAAACAAAGCATACAAACAGATAGGAAATGCATATGATGAATGCCTGCCCTACTGGCTGTGATATCACATTGTCGGTTCAACTACCAACCCGACACATCTCCATGGAGACGTTGCCCTTCGGATTTCTCATATGGGAACCCCAGAGATATAGTACCCGGATCACTGTCCAGGTACTGGCGCCTGCTCGCCTATAGATCCGAAGGGATGCGAGAGGGATACTCTTGCCACAGACCTCACATCTCAACTTAAGCGGGACGAACCACCGCCCTTACACCGCTGCCGCTACCTCGACAGACGGGATCCAATCGCCGTCCCTGCCGGGCGCATAGCGTCTCATATTCTCAGAAAAAACAATATTTCAGTGGTTTTCAGAAAACATTTTTAGTGTACATGGATCCATCATCTCATTCAGAGTCCACGACTCATCTCAGCCACTGCCCATTCATAACTCAGTTTCTGAATATCAACAGTGCATCATTCCTCATATCATATATCAATCATCCTTCACCTAACATCAAACCATTCTCAGCACGCTAGAAACCTAGGCCTTCATTTTATAATTTATCATAAAATCATGTACTAGGACCCTTAAGTTATATCCCATGTTCTAATACTCAAAACAAGGCCCAAATGTCTTAAAATGGTGTTTTAGAAGCTTACAACCTTATTGGGAAGGTAGAATAGTTGAAAAATAAGCAAATTTTGAGAAACAGGACGTGTGCAGCCGCACAGGGGTGTGTGCGTGCGCACGCCCAGGAAGTTTTAAGATGTGTTCGTACGCACAGGGGTGTGCGTACGCACAGGTGACAAAATTTTTAAAATCTGTTCACTCGCACAACCTGTGCCAGCGCCCCCAACAGATGGACCTTCCCGACGTGTGCGTCCGCACAGACCTGTGCGTACGCACAGGTTAAAGTTTTTCCTTAGATATGTGCGCCCACAAGCTGTGCTAGCGCTGCGAACAGAACGCACTTTCCTGCCTGTGCATGCGTACAAGTGTGTGCGACCGCACAGGTCAAAATATTTGCAGGGTGTGCGTTCGCATGAGGGTGTGCACCCGCACATATCAGAAATCATGAAATTCTGCAACTTTGCAGAATTTCAGATTTTTAACACCAACTTTGAATGATCATAACTTCCTCTACAAAATTCTAATTTTTACAAACTTTATATCAATTAAAAGAGTTTTCAATGATCTTTAGTTCTAAATAAATCTCATCAAATTTTGAAAACTGAGGCATAAGTTATGATCGAACAAAGTTCACCAAAAACCCAATTTTACCAAACTTCAGAATTTTCACAATTTCTTACCATACCCATTCCAAACCATTCAAAACTCTAATTTTCATCAAAATTAACACTTCATGTCATATTACACCAAGCTTACCTCGTTTTCTTTCACCTTTCATCATCCTCAACCTCAACATCAATATATCACATTATAATCAATTCTCATTAATATTTTCCCAAATACATTACCAAATCATCAACATCAACATCACCTATATCAGCACAATATCACTTCTCAACTTCACAATTCATTATCCTCATCATATCATTATCAATCATCATAATCAAACTCGACAATCACCAATGCATCATAATTCATCACAAACCATCATTCAACAATTAACAACCATTTAAATCCAAACCTATCCTATGGGTCACTAGCCTAAGTGTCCATGAATATTATATACTACATAGAGGAAACCGAAACCATACCTTGGCCGATTCCCAATATGCATCAAAACCCCAAATGAGCACAAGCAAGCTTCCAATCACAATCTAAGCCACCAAGAATCTCCAACAAGCATCAACAATCACCACAAGCTCCAATACTCAAGCTAATATCACATATAATTTACAAGAATTCAACCTAGGGTTTCATATATACACAAAACCACAAGAGATCAAGTAGGCTCACCTTACCCAATGATGATTGGTACAAAACCCAATAATAAGCAAGTGCTAGAGTATACCTAAATAATCAAAATCACAAGAACCATTCATTCACCATAGCCAAAAATCGAATCTGTAATGGAAGGAAAAACTGGGCAAGAAATTGGAAATCCCTTACCACTTTGTTTGAATGAAATTGAAGATCTCAACGAGAGCTTTGCGTAGCAACTGACGGCACGCAAATTGGAGCTTCGTAGCTCAAGTTATGGTTGAATGAAAAAGATGGTGAATAGTGTTTGAAACCCTCACCTCTCCTCTCTTCTATTTCACGTTGCTGCTGCTAGAAAGGGGTGAAAATGGCTGAGTTTGCCACTTAAGTGGCTTTATATATGTTGGGCTTGGGCCCAACTTGGGCCCGGTCCAACCCGTTAGCGTTTTTAGCCCGTTTGGCCCAACTTCGGGCCAAACCTTTAAAATTAACGCCCGGTTTTTGACTTCTAATATTTTTCTAAGGTTTTTGACTGTTTTAAATTTTTCTCACACAGTACCGGGCAGACTTGAACCGGTTTAACCGGTTCAATTGCCGGTTCGCAATTTTTTGCGGTTTCTCGCAGAAAACACATTTTCTGACTCAGAAAAACCTACTGAGTCCAAAAACCTTATTTAAATCCTCAATTTCTCACTCTAATTTCTCGAAACCTAATTTGGGCAATATTAATTACTTAATTAAATTGGTAATTAGTCGCGGTTCTTACAGACACCTTGTAGATCTTAGTTAGGTGGATAGAAAATTATAAGTTGTCACGGAAAAAGCATAAAATGAAATGATTAAATTAAACATTACTAATAAGATGAGAATTCAATGGTGATAGAATGGTTGAGGCTTCGGAGATGCCTTGTCTTTCTGGATTAACTTTTCTTACTGTCTTCTTCAATAACCTTCTGATTCCTTCAATGGCAGCCATAAGTGATTAACTCATGTCCTCTCATCAGGTTAACCTCCTCTACTATAGCAATCCACCATGTTGAGATAACTCATGTCCTCATCTACTGCACCTCCTCTAGGTTTCTCGCTGCAGCAGAAGATGAAGCTCTAAGCAGTCCACTCTCCTTCACGATCCTACTCAAGGTGCCACAGACAAGGCAAATCTTCTAGATCAAAAAGTGATACTTCTCTGACTCTAGCTTTAACGCCACAGAGACCTCACGCACCCATAGTCAACGGGATTATACGCCACATATCCAAAGTTGCTCAGATGCTCTATTGGAATCCGTAATGCAATCTCTAGCTTTAGTTCAATGCTATCCATGTCAGGAATCGCATGGAACCCATGTAGAACAAGGGTGATTGTCACGGATCACCCTCAATTCATAACATGAAGAACGAGATTGCATAAGAGAACAGAACTAGACATATTAAATAAAAACAGTAATATTATTGATCCATGAAACTCAGCAGAGCTCCTAACCTTAACCTAGGAGGTTAGTGACTCATGCTGATAGAAAAAATACAATGAAAAGTTCGAATGGGCAAGCATCCTCTAACAAGGGTGAACTCTTGTATATAGATACTAATCTACTATTCTAATGACTAAGGATTACAGAAATAAGATAAACTAAGTTGATAGTGCGAAAATCCACTTCTGGGGGTCACTTGGTGAGTGTTTGGGCTGAGCCTAAGTGTCTCCCACGTGCTAGTGGCCCTTAAAGATGTTGACGGCTGGCTAGGGACCCCCTTCTAGGCGTTGAACTCCAGTTGCTCCCCTATGGGCGCTGGACGCCAGGAATGAGGCTGGTGGCTGGCATTGAACGCCAGTTTTGGGCCTTCATTTCCAAAACAAAGTATGGACTATTATATATTCTGGAAAGCCCTGGATGTTAGATTTCCATAACCGTTGAGAGAGCATCATTTAGACTTCTGTAGCTCCAAAAAAGCTCCTTCGAGTGCACGAAGGTCAGATCCTGAGAGCATCTGTAGTCCTTTCTCTGTGTCTGAATCAGACTTCTGCTCAAGCTCCTCAATTTCAGCCAGAAAATACCTGAAATCACCATAAAACACACAAACACAAAGTCGAATCCAAAAATGAGAATTTTGTAGTAAAACCTATGAAAACATAATAAAACTTAAACAAAACATAATGAAAACTATATGAAAACAATGCCAAAAAACGTATAAAATATCCGCTTATCAGAACACCAAACTTAAACTGTTGCTTATCCCCAAGCAACCGAAAACAAGGTAGGAAAAAATGAAATAGAAGAATACAATAAATCTCAAAGTTCTCAATGAAGCTCAGTTTTAATTAAATGAGTGAGACTTAGTAGCTTTTTGCTTCTGAACAGTTTTGGCATCTCACTTTCTATTGAAGCCCATAATGATTGGCTTCTTTAGGAATTCAAACTCTAGATAATAATATTGACTCTCCTAATTTAGTTCTTTTTTATTCTTGAACACAGCTTCTTTAGAGTCTTAGCCGTGACCCTAAGCGCTTTGTTTAACAGTATTACCACCGGATACATAAACGCCACAGACACTTAACTGGGTGAACCCTTTCGGATTGTATTTCAGCTTTGCTAAAATCCCCAACCAGTGGTGTTCAGAGCTCTTAAGCACACTCTTTGCTTTGGATCACAACTTTAACTGCTCAGTCTCAAGCTTTTCACTTGACACCTTCACACCACAAGCATATAGTTAGGAAAGCAGCTTATTTGAACTGCCTAGGCTAAGATCTTTCTTTTCGGCCCTCCTAACCATTAATGCTCAAAGCCTTGGATCCTTGCTCTTGCCTTTTAGTGTAAAGAGCTATTGGCTTTTTCTGCTTTTTATTTCTTTTTCTGCTTGCCCCTTTTTTTTTTCTTTTATTACTTTTTTGCTGCTTTTTCTTGCTTCAAGAATCAATTTTTTGGATTTTTCATATTACCAATAATATTTCACTCTTATCCTCATTCTTTCAAGAGCCAACATTCTTAACTCCAACATCAAATATGCACTATTTATTCCTACATTCAGAAAATGAAAGCAATGCCACCACATTAAATAATTGAACTATTCTTAATATACAACTCGAAATTCATGCATCTTACTTTTCTTTTTTCGATAAAAAATTTTCCTTTAAGCAAGGTGAGAGATACAAGGAATATTTCATAGCTTTAAGACATAAAGATGACCATGCACTAGAAACAGATAATAAAATAAAATATACAAAAAACAAAAAAATAACATGAACAACAGAGGAGTAAAGGGAATGAATTCACCTTAATGATGGCAGCTACTACTCCTTTTGGAGGATCCAATTGAGTGCTTGATTTCTTCTACATCACACCCCTGCCTCTGTTGTTCTTCCTTCATAACTCTTTGTTCTTTCCTTATGGCTCTTTGACCTTCTCTTATTTGATGGAGGATGGTGGAGTGCTCTTGATGTCCCATCCTTAGCTGAGTCATATTGGAGCTTAACTCTCCTAGAAAGGTATGCTATTTGTCCCAAAAAAATTTTGGGGAGGAAAATACATCCTTGAGGCATCTCAAGGTTTTTTTTTTTTTGAGGCAGCTCCACATGCTCTTGTTGTGGTCTATGTGCCAGTTCTCTAACATGCTCCATCCTTCTTTTAGTGATGGGCTTGTCCTCCTTGATGGGGATGTCTCCTTCTGTGATAATTCTGGCTGAATTGTATAGGTGACATACTTAGGAGTGGTAGAAGTAAAAAAGTAAAGCTTTGCAACACCAAACTTAAGAGTTTTACTCGTCCTCGAGAAAATATGAACAATTGGGAATGAGAAAGTAAAAGAAGAAAGAGGGAGAGATAAAGGGTGAGGTAGGTGGAGTAGGTGGAGTTTCTGTGTTACCCACTGGTCTTGGGAGGCTAGGGAATTCGAATTCCCTGCCCACTTGTGGGCGTTGAAAGCCCAGCTCTTGCTCCTGGCTGGCGTTCAACGCCAGCTTGATACTCATTATAGGGCGTTGAATGCCCATAACGCCAGGTCTCTGCCCACTGGCTGGTGTTTAATGCCAGCTTCATGCTCTCTGGCTGGCGTTCAATGCCAGCTTTGCAGCTCCTTATGGGTGTTAAATGCCCACTCTGGCCCCCTTGTCTGGCGTTCAATGCCAGCAAAGTCTCTGCTCCAGAGTGTTTTATTTCCAGCTCTAACTGTTTCTGTTTCTGTTCTAACTACTGTACATGATCACAAACATTAAAAAGCAAGGGAAAACTCTAAAAATAAACTAAAATAAACTCAAATAAAAATAAACAAAAGAAATAAGAACAGAAATACTCTACTCATGGTTGGGTTGCCTTCCAACAAGTACTTCTTTAAGGTTATTAGCTTGACACTCGATCACTGACTTTCTTCCTCTTCTTCCAGTTGGTTAACAGAAATGACTCCATGGGAGAAGAGGAGGAGATTAGTTCCCTCAGATTTGAATTTCTCCTAACAAGCTTTCTTTTAGTGTGATGAGCTTGATTCTCTTTGCTTGTTAGGGTAGGGGTTATATTGTTTCTCCATCCCCTATGCATCTTCCTCTTGGGACCTTCCTGCTTGGTAGGTGGTGATTGCCCAACATCAAACTTAAGTTTGATGTCTGGAAAAACTGTATGAGTTTTCACCAAGGGAGGAGGCTTCATTATTATACTCTGCATGGAAGTACCTCCTTTGTCAGGGGGTTGTGAATGTTTCAGGATGTTGATAATCATGTAATCCTTCTGTAACCTTAGCACCAATTCACCTCTCTCAGCATCAGAGAGGTTTCTTCCAGCAGAGAGAGACCATTGCTCCAAAACCTCAGCAAAAGGAATATTTATTTGCATCTTTTTAGAGCCTTCCAAGGATAGTGAGCAGTGCTCGTCCTTGGTCACCTTTTGGGTCTTCTGAGGGTGTGGTACTTCAGGCTTTCTTACCATAAGAGGGGCGTACAACAATGTGCTTCCAGCCTCTTCTTGAGCCTCTTCTTCATTTAGTTCCTCAATAGTGTGTACCATCTTAAGCTCAGCCTCCTTGGTACTAATGAGGGCCAGACACTCTTCTCTTATCTGTTCAGACAAGTGCTGTCTAGTTTGAATCAACTGTGCCTCTATATTCTTGTTAGAGGCTCGGGCTTCTTGAAATATCTCTTGCAATTTCAACATTTGTTGTGCAAGGGAGTGTAGCTGTTGAGTTAAAGACTCATTCTGTTCTAGAGGGTTAGATTCAGTGGTCATTGTCTTGAACTCTCCTTTCATTGAAGTCTCACCAGATGAGTACAGATGCTAATTTCTAGCAACTATCTCAATGAACTCGTGAGCTTCCTCAATTATCTTTCTCATGTGGATTGAACCACCAGCAGAATGGTCTAAGGACATCTTAGCCATATCTGTGAGTCCGTAATAGAAGATGTCTAACTTTACCCATTCTGAAAACATTTTAGTAAGGCATTTCCGTAGCATCATCATGTACCTCCCCCAAGCATCATAAAGAGAGTCATTATCTTCTTGTTTGAAGCCTTGAATGTCCAGTTTTAGCTGGGTTTGATTCAAAAACTTTTCTACCAGCTGACTCCATGTTTTCAAGCTTGAGTTGGGTTGACTATCCAACCACCTCTTTGCGTGGCCTTTCACAGAAAATGGAAAGAGCAACAACTTGTAGACATCTTGGTCTACTCCATCAGTGTACACTGTGTCAGCATATTATAGGAAATCTGCACGGAATTCTATGGGCTCCTCTTGAGAAAGTCCATGAAACTGGCAGTTCTGCTACACTAGAGTGATTAACTGTGGATTGAGCTCAAAATGAGCTACTCCAATATGAGGTATATGACCCCAAGGTTCTTCTTGGTTGTGCTTCTTCCTCTAGATCCATAGTGGTTCCAGTGTTCCTGTACAAACAAGAGATAATAAAAAGTTGGAGTCTCTATGTCATAATCTAGAGAACTCCCAGTGAGATACCAGAAAGAAATAGGAATTAAAATAATTTTAATTTTTGTTTCGAAAATAAATAATTAAAATAAAAACTAATTCAAAAATAAAAAATACTTAAGAAATTTCGAAAAAAAAAAAAGAAAAGGAAAGAATAAGAAAAGATATGACAACCAATTAACTAACAAGATTTAAAATCAAAGAGGGGATTTTCGAAAAAGAAAAAAGAGAAAGTAGTTAGAAAGTTTTGAAAAAGAGACAGGAGAATAAAAGATAAAACAATTAACTAACTAATTAACAAGATTTGAAAACAAAATAAAAGATTTGATTTTGAAATTAAAAGGAGAAAGTTTAAAAGAAGATTTTGAAAAAGATTTGAAAAAGATATGAAAAAGATTTGAAAAGATGAGATTTGAAATTTGAATTTTCAAAAAGATTTGAAAGATAAGATAAGATTTTATTTTAAAAATTTAAAGTTGGAAAGAGGAAGTCAAACAAAAAAGATAAGATTTGAAATATTTGAAAATATTTTATTTTAAAATTTAAAATTGAAAATTTTGAATTTTGAAATTTGAAATTTAAAATTTGAATTTTGAATTTTGAAAACTTGAATTTTGAAATTTTGAAATTTGAATTTTAAATTTTGAAATTTGAAAATTGAATTTGAATTAGGATAAGATAAGATTTTAAAATTTGAATTTTAAGATTTGAATTTAAAATAAAATAAGATAAAATTTTGAATTTAAAGAAAAAATAAGATAAAGATTTAAAAAGATAACAAGAAAGTTAAAATTTGAATTTTGAATATTTGAAATTTGAAAGATTAAAAAAGACAATCACTAAAAGACACGAAACTTAAAATTTTTTGAAATTAAAAACACAATTTTCGAAATTTTGACAAAGAAAAATACTAAAAGACACCAAACTTAAAATTTTTAAGATCAAACCAAGAAAAATACCAAGAACAATCTGAACATAATGAAGAACCAAACTTAAAAATTTTAAGATCTAATGACACTAATTTTCAAAAATTAGAGGAAAAACAACTAAAAGACACCAAACTTAAAATTTTTAAATCAACCAAGAAAATCCACTAAGAACAATTCGAATATGAAGAAGGGAAAATAGGAACACCTTCAAAAATTTAAAGAAAAAGATAAAAACAAAGGGGACACCAATCTTAAAAACTGACACAAGACTCAAACAAAAGACAAAGATTACTAAAGAAAAGAAAAGATTTTGAAAAATTTTTGAAAAAGAAAACAAGAAATAGATAAGACTCAAAGTAAAAAAATCAAAAGAAAATACATAGCCAAAAACAGAAAAGGTTTAGAAAAATTTTTAAAATGAAAACAAAAGACACAAACAAAAGAGCATATAAAACATAAATAATACCTAATCTAAGTAACAAGATAATCCGGTAATTTGTCAAATCCTAACAATCCCCGGCAACAGCGCCAAAAAATTGGTGCACGAAACTGGCTCCGCAGAATTCGCATAGATAGACCGGCAAGTATACCGAGTCATCCAAGTAATACCTGAGGAAAGTCAGGGTCGATCCCACGAGGATTGTTGTTTGATCAAGCAGTGGACACCTTGCAGATCTTAGTTAGGCGGATAGAAAATTATAAGTTGTCACGGAAAAAGCATAAAATGAAATAATTAAATAAAACATTACTAATGAGACGAGAATTCAATGGTGATAGAATGGTTGAGGCTTCAGAGATGCCTTGTCTTTCTGGATTAACTTTTCTTACTGTCTTCCTCAATAGCCTTCTGATTCCTTCAATGGCAGCCGTAAGTGATTAACTCATGTCCTCTCATCAAGTTAACCTCCTCTACTGCAGTAATCCACCACATTGAGATAACTCATGTCCTCCTCTACTGCACCTCCTCTAGGTTTCTCACTCCAGTAGAAGATGAAGCTCTAAACAGTCCACTCCCCTTCATGATCCTACTCAAGGTGCCCCAGACAAGGCAGATCTTCCGGATCAGAAAGTGCTGCTTCTCTGACTCTAGCCTTAACGCCACAGAGACCTCACGTACCCATAGTCAATGGGATTATATGTCACATATCCAAAGTTGCTCAGATGCTCTATTAGAATCCGCAATGCAATCTCTAGCTTTAGTTTAACGCTATTTGGGTTAGGAATTGCACGGAACCCATATAGAACAAGGGTGATTGTCACGGATCACCCTCAATTCATAAGATGGAGAACGAGGTTGCATAAGAGAACAGAATCAGACATATTGAATGAAAATAGTAATATTATTGATCCATGAACCTCAGCAGAGCTCCTAACCTTAACCTTAGGAGGTTAGTGACTCATGCTGATATAAAAATACAATGAAAGGTTCGAATGGGCAAGCATCCTCTAACAAGGGTGAACTCTTGTATATATATACTATTCTAGTGACTAAGGATTACAGAAATAAGATAAACTAAGTTGATAGTGCAAAATTCACTTCTAGGTCCCACTTGGTGAGTGTTTGGGCTGAGCTTGAGTGTCTACCACGTGCTAGTGTCCCTTAGAGGCGTTGAACGCTGGCTAGGGACCCCCTTCTGGGCGTTGAACTCCAGTTGCTCTCCTGTGGGCGCTAGATGCTAGGAATGGGGCTGGTGGCTGGAGTTGAACACCAGTTTTGGTCCTTCATTTCCGAAACAAAGTATGAACTATTATATATTTGTGGAAAGCCCTGGATGTTAGCTTTCCATAGCAATTGAGATCACACCATTTGAACTTCTGTAGCTCCAGAAATGCTCCTTCGAGTGCACGGAGATCAGATCCTAATAGCATCTGTAGTCCTTTCTCTGCTTCTAAATCAGACTTCTGCTCAAGCTTCTCGATTTCAGCCAGAAAATACCTGAAATCACCATAAAATACACAAATTTAAAGTAGAATCTAAAAATGTGAATTTTGCACTAAAACCTACGCAAACATAATAAAACTTAAATAAAACATAATGAAAACTATATAAAAATAATGCCAAAAAGCGTATAAAATATCCGCTCATCATTCAACTTATGAATCATTTCAAAAACCAATAGTTACTTATTCAAAACACAAATTTATGCTTCTATTATAAAATCTTAAAAGTTACTTAAACTGTATGAATGACCAACTTGTCCCAAGCATAGGTTTATTAAGTCTATGCGGAACCAGTTTGATCTTTTATACTTTACCAAACCTTAACCATAAATCACTCACGGCCTCCGACCCATCACATAATCAATCATGGCCTTCAGCCCAAGCAAAATCAATCAACACACAAGTCACCACAATCCAAAGCACGTATCAACCTTTATCAACTTACCAAATTACGGCCTCTGGCCTAACCAGTCATGGCCTCCGACCCAAAATAATCAAATCTCGTCCTCCGGCCCAAAATAATATCAAAACTCGGCCTCTGGCCCAAAACAATATCAAAACATGGCCTCCAGTAAGTGCTTCACAATCAGCCCAAGCATCCAACACCCATCAAAACAAACCAAACACCCAAGCTACTCCATATAATCTAATCACAACCATTTTTTCAACGTTCATACTAGGCTTTTTACTTAAAATTAGGGATAATATAGGAATTAGGCTTTCTTACCTTAACCTACTCAAAATAGATAGAACCCACTTGAAATCCTTGCTAGAGTACCCCCTAAGAAACCAAAATTACAAGATTTCAACTCACATATAGCAAAAATGCAAATTCAGTGGGAAATTCACAAATGGAGCAACGGTTTCAAACTTACTCATCACAAAAATTAAATAGAATTAAAGCGGATGAGGAGAGCGATGCGTAGCTGCAAACGGCTTGTCAATCGGAGCTCCAGCTTGAAATTTATGAGCAATTAAAGGAGATGATGAATAGTGTATTCAAGGTTTTCTCTTCTCCTCTCTTCTCTCTTCTCCTCCCTTCTTATGAGGGAGAAAGTGTGTTGAATGTGTTATGTGGGGGAGCTTATGTGCAGGCTTTGCGTCCAACATGGACCCGGATCAATTGTTTTAGCCTGGTGGCCCAACTTTGGGCCAAAACTTTTAAAATTAGTGTGTTCTAAATATTTTTTCTTGTTATTTATAAAACAAAGTTCAAAATCTCAATATTCAAATTGAAACATATAAAATTCTCATTATTTTTTAATTACTAAAGTTTTAAATCATAAATAAGAAATTGTCCGGCTAATACAAAAATTTCGAAAAAGAAAAAAAATATCACCTTTTGTAAACATAATGGATCATAAATAACTTATTATTTTTAATTTTCAAAAAGTTGGGATTTTACAATCTCTATTTGAATAAACAAAGTTATACTGCATGGGTAAAATAAAATAAGTAAAAAATAGAAAAGTAAATAAATAAATAAAATAACAAAAAATAAAAGATAAAAGAGGCGTGGTTTTTTGAGAAAAAAATTATGTTTAAAATTCTAATTTTTAATTTATATATATATTTATTCTTATAATCTTCACTGCTCATTTGAAAAAAAAATGGCTTGATGAATCTGCTTCATCCAACCGAAATCTTAATTTTTGCTATAAATTTTTATTTGATTTATTAGTTAACGGGCTAAAAACCTCAATACATCATGTAATTTTTTTTACGACGGATAAGCTTAAAAGTTTGTTTAGATGGAGAAATGAAAATAAAAAGGAAGAAAATAAGAAGGAAAGAAAGAAAAAGAAAGAATTTAGTTATATTTTTATTTTCTCCTAAGTTGTTTGGACGAAGAAAAAATAGGAAGAAAAGAAAAATAAAAAGAAAGAATAATTTTTTGTGTAGCTAGAAAAGAAATCAGAGAAAAAAAAAGTGAATTAATATTAAATGATATTTTGGTCTTTATATTATAAAAAAAGTATTTTATCCATATGAATTTATTATTTAATTTAAAATAATTAAAATAAAATAAAATAAAATATAACATAATTAATAATTTAAAGATAGATTATGAATCATAAGTTTTTCGTGTTACAATAAGTACAAATCATAAGAAATAATTTTTTAGATTACATAAAATATCACTTCATACCATTTATGACCAACTATTCCTAAAATCTTCATACGAAAAAAACAATATAGTCACTTAAAGAAGATGCTAGCAATATAGCATTAACTATTTTCTAACATGAAGATACTGTACATATTTTTTTGACTAGCCATATTTGAATTCACCCAACTCTTCTTATTTTCTATTTGTTCCTCATGGTCCTTGTCTTTAATTCTTCTATTCTTATAAGACAAAAAAATTTACCTAATCTTACCCATGAGTCCTAAGTGCCACTTGCCTTTGATTTTTTTCAATAGAACTCGAACGAAACCACAATTGAAATAATTTCATACACAACAAAAAAACAACAATAATTCATTTTATGATTGGTCCTATTTTAGATGTACTTTAACAAAGTTGAAGACCTTAAACAATATAAATGGTAGGGGTAGTAAAGCGGGCCAGCCTGCTCCAACTCGCCCCGTCCTGCCTAGGCCTGCGTCACAAACGGGGCGGGCAGACCTGCCCGGCAACTGAAATGGGTTCAAAATGCTAGCCTATCCCGCTTTATGGCGGATTAGTGGGTAAGCCCGTTTGACTCTTTTTCTTGTTGAAAAATTAAATTTTTTAAAATTAATAAAAAAAATAATAATTAAAAAATAAAATACAAATAAAAAATAGTCAAATTATAATATAATTTTGTTAATATATTTTTTTTAATTTTTAACTTCAATAAAATTGTTCAAAATAATATTTATCAATAGAACCATCTTTATTTTAAAAAACAAGTCACATAATTTGAGCATGTATACAAAATTGTAAAATAAAATAAATAAAGTTAATAACTAAAAGAAAAATAAAAATAAAAAATAAAAAAATATTTAAAAATTATATAATTATTAATTTTGTAGCAGTAATCACTCTTTTATTTAATAAAAAATAAAATAAAATAAAAATCTTTTGTCCGACGGGCCGACCCGCCTCGCCCCGCCAAAACCCGCAAATTTGGCGGTGGGATTTTGCAGATTTTTTTTTATTTAGTGGGTTCTAAATCCTAGCCCGACCTGCCTTTTTTAACGAATTCAACGGGTCAGCCCAACGAATTCGAATTCATTTTGTCACCCCTAATAAATGGCACCATTCCTTGCCGAAAAATAATTAATTCATTGAATTATAAAAGAAAATAACAACTCAAGTCAATACAAACTATGCTTGTATATATATTTTCCAAGATATGAATTTTCATATCTTTTCTAGCTAATCCTTATAAGTTTGGTATCTTTACTAAGAAAAATCATATGATATACTTTCAAGTACAATATGAACCTACCACTCAATTGATATATGAATAAATCATGTCTATCAACACCACAAAATTATCATACTATCTTTGAAATTTGTAAATAGAACATCATTATAATCGGCCACATTATCAGTCAATATTCAAAATATATGTACTATATATTCAAGATGCATAAACATATACTAACCACAAGCCTCTTTTAAGATTCTCCTAAGTATATTGATTACAAAACATAGAGACTTCATTAACATTATATAATATTAGAGCCTAAAATAATAAATATGCACAAAAGCATATATTTTACAATTACTAATAGTGTTGTTCTTAAATTGCACCAGCTTCTTTAATTAAGTCCTATAATGCACCATGGCGATCTTCTAAGGGAACACCAAAAAATTCTTATTTTACTCTTTCATCCCTACAAAGAAAATGGTAGCAATTCCAAAATATTTCTTTCACAATACTCAATTTGTAACACCCTGTTACCCTAAGCTTTACCTCTAGCCGTAAAGCAAAGGATAGCAAAGTGTTACGAAAGTTCTAAAGCTTATAATATATATAATATACATTCAAGAATTTATGTAATTAAAAGCCCGATGAAGGAATAACAGCTCAAAGTCGCATAAAGCGGAATTACGAAATGCGAAGCGTTCACACACGGTAACTAAAACGCATAGGCACAAATAGAACAAGACATATATATAAGTAGGATATACAAAAGAAGACTAGTCACAGCCTGCAGAGTTTAGGCTGGCTAGTCAAACTGAATACAATAGAGTTTTTGAAGTTTAAAACAACTTAGACAACTTATCTCTTAAATCAAGCCTCTAAGGCCATAAATTGTAAAACAGAAAGGTGAGAGAAAGTATAACAGCAAAATAATCAAAAAATACCAAAAAGATAACAAAAGATCCTTCGCTCTGTCACCATCCCGCAACTCACCGAGGTGGGTTATGACCTGCATCTGAAAAACAATAACAGCATATGGTTTGAGAACCGGAGGTTCTCAGTATGGTAACAGTGCCCAATATATAAGATGTAAGGTTTTGAGACACCAAAGGCAATCCTAGAACTTCACACCGATACAGATATTCAAGCTTAAAACAAATAATCAACTTAAACCAAACACAATAAGCAGGGTTATCTAAACTTAGGGGGATTTCTAACTAATACTAATCACACCGCTATATCCCACAGCCTTCAACAACCTAACCTCCGTGCCATCTCATCGCCACCGCCTACCGAGCCTCCTCAATCCCAGCAGAAAACACATGTAATGTAGACAAGTAAAGCACAACTAATGTAAATATACAGCAAGTAAACAAATAGCAAATAGACATGTGATTCCTTTAAGCTTAACTAAAGTTAAGCAAAGCAAACAAGCATATAGAAGATGCATATGATGAATGCATGTCCTATTGGTTCGTGATATCACTTGTCGGTCCATAAATGCTAACCCGACACATCCTCCCGGATGTAGCCTTCCTGCCACGCCCAAAGATATAGGCTCTGCACACTCATGCAGCAGAGAAATCTGCCACGCCGGAGATATAGGTTATGCACACTCATGCAGAAGAAAGTCTGCTACGCTAGAGATATAGTCTCTGCACACTCATGTGGCAAGAAAGGAAACAACAACAACTGTCTCATCATAAATCATTCCAAAGATATAGTGTTGGGCACACTCTTGCAACAGAAAAACTGCCACGTCGGAGATATAGACTCCGCACACTCATGCAGCAGAAAAACTACCACGCCGGAGATATAAGCTCCGCACACTCCCATATAATCTAATAATTTCAACATTCCTTTCCAAGTTCTCAACTCATCATAACCATCACCGGTTACCAATTTCTCAAATTCATCATAAGCATTCTCATTTCTCAAAAATCTCTTCAACCATATACTTCACAACTCAGCCTTCACCAATTCAAGCTAGGATTTAATTAGACCTTCCAAACCAATGTCGCCGGCTCTAAACTTATAACTAAAATACCCTTTTTATTCCTTTATTGCTTTTTTTCCTTGATTCAAGACCCTAAAACTGGCAAAACGGTTTTAAACAAGTGTTACAGAAGTTTGCAAGCTTGCCAAACTTGAATTGTTGCTTGTCCTCAAGCAACCAAAACTAATATAGGCCTAGGATGTGAATTTGCATGAGAGTGAAAATCGATTAAGCTCATGTCTCTTCTTGAAGTGGGGTTTACAACTGCAATCCTGAATAGGGTTGGCATCTCACGATCCTTTGAATCAGAAGAATGTTACTGTCATCTGGAATTAGAATCCGAATAATATTATGAATTCTCTAGTCTTTTATACTTCAGTTTAATCCTTGAACACAACAAATCTCCTTTTGGTGCTTTGCACCTTGAGCCTAGCCGTGACTTTAAATGTTTTATCTCAAGGATTACTTTACACAAAAACACCACAAGCACTTAATTGGGGAACTCTCTTTAAGTTCTGATTTTTCTTTCAGTTACTCCTAGACAGTGGTGCTCAAAGCCTTGGGCATACTCTGCTAAATGCGTTTGGTCTCGACTCTAAATATTCTGTCTCAAGGATTACTTGACACAAGAACACCACAAGCATATGACTAAGAAAACAACTCTTTGAGCTTTTAATCATGTCTGACATCCTTAGTCATTGAAACTCAGAGCCTTGGACCTTGCTTTTATTTTTCTTTTGCTATTTCTTTTGCTTCAAGGATTAAGCTTTCACTAATTTCAGAGAAGTCATAATAGTTTTCTAAATTCATGTTCCTTATACATCAACTTCCTTTGATTCAAATTCAAATATGCACTGTTCATATCATGCATTCAAAATCACAAATAATACCACCACATTTAAGTAAATAAGATTATTATTCAATATAACTCAATCTCTCATGCAATACATCTTTTTCTTTTTTTTATTTCAAGTTCAGTGAATAATACATGAGACATCCCTTCAGACTAAAAATCAAATAACAAAATAAATAGTAAATTAAACTAGAACCTAGGAATTAAAATAAAAACTGATCATGCAATAACAAAATAAGCAGAAAACAGGAACCTAATATAGTAAGAATAGGAAGGAATATAGAATGAAAGGAACTCAACCACCTCAGTTATCCTAGTGGCCGTTTCATTCTTCAGGTTGTGCTCTTCCGTGGAGATGATTCACCTCCCTTTGGTGTCATTAAAATAAACAGAAAATTCACAAGTGAAGTGATAACACCAAACTTAAAAGTTTGCTTGTTCTCAAGCAAAGAAGAACTGAAAACAGGACGGGACATAAAAATATAGACGGAGGAGTAAAAATAAATATTAGTGTAAAAAAATAGAATGAGAAAAGGACAAGAGAGGTAAAAATAATTAAAAGATATATATATATATATATATATATATATATATATATATATATATATATATATATATGTTATACAATTAGGGGGGGATCACGGGTGAGGGGTAGGGGTTGGTGAGGGATTAATGGGGTTGGGAAGGATTATATGCTACAGGGACTGAAACCATGCTGAACATGGAAAAGTTTAAGTTCAGCGCCTCAAGTTCACGTGTGATACGCCCTCTCCACGTTGAACTTGGTGCAGCCCATGTTCAGCGTGGGTCTTCAAGCACTTTCACCCACTTTTACGTCGTATGGCGTGGACTTGGCAGAGACTCCCTTCCAAATTATATGCACATGCCACGCTGAACTTCAAAAATTCCAAGTTCATCATGGAACTGGTAGACTCAACTTTCTCCAGAGTGTCCATGAATTTTTCTAAGTGTCCGGTTCCTGTTCTAAAAAATTCTGCATGATCAAGCATACATAAAACAAAGGAAAAATAGTAAAACTCAATAAAAATCAAATAAATAAATCAACGCAATGGAAAATTAACTAAGAAGACGAAATTATTGGGTTGCCTCCCGACAAGCGCTTCTTTACCGTCACTAGCTTGACGGTCAGCTCTTCTAAGTAGGAGGATCATAGGGGCTCAGCTCTTCACCCCTTACTTTGAACTTCTTTCCTGTGTCTCCATAAATTAGCTCAATATACTCCAGAGAGAGGATTCTGTTTACTGTATAAATCCATACTGGATTGCTAGTCAACACCACCTTCATTCCTGGGGAGAAACCTTCAGTGGAGATCTTTTTATTTCTCCATCTCCTAGGTACTTTCTTCTTTTTGGGGACCTCCTCCTTGGTGGATGATGCATTCCCGACACCAAACTTAGGTTTGATGTCAGGAGGAATTTTATTGGTTGTCACTTAAGGAGATTTGAGCTGCAATTTCTATTGTGCATCATCAGGGGGTTCTTGAAGGTTTGGATCAATAAGCTCAGTCTGCATGCACCTATTTTCTTCACCTACTGAATGTATATCTTTGAAGACGTGAAAGACTAGTTTCTCATCATACACTCTAAGCACTAATTCACCCACTTCTACATCAATTAGAGCTCTCCCAGTGGCTAGGAAGGGTCTTCCTAGAATTATAGAGGCATTATCATCCTCCCCTATATCAAGAATCACAAAATCTGCTGGGAGGAAGAACTTACCCACTTTGACCAAGATATTCTCCACTAATCCGTATGCAGGTTTTATAGATTTGTCTGCCATCTGTAATGCTATCCTTGTGGGTAGTGCCTCTTGGATTTGCAACTTCTTCATCACAGACAAGGGTATTAAATTGATGCTTGCTCCCAAATCACATAATGCTTTCTCAAAGGTTGTGCTCCCAATGGTGCATGGAATTTGAAAGCTCCCTGGATCCGGTATCTTCCTTGGCAAGTTATTTTGAATGATGGCACTACATTCCTTAGTTAGGACCACTGTCTCATCTCCCTTTAAAGGCTTCTTCTTTGACAACAGCTCCTTCATGAACTTGACATAGAGAGGCATTTGCTCCAAAACCTCAGCAAAAGGAATATTGATTTGTAACTTTCTGAAGACTTCCAAGAACTTTGAAAACTACTTGTCCTTGGTCTCCTTTTAAAGTCTCTGAGGATATGGAATTTTAGGCTTGTACTCAGGAGCATTTCGCAATGTAGGATAAGTGTCAAGAGAGTCTGAAAATGGGTTATCCGCACGCTTTGGAGGAACGTGCTCTACTTCTTCCTTCTTCTTCTCCTCTGGAGCTTCCTTTTCAACTGGCACCTCATTAACTTGTGCTTCCGTACTTGCCACTTGTCCACTTATCAAGGTGATAACCTTGCATTCCTCTTTTGGATTTGGAATTGTGTTATCAGGAAGGCTATTAGTGGTCCTCTGATCAATTTCATTAACTTTTGTGGCTAATTGACCCACCTGAATCTCCAAGTTCTTAATTGATGCTCTGGTTTCCTGTCTAAAACTTGCCAATATTGCTTCCAAATCATTGTTTTCCTGGGACTGAGAAGTTGCTTGCTGAGATGACTGAAACTGGTGGTTATTAAAATTATTCTGTTGAAAACCACCCTGAGAATTATTATTAAAATTCTGTGGCCTCTGAGGTTGCTCTCTCCACCCAAAATTTGGGTGATTTCTCCACCCCTGATTGTAGGTCTTAGAATAGGGATCATTATTGGGATTTCTAGGAGCACTCCCCATGTAATTAACCTGTTCAGAAGAAAATTGAGCATAATCAAAATTTTCATTTTGCATAAAATTACCTGTTATGTCATAAGAGGCTTCTTGGGGTGCATTCTGAGTGTTGACAGCTGAAACTTGCATTTCACTCAACCGTTGTGTAATCAGATTTAATTGTTGAGACAAAAGCTTGTTCTGAGCAAGAAGAGCATCAACAGCTTCCACTTCCAAAATGCCTCTCTTCTGAGAGGTCTCAAAGTGCAAAGGATTCCTGTTGGAGGAATGAAAGTATTGGTTGTTAGCAACCAACCCAATAAGCTCAATAGTCTCCTCTGGTGTCTTCTTCATGTGCAAAGAACCACCTGCAGAATTATCCAAGTGCATCTTGGACATTTCACATAAGCCCTCATAAAAGATATCCAGCTGAGTCCATCTAAAGAACATGTCCAGAGGGCATTGCCTAGTCAGTAGCTTGAATCTCTCCCAAGCTTCATAAAGGGTCTCACCATCTTTCTGTCTGAAAGTCTGAACCTCCACTCTTAACTTAGTCAACTTTTGAGGTGGGAAAAATTTAGTCAGAAATTCAGTGACAACCTTATCCCAAGTATCCAGATTCTCCTTGGGTTGAGAATCTAACCACAGTTTTTCTCTATCCCTCACAGCAAATGGGAATAGCATGAGTTTGTACACCTCAGGGTTCACTCCATTGGTCTTCACAGTGTCACAAATCTGCAGAAAATCATAAATAAACTGATTTGGGTCTTCCTGAGGAAGTCCATGATACTAACAATTTTGTTGCACAAGAGTAACTAGTTGTGTCTTCAGTTTAAAGTTATTTGCAGCTATAGGCGGCACCACAATACTTTTTCCATAAAGATCTTCATTGGGAGCAGTGTATGAGCCAAGCACTCTTCTGGGTTCTTCATTCCCAATTCGATTTACCATGTTAGCATTAACAGCATTATTATGATCCATAGGGGACTCTGCAGCCTTGTAAAGTCTTGCTTATTGCAAATGCCGCCTCAAAGCCCTTTCAGGTTTAGGATCAAAGTCTAAAAGGGGTTTCTTGTCTCTGTTCCTGCTCATAAATAAACAGAAAACAAGAAAAAATGGGAATCTCTATGTTCGAGTGCAGAGAATTCCCAGTGAAGCAACCTGTGTAAAAGAAATAAAATAAAATAACTAAATGATTAAAGCTGGAAAATTTTGAAAATTAAAAGCAAGATGGGAATAGAAATTTTGAAATTTAAAAAAAAAATTAAATAGAAAATAATTTCAGGAATTAAAAAGAAATAATTGAACAAAAATTCGAAGATTAAAATCAAGAATTAAATAAACTAATAAATAGGAAAATAAAATTTATGCAAGGGATAGAACGAAGTAATACTAAATAACACAAAAAAAAAAAGCGCAACAGAAGTAAATGAAAATAAGGTGAATAAGGTAAGCTAATGACGTTCACGAGTTAATGAAAGAAAAGAAAAAAAAAAGATAAAAAAGGAAGTAAAATAAAACAAATGAAGACAGAGGGTGGGTGTGGACGAAACTAAAGAAGAAAACAAAATTAAAAAAATGGAAAATAAAAGATAATAATACTAACAAAATTAAAAAAAAAAGATATAATCTAAGCAATCAAATAAAGAGTGGTTGTTAATCACAGTCAATCCCCGGCAACAGCTCCAAAAACTTGGTGCGAAATTTATAACCCACAAACTAACCGGCAAGTGCACCGGGTCGTACCAAGTAATACCTCAGGTGAGTGAGGGTCAATCCCACGAGGATTGATGGACTAAGCAACAATGGTTAAGTGATTTACTTAGTTAGACTAACAGAAAATGGTGTTTGAGAATTCAGAAGCATGAAACAGTAAATTCAGTAAATCAGAAAGCAAGCAGTAAACGGGTTGTAAAATATATGGAGAAAATAGTTAAGGCTTCAGAGATATCTATTTTCCGAATTGACTTTTCTTACTAACTATTTTAGTCATGCAAGATTTAATTCAGTATATGTGACTAAACCCTAATTCCTTAGACCTTTATAGTCTCCTCTAAAATTCATCAACCACAAATTCCTTGGTCACTTAATTCCAATTAGAGGGTGAAGTTCAATTCTAGTTTATATGCCACAGAAATCCTAATTACCCAAATATAAGAGGATTATATGTCACGTATCCCGTTAAATCCAGATAATTAGAAATTTAGGAGAATATGTTTTCAAGCTGTTGTTCAAGTAAAGAGCTTTTCCAAGTTATACAAGAACTCAATTAGAACAAGGGTCATACTTCCGTTCCACCCAAATTCATAAAATAAAGAACGAAAACAATTCTTAAATATAAATCAGTACATAAATTTAAATAGAAAAATAATAGTATCAATCCATACAATAGACAAAGCTCCTAACCTTAACAGTAGAGGTTTAGTTGCTCATGGTTTAGAGAGAAAATAAGGATTCAGGTAAATTGTAAATTGCGGAATAGGTAGGAGAGAAGAGAAATCCCAAAGGGCTGATTCTTTTCCCTTTTATATCTAATCCTAATTAATGTAAAATATATTTTCTAAAACTAAAATAATATCTTTTCCTAATTATAAATAAAATAAAAGTTGAATCAAAATTAATTTGATTGATTCGGGCAGGGCTTGAGGAGCGTGGGGACCATTGGATTCATTAAGCTCCACGCTGAACTTGGCTTTTTTCCAAGTTCAACATGAAGAAGGCAGCGAGTGCTTCCCTGGGAGTTCTCAAATCCACGCTGAACTTGGCAGGAACCAAGTTCAACGTGGAAGATGCAAAGGTTGCTGGAGAAGAAATCTGCACTATTATATATCGTTGAAAAGCCCTGGAAGTTAGATTTCGAATGCCGCTAGAATCACGTCGATTGAACCTGTGTAGCTCAAGTTATTCTGGTTTGAGTGCAGGGAGGTCAGGATTGATAGCATCATTTGCTTTCTCCCTTTTCTGATACAAAACTCCATCAAATCCCTCCGAATGCTACCTGAAATAAATAGAATTGTGCACAACTCAAAGTAGCATCCATAGTGGCTAAAAGATATTTAAATTTTGATTAAACTCAACAATTCAAGTGCAAATTCACAAGGAAAAGATAGATAAGATGCTCACGCATCACTTGCCAGGAAGGTAAAAAGGTTAAAAATAAGGTTTTCATTGAAAAATAGGGCAGTGTGTGTATGCATAAAGTTGTGCGTATGTACGCCCAGAAGAGTTTTCCAAGCTTGTGTGTATACATGATGTTGTGCGTACGCACAACTTACAAATTCACAGAATGTGTGTGCTCACTAGAGTATGCGAACGCTCTCAACAGTAGGCATATCCCTGTGTGTGCGTGCACACTTGAATGTGCGTATGCACATTTTCTGAAAATCATAGGGTGTGCGTGCACACAAAGGTGTAGGTACGCACAAGTAAGAATGTGGCCCTTGTTCAAAGCACGCACATAGTAGTGTGCATGCGCACACAAACCAGAACCTACAATTTCTCCAACATCACAGAAATCATATTTTTCACACCAACTTCCGACGATCATATCTTTTTCTACAAATTTTCGATTTCTATAAAATCTATACCGTTTTAAAGCTCTTTGAATTGTCTTTAATTTAATATAAAATTCAATCAATTTCAAAAACTGTAGCTCAAGATATGATCCGCCAAAGTTGGCCTAAAACCCGTCTTTACCAAAAACCTTAAAGACTCAATTTCACCAAATCTCACAATTCAAAACCAATTATTGACAACCCCACAATACCAAAATCACTTAAAAATCCATACCAAATATTTCTCAACTATATCAATCATTCAATCATCTAAACCATTTAATACTCACTTCATTTAACTCTAAATTCAACCTAAGTTCACATCAAATTTCCTCAACCACCATTCAAATTTCAACACCAACCACAAGATTCAAAACCCAAAAAGGCACCAAACTTCAAATCTTCCAAATTCACAAGTCTTATTCATTTCAACCACACCAAAAATCAATCTTACTCATTCCTACACATTACCAATGGCACTTCTATCATTATTCAACCACGCCATACTTAAAGCATTTAGTTTCAAATCCTCTATCTCTCCCACAATTCCTACTCACAAACCTCCATTCTCATCAACCATCCATCCAACATCAATAAATCAATTACCCATCATTCCAAACCATCACAAACATTGTACATTTACTTATTACCATAAATTCCCATAATCCTCATGATTCCTCATTATAACCAATCACCATCAATACTCACTGACACCAATAATTCCCAACAATCATCATCAACCACAATAATCAATAACAACCAATAATTAACATCAATTCAATCCTATCCTAAGGTCTACTAGTCTAAGTGTCCAAAAATATTATATATTATATAAATAAAACCAAAATCATACATTGACCGATTCCCAAAATGCACCAAACACCAAAACGAAGCCACCAAGCTCGATCCAAAGCCTCAAACCAACTCCAACAAACACCAAAACTCAATCTAACATCACATAACATACAAACATCAAACCTAGGGTTCACAAAAATAACTAAACACAAGAGTTTAGTAAGAATTAACCTTACCCAAAAAGATTAGGGAAAAAATCCAACAATATTCCAATGCTAGATCACCCCTAAACAAACAAAACCATGAAAATCTCAATCTAACAAAGCCACAACTCGAATTTGTCAAAGAATAGAAAATTGGAGCTTGGGATTTGAGTTACTTATCACATTGTTTAGATATAAATGAAGAGCTCGACGAGAGCTTCACGTGACCGCAAGCGGCTCGTCAATCAGAGCACCGTAGCTCAAGTTATGGCTCCCGGAAGATGATAATGAATAGTAACATCAACCTCTTCTCTCTTCTCTATTCAGCGCCTCCCCTCTCTCAATTAGGGTAATAATGAGCTGAAAGCTCATTAAAGATGTATATATATATTGGGCTTGAGCCCAACTTAGGCCCGGTCCAACTCGTTTGCGTTTTAGGTCCGTTTGGCCCACTTTGTGCCAAAATCTTTAAGATTAGCACACGATTTTCGATTGTAAATTATTTTTATCCTTTCAAAACAATAAATTTAATTTTTCAAAATCTTATTTTTTTTTCTCAAAATATGGTACCGGACAGATTAGAACTAGTACTGCCAGTTTAAGTGTCAGTAGACATTTTTACAAAAATTTTTCGCAAAAGATACATTTTACCACTTAGAAAAATTTATTGAAATCAAATTTCACCTTTTTATTTTCAAAATATCATTTCTAGTTTTTTGAACCAATTCTGGGCAGTTAAAAATTATTTTTTTATTAAAACGATTATACGTGAAAATTCCGGTTCTTACATCCTCTCCTCCTAATTAGGAATTTTGTCCCCAAAATTCGGATCGCGTGATATATCCTCCTCGAAGTGTTCTACTACCAGCGTTGTCATTCCAAACGAGTCATCAAAGCCTCTCGTCCACTATAGAACTACCGTGTCGATGTTCCCTCTCGCCTTCTGCTGTGTTACTCTGATTATCGTTATTAAGAATCTGAATTTTTTTTCCTTAAACCAAATACCGATTTTGTAACATTTTTCAAAACCTTCAAAACAAGTTCAATCTAAACCAGTTCAATATCAGGGCTTTCTCAAAAGACTCAAAAATCATTTACTCATAAATCAATCACTTTAAATCATGATTTTCTTAAATTTATTAAAATCCTTAAATCATTTATTTATTTATTTATTTATTCAATTTGAATTCCTTTTGATAAATTAAATTAAAACCAAACTCACAAACCAACAAAGTCATTTTTTTAAACCGTATCATTTAAACCAAGAGTTCCGACATAGCTTCAAAACTAAATTATTTAAACCAAAAGTTCCAAACCAACTTTCAAAATCATTCTAAGCTTTAAAACTTTTTCAACAAGGTTCAAGGTCATACCAGTTAGAAATTAAAAATCTTACTAAAAAACTGCAAAAGTGTTCCTCCTCATTTAGTAGCTGCATCAGTCGGCACTTCCCTTGCCACCAGTGGAGAACCTTACCCATCAACTGATATGTCGCAAACTCCATAGACTGATTTTCCATCCCTGAGGCTCACGAGGATGAACCACTCTGATACCACTAAATGTAATATCCCATTACCTTAAGCCTTACCTCTAGCCGTAAAGCAAAGGATAGCAAAGTGTCACGACAGTTCTGAAGCTTATAATATATATTCAAGAAGTTATATAACTATAAGCCCGATAAAGAAATAACATCTCAAAGTAGCATAAATTGGAATTACGAAATGCGAAGCATTCACACACAATAACTAAAATGCGTAGGCACAGATAGAACAAGAAATACATATAAGTGTGATATACAAAAGAGGACTAGTCACAGCCTGCGGTGTTTAGACTGGCTAGTTAAACCTGCGTACAATAGAATTTTTGAAGTTTAAAACAGCTTATACAACTTATCTCTCAAATCAAGCCTCTAAGGCCATAAAGTCTAAAACATAAAGGTGAGAGAAAGTACTAGAGCAAAATAATCAAAAATACCAAAAAGATAACAAAAGATCCTCCACTCTGTCACCATCTCGCAACTCACCGAGGTGGGTTACGACCAGCATCTGAAAAAAAAACAACAGCATATGGTGTGAGAACCGGAGGTTCTCAGTATGGTAACAGTGCCCAATATATAAGACGTAAGGTTCTGGGACACCAAAGGCAATCCTAGAACTTCACACCGATACAGATATTTAAGCTTAAAACAAATAATTAACTTAAATCAAACACCGTAAGCAGGGTTATC
The DNA here is from genome assembly GCF_003086295.3 of Arachis hypogaea. Classification (NCBI taxonomy): domain Eukaryota; kingdom Viridiplantae; phylum Streptophyta; class Magnoliopsida; order Fabales; family Fabaceae; genus Arachis; species Arachis hypogaea. The sequence continues at coordinate 67,178,524 of NC_092054.1, read as the reverse complement.
TAAACTTAGGGAGATTTCTAACTAATACTAATCACACCGCTGTATTCCACAGCCTTCACCAACCTAACCTCCGTGCGATCCCATCGGCACCGCCTACCGAGCCTCCTCAATCCCAGCAGAAAACACATGTAATGCAGACAAGTAAAGCACAAGTAAGGTACATATACAGCAAGTAAACAAATAGAAAATAGACATGTGATTCATTTAGGCATAACTGAAGTTAAGCAAAAGAAATAAGCATATAGAAGATGCATATGATGAATGCCTGTCCTATTGGCTCGTGATATCACTTGTTGGTCCATAAATGCCAACCCGACACATCCTCCCGGATGTAGCCTTCCTGCCACGCCCAGAGATATAGGCTCTGCACACTCATGAAGTAGTGAAATCTACCACGCCAGAGATATAGGCTCTGCTCACTCATGCGGTAAGGAAGGAAACAACAACAACTATCTCATTATAAATCATTCCAAAGATATAGTGTTGGGCACACTCTTACAGCAGAAAAACTGCCACACTGGAAATATAGGCTCCACACACTCATGCAGTAGAAAAACTGCCACGCTAGAGATATAGGCTCCGCATACTCCCATATAATCCAATAATTTCATCATTCCTTTCCAAGTACTCAACTCATCTTAACCATCACTGGTTTCAAATTTCTCAAATTCATCATAAGCATTTCGATTTCTCAATAATCTCTTCAACCATATACTTCACAACTCAGCTTTCACTAATTCAAGCTAGGATTTACGCAGACCTTCTAAACCTATGTCACCGGCTCTAAACTCATAACTAAAATACCCTTTTTATTCCTATATTTTTTTCACCCTTGATTCAAGACCCTAAAACTGGAAAAAATATTTTAAACAAGTGTTACAAAAGTTTGCAAGCTTGCCGGAAAGGTAAAACGGTTAAAAATAAAGTTTTCATTGAAAAACAGGGCAATGTGCGTATGCATAGGGTTGTGCGTACGCACGCCCAGAAGAGTTTTTCCGGCTTGTGTGTACGCATGATGTTGTGCGTACACACAACTTGCAAATTTCACAGAATGTGTACGCACACCAGAGTGTGCAAACGCTCTCGACAGTAGGCATACACCTGTGTGTGTGCGCACCTGAATGTGCGTACGCATGTTTTCTAAAAATCACAGGGTGTGCGTGCGCAGAAAGGTGTGCGGACGCACAAGTAAGAATGTGGCCCCTGTTCAGAGCACGCGCACAACCAGAACCTACAATTTCTTCAATATCACGGAAATAATATTTTTAACACCAACTTCTAACGATCATATCTTTTTCTACAAATATGCGATTTCTATAAAATCTATACCGTTTTAAAGCTCTTTGAATTATCTTTAATTTGATATAAAATTCAATCAATTTCAAATACTGTAGTTCAAGATATGATCCGCCAAAGTTGGCCTAAAACCCAGTTTTACCAAAAACCTTAAAGACTCAATTTCACCAAATCTGTCAATTCAAAACCAATTATTCACAACCCAACAATACCAAAATCACTCAAGAATCCATACCAAAGATTTCTCAACCATATCAATCATTCAATCATCTAAACCATTTAATACTCACTTCATCCAACTCTAAATTCAACCTAAGTTCACCTCAAATTTCCTCAATCACCATTCAAATTTTAACACCAACCACAAGATTCAAAACCCAAAAAGGCACCAAACTTCAAATCTTCCAAATTCACAAGTCTCATTCATTTCAACCATACCAAAACTCAATCTTACTCATTCCTACACATTACCAATGGCACTTCTATCATTATTTAACCACACCATACTTAAAGCATTTAGTTTCAAATCCTCTATCTCTTCCACAATTCCTACAAACAAACCTCCATTCTCATCAACCATCCATCCAACATCAATAAATCACATACCCATCATTCCAAACCATCACAAATAGTGTACATTTACTTATTACCATAAATTCCCATAATCCTCATGATTCCTCATTATAACCAATCACCATCAAGACTCACCGACACCAATAATTCCCAACAATTATAATCAACCACAATAATCAATAACAACCAACATTTAACGTCAATTCAATCATATCCTAAGGTCTACTAGTCTAAGTGACCAGAAACATTACATATTACATAAAGAAAACCGAAATCATACCTTGGCCAATTCCCAAAATGCACCAAACACCAAAACGAAGCTACCAAGCTCGATCCAAAGTGTAACGACCCAATTTTCAATATGTCTAGATCATACTGGAAACTGAGTGCTACCAATTTGTCTTCCTAATTATTATCTATTATTTATCGTATGAGCCTGATTCGTTGTTAAAAACGTAGTTAACTTGCAGGGTATTTTTTTTTGAAAACGTTTGGATTAATAGACGGAATCATTCATAATCAATTCACAACTAATAACAGATAAAACAGTTATAAACAACCACACATAAATACATCGCAAGCAGTCAACAACATTCAGTGATCTAGCCTTTATTTAAGTATAGACTTTTAGTTAGGACACCCCTAGATATAGCTAGATAATAACAATATACATATATATATACATACAACATCCTGGGCCCTGACCTATTCAAGAAGTCCCTAAGTTGGCACCCAGGCTAGTCTAGGCTCTATACTCGCCTAGTCCCTCTAGACTACTAAAGCGAGGGAAAGTACGTTCTAAGTCTTCAAAAATCGAGTCAGGTCGAATGTCATCAAAAGGTGGAAGGTCGTCTACTACTCCTCTGCACGATCATACGTCGTCAAAGAGCGTCTCTCTAGTATTTCATCAAGTAGCCACATAACAAGAGTCTCGTACACAGGATTTAGGTCAGAGTTCGCATACAAACGGGGTACAGACGATGGCTGGTCTCACAGCATATATATATAAACAGATAATCGAGTTCACTCTAGACTCAGAAGACTACCTAGAGCGGAATCCTTTTAGCAAACGGTCGTCAGTAAACTACAGAAGGGTACTCATGCTTCTATCTGAAGGGGGAATGGAGAGATAATGGGTAAGAACTGGGGAGTTCTTAGTAGAGTTGGGGTTATTAGTTAAGTTCATTAATTCTGTGTTGTTTAGCAGATAAATAGCAGAATACAGAAAAGTAGTAAATAAAAGATAAAGATAAATATAGAAGATAGAGAAAATAGATAGTAGAACACCAGCAGAAGAATACAAGAAAATAACACAAACACAAATACAGAGAATAGAATACAAACAAAGAAAGCATACATTCATGCAACAATCATAATAGAGAAAATGCACAACCAAGTATGATGCATGTCTAGCCCTAGTGCAGGTAATGAGCTCATTTGTCGGTTACATACCCGCTCCTGACGTTACTCGGAGTCCTTTGACCAGGTAAGGCTTCCCTATTGGCAATGCCCCTCGCAAGAGTCCTTTGACTTGCATGGCGGAGCTAGTTAACTTATATCTGCTCAACACACTCACTGTAAGAGTCCTTTGACTTACAGGAACACACACACACACTCACTGTAAGAGCCCTTCAACTTACAGGAGTATATGTTAGTTGGGTTTTCTCGATACCTCTGTAAGAGTCCTCTGACTTACAGAATAGTATTATAGCTAAGTATCCCAGGAAAGCACTCTCAGTGGTCGTACCACCATCTATCTGACTGCCTCTCTGCAGCAGATTCTTACATAATCATTCTCATTGTCATCATTCATTATCATTCTCATTATTCATCATCACTTTCACATTCTTATGCAGCACCTCTTTCTTTCTCTGTTCAATCATGCTATACAAACTCTACAGCTTTTACTTTTACAACATCTTATCTCAAACCATTTTTCTGTATCAGATTACTCTTTTCTCTGTATCTCTTTATTCTGCTCTGGTTATTCTTTTCTCTGTATCTCTTTACTTTTCTCTGGTTACTCTGTTCTATGTGTTTCTTTACTCTGCTCTGATTTTTCTTCTTAACGTATATATTTAAAGCTTATGTAAATTTCAGTATGAATAGTTAGCCTGTCCCAAGTATAGGTTCATTAAGTCTATACTAAAACAGTTTAACTTTCATATTATACCTTAACTTGGGCACAACTCAAGAACTAACTATGTTGTTCCTAGTTCGTTTACTAATCTCTGTCTGTTTTTCTGTCATTAAAACTTTACAGACTTTTCTTTGGTGTTTATCTTTTCTTTAACTTTTTATCTTTTATTTATCTTTGCCTCACTAACATGTTATTACCACTCCCTAAGTATTTTATGAAGGTAATTATGAGATTCTGCGCTTAAAGTTGTCTTTCTAAAACTTTTACAGAAAACTGCCTTTTTCGTATTATTTTATTATTTTTATTAAAATATTATTTTTAATTTAATATTATTATTTAATATTTTATTATTATTTATTATTTTATCATTAAATTTTCGAAAATTACCCCACTTTAACTTTTAACCTTTAAAATTTACTTTTTACCACCCGTAACTTTTAATATTTCTACTTTAACCACACTAACTTTTGGAAATTACCAAATAACACCCCAAACACCAAAAATTTTACTTCCTAGCCCTTTTCAAGATCTAAGGCCTGTTCTTCTATGTTCTTCATCACACTCAAAGTGTTCTTCATGTTCTTCATAAATTCTTCAGATTCTTTCTATGTTTTCACCCGTTTTTCAATCTTTTTAGCAACCCATTTTTACCAAAATTCATAATAAATTCTCAGCCACTAAAACCCCATCTTTTCCACATGATTTCAACACAAATTGAACCCCCAATTTAAGGGTTAGGGTTTCATTTTCCAGCAGCCACAAGAACACAAGTTCATAGCTTGAATTTCAACAAATTTCATCAATTTTTCACCAAAATGTCAACAAGAATTACTCATATAAACAATCAATTTCAAGTACATCCAAACCATATCATAATCAAACAACTCAAACACAATCAATCATGATTAAATTCGTTAAATCCTACCTGGTTTTGCTACTCCAAATTCGGTTATACTTTCAGGTGGTCCTTAAGTACTTTTTCCTCCGAAATCACATTAAGAACAACTTTAAATCCAAAAACCTTCAACTGACCAAATCTCACTCAGCACATTAGGAAGGGATTTCTCACCTTAGAGTTTCTGGAAATTAACGTTTCTTGGCCCTCAAGTCAAGTTAAGCATGATTCCTAAGGAAGAACATCAAGAAAATACATGTTTAAGCATGTTTCCTTGAAAACCAAATTAAAAAGGGAGGGAGACAGCCATATCACCTTATTTCTAGCCTTGATATGTTATATGGTTATGTAGAGGAAGAAGAGAGGATCATTTTGGTGAAATCGGAGTTTTGATTTGAGTTTTAGTTCAGAAGAAATCAAGCTTTGATGATTTAAGTGTCATGAAAGTTTCTCTCTTTTCTCTATTTTCATTTTCGGCCAAAGGAAGTAAATGACCAGCCTTGGAGTGTCTTGGGGGTGTAGGGTAAGTTGTGATTGGTTGGCTTGGAGGTGGGTTAAGATAATATTAAAATATCTTAGGTGTATAACTAATAAAACTAGATGTATCGGAACACTTGTAAAAACATCTCTAAAAATTATTTTGTGAGCTACTAGTATAAATGACACTAGTAACATATTTAATATGAGAATAGAACATGTATTATGAGGCATTAGCATTGCTAAAGTCATCAGAGAGTGCTGGTGCTAAGCTGTACCAGTAAACTGTGAACCCGGTTAAACCGATTTCCTGTTTTTAACTAAAACATACCAGGTAATATTATAATATCATTCAAGAATCTTCTAATACTAATATAATGATAACATTATAATATTATCTTTCTTCTCTCATGAATCGAGTCTGGTTCATCAAACAGAGACTATTTACGAAAACTAGAGTCAAAACTCCTAACCGATATGGTTCAAAAACTAGGTTCTTCGTGATTGTGTTATCGAGCTTGCCCCAAAGAGGTTCTAGATTAAAGATGAAATAATGACAATGAAGATTGAGATGCTTGATGATACAACAGAGGTGTTCCTTTTACTAATCTTTCGGAGGATTCCGTGCCTTCAACCAACTCCAACAAATACCAAAACTCAATCTAACATCACATAACATACAAACATCAAACCTAGGGTTCAAAAAACACAACTAAACACAGGGTTTTAGTGAGACCTTACCTTATCCAATGAGATTAGGGGAAAAATTCAACAATATTCCAATACTAGATCACCCCTAAATAAATAAAACCATGAAAATTTCAATCTAACAAAGCCACAACTTGAATTTCTCAAAGAATAGAAAACTGGAGATTAGGATTCGAGTTTCTTACCACTTTGTTTAAATAGAAATGAAGAGCTCGATGAGTGCATCACGTGACCGCAAACGACTCATCAATTGGAGCACCGTAGCTCAAGTTATGGCTCCCGAAAGATGGTGATGAATAGTAACATCACCCTCTTCTCCTCTCTTCTCTATTCAGCGCCTCCCCTCTCTCAATTATGGTAATAATGAGCTGAAAGCTCATTAAAAGATGTATGTATATATATATGTTGGGCTTGGGCCCAGTCCAACTCGTTAGCGTTTTAGGTCCGTTTGACCTATTTTGGGCCAAAATCTTTAAGATTAGCTCCTGGTTTTCGATTCTAAATTGTTTTTATTCTTTCAAAACAATAAATTCAATTTTTCAAAATCTTATTATTTTTTTTCTCGAAACACAGTACCGGACAAATTAGAGCCGGTACTGCCGGTTTAAGTTGCGTTACACGTTTTTACAAAAATTTGCCGCAAAAGATACCCTTTACCACTAAGAAAAATTCATTCAAATCAAATTTGACCTTTTTATTTTTAAAATATCATTTCTATATTTTCGAATCAACTTTGGGCACTTAAAAATTATTATTTTGTTAAAACGGTTATACATAAAAATTCCGGTTCTTACAGAATTTCTTTAACTCGTTGTACACATCATTTTTAGAGTAAAATTGAGTCCTACTTTGTTCCAAGAATGTAATCCCTCTCTCAACAGCTTGAGCTTGAATCTTGACAATTTGTATTTCTTCTTCAGCTATCATAACTTGTCTTTCAACTAACATATGCTGTTTTTCAGCTATTTCGGCTTGCTTTTCTGCTGTTAATGCTTGCTTTGTTGCAATATCAAGTGATCTTTCATAGTAATTATTCCCATCCTTCAAGATATCAGTCAATCCTTTAATACCTTTGCTCATTCAACCACTCATTGGTGCTTTACACTTAGAACCTCTTTGATTCCCATGTGTACCATTAGATTGGTTTGAATTACTTAAATCAGGGCTTTCCCCAGCAAAGCTAGTTGAATGAGTAGTTGTATGCCAATCATTCCACTCAACATCAAGCTCTTGATAATCATCACCATTCAAATTACTTATTTCCTTCATTCTGTCCATACCTATATTTCTTTCCTTGGCACTCCCAACCATATTTTCAGTTGCTCTGTCTTGACCGTACATAAAATATAGTTTGTCATAATGCTTGATCGAAGTTCTGATGACATGTCATCATGTCATGTTTTTCTATGCTTTTTCATAGAAGAAATTGATGATTAATGCTTAAATATTGCATTCTTTTGTGCTTAAATGGTATATTTCTTTGATCTTTTGATTTTATAAACTTTGTAGGAAATAATAGAAGAAGAAGTAATAAAATCACCAAAAAGAAGAATCATACTCCCATGGTAGCAAGAGAGTTGGAAACAAACTCAAAGAGGCTTCTGAGTTAAGCAAAGAGGATTTGCAACCCTGACCTCTTCACATTCCAATAAGAATAACTTAATCTACAAAACTCCAAATGACATGATTTTAGTGGCATTGGAAAGTAGACATCCAGAGCTTTCCAAGCATATATGGCACTACATGGTGAACACTAAATCTGAGGGAGAAAACTTGCCCCGAATGTGCATAGATGAACATGGTATCAACCTGCAGTAAGGCCAGCTAACCTCTTCATCTTCCAAGAAGGATAACTTGAGCTGTAGAGCTTGGAATGATGCCATCTCAATTGTATTGAAAAGAAGACATTCAGAGCTTTCCAACGATATATAATAGTATGGGGTGAATCTCAAGGATGGGCCTCAGAAGCTGGCGCTAAGTTTGGAATCCAAATAGCACCAATAGCGCTACGTTTTGCCAATGAACGCTACGCTCTTTCTATGAGCGCTACGTTTTCTTAATAAACGCTACGCTTTGAGCGCCAGCGGCCTCCAAACAGCACGACCATGCCTTCTTCAAAGGACCATAACTTGAGCTCCAGATGTCCAATTGATGCACTTTTAGTTGCATTGGAAAGAGGACATTCAGAGCTTTCCAACGATATATAGCAATCAATATTTGGTATGAAATTGAAGCACAAGTGAAAGGCATCTTTAAGGCCCAAAAATCAACCAAACATGCACTGGGCAAAGATCGAAGGGAGAGCGCTCAATCAAAAGCAAAGCGCTGCACAAGGGGAGCTTGAGGAGTGAGCGCTACGTTCAATTTTTTTCACTTTTTCGGGCTTCCAAGCCAAGGAAGCAAGGCAAGGTTCAACAAGTTAACGTTCACACCAAGAAGCACTAGGAGCGCTCAAATGTTGCAACGAAGCGCACAAGAGGAGTGCTGGCCAAAGGGAAGCTAGGCAACGTTCAACAAGTTAACGTAGCGTTCACTAATGCAACGCTATAGGAGACAATATGCACACCAACAATGCACATGAGGAAGCATGCTTGGAGCAAGTCAACGTAGCGTTCACTTTCCTAACGGAGCGCTTTACTAGAGCCTCACTAAACACACCCTGACCCACCTGATCCAAATTCATCCAAGGCCAAATCCAAATCAATCCACTCTTCTTCAAGCCCAAAGCAAGCAAAACTCATGGACATCACTCAAAGGCACAAGACACGGAGAAGCTAGATTAGGAATTTCATTTTGTAATTTGTTTTGAATTTCAATTTCATTTTCATTTTTGAAAAAGCCTATAAAAAGGCATCTGTTCCATTTTAGAAAAAAAGGCTGGCTCTGCTAGAGACCATTAGGAGTAGGATTAGAATTAGAATAGAAGGAATCTCTTCTTAAAACACTTTAGATTTTCTGCACTTTTATTTTTCAATATTGGATTTATGAAATTTCAGTTTCTGCAACCTTTTGCTACAATTTCTTCCTCTGCAATTTCCTTTCTGTTTTGATCGAGAGAGCATTGAGCTCTTGGCTTTCTTTCTCTTTGAGATTTCAAAATTGATCTAAGTCTTCTTGCTGATTTACTCTTCTGCACTTCTACTTCTCTGCAATTTTTACATTTCTGTTCTTGATTCAATTTGATTTACTCTTCCTGCAAGTTTAAGATTCTGTCAATTGTTCTAAGCTATTTACTGCCTCTTTAATTTCCAGCACCCAGCCCCCTTTACATTTCATGCAATTTACCTTTCTTGTCATCTAAGTTTCTGCAATTTAAATTCTGTACTTTACTTTCACTGCAATTTACTTCTTGCACTTTATAATTCCTGTAATTTACCTTCTTTTGGCTACATTTCATTCAATTCACCAATGCTAGCTTAACTAAACTAATCACTCACTAAAGTTTCTTGATCCATCAATCCCTGTGGGATCGACCTCACTCTAAGTGAGTTTTACTACTTGATGTGACCCGTTACACTTGCCGGTGAGTTTTGTGTGAAATATGATTTCCACCCATCAAGTTTTTAGCACAGTTGCGGGGGATTGATTTAGATCGACAATGATTAAGTGGGTGAGAAGTCTAGATTAAGCATTTTCTTTGTTTTGTTTTCTGTATTAAATTGACACCAAGGTGTTTGAGTTATTGCCTCACTAAGAAATTCTTCTCTGAGATATGAATTTCAATTTTCCTTGGTGTTGTGTTTTACAAATTTCAAATGGTGTTCAACTCATCTTATGATCAAACAAATTTTATGGGATATTACCCACCATCAGTAATTTCTAATGATGGCTGGGAATATCACCAACAAATTACAGATCCTGAGCACTCCAATCCATGGAGATATGTCTCAGAACCACAAGATGAGCAAGAGAATCATATGGGATACCAACCATTACCACAAAATGATCCATATCATTATCCTCATGGTGGATGGGAGTATCAACAAGGAATGAGGGAGTATGAACAATCAAGTGAAATGAAATATTTCCCAGAGCTACAAAGTGAACCATACTATTATGGCACGTACACAAATGATGGCTGGGAAGGGAAATGCAATGATTCACATTCTAATTATTCAAATACATTATCACTTGATTATGCTGTCTGTACATACATAGAAGATTGTTCCTCCATGCCACAAAATAATCCACACTGTGATGAATTCAATAATCACTCAAATTATGGGTGGGAGGATCAAAACCAGAAAGAATTTTATAGTTCAAACTCTACTTATCAAGAGCCATCCACAAACTTACCACCCACACAAACTTCCTTGAACCAAAGCCTCTCAAAGCTTGAGACCATGCTTAAAAAATATGAGGAGGAGGCACAGATATCCTGGAATGAATAAGAGAACTCCCTCAAAAACATGGAAGTGCTGCTAAATCAAATGTTAAGTATGAAGGAGGAAGTGGAAGAGTAAGAGGAAAAGGCCCTGGTGTCAAGCAAATTTTTAGTGAAGAATGAGGTGGTTGAAAATGAAACTGCACTTGAGATGACAAGAGAACATGAAAACTCATAATCCTCACAAACTTCCCTAAACCAAAGACTCTCAACACTTGGATCTGTGATTGAAAGATATGAGGAGGAGATGAAGAAATCTTGGGAAGAACAACAAACCTCCTCCGTGAAAGTGCTATTAAGTCAAATATTGCATGCAAAAGAGGAAGTGGAAGAAAAAGAAAGTGAGAAAGTCAATCAAGAGAAGTCACACTCAATTGAAGCAAAGAGCTACAAAGATGAAGGGCTCATTGAACCATCAATTCAAAAGGCTCTTGATGAAGAAAACACTCCAATAATCACAGAGCAACCAAGTCTTGAATCCAAAGAAGTGAAGGCAACTGACAAGAGCACCAATCCTACCCCTGATCCAACAAGCAAGCTCAATCAAGTCATTAACAAAAGGAAGCTTGCTGAGGAGAGACCAAGACAGGGGACAATAGCTAAATCTTCTCCCCCCTTGAGGTCATTCCTCTTAACAAACTGGAAGAAGAGGAAGAAAGTGAAGAACAACATGTCAAGCTAATGACACTAAAAGAGCACTTGTTGGGAGGCAACCCAACCTTAGGTAATATTTCATTTCTTTGCTTTGTTCATTTTCTCTGTCTGTTTTGTTTAAATTTCAATAAAGTGGCTTATGATTACATTCTAAGTTTGGTGTTACCCTGCAACAATTTGTTTTCAATCTTTCTGGATGATTGCATCAAAAATGAAAGTGTCACACTAAGATTCTAAGTTTGGTGTGCCACTTAATTCTCTATGCAATTCATTGAGCAACACCACTTGTCTGCATAATCATAATGCCCTTTGCAGTGTTATCTTTCTTTTAGTTAGACAATTTTAGTTTTCTCTTTGTTTTAGTCATTTCCTTGTTTTTAATACTTTCTTCTATTGACTATTTTTGTTAATACATCACCAAGAGATCCTTATTCATGATAGATTCTTGGCTTGGTGATTGTACTTAGCATATAACAGTTTCATTTGCTTAGTTTTAATTCAAATAAATTGACATATGATTGCATTCTAAGTTTGGTGTTGCTATGCAACAAAATTTGGTTCCAATCCTTACTAGATACTTGCATCAATTCCAAGTGAAAGATTCACACTAAGTTTGGTGTGCCACTTATCTTTTATGCCATGTATCATGCACACCCTCTTATGTTTGCAATCACAATGTCTTTGTCTCTTGTTCCTTGATTGTTATCCTTAATTTTGCTTGCTTAAAACACATGTACTACTAACATTTCATGGTGTAAGACACTCATGGTCCATTCTAGACCCATCACCATTGTTCTAATTGTTACTTGAGGATGAGCAAACATTCTGAGTATTGGTTTTGGAAGAAGGAAGAATAGAAGGAAAAGGACAACAGAAGAGAAGATGAATCACAAGGTTGTAAAGCTCCTTTTCCTCTCATTTGTTTTCAGCACTTTAAATTGCATGATTGTCTTTATCTTCTCTGTTTACATGTGTGGTATGAATAAGCATAGCCTGAATTTTGATTTGCAACATGTTGCTGTGACATTATGACTACCAACTTGAGTTTTGTAAATTCAAAAGCAATAAAGCATCATGATCATAAACAAACAAGGAATTAAAGAAGAACTTAGCATGTGCATACAAGTATTGGAAGGCTAGTATGATTAATTGTTGCTCAATTGCATTAGATTTTATTTAATTGAAGTTTGCATCTAGAACATTTTGTGAAATCTTTGGAAATCATGAAAACCTTGAAAAAGAAAATACAGTTACAACAAGAAAAGCAAAAAGGAAAGAATGAGAAAGCGGAAGGCTCTGAGTACCAATGGCAATTCGTTTGCTAAGTACTTGTGGTGTTTATGTATCAGGCAAAAAGCTTGAAAACAACACACTTAGAAGTCAAGGCTAGGCTCAAGTGCAAAAGCACTCCCTCAAAGCACAAGATTCTAAGCATCAATGATTAGAGAGTCAACAAAAGAAACAAATAAGCTTAATGAAGTCCTCTAATTCAATGCTTGTGGTGCTTATGTATCAAGTGGTAATACTTGAAAACAAAGCATTTAGAATCGTAGCTTTGTTATCAACTCATGGGGTAAAACACCCAAAAGGAGAAGCTAATAAGAAAATCAAAAGCTTGTTTCAAGGAAGAAATATAAGGAAAAGATTTCATAAATTAAGCTAGATAGAAGCATCAATCACTTATATTTCTTTTGTGATTGTGGCATGCATGGAAAACTAGCCAACCATGAACATTGAGTTGCTATTCTTCTTACCTTGTATTGTCAATCTCTATTGCATGATTCTTTTCTTGCTTGGGGACAAGCAAGGTTTAAGTTTGGTGTTGTGATGACATGTCATCATGTCATGTTTTTCTATGCTTTTTCATACAAGAAATTGATGATTAGTGCTTAAATATTGCATTCTTTTATGCTTAAATGATATATTTCTTTGATCTTTTGATTTTATAAACTTTGTAGAAAATAATAGAAGAAGAAGCAATAAAAGCACCAAAAAGAAGAATCATACTCCCATGGTGGCAAGAGAGTTGGAAACAAACTCAAAGAGGCTTCTGAGTTAAGCAAAGAGGATTTGCAACCCTGACCTCTTCACATTCCAACGAGAATAACTTGAGCTACAAAACTCCAAATGAGGTGATTTTAGTGGCATTGGAAAGTAGACATCCAGAGCTTTCCAAGCATATATGGCACAACATGGTGGACACTAAATCTGAGGGACAAAACTTGCCTCGAAAGTGCATAGATGAACATGGTGTCAACCTGCAGTAAGGCCAGCTGACCTCTTCACCTTCCAAGGAGGATAACTTGAGCTGTAGATCTTGGAATTATGCGCTCTCAATTGCATTGGAAAGTAGACATCTAGAGCTTTCCAAAATTATATAATAGTATGGGGTGAATCTCAAGAATGGGCCTCAGAAGCTGGCGCTAAGTTTGGCATCCAAACAGCCCCAATAGCGCTACGTTTTGCCAATGAACGCTACGCTCTTTCTATGAGCGCTACGTTTTCTTAATAAACGCTACGCTTTGAGCGCCAGCGGCCTCCAAACAGCACGACCATGCCTTCTTCAAAGGACTATAACTTGAGCTCCAGATGTCCAATGATGCGCTTCTAGTTGTGTTGAAGCACAAGTGAAAGACACTTTTAAAGCCCAAAAATCAACCAAACATGCACTAGCCAAGGATCGCAGCGGGAGCGCTCAATCAAAAGCAAAGCGCTGCACAAGGGGAGCTTGAGGGGTGAGCGCTACGTTCACTCTTTTTCACTTTTTCGGGCTTCCAAGCCAAGGAAGCAAGGCAAGGACACACCAAGGAGCACTAGGAGCGCTCAGATGTTGCAACAGAGTGCCCAAGAGGAGTGCTGGCCAAAGGGATGCTAGGCAACGTTCAACAAGTTAACGTAGCATTCACTAATGCAACGCTATAGGAGGCAAGATGCACACCAACAATGCACGTGAGGAAGCATGCTTAGAGCAAGTGAACGTAGCGTTCACTTTCCTAACGGAGCGCTTCACTGGAGCCTCACTAAACACACCCTGATCCACCTGATCCAAATTCATCCAAGGCCAAATCCAAATCAATCCAAGGCCAAATCCAAATCAATCCACTCTTCTTCAAGCCTAAAGCAAGCAAAACTCATGGACATCACTCAAAGGCACAAGACACAGAGAAGCTAGATTAGGAATTTCATTTTATAATTTGTTTGAAATTTTGATTTCATTTTCATTTTTGAAAAAGCCTATAAAAATGCGTCTGTTCCATTTTAGAAAAAAAGGCTGGTCTGCTAGAGAGCATTAGGAGTAGGATTAGAATTAGAATAGAAGGCATCTCTTCTTAAAACACTTTAAATTTTCTGCACTTTTATTTTTCAATATTGGATTTATGAAATTTCAGTTTCTGCAACCTTTTGCTATAATTTCTTCCTCTGCAATTTCCTTTCTGTTTTGATCGAGAGCACTGAGCTCTTGGCTATCTTTCTATTTTTGCTATTTCATTGAAATTGTTAATTTCTCTTTGAGATTTCAAAATTGATCTAAGTCTTCTTGCTGATTTACTCTTCTGCACTTCTACTTCTCTGCAATTTTTACATTTCTGTTCTTGATTCAATTTGATTTACTCTTCCTGCAAGTTTAAGATTCTGTCAATTGTTCTAAGCTTTGATTTACTGCCTCTTTAGTTTCCAGCACTCAGCCCCATTTACATTTCATGCAATTTACCTTTCTTGTCATCTAAGCTTCTGCAATTTGCATTCTGCACTTTACTTTCACTGCAATTTACTTCCTGCACTTTATACTTCCTACAATTTACCTTCTGTTGGCTACATTTCATTTAATTCACCAATGTTAGCTTAACTAAACTAATCATTCACTAAAGTTGCTTGATCCATCAATCCCTATGGGATCGACCTCACTCTAAGTGAGTTTTACTACTTGATGCGACCCGGTACACTTGCTGGTGAGTTTTCTGTGGAAATCTGATTTCCACCCATCAAGTTTTTGGCGCCGTTGTCGAGGATTGATTTAGATCAACAATGATTAAGTGGGTGAGAAGTCTAGATTAAGCATTTTCTTTGTTTTGTTTTCTGTTTTAAATTGACACCAAGGTGTTTGAGTTATTGCCTCACTAAGAAATTCTTCTCTGAGATATGAATTTTAATTTTCCTTGGTGTTGTGTTTTACAAAATTCAAATGGAGTTCAACTCATCTTATGATCAAACAAATTTTATGGGATATTACCCACCATCACCAATTTCTATTGATGGCTGGGAATATCACCAACAAATTACGGATCCTGAGCACTCCAATCCATGGAGATATGTCTCAGAACTATAAGATGAGCAAGAGAATCATATGGGATACCAACCACCACCACAAAATGATTCATATCATTATCCTCATGATAGATGGGAGTATCAACGAGGAATGATGGAGTATGAACAATCAAGTGAAATGAAATATTTCCCAGAGCCACAAAGTGACTCATACTGTTATGGCACGTACATAAATGATGGCTGGAAAGGGAAATACAAAGATTCACATTCTAATTATTCAAAGACATTATCACTTGATTATGCTGTCAGTACATACATGGAAGATTGTTCTTCCATGCCACAAAATAATCCACACTGTGATGAATTCAATAATCACTCAAGTTGTGGGTGGGGGGATCAAAACCAGAAAGCATTTGATAGTTCAAACTGCACTTATCAAGAGCCATCTACAAACTTATCACCCACACAAACTTCCTTGAACCAAAGCCTCTCAAAGCTTGAGACCATGCTTGAAAAATATGAGGAAAAGGCACAGATATCCTAGAATGAACAAGGGAACTCCCTCAAAAACATGGAAGTGCTGCTAAATCAAATGTTAAGTATGAAGGAGGAAGTGGAAGAGCAAGAAGAAGAGGCCCTGGTGTCAAGAAAATTTTCAGTGAAGAATGAGGTGGTTTAAAATGAAACTGCACTTGAGATGACAAGAGAACATGAAAACTCACAATCCTCACAAACTTTTCTGAACCAAAGAATCTCAACACTTGGATCTGTGATTGAAAGATATGAAAAGGAGATGAAAAAATCTTGGGAAGAACAACAAACCTCCTCCATGAAAGTGCTATTAAGTCAAATGTTGGGTGCAAAAGAGGAAGTGAAAGAACAAGAAAGTGAGAAAGTCAATCAAGAGAAGTCACACTCAATTGAAGCAGAGAGCTACAAAGATGAAGGGCTCATTGAACCATCAATTCAAAAGGCTCTTGATGAAAAAAACACTCCAATAATCACACAGCAACCAAATCTTGAATCAAAAGAAGTGATGGCAACTAACAAGAGCACCAATCCTACCCCTAATCTAGCAAGCAAGCTCAATCAAGCCATTAACAAAAGGAAGCTTGCTGAGGAAAGACCAAGACAGGGGACAATAGCTGAATCGTCTCCTCCCTTACGGTCATTCTTCTTAAAAAACTGGAAGAAGAGGAAGAAAGTGAAGAACAACATGTCAAGCTAATGACACTAAAAGAGCTCTTGTTGGGAGGCAACCCAACCTTAGGTAATATTTTATTTCTTTGCTTTGTTCATTTTCTCTGTCTGTTTTGTTTAAATTTCAATAAAGTGGCTTATGATTACATTCTATGTTTGATGTTGCCCTGCAACAATTTATTTTCAATCTTCCTGGATGATTGCATCAAAAATAAAAGTGTCACACTAAAATTCTAAGTTTGGTGTACCACTTAATTCTCTATGCAATTCATTGAGCAACACCACTTGTATGCATAATCATAATGCCCTTTGCAGTGTTACCTTTCTTTTAGTTAGACAATTTTAGTTTTCTTTTTGTTTTAGTCATTCCCTTGTTTTTAATTCTTTCTTCTATTGACTGTTTTTGTTAATACATCACCAAGAGATCCTTATTCATGACAGATTATTGGCTTGGTGATTGTACTTAGCATATAACAGTTTCATTTGCTTAGTTTTAATTCAAATAAATTGACATATGATTGCATTCTAAGTTTGGTATTGCTATGCAACAAAATTTGGTTCCAATCCTTACTAGATACTTGCATCAATTCCAAGTAAAAGTGTCACACTAAGTTTGGTGTGCCACTAATCTTTTATGCCATGTATCATGCACACCTCTTATATTTGCAATCACAATGTCTCTGTCTCTTGTCCCTTGACTGTTATCCTTAATTTTGTTTGCTTAAAACACATGTACTACTAACATTTCATAGTGTAAGACACTCATGGTCCATTCTAGACACATAACCATTGTTCTAATTGTTGCTTGAGGATGAGCAAGTATTCTGAGTATTGGTATGGGAAGAAGGAAGAATAGAAGAAAAAGGACAACAGTAGAGAAGATGAATTACAAGGTTGTAAAGCTCCTTTTTCTCTCATTTGTTTCCAGCACTTTAAATTGCATGATTGTCTTTATCTTCTCTGTTTACATGTGTGGTATGAACAAGCATAGACTGAATTTTGATTTGCAACATGTTGCTGTGACATTATGACTACCAACTTGAGTTTTGTAAATTCAAAAGCAATAAAGCATCATGATCATAAACAAACAAGGAATTAAAGAAGAACTTAGCATGTGCATACAAGTATTGGAAGGCTAGTATGATTAATTGTTGCTCAATTGCATTAGATTTTATTTAATTGAAGTTTGCATCTAGAACATTTTGTAAAATCTTTGGAAATCATGAAAACCTTGAAAAAGCAAATACAGTTACAGTAAGAAAAGCAAAAGGGAAAGAATGAGAAAGCTGAAGGCTCTGAGTACCAATGGCAATTCGTTTGCTAAGTACTTGTGGTGTTTATGTATCAGGCAAAAAGCTTGAAAACAAAACACTTAGAAGTCAAGGCTAGGCTCAAGTGCAAAAGCACTCCCTCAAAGCTCAAGGTTCTAAGCATCAATGATTAGAGAGTCAAGAAAAGAAACAAATAAGCTTAATGAAGTCCTCTAATTCAATACTTGTGGTGCTTATGTATCAAGTGGTAATACTTGAAAACAAAGTATTTAGAATCGTAGCTTTGTTATCAACTCATGGGGTAAAACACCCAAAAGGAGAAGCTAATAAGAAAATCAAAAGCTTGTTTCAAGGAAGAAATATAAGGAAAAGATTTCATAAATTAAGCTAGATAGAAGCATCAATCACTTATATTTCTTTTGTGATTGTGGCATGCATGGAAAACTAGCCAACCATGAACATTGAGTTACTATTCTTCTTAGCTTGGATTGTCAATCTCTATTGCATGATTCTTTTCTTGCTTGGGGACAAGCAAGGTTTAAGTTTGGTGTTGTGATGACATGTCATCATGTCATGTTTTTCTATGCTTTTTCATACAAGAAATTGATGATTAGTGCTTAAATATTGCATTCTTTTGTGCTTAAATGGTATATTTCTTTGATCTTTTGATTTTATAAACTTTGTAGAAAGTAATAGAAGAAGAAGCAAAAAAAGCACCAAAAAGA
Organism: Arachis hypogaea; assembly: GCF_003086295.3. Lineage (NCBI taxonomy): Eukaryota > Viridiplantae > Streptophyta > Magnoliopsida > Fabales > Fabaceae > Arachis > Arachis hypogaea. Next base: position 67,159,935 of record NC_092054.1, on the reverse strand, counting down.
AGAATCATACTCCCATGTTGGCAAGAGAGTTGGAAACAAACTCAAAAAGGCTTCTGAGTTAAGCAAAGAGGATTTGCAACCCTGACCTCTTCACATTCCAACGAGAATAACTTGAGCTACAAAACTCCAAATGAGGTGATTTTAGTGGCATTGGAAAGTAGACATCCAGAGCTTTCCAAGCATATATGGCACAACATGGTGGACACTAAATCTGAGGGACAAAACTTGCCTCGAAAGTGCATAGATGAACATGGTGTCAACCTGCAGTAAGGCCAGCTGACCTCTTCACCTTCCAAGGAGGATAACTTGAGCTGTAGATCTTGGAATTATGCGCTCTCAATTGCATTGGAAAGTAGACATCTAGAGCTTTCCAAAATTATATAATAGTATGGGGTGAATCTCAAGAATGGGCCTCAGAAGCTGGCGCTAAGTTTGGCATCCAAATAGCACCAATAGCGCTACGTTTTGCCAATGAACGCTACGCTCTTTCTATGAGCGGTACATTTTCTTAATAAATGCTACGCTTTGAGCGCTAGTGGCCTCCAAACAGCACGACCATGCCTTCTTCAAAGGACCATAACTTGAGCTCCAGATGTCCAATTGATGCGCTTCCAGTTGCGTTGGAAATCTGACATTCAGAGATTTCCAACGATATATAGCAATCCATATTTGGCATGAAATTGAAGCACAAGTGAAAGGCATCTTTAAAACCCAAAAATCAACCAAACATGCGCTAGCCAAGGATCGAAGGGGGAGCGCTCAATCAAAAGCAAAGCGCTGCACAAGGGGAGCTTGAGGAGTGAGTGCTACGTTCACTCTTTTTCACTTTTTTGGGCTTCCAAGCCAAGGAAGCAAGGCAAGGACACACCAAGGAGCACTAGGAGCGCTCAAATGTTACAACAGAGCACCCAGGAGGAGTGCTGGCCAAAGGGAAGCTAGGCAACGTTCAACAAGTTAACGTAGCATTCACTAATGCAACGCTATAGAAGGCAAGATGCACACCAACAATGCACGTGAGGAAGCATGCTTGGAGCAAGTGAACGTAGCGTTCACTTTCCTAACGGAGCGCTTCACTGGAGCCTCACTAAACACAACCTAACCCACCTGATCCAAATTCATCCTAGGCCAAATCCAAATCAATCTACTCTTCTTCAAGCCCAAAGCAAGCAAAACTCATGGACATCACTCAAAGGCACAAGACACAGAGAAGCTAGAATAGGAATTTCATTTTGTAATTTGTTTTGAATTTTAATTTCATTATCATTTTTGAAAAAGCCTATAAAAAGGCATCTATTCCATTTTAGAAAAAAAGGCTGGCTCTACTAGAGAGCATTAGGAGTAGGATTAGAATTAGAATAGAAGGCATCTCTTCTTAAAATACTTTAGATTTTCTGCACTTTTATTTTTCAATATTGGATTTATGAAATTTCAGTTTCTGCAACCTTTTGTTACAATTTCTTTCTCTGCAATTTCCTTTCTGTTTTGATCGAGAGAGCATTGAGCTCTTGGCTTTCTTTCTGTTTTTTCTATTTCATTGAAATTGTTAATTTCTCTTTGAGATTTCAAAATTGATCTAAGTCTTCTTGCTGATTTACTCTTCTGCACTTCTACTTCTCTGCAATTTTTATATTTATGTTCTTGATTCAATTTGATTTACTCTTCCTGCAAGTTTAAGATTCTGTCAATTGTTCTAAGCTTTGATTTACTGCCTCTTTAATTTTCAGCACCCAGCCCCCTTTACATTTCATACAATTTACTTTTCTTGTCATCTAAGCTTCTGCAATTTACATTCTGCACTTTATTTTCACTGCAATTTACTTCCTGCACTTTATAATTCCTGCAATTTACCTTCTGTTGGCTACATTTCATTCAATTCACCAATGTTAGCTTAACTAAACTAATCACTCACTAAAGTTGCTTGATCCATCAATCCCTATGGGATCAACCTCACTCTAAGTAAGTTTTACTACTTGATGCGACTCGGTACACTTGCCAGTGAGTTTTGTGTGGAAATATGATTTTCACCCATCAAGTTCGCATCCACTTCTTTGCATCTGGTCTTGCCTATACAAAAAATAGATGCATCTAACTCGTTAATTTAATTATATAGTTTTCTTTCTTTTAAGTTGTGAGCAGCTTTTTACATCAATATACATAGAAGTAGTATTTTCATGGAAATATAGTGCCAAAATATTGGCTATCTATACAAATTTTTCAGATGAGAAAAGTATAAATTGTGGATAAATTTGATTCCTGTTAAAGAATTATAATAATTTAGAATTATTAGTCAAAATGGTTTCATACTCCAAGATTAATTTTATAAATGATTAAAGTTTATAGCAAATTTTTAAGTTTAGTGAAAATGAATAAGGTTAACAAAACCAAATGCTATAAAGAATTATGCGCAAACGAATCATAAACCCTTGAAGCAACTTATTATCGCATTAATTACCTTTATTAAATCCACCCAAACTTCAGGTTCAGCTGTAAACAGTTTTGTGTTTGAACTCCATGAAAATCCACTAATTTATGAAAGAGATCATAGCAAACTCCAAAGTGATCATTCAAAGTCTTCAATCTATTTTTAAGATTATCTTTGCGAAGATGGTCATATGCACTTGTAGTAAAAGTACCATCAACTCTATTTTTCCTTTTTGCTACATTCCTCAATCAAAGCAACAAGAAAAGTTGCATCCATTTTTTCAGTCCATCTTAAATTGTCTTTGTTTGATGTGTCACCTTGGGATGCCATCTTCTTTGCCATTGACATGTCTTAATCTAAAAATTGAACAGTAAATTATAAAAATCAGGTTTCATAAAATAACTTCAAGGGAATTACAAGATGAATCATGAATTGCATTAAAAGAAAATATAAGAAACAAAAGTGCATCAATATCAAAGTAGAAAATTACAAGAATTAAATGCTAAACTAGAGAGAGGAGAAGTAGAAGAACAAGAATTACAAAAGAAAAAGTAAATCAAAGAATGAAATTAACCTAGATCTAAGAAATCCTAATCTACCTCTAACCTAATTCTAGAGAGAAGAGAGAGCTTCTCTCTCTAGAAACTAACTTTCCCTCCAAAACTAAACTAAATTAACTAAGACTAATTGGTAACTAGATGGTTGATCCTCCTTCAATCTTTAGGTTAAATAGCATCAGAGGTGAGTTGGATTTGGGCATGGGAAGCCCAGAAATCGTCCCCAGCGGATTGCCTTTAAGTGAGTCACGTGCGAGCACCGACGCGTACGCGTGGGTCACGCATACGCGTCGCTTGACAAATTGCTATGTAAGACCCAGAACTTTTGAAAAGTCTTATTATGATCAAGTCTCAAATCATATAGTTATTTATAGCCTTAATTTCAGAGATTATTTTATTAAAGGTAATTAAGGCAAGTTTTGATTTATTGAATTTGAGATAAGTTATGATTATTATCCAATTTTATAATTATTGAATTATTTTCTATATTTAAATTATAAAGTTGATAGTTATGAAATAATAAGGATTTTATATGATTTGGATTAGATAATTAATATTTTAAATATTAATATTGCTATTTTGGAAAATAAAGAAATTAAGTATATTATTTCTAGTTATTTGGTTGGGACATTTTATTGAAAATAATTTATGAAATTGATGAGAAAATAGTATTTTTATACATTATTATTAATGGATTAGAATTTATTTCTAATTACTATAATATTCCTATTTTTATTTGAAATTACTAAAATGCCCCTAACCCTAATTTTTGAAAGAGAAACCCTAACCCTAAAACCCTAACCCGGTAACCCGTTTCCTCCCCCACAACCCATCACACAAAAATACTCCCTAATACTACAGCAGCAGCGGCTGCAACGTGAAAGAAGAAAATGAAGGGAGAGGGGGAAACAGGGGAGGGGTTTCGGAAGCAGATTGAGAGAGAGAGGAGGAAAGGCGGCGCGGTGGACGCCACTGCCACCGTCGCCGCCGCTGCTGACAAGGAGGGGAGAGATCTGTGAGGGCCGAGGAAGGAGAAGGAGGAAAGAAAGACTCGCGCCGGCATGCAGGCTTCACTGCCGCCATCGCACCGTTGCCTGACCGAGGGAGAAGACCGTCGCGCCACACTACCTCGCCACCGCCGAACTTGCACGCAGAGAGAGAGAAGATGCGCGAAAGGGAGCCACCGCGGGGAAGCCATCACCGCCTGTCACCGTCGTCGAGCGTGGGCCCTCGCCGTTCTCCTCGTCGCCGACCAGCTTGTCGCATCACCGCTGACGCGCCATCACTGCGCCGTCACCGCGCCGTCATCCTCGTCACAGAGCCAGCCGCCGCTGAGCTTCCACAGCCATAGCGTTTCACCGCGGTTGAGGGCGTTTCCACCACCGCACCTTAGCCGACGGTGCTGCCGATCTGTTGCTCCGCGGTGCCTAGCTGGAGCTTCTGTTGCTAATGATGGAGGTCGATGGTTGCCGGAAGACACCATTGTTGTTGCTGCCGAAGGAGAGAGAAGCCGTGCCACTATTCTGGCCGCCAGGAGCAGTCTTGTGGCTGCTAGAAACACCGCCGGAGATGCCGTCACTGGGCTCAGTCACTCCTTAGTTGCGGTAAGGATTTTATTTTTGGCTTTGGTCCTTTTCGAATTCTCGGAATGCTGTAGTTACTGAATGTTGCTGCAGCTGCCTCTGTCGCCAAAAACAGTCACCGAGTCCGCTGCTTTGGTAAGAATTTCAGAGTCAAAAGGCCTTTTGTCGCTGCTCAGTAAGCTTATGCTGAGGCATTACGGTGTTGTCCATCATAGGGTTGTGGATTCGTGCTTGCATTCCGTGCTCGGAGTTGCAGCTGCCTCATTTTGTCATCCCAGTAGGTATTTATGTTTTGGAAAGTCTCGCGTTAGTATTATGTTGTGTTCGGTTAATGAATATGAATTTTGATAACGTGGGGTCGAGTCCTGATTATTGTATGTTGTGATTAGTGTTGCTATGGTTATTGCGAACGTGACTTAGAGCTGAGGTTTTGGTTGCCGTCAGTTCGAGTTGAGGTGGAAAGGACTCTGCGAGACTTTTGGGTTATGAATTTGCGTTTTGAGGTAGGGGCGCTTTCCAAAAACTATGTTTTAAGTATTGGAATTATTACATATGTATATGTTGTGAGATATTGTGTATTTGGTGATTGTATCTGCCTTATGTGTTATTTGATTGACTCGAGTGATTATGGATGTTGGTTTGGTTGAATTGTTGTGCGGCTTTATGAAATGTAATGTTTCGAAGTGATTCTTTAAAGATTTAAAATCTGAGTTTAATCCGTTGAGGATTGATTTGATTTGAGTCAATTATTTGGTGATGTGAAAAGTCGAATGCACTTTTGAATTTTAATTGACTTGATCTTGGACAAATGATTTGTTACTGAACCGTTTCTTTAAAGCTTTGGAAATGAGTTAAATCGGTTGATATTGAGTTGATTTTGAAATGGTTTTCTTGAGATATGCCACTGAGGCGACTGTTGGATTTAGCTTGCTTTGAATTGATTTCTGGTTTTGAGCTGTTAAAAAGGAATGAGAAACGGTTTAGTTGGGACCCGAACCGGGTGGCAAAAGTCCAAGTTTTAGGGGAGGTGCTGCCAAAATTTCTACAAAATCCTAGTCTTGTTTGAAAAGTTATTTAAAAAGGATTGGATTTGAGAATTTGTATTATTTGATTTATTAAGAGAATATTTATATTTTCAAGCTTAATTTATTTAGTGAACTTTATTCCTTGAGTTTGACTTATTTAGAAATGAACTATTTTTACCGTTTGAATCACTGAAGAAAAGAATGATGCTCTAATATTGATTTCAATATAAAAAGGAGCTTTTAGTGATTTCAAAGGAATCTAGACTTTTGATTGAGTAATTAAGTTTGAGACATTTTGGAAGAGTTAGAAAAATGGGTTCCAAAAAGAAACCTGAAAGTGGTTTGATTCAAATGAACTGGTTCCTTTTCAAATGAGTTGATTTTTGGACCGGGTTGGAACTTGTGATTTTGTATGGTCGGTTTCATAATAAATTCAGTTTTATTTACTTGAACCGAGAATCCATGATTTTAAGAATTTCAATGAATTTTAAGGAATTGATATAGGTTGACCTTCCCTAAAGACTTGGGACTCTGCCGAGAAGCTTTTATTATAAAATCCCATTGTGGGACGGGTGGTTTTGAATAATTTGAAATAAATCCTTAACTTGTCATGGTTTTGGAAGTTTTGGAAAGAGAATACCGAGAGTGGCTTTGTTTTAAACAGGGAACTCACTTTGAGTAAATTTGGCTTATGAGCCTGAGATGATTTGAGAAATGAGATCTTTTAAGCCAAAGCTGAAAAGAGTTGAAATTTGATTTCAAAGTGAAATGGCTTGAGAAAAGTGATTTGTGGCTTAAATGCCGGTTTTATGAATTTGATGATGTTGAATGGTGGAAGTGCTGTTTTGTTATGGGCCGGAATGGCTGTGTATGATTATGAATATTGGCTGGTTCTGGATTGAACCGTGAACCGAAATGGCTGTGTATTATATTAATTTATGGCTGATTGCCGAATGAGTTATGGGCCGTATGGCTGACTATGAATTATGAATTTAAGCCGGATGGCTGAGATGGATGTTGATCCATGGCTGGGACTGAATGAATATATGCTTGAGATACCTGGGTAGTAGCAAGGGTTGTGGTTCGTCCCACTTGTTCCAGGTCAGAGACTGTGACGCCTGGGTAGTAGCGGTAGTAGTGGTAATTCCACTCGCTCCAGGTTGAGCTTTTAAACAGCTGCCTGGGTAGTAGCCGCAGTAGTGGTTATTCCACTGGCTCTGGGTTGAGCGGGTAGTAGCAATGGGGTTGTAGCTCAAACCTACTTGCTCCGCGATGGGTGTTTCTGTCTATGGTTAGCTACCAGGACGTATCGGGTTGGCTATATAACCGACAGATGATATCATCAGCCACTAGGGACAGGCATGCATCATATGCATCTATGTGACATTGTTTGCGTGTGCATATTGTACTTGGTTTGCCTATGTGATTACTTGAGATTAATTGCTACTTGTTCTACTTGCTGTAACTGTTTGTTTGTGCTTGAACTTCCTATCTGTGTTTGCAACTGGGACTCTGTTGGATTGTGGTGATTGGTTGTTGGTTGGATTTGTTTGGGCCTAGGGGCGTGGTTAAAATGAGGTGAACCGATGGTTGATTTCATTTTTGTGTTTCTGAGTTGGAAAAGTGTGAAATGCTAATTTGATTCGGCATGGTCAAACCTTTTTGAAAGGCTTTTGAGTTTTTAAGAATTGAACGGTTCCTCTTTTAGAAATGATTTTCAACTTTACTTTTATTGTAAACTGTTGTTTTTGAAAAGGGGCATAAGACGGGTAGTAATCACTGGTACGGTTTATCTTCACGTATCCTATTACAGTAATTCCCAAAACCCCTCTACTGAGAACCCTTTCGAGGATGATGTTCTCACCCCCCTACATTTTTTCCCTTTCAGGATATGGACGCTGAAGTCACGAAGGGTTTATTTAGTTGTTGTTGAAATGCTCTGTATTGTTTGTTATGGTTTATTAAACCCTCGCTATTATCTTGATATATTATGTAAGAGGGATAGGAATTGTATTGGTTAATGCTTGTAACATTATATATGTATATGTATATATATGGATGTACCCTTTATGAGTTTTTGTAAGTTGTATGGTATCTATGGATGTACGTTATTGAAAGAAAGTGTTTTCGGGAGTGGTGTTGCAGTTTAAAGTTTTAAACAGGCTCATATTTTAGTATTAAATAGCATAAAAGTCGTCGTAATGTCCGAACTATCAGAGTGGTGCAGCCGGAAGCGTGAACTTTGGTAGTTAGGGTGTTACATGCTATCCACGCGTACGCGTCACCATGCGACCTCACAATCCACGCGTGCGCGTATGCTGTGCGTGCGCGTCGATCTCAGCATCCCAAATCCTTGTTTCTTCATGAGTTTTCCACTTGCATGCTTTTCCTCTTCACCCCTTTGACCCATTCCTAGCCTTTCCATCCTGAATTCACTAACAAACACATCAAGGCATCTAATGGAATCAAAGGTGAATTAAATTTAGCCAATTAAGGCCTAAAAAGCATGTTTTCACACTTAAGCACAAATTAGGAGACAATCATGAAACCATGCTATTTTCTTGGATAAATGTGAGAAAAGGTGATAAAATCCCCTAAATTAAGCATCAGATAAACCCTAAAAATGGGGTTTATCAACCTCCCCAGACTTAAACCATAGCATGTCCTCATGCTAAAAGCAAGAAGGAAACAAAGGGTATCAACATTTATTCAATGCAAACTAACTAAATGCAACCTATCTATATGCAACTTTCTAAATGAATGCAACTGCTTGGTCAAAATAAATCAATTCCCAAGAAAACATATATATGCACAAGGGTTAAGGCAATAGCAATCAAATCAAATCCACAATTGAATTGAGTTATTAAATATTTTTATAAACTTGCAAGAAGAGATGATCATAGGTGAAAACATGTAATTGAGCAATCGAACCCGCACCGGATGTGTATCCGCTCTAGTCACTCAAGTGTTTAGGGTTGATTCTCTCAATTCTCCCCTAATCATGCTTTCCAAGATTTGTTTTTCATATAACAATCAACAAATATTTCATGCATGCATACAATTATCATGAGGTCTTTTCATAGGTTGTAATGGGACTAGGGTCAAGGTAGGATGCATATTTGGTCAAGTGGACTTGAAATTTGAATCCTTGATAAGCTTAGACTTCCCACCTAACCTATGGCATCCTATACAATTTCAAAGCTAACCTAACTACCCATTTTTCACTTTTTCACATACTCATGCATTTTCTTTTCATTTCACAACACCTATGCATTGATTCTTATTGAACTTTACTTTGGGGCATTTTGTCCCATTTTTATTTATTTCCTTTTTTTCTTTTCCTTTTCTTTTTCATATATATATATATATATATATATATATATATATATATATATATATATATATATATTTCTTTTTCTTTATCATTCATTTTTTTTCTTTGTTTTTTCTTTTCAAACTTAAAATATATACAAGAGCATCAATGCATATGGTTTTACATTTAATTAACACATGAGTATGTACCCAATTCCCAAATATAGAAATACAAAACAAAAATACCCTTTTCTCTCAACCAATGTCCCAAGTTTTCCCACTCTTGAATGACACACACACTCACTAGCCTAAGCTAATCAAAGATCCAAATTAAGGACATTTTTTTTTTGCTTTAAGGCTTGTAATGTGCTAAAATTAAGAACAAAGTGGGTTAATCATAGGCTCAAAGTTGGCTAACAAAAGTTGATAAAAGGTAGGCTATTTGGGTGAGTGAGCTAATGAAACAAATGGCCTCAATCATAAAAGTGCGTGAATATAAGGAATAATGAACATATAGAATTAAACAAATCAAAGACTACAATCATAGGAAGAGACTAATGCACACAAGAAGGGAAATAAGTGGTTATAAGATGTAACACAATCAGGCTCAAATCTCACAAGGTTGTGTGTTCTTAGCTCAAAAATCATGTTCCACAATGTATATAATTCAAGCAAGTTCTATGAAAAGTTTTCACTCAAATCAATTGAGATGCCCTATAGATAAAATCCTTGGAAAATTTCATTATTTTGACTAAGCTTATTATGTATACATATGCAAAAATAAGAAAACACGAGTAAAAATCCTAAAAACCTAAAATGAAATGCACAAGTGTTGGGATTAGAAATTTGTCACCCAAAAACCCCGACTAGTTGGACGACCTCCCCACACTTAAAAGTTTGCACCGTCCTCGGTGTATTCAAAGATGAGCAAGGGGGTACGGCGACTCTTCGGATTGCCACCTCCAGCTGGTGGATCATCCGGTTGCTGCGTGTTCTTTCTTCTACTTCCGTTTAAGCTTATAATGACTCATCCTGAAAATAGAAGGCAGGATAGTGAGAAAGTAAATGCAAAAGCAAGGAAGCACACATTGTTGGAATGAGGTAATAATCACTAGAATGCAGTGAGTGACTGACGAACGGAACTCTCGCGCGGTCTAGAATTTTCACAATTAAGTTCTCGTTGCAAGTATAGCTTCTAGACCGACAAAAAATCCTTTCGTGCAAAATTTTTGGTTGTCACAAGTAACAAACCCCTAATAAAATTGATAACCAAAGTATTTAAATCTCGGGTCGTCTCTCAAGGAATTGCAGGGAGGTGTATTTATTATTGGTTATGGAAGATTATCTTTTTGAGGTTTTTGAATAAGGAACAGGAAAATAAATTGGCAGGAAATTAAATTAATAACTAGAAAAACTCTTGGCAAGGTATGAGAACTTGAAATCCCATCCTAGTTATCCTTATCAGGTGTGATGAGAATTGCTATTGCTCCCACTTAGTTAACCCTTACTAAATAAAGGAAAGTCAAGTGGACTAATCAATTTGATTCCTCAAGTCCTAGTCAACTCCTATGGAAAGACTAGCTTTAGGGGGATCCAAATCAATCAGCAATTTCCAATTTTCAATTAACAGCTGAGTTTGACAACTCAAGTGTCACCAATTACTCAACCAAAGCCAAAAGGGAAAAAATCCAAATTATTTATATCCTAAATAGAAGAAAGCAACCTTAAATCTGAAATACTTCAAATTGTATTAAATAGGAAATCAAATTAACATGAAGAGTTCATAAGCCAATTTGGCAACATAAGTAATTAGCAAGTGAAATAGAGCAACTAAAGTAATAGAGTAAATAAAAGTAGAAGAGAAATCACATTAAAGGAACATTGAACCTAGAATGGAGAAGAAGTAAACATAACCTAAGAGAAATCCTAAATCCTAAAACCTAGAGAGATGAGAGAGCCTCTCTCTCTCTAGAAACTACATCTAAAACCTAAAATTGTGAATTATGAATGTTGTCTTTTTTTGTTGAATGAATGGATTCTCCCACTTTATAGCCTCTAATCTGTATTTTCTGGGCAGAAAACTGGGTCAAAAACAGCCTAGAAATCATCCCCAGCAATTTCTGATACGTCAAGGATGCTGTAAAGTCACGCGTACGCGTCGTCCACGCGTACGCATGGATTGAGTTTTCTCCAGGCCATGCATGCGCGTGATCCATGCATGCGCGTCACCTATCTTCGGGGCAGCTACAGCAAATTATATATTGTTGTGAAGCCCCAGATGTTAGCTTTCCAACGCAACTCAAACCGCCTCATTTGGACCTCTGTAGCTCAAGTTATGGTTGATTTAGTACCAAGAGGTCAGGCTGGACAGCTTTACAATTCCTTCAGTTTCTTGTATTCCTTCCACTTTTACATGCTTCCTTTCCATCCTCTAAGCCATTTCTGCCCTATAAACTCTGAAATCACTTAACACACATATCAAGACATCGAATGGTAATAAGAGGGAATTAATAATTAGCAATTTTAAGGCCAAAGAAGCATGTTTTCAATCAAAGCACAGAATTAGGAAGGAAAATGTAAAACATGCAATTTACATGAACAAGTGTGAGAATAGTGGATAAAATCCACTCAATTAAGCACAAGATGTATCACAAAATAGTGTTGCATCAAATCTCCCCACACTTAAACATTAGCATGTCCTCATGCTAAGTTCAAAAGAAACTATAAGAGTGAAGAGGAATGGTAGAAAGTATGAAATGCAACCTATCTATATGAATGCAACTAAATACAAAAATACTTCTATCTACTTGGTGAAAAGTAAATAAATCTTTCAAAAACAAATATAAAATGGATTTCACTAATTCAAATCATAAAATAAAGTATAAGTAAACGTGCAGAAGAAAATAGCCCATGAAAGCCAGGAACAAATAATCGAGTCTCAAACCCTCACTGGAAGTGTATACACTCTAATCACTCATGTGTTTAAGGTTTGATTCTCTCAATTCTCTACTAACCTTGCTTTCTAAGGCTTGCTCTTCTTCTATCAATCAACAAAAATTTGATGCACAAATGCACATATCAAGAGGTCTTTTAAGGGTTGTAATGGGGTTAGGGTCAAAGTAGGATTGTATTTGGTCAAGTGGACTAAAATCTGAATCCTTAATTAACTTAAACTTTTCCCACCTAACTTAAGACAATCCATGTAATCACAATACAAAATCTAACTATCCATTAACCATGTTTTCCACATAATCATGCATCCTAATTCGAGTACAGTACATATGCATTGCTATCACCATTTACTTTGGGGCATTTTGTCCCCTTTTACTTATTTGCTCTTTTTTCTTTTCTTTTTCTCTTTTTTCTATTTTTTTTCTTTTTATATTTTATATATATTTTTTCTTTTCTATTATTTTTCTCCATGCATATGATTAAGATATTGAATGCAAGAATATATGCTCAACTATTATTTTTGCACATTTTCACAAGAATATACACACCCAATTCTCAAACCAAATATTGGCAGACCAAACTTTCCCACACTTAAATCATGAACACTCTCACTAGTCTAAGGTAACCAAGGATTCAAATTAAGGACAATATTATTTTCCGCTTAGAGTTAGTGATGAGCTAAAGTAAAGAACAAAGGGGTAAAATAGGCTCAACATTAGTTTGCAAAGGATAATGAAAGGGTAAGACCATATGGGTACGTAAGCTTAGTGAAACAAAGGCCTCAATCATATAAGCGCATGCATACATCAAACAATGGAAATATAGAATTAAGCAAGACAAAGATCACAATTTTAGAGAGAACAACACACACCAAAAATAAAATATTGGTTGATAGAATGCAACCAATTCAAATAGGCTCAAAATCTCACTGGTTTTGTGTATTCAAGCTCTAAACCATGTTCCAAAATAAAATTTCTTCAAACAAGTTTAAAAAAAAAATTTATTCAAATTAGTGAAATACTCTAAAAAGTTTCTTGAAAAAGTAAATATTACTTCAACCAAGTAGTTGGTAAAATATGCACAAAATGTAACAAACATGCAATCAAACATGCAAATGCAATAACTAACTACAAAGAAAATTTAAACATTGGTGTTGAGACAGGAAAGTACTGACCCATGGAGATCGGTATCGACCTCTCTACACTTAAAGATTGCACCGTCCTCGGTGCATGCTGAGATGCGCAAGTGGGCGGGTTACTCCAATTGATGCTCCTTCTTTAGTGGATTATGCAGATGGACTTGTTGTTCGTCCCATTTAGAAACTTCTCCTTTCCGTTCTCGATGGCCACCCTGAAAGAAGAGGAACAGGAGGAAAAGTAACCCAAGAGCAAAGATGGAAAACAAATAAAATATGGGTGGGTTTATGCCGAATAATGAGGGTCTCAATTACATGGTAGCTACAACATGCAAGTGAGAAAACAATAGAAGTAAATGGCATATCAATAGTGCAAAAAGTGCAATAATAGGGGAGAGAGTGTAGGTAATGAAAGACAATATAGGAGCATGTCAATGCAAATGGAATACAAGTATCATAAAAAATTAGCATTGACCTATAAATAATATTACCTAACAATGGAAACAAGTCACGAAGCACCAAAAGAAAGCAAGAGAAATGCAACAGTGGAATAAGGACATTTAACACCAATAGAAAAATAATAAACATAGAAAAGAAAATAAAAAACATGTATACAGTTAAAATGTAATGAACGAAAATATATAAATAAATTAAGTAAAATAGAATGGAAGAAAATAAGGAGGAGAAGTCAAAGAAATGAAGAAGAAGGAAGTAAGAAAGGAAAGAGAAAGAATAAGAAGGGAGAGAAGATAGAAGAAAAGAAATTAGGATTGGGAAAGAAAAGATAAGTAAAGTGGGCATTGCAGGGTTCTGGTCATGCGGCACTGTCGACGCGTACGCGTGGGGCGCACAATTGAGAAGGCGACGCGAGCGTGTCGCGCACGTGTACACGTGACCGAGTTTGTGCTACTCGCGTGAAGCCAGCCTCGCGCACGCACAACCCTCTGTTCGTTTTGGGATATGTGCCAAAATGTCATATGACGCGTGCGCGTCAGGCACGCGCATGTTTGGAAGTGCAAAAGTGGAAAATGACGCGCACGCGTTAACGACGCATACGCGTGGGTGGGTTTGTGCTTCTAGCAAAATTCCAGCACCAAGCCAGCATAACTTTCGGCCAATACACCTTTTACGTCGAATTTGTAGGGTCACGCGTACGCGTGGGTGACACGTACGCGTGGAAGGCTGATTTTGCAAGTGACGCGGACGCGTCAGGGACGCGTACACGTGGGCGTGTTTGTGCCTAAAGCACGCCTCCAGCCATGCTCTCGCACAACTGTTTGTTTAGTTCTTCTTTGTTTCGCATGCACATATGACACGTACGCATCAGCGACGCTTGCGCGTCGCGTACAAATTTTTTTTTATGCAGTATGCAGAATGCAAAATGCAAAATGCATAATGCAAATGACTGTGCAGAAATTATGAATGAACACGAATGAAAATAAAATAAAACTAAGAACAAAAAGGAAAGAATATACCATGGTGGGTTGTCTCCCACCTAGCACTTTTTAAGTTGGACATTTAGTGAGTCCCTTGTTATGGTGGCTTGTGCTTGAACTCATCCAGGAATCCCCACCAATGTTTGTAATTCCAATGGCCTCCGGAATCCCAAACTAGGCGCAAAGAGCCTTCAAGCAAGATTAAGCAAGTGACAAGGCCCCAAGAGTGTTGATTGCTGGACTGAATTCCAGGGTCCCAAACCTTGCTTTTGCACCCGTCTTCTTGTTGACCATCTTTGTTCCAACCGGGTGGTAAGCAATCTGAATTCTCACTGAGGCATCCAAACAGCTTCCTAGACCCATACAATTTAGTATTCTTCCAACCATGATAATTCAGCCGTGAGCTTCCTACCACAATGAACCTAGGATTGTGTTGCCAACCACTGACCATCTCCCTCTTACTCTTATAGCCACAAAGAGCTCTAAGTTGCCCATCCGTCTCAAGCAAAGCATATTCAAGTGGGCTAATTAAGCTTAGAGATGAGAGATTTACCCACTTGAATGAAGGGATGGATGGTGATGGCTTTGGGGGAGAAGTCTCCAACAACCTTGGCAAGGTGATCTCCAGCTCCATTCCCTTGGGCTCTTCTTTAACAACTTCCACCTCTTTGCAAGCTTCTTCAATATCAACCTCTTCCTCTTGGTAGCTTTCTTCCAATTCGATCTCTTCTTCATTGTTCACCAAGGGCATGGGAGGTTGTGCTTCTTCTTCTTTAATCTCCATGTCAAGTCCAATGGGAGAGGATTCAAATGTAGATAAGAATTCATCAATGATTGAATCCATCTCTTGATCATCCCCTTAGAAGGGGACTCTATGACTGGGCTTTTCCATGGACGTTCCGCATCTCCTAAGTTTTTGACCACTTCTTCCTCTTCAACGATTACGGCTTCCTCCAATTGTTCCAATATAAAGTTATACTGCTCACTGTCCACTAGAGTTTCTAGCTTCTCCTTCATGCTACGTTCTTCAGTAGATTCTCCACATGAAGCCGTGGGAGTTCCTTGAGTGTCCGAACGTTGGGAAGCTAATCGATTTATTGCTTGCTCCAATTGATGAAGGGTTGCATGAAATCGATCTACTGTTTCCTCGAGACGATCCTTTGATTCTTGTTGCGCTCGGCTATCATAAGTAGGATGATAGTGCTCTTGGATTGATGGATATGGACATGGTGTATATGGAGGTGGTGGTTCTTGGGAGTAATTGGGTTAGAATTGGGGTGGCTCTATGTATGGTTCGTACGGCTTATAGGGTGGTTGGTATGGTGGATAAGGGTTAGTGTCATATGGAGGTGAATGGTGGAAGGGGGCTTGTGAGTATGGTGGTTCAAAGGTATGTTGGAGAGGTGGTTCATAAGCATATGGTGGGGCTTGTTGGTAACTACAAGGGGGTCCACCATATTCATCATCTTGGTACGCTCCCTGGAATGGCTCTTGACCATAGTAATTTGGTGGAAATGGTTTGTCACGAAAGGGTCCACCATAACTATTGTCTTGGTATGCATTACAGAATGGTTGTTGGTTAGAGTGCATTAGAGGGGGTTGTTGCCAAGAGGGTTGATCAAATCCTTGTGGCTCCTCCCATCTTTGATTCTTCCAACCTTGATGCCTGTTCTCATTATAGCTTCCATTCCTTACAACAACATTGGAACCAAACTCATAGCGATAGGGGTGAGAATTCATAGTAGCTAATAAAAAAATTAAAAACAAAAACAACTAAACAAGCAAAAGCAAATATTTACAATAACCAATAATAAGGCACACGTTTGCATTTTCCTGGCAACGGCATCATTTTGACGAACAAAACTCTCGCGCGGTCTAGAATTTTCACAATTAAGTTCTCGTTGCAAGTATAGCTTCTAGACTGACAAGAAATCCTTTCGTGCAAAATTTTTGGTTGTCACAAGTAACAAACCCCTAATAAAATTGATAACCGAAGTATTTAAACCTCGGGTCGTCTCTCAAGGAATTGTAGGGAGATGTATTTATTATTGGTTATGGAAGATTATCTTTTTGGAGTTTTTGAATAAGGAACAGGAAATTAAATTAAAAACTAGAAAAACTCTTGGCAAGGTATGAGAACTGAAAATCCCATCCTAGTTATCCTTATCAGGTGTGATGAGAATTGTTATTGCTCCCACTTAGTTAATCCTTACTAAATAAAGGAAAGTCAAGTGGACTAATCAATTTGATTCCTCAAGTCCTAGTCAACTCCTATGGAAAGACTAGCTTTAGAGGGATCCAAATCAATCAGCAATTTCCAATTTTCAATCAACAGCTGAGTTTGACAACTCAAGTGTCAACAATTACTCAACCAAAGCCAAAAGGGGAAAAATCCAAATTATTTATATCATAAATAGAAGAAAGCAACCATAAATCTGAAATACCTCGAATTGTATTAAATAGGAAATCAAATTAACATGAAGAGTTCATAAGCCAATTTCGCAACATAAGTAATTAGCAAGTGAAATAGAGCAACTAAAGTAATAGAGTAAATAAAAGTAGAAGAGAAATCACATTAAGGGAACATTGAACCTGGAAAGGAGAAGAAGTAAACCTAACCTAAGAAAAATCCAAAATCCTAAATCTCTAGAAACTACATCTAAAACCTAAAATTGTGAATTATGATTGTTGTCCTTTTTTTTATGAATGAATCGATTCCCCCCTCCCCCACTTTATAGCCACTAATCTGTGTTTTCATGGCTAAAAACTGGGTCAGAAATAGCCCAAAAATCGCCTCCAGCAATTTCTGATACGTCCAGCACGATGCAAAGTCACACGTACGCGTCGTCCACGCGTACGCGTGGATTGAGTTTTCTCCAGGCCATGCGTGTGCGTGATCCACGCGTGCGCGTCGCCTATCTTCAAGGCAGCTATGGCAAATTATATATCTTTGCGAAGCCCCGGATGTTAGCTTTCCAACGCAACTGAAACCGCCTCATTTGGACCTCTGTATCTCAAGTTATGGTCGAGTTAGTACCAAGAGGTCAGGCTGGACAGCTTTACAATTCCTTCAGTTTCTTGTATTCCTTCCACTTTTACATGCTTCCTTTCCATCATCTAAGCCATTCCTGCCCTATAAACTCTGAAATCACTTAACACACATATCAAGGAATTAAATGGTAATAAGAGGGAATTAATAATTAGCAATTTTAAGGCCAAAGAAGCATGTTTTCAATCAAAACACAGAATTAGGAAGAAAAATGTAAAACATGCAATTTACATGAACAAGTGTGAGAATAGTGGATAAAATCCACTCAATTAAGCACAAGATGTACCATAAAATAGTGGTGCATCAGTGACCAAGTGTGTTACATTAATGAAACACGCCTGTGAGTTCTAAGATGCATGCGGTCTAGAACACACTAGCATAAAAAGCTATGTCACATTTACACAAAAAGAAGCATGCACTTCACTCACCCTAATTTGCTTGAGATGCTCTAAACTTGTGGGTCAAAATAACCAAACAAGCAATAAAGAAGCATGAAAGCATTCAAGCCAAAAACAACATATGGATGCATATGATCATGAAACACAATGTATTAAGATAAATGCATAACATCCATCAAGAAATTGCCTAATCAAAGAAAAGAATTTAAATCACATGGTGGCCAAGTCATGCAATTCAAAAAGATTTAAAAAGCTTGAAGGCAAAGTCTCATAAACTTGGTGTACTCAAAATTAAGCATGAAAAGGTTCAAAAACTAAGTAATTAATTGTATCCTCAACAATGAAATCCAACAATAGAAATTAACAACAAGGATGTTAAACTAACATTTCATCAATAGTCAGCAGCAATGGACAGTAAACAAGATTAACAATCCAACACTTAGTATGAAAAAGAGAAAATAAAATGAAGATTTAAACTAACTAAACAACTAACGAAAAGGAATGGTTATAAATGGTGTTTGGTAGTGTTGGATGAGGGGTAGGAGAAGGAAAGAAGAAAGAAGAAGGAAAGAAATGAGAAGAAGATGAGAAAAGAAGGTGATGGAAGAGGGCTATCCACGCATATGCGTCTGTCACGCGTCCGCGTGGATTGAGGTGAAATGGCGCGACGCGTAGGCGTGGATAGTGCGTACGCGTGCATGGCAAACCAGAGAGGCGACGCGTACGCGTGAGGCATGCATACGCGTGGGTTGATTTTCGTGCCTCAGGCACAATGTTGGTGCAGTATAGGCGCAACTCTCTGGAAAATGGCTGGGAGGTAAAATTTTTGCATCCACATGTACGCGTGGGTGACGCATGCGCGTGGATGGTCGAAAATACTTGGGTTACGCGTACGCGTGAGGCACGCGTGCGCGTGGATTGATGCTCTGTTTTTCAAAATTTTTCCATGTTCTTGCACCAAACCAAGCATTCCTAACCTCCCATTTTGATTAATGGATTCTTGACGCTTTAGAATTCACAAATGAAATCTCGTTGCAAGTATAGTTTCTAAACCAACAATAATCCTTTCATACAAAAAATTGTTTGTCACAAGTAACAAACCCCTAAAATTAATAACCGAAGTATTCAAACCTCGGGTCATTCTCCCTAGAAATTGCAATAAAGTGTTCTTGTTATTGGCTATGAAGTATCTTTTGGGGTTTTGGGTAAGAAACAAGAAAAGTAAATGGCAATAAAAATTAAATGGTAAAAAGAGGTCTTGGCAAGGTTTGGTGGTCAAGAATCTCTATCCTTATCACTAACCACAACATGATAATTGCAAGGATCAATCCCATTAAGTCATCCTTTAACAAGTAAAGGAAAGTCAAATGAGATATATCAATCCAAGTCCATAAGTCCTGGCCACTCACTAATTGAATTAGTGCAAGCTAGAGTCAATGGCTACCAATTATCAATCACTTGGACATTAGTGACTCAAGAATTCTTAAGTTACCTTCCCAAGCCAAAAACACAAAAATCTACTCTAACTTCTTTCCAAGTATTTTACCAAACACTTGGAAGGCACAAAAGGAAAGTAAGATCAAATTGCAAGAATTATAAATCTATAACTACCAAAAGCAAGGAATTAACAACAACAAATCAAATGAACAGTAAAGGAACATGAATCATGATTTGCATTAAAAGAAAATAGAAGAAACAAAAGTGCATCAATATCAAAGTAGTGAATTACAAGAATTAAATGCTAAACTAGAGAGAGGAGATGTAGAAGAACAAGAATTACAAAAGGAAAAGTAAATCAAAGCATGAAATTAACCTAAATCTAAGAAATCCTAATCTACCTCTAACCTAACTAAGACTAATTGGTAACTAGATGGTTGATCCGCCTTCAATCCTTGGGTTAAATAGCATCAGATGTGAGTTGGATTTGGGCCTGCGAAGCACAGAAATCACCACCAGCGAATTGCCTTTAAGTGAGTCACGTGCGAGCACCGACGCGTACGCGTGGGTCACGTGTACGCGTCGCTTGACAAATTGCTATCCACGCGTACGTGTCAAGTACGCGTACGCGTCGCCATGCGACCTCACAATCCACGCGTGCGCGTATGCTGTGCGTGCGCGTCGATCTCAGCATCCCAAATCCTTGTTTCTTCATGAGTTCTCCACTTGCATGCTTTTTCTCTTCACCCCTTTGATCCATTCCTAGACTTTCTATCCTGAATTCACTAACAAACACATCAAGGCATCTAATGGAATCAAAGGTGAATTAAATTTAGCCAATTAAGGCCTAAAAAATATATTTTCACACTTAAGCACAAATTAGGAGACAATTATGAAACCATGCTATTTTTTTGGATAAATGTAAGAAAAGGTGATAAAATCTCCTAAATTAAGCACCAAATAAACCCTAAAAATGGGATTTATCTAAGTGTTAATAATTAATTCATCAATTAATCAAGGATATTACCTTAAGAAGTGATTTGTATGTTACAAGTAATTTAATTAATTCTAGAAAATCATTGTCATCATAAGTGAATGTTTTAACTACACATTCTATATACAATAATATCACGAATTCACAATGTTCATGAGTTTTACGTATTTCAAAATATTAGTGTGATACATAATGCACATGACATTCACATAAAATTCACACATTACATTTTTCGTTGAAACTAAAATGTAATTCTCGTTAGTAAGGATGATAGGTTTACAAAAATATCATTTTCTCATTTGATAGTCAACCTACATTTGAGCCGCAATGTTATCCCTAAGAGCTGCACCTCGCTTATAATCTTCACTTACTTCTTCCCTTTTCTCATAAGTGGCTTTTGGATTATTATTTTGTAATTCTGGATCCACTTGAGCAATTAAAAGCTAATCAGGATCTACATTCATTAAAAAATTGTAGAGTATAATGCATGCTCGGACAATGTCACCATAACCTCCACATCATAATATGGTTCTGTACCACTTGCTATTATTGTAAACCTATTTTTCAAAACTCTAAAGGATCGTTCGATCACATTTCGTAAGGACGAATGACGGAGATTAAATAATTAGTACGCATTTTTAGGTTCTAGCAAACTCCTTTAGATGGTACTTTTCACCTCAATATGAAGTAATTAGAGCATGTTTAAGAATGAATACAACATTTTTCAAGGTAAAATTTTCCTAAAAAAATTCATATAGAGAGCATACTTTAGATATCACTACTTTATTTAAACATGTCAAAGTTTTTTTTAACAAATATACCTCTTAGAATTTGAGCCTATCATCCCTTGATAATGCACTCTTAAGAATTTTGAGTCAGATGCAGTGCTTTCCCATCTTCCTAAAGCATATGTGAATCTCATATCAAAGCCATACTTAGCAAGTACATTCTGAGTTGGCCATTCTTTTCTACCACAAAATTTAGGTTGATTAGCTATTGGAACCTTTGATTCTAACATGTGTTCCATCAATGGCTCCAATACAATCCTATATGATATTGCTTAATTAAAAAGAAAATTTTATTGTGTATGCTAACTATAACTATCTACTTCAATGTGCAACTAGTCATACCTTAAAATATCGGTAAAATCTATTGCTATGAAGAATCTCTGAAGAAATGGTAGTTCCGGAAGGTTGCTGAAGAAACTCTTTTTCAAGTGAGATTACAACTCTTAAAACAGCATAGAAATTACGACATTTTGTTTCTCCGGATCGGTGGAAGAAAAATGAAATGGTTTTATTTTTAACATTATAAGCTATAATATATAAGAATCTAGCTACTTGCTCTTCAAGTGTGACATGTATAGTATCTTTCACATGACCAGTTGACCTTAGTTTTTCACATAACTCTATATAGGCATGAGGGCCCTTTCGCAAAATATTACGACACTTGTTGGTTTTGCGCAACTGTTGCAACAAAGTGGCTCGAATTTGTTCTCTCCCAATAATGTGATTTCTTATGGGTTTCTCAACCTTCTTGGCTAATACATTCAGTAAATATAACATGTGTACAGTATAACACATTGTTATTGTGCAAAGTCGCTTATCCCTCTTCCAATTTCTTTAAGAAAAGTTGATAAATATTCTTCACTTTCAATAGTGCATATATGTCCCTAATTACCTTTAGGAACAGCTAACCTACGCTCTTGATTTTCAACTATAAAGTTGAATATATGGGGAAATGGAAAATCATTAAAAAAAATATTTTTTATGTTATGATTTCAATTACAATACTACAATCAAATAATTTTCAATTTTCATCACCAACGTATATTACATGTCCAAACTACAAAAATAATCAAATCATGTTTAAAGCAAGCAACGAATGAAAGACAATTTTTTCCTACGTTTAATACATTTCAAATTTATATATTGCAATGCCATTTTTAACAAAAGCCAAAAACTAACATCAACAACAACAACAGAATAAACAATATATATATAAAAAGATCAAATAAAATATTTAAAATTGATAACACTCTAACCTTTATTTGTAACTAACACAATTTAAAAAACTCTTGATTTTTTATCTTCACACCTTTTGATTTTTTTAGTTATAACAGAGCAAAAAAAATAACGCATCCAAATTACAAGGTTCATAACTGATTGCAAAACAGAAAAAATAATCTAAAAAATAGATACTACAATGCTATAACTTTAAATTAAAAACGAAAAATAAAATTTCAAGAACTATCATAAAGTCCATATTACAGACTTAGTTTCATATATAAAAAAAAATTATATTAAAAATCATAAAACCCTAATCTATTTGTGTAAACTTAGACCGAAAATGGTTGAATTAGAATGTTAAGGGTAACATCGTGAATAAATGAGAAATACATTCTGATTTTGCAGTAGAGGTTGAGTTTTGGTATTTTTATTAGATACTTTTTTTTAATTAAAAAATAAAAAATCGAAATTAAAACTAAACTAAATGATAAATATGATACTTCGGCAGAACATAAATGCACTCAAACATTATGTAAAAGAACTCATTTTTTTCTTTTTTTTTTCTTTTGTAGAAGGGATAAATGTGAAAAATTACTCTTGCTTTTATTTTTTCATCCAATTTTCCGCCCATAATGGGGAGGAAAAATTGTGTGTGAGTGAAGTCCATTACTTTTTCTTTTTTAACTATTTAAGTTTTCTTTTAATTTTTTCTTTCCGGACAAACAGGAAAAAAGTGCAATTTTCCCTAACACTTCCTTGCTTTACTTTTCTGTCCATATATTTTCATTCCAAATAAACAATACCTAAATGATTAGACTCGTTTCACCGCCCTATTCCTGAGTTAGGTCCAGGGGATTAGACTCTGTTTTTTGGGTCTTTTCCAGGGGATTAGATTTCGCGGTGCAAAATTTACGACCATCAAAATTGTCACTAGCCCAAACGAATCACCCATACGTTGAAATTAAAGGTCCATTTTCAGACACCAGGATACCCGAAAACCCAGGCCCATCATATCCGGGCGGCTAGCACTGGCAGTCCTCGCAGACCGCAGTCAACCACCCCCCCCCCCTTTTTCCGTCCCCCCTCCCTCTCTCTCTCTCTGTAAAAATCACGACAGCACACACACTACTCAGTAGTCAGTCCTCAAAAGAGAGGGGGAGAGAGCACAACACAGAGCACAAAGCAGCATATCCATCTCTCTTCGCGTGTATATTTCTAGTAATACTGTACTATATATCTACATATATAAATAATTACCTGTGATGTGATGTGATGTGATGCGCATGCGGTTCTTCCTCCCAAACCCAATCAAAACCCTCATCGCCGCCACGTCATCACCACCATCGTCGTTCCGCCTTCTCAGCTCCCTCAGATCCTGCCGCTTCGACTCGGCCTTAACGCGCAACCACACTACTCTCAGATCCCCAATCGGAAGGAGAATGACATCGATCGCCGCCTCCGTCAACAACGAATCGGGACTCGCACGGCGCTTCTGGATCAAGTTCACGCGCGAGTCCGTCTTCGCCATGTACACGCCATTTGTCATCGCCTTGGCCTCCGGCAACCTCCACATAGATTCCTTCCGCCATTACATCGCACAAGATGTTCACTTCCTACGCGCTTTTGCTCAAGCGTCAGTCTCCATTTCCCTCTCTTTTTTCTTACGGAATTTAGTTAAGCGCGAACTCAAACTATCTCTTTAAATGTTTTGAGCTTGGTTGCTGAAAAACTTCAATGGTATTCAATCATAGAATGGTTTTAAAGATACAAGTGAATAAGTAATTAGTTTGTTAGAGTAGGCTTTGAGTTTGGAATTGAAAATGCTGCTGCTAGGGCATAATGAGACCACTCCATTAGACTTCAGTCTAACTAGATTGTGGTGTATTTTTTAGCAATTTTCGGAAACTGGTGATTTAGATTGAAGATGGGAAAGAAAAATTGAAGATGTATGACTGGGTTTGGTTTTGTTTCATGAGTTGAGTAGTGGCATGAAATCATTCTTATCAACGAAGACCGCGAAAACTGGAATATTTCTTGCTTTGAGCTTAGTGATAACATGTTGAATCCGCTGTACTTTTATGGCTTTTGATGGGTGAATTTTATAGGGATGTGGAGAAAAGTGGTAATTAAATAAATATAACTGGAGTTTTGATTTTTAGTTTTCTTTTATTTTTTGGTTCTGTTTGTCACTTGTCAGTCTTTTTCAGCAACCAAAACTGGAAGGTTAGATTATTTGGTGTTGGTGATACACTGATTTGAGGTGAGTTTGGCTGTTTGAAGATTTATGATGCTTGGCAGGACGTTTGCCTCTTTTTAAGACTAGTTTGTCAATTTTTTGGAGGGTGGGGATTGGCCACAGCAGCTGGGTGGGTGGGGGAATCATGTTTAAACTTCCTTTGTTGAAATTTTGTTGAATTTTTAGGTACGAGTTAGCTGAAGATTGTGCTGATGATGACGATGCAAAGGTTGGAATCTCTGAGTTGAGGAAGGCGGTTTTAGAGGAGCTGAAGATGCATAATTCACTGGTACAGGTAGGGCATTTTCCACTTATATGAGCCTGAATTTGAGCAGAGTTATTCATTTTATCCTTAGGAATCTTACTCAGGTTTGTGCATTGTAACTTGAATTTTGAAGTTTGAGGGGAAGATTCTTGTTGTGAATTGAGATGGATCACAATTAATGTCAAGGGACTGTGTAGCTGAATGAGATAAATTATCTGCTTAATAGTAGTTGGATTCCTTTTCAATGTTTAAAAAACTTTTAACAATTTGCATGAATTATAATGAAGCTTTATTTTGTTGGAACATGGCCCAAGCAATTTTGGTGGAATAAGAGAGTATTTTTGGGAAAGAGAAGAAAAGTAGGTGTTTCGCCCAAATCAACTTGAGTGAGTATTTAGGGAAAGAGAAGAAAAGTAGGTGTTTCGCCCAAATCAACCTGAGTTTTCTATTGATGTGATTATTTTACTCATAAACCTTTGTTTTAGATTAAGAGAATCTTTAAATGTGAATTGTATTAAATGTATGTGTCATTCTAACACGTTTTGTGCTGATAGGTTTCCTCCCTTCTCCATTTTGCTTATATCATTGTTGTTTTATGCAAATGGTGTAGGAGTGGGGATTGGACCTTGCAAAAGAGAACAATATTAATTCTGCAACGGTAAAATACACACAATTCCTGTTAGCCACAGCCTCTGGGAAGATTGAAGGACTAAAAGGTGCTGGTAAACTCGCAACACCATTTGAGAAAACAAAAATTGCTGCTTACACTTTAGGTGCGATGACTCCTTGCATGAGACTTTATGCTTTTCTCGGTAATAAGTTCCAGGAGCTTCTAGATTCCGATGAAAGTACTCACCCATATAAGAAGTGGATTGACAACTATGCTTCTGATGGTTTCCAGGTTTGTCATATTCAGTAAAGCTATACCATATTGCCCATTGCGATTGCTTGGATACCATTTTGAATCTTGGTCAAATATACATTTCATTCATGACTTTCTTGTGGCTGCAACCACTCAGTTATTCTTATATTTGAATTTAGGCTTCTGCTCTGCAAACTGAAGATTTGCTTGACAAACTAAGTGTCTCTTTGACTGGAGAAGAACTTGATGTAATTGA
The DNA here is from genome assembly GCF_003086295.3 of Arachis hypogaea. Lineage (NCBI taxonomy): Eukaryota > Viridiplantae > Streptophyta > Magnoliopsida > Fabales > Fabaceae > Arachis > Arachis hypogaea. The sequence continues at coordinate 67,134,007 of NC_092054.1, read as the reverse complement.
AAAGCTTTATTACCAAGCAATGAAGCTTGAAATTGACTTCTTCTCTGCTCAGCCACTTTTTCAGCCAACTATATTGCCCTTGACTAAAGGACATAACCCTACCAAAGATCATCTTGTGATTTTTAGCGATTTTGATTTGACATGCACTGTTGTTGATTCATCTGCCATCTTGGCAGAAATTGCAATAGTGACAGCACCAAAATCTGATCAGAATCAGACTGAAGATCAAATGGTTCGGTTGTCATCTTCTGATCTCAGGAATACATGGGGTTTTCTATCCAAACAATATACAGAGGAGTATGAGCAATGTATAGAGCTCATTATGCCTGCAAATAAATGTATGGTGATTTCTATATCCTCTGTAAGTCTTCAGTGCTTACACAGAATTGATCAAATTTTGTTAATTGGCCTTGTGTGCTTTGCAGTGGATAATTTTGACTATAAAGAACTGTCTACAGCACTTGAGCAACTTTCAAAATTTGAGAACACAGCAAATAATAGGGTGATCGAGTCAGGGGTACTCAAAGGCATAAATCTAGAAGACATAAAGCGTGCTGGAGAGCGTCTGATCCTTCAAGATGGATGCTCTAACTTTTTTCAGAGAATTGTTAAGAATGAAAATTTGAATGCCAAGGTGCATGTTCTCTCCTACTGCTGGTGTGGAGACCTCATTAGATCTGCTTTCTCCTCAGGTATGTTTGTCAATGTGAGCTTTAATTTATTCTTTTTCTGGATACTTATAATTTTAGTTGCTCATTTTCAAAATTGAGTTTGTGAAATTCAAATTCATTTCCCTTGGGATACTGCTTCGATTAGAAGTAGATTATTGTGCCGATTTTGGACTGCCTTCAGGATTTGCTTTCTTGCTGTATTTGTAATGCTAATTGCTCTGTCTGTCATGGTTTTGTATTGTAACCTTTCCTATTCATGGTGTATTTAAGAGTATCTGTCAGGAATAAGGTGGGCAACAGCATTGTGAGAATCATGAAATTTTCTGTGTATTGAGTTGTAGAGGATGACCATTCTTTTGATAATTTGTTTAGAAATGCGAAGGACTTTGTTTCATACTTTGCTCATATAGTTGTTATGAGATAAATTCTACTGTTGTACAAAAAAATTGGAAAGTCATGCTACAATTTTGAGCCACTTTAGTTCAACGGTTTTCTACATCAATCACTACTTTGATGTAGATAATTTTTAACTTCCGAAGATTTGATGGCAGAATATATCTTCAGCTTTTATTATGAAGCATGGTATTTTTAAGTTACCCGCTTACCCTTCATCTTTTGACATGGTAAAGCATGACTTTCTGTGTTGGAATGGCTTATCAGAAAGAACTGAATCACCAAGAGCTACTTATTCTTTGCTTTCTTGGTCATGTTTATCTGTTGGACATATGCGCACTTTTCTGTGGAGTAATTGTTTCTTTGATCAAGCCTCTGTTTCTTTTATGTGATTTTAGTAATTCTTGATTTCTTTCTTAGTTGCCTTCAAGTGGTTTATTTTTTATAGTTGGAAATTTGGCAACTTAATTAAATAGGCAAATTATTTTTCTAACAGCTGATTTAAAGGAGTTGGATATCCATGCAAATGAATTCACTTATGAGGGATCTGTTTCCTCGGGTGAAATTCTTAAGAAGGTGGAGTCTCCCATTGACAAAGTCCAAGCTTTTCGCAATATATTGAAGAATTCCAATGATGACAAAAAGAAATTAACTGTTTATATTGGAGACTCAGTGGGTGATTTACTTTGTCTACTTGAAGCAGATATAGGAATCGTTATTGGTTCAAGTTCAAGCCTTAGGAGCGTAGGGGCACAATTCGGTGTTACATTTGTCCCATTGTTTTCTGGGTTGGTTAAGAAACAGAAAGAATACAATGAAGAAAGCTGTTCTAATTGGAAGGGTTTATCTGGCATTCTTTATACAGTTTCTAGTTGGGCTGAAGTGCATGCTTTTATTTTGGGTTGTTAGTATTGTGTCTTGCACACCTAAATTCATGCTAAACTAAAAAGAAAGGAACATATATAAATATATAGTGCAATACAGAATACACAAGCAGGTGGCTAATTTTATAAGGGGCCACAGATTTTCTGCTGTCTCTCTTGCTTCTCTTAAAGGCCGTGGCAATTCAGAGATATGGTATCAGTCTGATTAAATGTTCTATGGATGTGCTGTAACCAGGGTATCTGCAGTATTCTGGAATGTGCTCAAGGTTTTTCTTTGAAATTTCTCTGTGATCATGGCTATTGATACCTTTTTTCCCTCCCTGAAATGTTGCCAGGTATGAGAAATTTCAGACAGCAATAATCAAATGCTTGTTAGATCAGGACAACAATTCAGACTGTGAAGTCTTGTACTGGTATTTTAGTAGGTTATTGCTGTTCCATTTTTTTAAGAATTTGGCCGAGATCCTGTGTATTTTCAGTTTACTCATTGGTCATTTATGAATGCAGATGCCGAAGTGATGTGCATCTTTGTATTGGGCGACTTTTTTTTCTTGTTTTATTCTCTGTTTATAATTTTTTCTTTGGCTGTTTTAATCCTTGGTTATATGTTTATAATCCTTGCATATGGATAAAACAACAAATAAAGAAAGAAACCTAGAAACAAGCATTCGAAATTATTTCCTTTAACGCCGAGTGTTGTTGAGCAGATATTGATTATTATTTAAAAATAATATATTTTAATTGCATAATATTTTCTCTCAAATGAGTAACTGCATTCTCAGAATATATATAAGAAAACTAGAATTTGAATTTTTTAAAATGAGAAAATTGGTAAAGTAATAAAGTGAGATATTAATTACCATTGAATTTGTAATTTTTACGATATGTAAGTTTTATTATTTTAATTCAACGGTGATTAAATGTTTATTCTTTCACTTTACAAATTCTTGTAGTTTAGAGAATTTTGATCCGAAAAGTAGTGCTAAAATTGAAAATGATGAAATCTCAGTTAACCAACCCACCAATCACCATTGTGCCGTCGTTGTTACTCCACAATTATAGCTATACATTACATACTCTTTTGCTAGATACAAAAAACTTTCACCAACTCTAATGATATATGTCTGCATTAGTTTCTCGTCCTCTGGAAAAAGCACTCTGAGAAAAACTGAAAAAGATCCTCGTACTTATAATGTACTGAGAATATGCACTTTTTACGGCTCCAAGACAGTTTAACCAATAATACTTCTCTCCTAAAATGCGTCCATCAATGGCATCAGTGGCAGTTAAACTAACTTAGCTCAGAGGACTTCTTTCTGATTTCAAGGTCTAAGTCCCTCCATCAATGCTATGTTATGGCTCACCATCAGCCATTTACATTGCTGCCAATCCCACATTTTATGAGAGGACTAAACACATTGAGATTGACCGTTATTTTGTTTGAGAAAGAGTGGTGGCGGACCTCATCAAACTCATCCACGTTCGAATTCAGCATCAACTCACTGATGTTTTTACCAAGGTGAATGCTACCCAACCCCCTCTAAAATAACATGTAAGTTACCCTTCATTATGTGTCACATTGTAATTGGTCTTTATCTTAACCATAGTTGGGTTATTTTATAATTTATTATTTTAGATTTATCAAAGCTCCACTCCCGTTAATTGAAGCACATTCCACTCCTTCCAAGCACCGTCGCGTTGGTGACAAGAAGCGCCAACGTCATCGCCATCTACTGCCCTCCCACACAAACTCTCTTTCTTTAGTGCATCATCCCTTAGTCACGTCGTTGAATTCCGTCGCCAATAACTTTGTCGTCCTTCCCAGTATAGCCAACGTCTCTTTTTGCGATGGATCACTGCTTATCCACATAATTAATGGTTAATTTTGGTTATTAAATTTTTTTATTAAAAAAATATATCTTTATTTAATTACGTGATGGAACATATATTTATATGTAAAATATAATATAATATAATAAAATAAATCTATTCAAAGTATTTAAAAGTATAATTAAAATTATGAACATACAAATATAATAATAAAATTTGTACTCCAAACAATAAACATATTTTTTTATCATACATATATTATTTAAAAAATAAATATATTATTAAAATTAATAACAGAAATTTAAAATGATAAAATTCAATTTTCTTACCGTATTTTTTATAGTATTTTTATTTTTATTTATTAGTACTTTATTATTTAATTAATAATTAAACAAATTATTTTTATGAAAAATTATTTTTTGTATTATATTAGAGAAGAGACTAATATAGCAGTTTAAAAAATAAATTGTATAAATATTTAAGAGATATATATAAAATACATACCTAAAATAAATAAAACAGACAAAATAGGAGTACTCTTGGAAAATAGAGAATTATTGTTGTCTGTTTTATTTATTTTAAGTATGTATTTCATATTTATCTCTTAAATATCTATCTATATAATTTACTTTTATTTTAAAAATTTTAATATTATCTATTTTTTATTTAAAAATTAATTTTACATTATTTTTTAAACTGTTATATTGGTCTCTTCTTTAAGATAATACAAAAAATAATTTCTCATGAAGATAATTTATTTAATCATTAATTAAATAATAAAGTACGAATAAATTAAAAATTAAAAGAATAAAAATACTATAAAAAATACTTGTAAGAAAGTTAGATTTTATCATTTTAAACTTGTGTTATTAATTTTAACAATTTATTTTTTTTAAAATAATTTATGTACGATAAAAAATATGTTTTTTTCTGATTTTAATTATGCTTTTAAATACTCTAAATAGAGTTATTATATTATATTTTACATATGAATATATGTTCTATCGTGTAATTAAATAAAAATTTGTTTTAATAAAAAAATTTAATAACCAAACTAAACATTATTTAGGTATGTATTTCATATTTATCTCTTAAATATTTATACAATTTATTTTTTAAACTGTTATATTGGTCTATTCTCTAATATAATACAAAAAATAAATTTTCATAAAAATAATTTGTTTAATTATTAATTAAATAATAAAGTACTAATAAATTAAAAATTTAAAAAATAAAAATACTATAAAAAAATACGGTAAAAAAGTTAAATTTTATCATGTTAAATTTCTGTTATTAATTTTAATAATATATTTATTTTTTAAATAATATATATATGATAAAAAAATATGTTTATTTGTTTGGAGTACAAATTTTATTATTATATTTGTATGTTCATGATTTTAAATATACTTTTAAATACTTTGAATAAATTTATTTTATTATATTATATTTTACATATAAATATATGTTCCATCACGTAATTAAATAAAGATATATTTTTTTAATAAAAAAATTTAATAACCAAATTAACCATTAATTATGTGGGTAAGAAGTGATCCATGACAAAGAGAGGCGCTGGCTATACTGGGAAGAGAGGTTGTGTGGGAGGGCAGTAGATGGTGATGATGTTGGCGCTTCTTGTCCCAACTATGGTTAAGATAAGGACCAATTACAACGTGACACATAATAAAGGGTAACTTACATGTTATTTTAGAGGGGGTTGGGTACCTTTCACCTTTTACCAAACTAGTGACACTGGCTCAGTTTACTAACCTAATTTTCAAGTTTGGCATGCTAAATATATACTGGCCAACTTGAGGGGAGATATTATGCTACATGCTTAACTTAATCTATAAGTTAGTTAGTGTCTAGTTACATTCTGTTATTGTTAGTTAGTTCCTTTTTTCTTTCCTTCTCTTCATTATATATATATATATATATATATATCTTATTGTACTTGATAGATGATTGATGAGAATCATTTTCTTCTCTCTTTCTACTTTCTCTAATCATAATACACTTCAAATGTCTTTTAACTTGAGGCATTTATTTGTTTCCCCTTTTTACTTCCTGTTGTATAATCCTCTGTGGTGGGAGGCATGACAGGGGATCAATGCTATTTAAAGACAAAAATGTCAAGCAATTGTTCCATATTAATCAACCTTTCTAATAACCTTAATGACAAGATAATCTCTTTTGTAACAAACTTGCCACCTTTCAGTGTAGTGTACTCATAAGTAGGTCCCAAAGCTCTTGTTGAGTCATTGCCTTGTTTGAATGGCGGAGCAAATTCAACCAATAATGCAAAGTATTGGGTTCGGAAGCGTATTGAAGAGAAAGTGTAAATTGTTATAGATGATTTCTGGTTAGTGGTTGGTGGAGGGTTTGATGTTAATGATGGATGTTAAATTAATGGTGCCAAGTTTGCTGCAACGAAAGCCTATCTTTGGTCATAGTTTCAAATTTTGGTTCACAGCTGGAACGCAGTTAAAATATTGCAAATATTGAGATACTTACAATCATATTACGTTTGTAATTATGGTGGTATCAATTGCATTTTTCCACAACTTTGACAAAATGCCAATATTTACAAACAGATGCCAATATTTACAAAGGAAAATTACTCTAAAAGACGTTAGAAAGATTTAATTATTAAAAGGGACTTTTAATACCAAAATTATTAAGAATGATTAATGTTTATAATATTTAAAAAAAATACCAAACTTTTTTATAAAAAGACAAATATATCCTTAATTATTTTTTTATTTATTTTTTATAATATTTATAGCAATGACTTTCATTCTTCCTAAAATCTTGGCCATCTTCACTGCAAAAGTCACAGCTTGTTCATACAGCCATTTAAGACTTATCTAAGGAACTATTTTTCCATGAGCATGTACAGTTTCTTCAGCAGTTCATTGTCCATAACATGGTTACCACCCGAAGTAGATTCTTAGCTCCCATATGAAGTAGGTTTTGTGGTATTCTCTTGAATTCTTTTGTCGTGTATTTTCTTTTTGATTAACAATGACTATGATCGATCGATTTAAATTAATAAGTTAACACAAATATTAGCATAGAATTGATTAAGTTTATTATCTTACTATTTGGGATTTTCATACATATCTTAAATTTAAATTCTGATAGTATTGTAATTTTCTTATCTAATTTTCTTATCTATGATAAATTTAAAAAGTATCATTTTAACAAAATAATATTTTTAAAATTTACTATTAAAATTTAAAATATTACAAAATTGGATGTTATATATTGGATTGAAAATCTAAGCATCATGTTTAATTAGTGTAGCCTAGGAGAGAAAGAAAAGATAGAAGACCGCATAAATAAGAAATTAAATGATTATGAAGATGGCCAAAATTTTAAGAAAAATGGAAGTCATTGCTATAATAATTATGAAAAACAAATAAAGAAATAATTAAAAATATATTTGTCTCTTTATAAAAAAGTTTAGTCCTTCATTTTAAATATTATAAATATTAATCTTTCTTAATAATTTTAGTATTAAAGATTTTTTAATAATTAAATCTTCTTAACAATTTTTTTAAAATAATTTTTCATAATTGCAATGTAATTTTTAACAATTGAATTTTCACTCATTCGTCTAAGTATGATTAGCCTTTATTTTCCTTAAAAAAAAACACTAAAAATCCTATTTAATTTTCGAGTAGAAAAGTCGGATTATCATTTATTCATATACATAATAAAAGAATAGTTTAGAAACAAAAATCTATAAACCAAACCATTCTCAATTCCCATTAAATAAAAATACCAATTCCATGGTAATAAAAATTCACCATTTCTACAATTATTTATGCAGTGCATGATGCATGAGCATCTTTAGTTATTTTTCTTCATTATTCTGTTGAATAAAATTAGTGATTTTCTTATTATAATTGAGATTCTTGTGACTTAATTGATTTTATGTAGAGTTCTCTTGAACTTTGATATGTTTAAGAGATTTTCGAGAGGTCTTAGGCAATGCCAAAGAAGAGAAGGAAAAAAAAAACAAAGAAGCCCTGGAAGAACCAAGGAAGGTGGCGTACAATGCCAATCCAAGCCAAGAAGAAGGGCGTGTGATGCGTGCACATCATGTTGTGTTTTTCTATGCTTCTTCATATAAGAAATAAATGCATAATACTTAATTATGAAGAGTTTTGGTGCTCAAATTGGATATTGCTTTGATCCTTTTGATTTTATGATTCTTTTAGAGAATTGTTAGAAAAAAAGAAGCTAAAGAACAAGGAGGAACTAAGAATTAAAGACAAGTGCAAAGAGAATTCGTGGATGCTGTCAATCCTGACCTCTTCACACTCCAACGAGCATAACTAGAACTATAGAGGTCTAATTGATGCGATTTTAGCAGCATTGGAAAGCCAACATTTAGAGCTTTCCAACAATATATAATAGTATGCACTTTGTTGCCAAATTGCATGGCCTTGATGGCGCCTAACTTGGAAAAGGAATTTTCCAAGTTAGGCACTAGATGAAGAAACCACTCTCCAATATGTTTGGGAATGGTGGCGCCTAACCTGGGATTTTCCAAGTTAGGCGCCAGAGGAAGACAAGCACACCCAATTGCATGTTGGAAAGGTGGCGCCTAACTTGGGATTATCCAAGTTAGGCGCCAGATGCACACGAATACGCTAAGTTAGGCGCCAATCCTCAAGCCTTGAAGTGGTCCCCGTTCGTCCTTTAAGTGATATGCGAAAATCTTTATTTTATTTTCATTAAAGCTTTATTTTATTTATAAATAGAAAAAGATATTATTTAGTTTTATAAAATATATTTTACATTAATTAGGATTAGATATAAAAGGAGAAGAAATCTTGACCTAGGCTCCTCTCCTAATTTTTCATTCCGCACTTTTACACTTTTTTTCTGTTAGGGTTTATTTTCTCCATGAGTAACTAAGCCTCCATTGTTATGGTTAGGAGCTCTATTTACTTTTTGATGGATTAATAATTATTTGTTCTTCTATTCTTGATTAATGTTTTGATTATTGTTTAAGAATTGGTTTTGTTCTTCATCCTAAGAATTAGTGATTATTGGGAAATAACTCTAATTAAACTTGAATTCTATTTGAATCATGGAAAAGTGATATCGTTAGAATTATATATTGAAATCAATTCCTCACAACTCTCTATTTATCTAGATTTAATGCGATACGCGACATATAATCGTCTTATTTTTGGGTATCTAGGGTTTGTGTGGCTCATAAACTAGAATTGAACTTAATCTTCTAATTCAATCAAGTGACCAAGGAATTGGCGGTTGATTGAGTTAGAGGAGATTAAATTACTAAGGAGTTAGGGTTTAATCACTTAAGGTTTGCCATGAATATAATCTTTGCATGATCAAAGTAGTTAAAATTGAATATTAATTTAGAAATTTAAATATCTCTGACACCTTAATTATTTTTATCATATTATTTTCTTAACCAATTTTAGTTTCCTCTTAATTTTGTTTTCTATGTTATTTGCTATTGAAACTATAAGAACCGGAGTTTTTCACGTAAAATCGTTTTAATAAAATAATTTTTAAGTGCCTGAAGTAGATTCAAATTTAGAAGTTTTAATTTGAAAATTTAAAGGTGAAATTTGATTTCAGTGAATTTTTCTGAGTTTGAAAATGTATCTTTTTCGAAAAATTTTTGTAGAAAATGCACGCTGGCGCTTAAGCCGGCAGTACCGGCTCTAGTCTATCCAATACTGCATATTTTGGAAAATAAGATTTTAGAAAATTGATTTATTGTTTTGAAAGGATAAAAATAATTTAGAATTTAAAACCGGATGCTAATCTTAAAGGTTTTGGCCCAAAGTGGGCCAAACGAACCAAAAGTGCTAACGGGTTGGACCGGGCCCAAACCGGACCCAAGGTCCAACATACATATATGTGTTTAATGAGCTTCAAGCTCATTTTGAAGGGAAGAGAGAGAGAGAGAGAGAACTCGGATAGGTGATGGTGGGGGGTGAAACCCCATTGTCACTATTCATCATCACCTTCCGGGAGCCATAACTTGAGCTACGGAACTCCGATTGACGAGCCGTTTACGGTCACACGAAGCTCTCAACGAGCTCTTCATTTCTATCTAGGTTATGTTGGTAAGATCTCTCAACTCATACTCCAGTTTCCAGCCCTAGTGTTTCTTCGTTTTTGGGTTTGGTTTTTGAGTAGATTTTGTGGTTTTGCTTGTTTAGGTGATCTCTAGTAGCGGATAATCGTTGGATTTTACCCCTAATTTCATTTGGTAAGTGGTGGACGAAATTGTGATCCTCAAAGTTAGTCTCTTTGTATTTGTATGAAATCAAAAATACCCCAAAGAGGTCATGGTGTAATGAATTGGGATCTTTGGGTTCAACTTAGTTCATTGATGAACAAGGGAGGTTCAACTTCCCAAGTATCAATGCCAAATAATTTGGCATTCAGCTTCATGATTGCACCAAGAAACTTGGCAGTTTGCTCTTCAGTGACATCCTCATTCTCTTCAGAAGAGGAATACTCATCAAAGCTCATGAAGGGCATAAGGAGGTTCAATGGAATCTCTATGGTCTCTAGATGAGCCTCAGAGTCCTTTAGTTCCTCAGAGGGAAGCTCCTTATTGATCACTGGACGTCTCAGGAGGTCTTCCTCCTTGGGATTCACGTCCTCTCCTTTCCTTATAGGTTCGGCCATGGCGCTTATGTCAATGGCCTTGCACTCTCCTTTTGGATTCTCTTCTGTATTGCTTGGGAGAGTACTAGGAGGGATTTCAGTGATCCTTTTACTCAGCTGGCCCACTTGTGCTTCCAGATTTCTAATGGAAGATCTTGTTTCATTCATGAAACTTACAGTGGCCTTAGATAGATCAGAGACTAGATTTGCTAAATTAGAAGCATTTTGTTCAGAGTTCTCTGTCTGTTGCTGAGTGGATGATGGAAAAGGCTTGCTATTGCTAAACCTGTTTCTTCCACCATTATTAAAGCCTTGTTGAGGCTTTTGATCCTTCCATGAGAAATTTGGATGATTTCTCCATGTTGAGTTATAGGTGTTTCCATAAGGTTCACCTAAATAATTTACCTCTGCTATTGCAGGGTTCTCAGGATCATAGGCTTCCTCTTCAGAAGATGCCTCTTGAGTACTGTTGGATGCAGCTTGCATTCCATGCAGACTCTGAGAGATCATATTGACTTGCTGAGTCAATATTTTATTCTGAGCCAATATGGCGTTCAGAGTATCAACCTCAAGAACTCCCTTCTTCATAGGCGTCCCATTATTCACAGGATTCCTTTCAGAAGTGTACATGAACTGGTTATTAGCAACCATGTCAATGAGTTCTTGAGCTTCTGCAGGCGTTTTCTTTAGGTGAATGGATCCACCTGCAGAAGTGTCCAGTGACATCTTTGATAGCTCAGATAAACCATCATAGAATATATCCAGGATGGTCCATTCTGAAAGCATGTCAGAAGGACACTTTTTGGTCAACTGTTTGTATCTTTCCCAAGCTTCATAGAGGGATTCACCTTCTTTCTGTCTGAAGGTTTGAACATCCGCTCTAAGCTTGCTCAGCTTTTGAGGAGGAAAGTACTTGGCTAAGAAAGCCGTGACCAGCTTATCCCAAGAGTTCAGGCTATCTTTGGGTTGAGAATCCAACCATAATCTAGCTCTGTCTCTTACAGCAAAAGGGAAAAGCATGAGCCTGTAGACTTCAGGATCTATTCCATTAGTCTTTACAGTATCACATATCTGCAAGAATTCAGTTAAGAACTGAAAAGGATCTTCAGATGGAAGTCCATGAAACTTGCAGTTCTGCTGCATCAGAGAAACTAATTGAGGTTTCAGCTCAAAGTTGTTTGCTCCAATGGCAGGAATGGAGATGCTTCTTCCATGTAAATTGGAATTAGGTGCAGTAAAGTCACCAAGCATCCTCCTTTCATTATTATTATTTTCGGCTGCCATCTCCTCTGCCTGTTCGAAAATTTCTGAAAGGTTATCTCTGGATTGTTGTATTTTAGCTTCTCTTAATTTTCTCTTCAGAGTCCTTTCAGGTTCTGGATCTGCTTCCACAAGAATGTTCTTATCCTTGCTCCTGCTCATATGACAAGGAAGAATGGCCAGAAAAATGATAATAATAATAGAGATCCTTTATACCACAGTATAGGGATCCCTTTGTAAGTAGAAGAAGAGGGGGAGATAAAGGATGTGATGTAAAGGAAGAAACACAACTGTGAGGATTGGAATGTGAGATGAGATGTTAGGACATGAATGAATAAATAGAATGAGATGGGGGAGGAATAATTTTCGAAAATTATTTTGAAAAAGAGTTAGTGATTTTTGAAAATTGTTTTTTTGAAAATTGTTAGTATTTTTTTCAAAATTTTTTTTTATATTGAAATAATTAATAAATTAAAAAGAAATCTTGAAAAAGGGGAGAGATATTTTCGAAAATGAGAGAGAGAGAGAGTTAGTTAGGTGGTTTTGAAAAAGTTAAGAAACAAACAAAAAGTTAGTTAGTTAGTTGAAACAAATTTTGAAAAGATAGGAAGTTAGGAAGTTAGAAAAGATATTTTGAAAAGATATTTTTGAAAAAGATAAGATAAGAAGATATTTTTGAAAAGATATGATTGGAATTAGTTTTGAAAAAGATTTGATTTTTAAAATCTCAATTAATGACTTGATTCATAAGAAATCATAAGATATGATTCTAGAACTTAAAGTTTGAATCTTTCTTAACAAGCAAGTAACAAACTTCAAATTTTTGAATCAAAACATTAATTGTTTATGTTATTTTCGAAAATTTGATTAAAAATAAGAAAAATATTTTTGAAAAATATTTTTGGAATTTTCGAAAATAACTAAGAATTTTGAAAAAGATTTGATTTTTGAAAAAGATTTTGAAAAAGATAAGATTTTCAAATTGAAAATTTGATTTGACTCATTGGCAACAACTTGATTTTAAAAATTTTTGAAAAAGTCAATCCAAATTTTCGAATTTGATGAGAGAAAAAGGGAAAGATATTTTTTTTTTGATTTTTGAAATTTTTATGAAACAAGAGAAAAACACTAAAAAGATGCAATGCATGAAATTTTTAGATCAAAACAATGAATGCATGCAAGAACGCTATGAATGTCAAGATGAACACCAAGAACACTTTGAATGTCATGATGAACATCAAGAACATATTTTTGAAAAATTTTTAATGCAAAGAAAACATGCAAGACACCAAACTTAGAATTCTTTAATGCTTACGCACTAAGAATTCAAGAATGCATATGAAAAACAACATACAACACAAAACAAAAAATCATCAAGATCAAACAAGAAGACTTACCAAGAACAACTTGAAGATCATGAAGAACACTATGAATGCATGATATTTTCGAAAAATGCTAGATGCATATGCAAATGACACCAAACTTATGATATGACTCAAGACTCAAACAAGAAACACAAAAATATTTTTGATTTTTATGATTTTCTAAATTTTTTTTTGTATTTTTATTTATTTTTTGAAAAATTATTTTAAAAAAGAAAAATAAGGATTCCAAAAATTTTAATATGAATTCCAGGAATCTTGCCATGTTAGTCTTAAAGCTCCAATCAAAGGGTCAGGCATGGCTTAATAGCCAGCCAAGCTACAACATATAATTACATGGGCTGGAGTGATTAGTTGAATACCAATCCCAAAGTAGTTTGGGTATGGCTTTACAGCCAGATATGATTCAACATATTTCATGAAACACTAGAATTCATTCTTAAAAATTTTGAAGCCATAGAATAATTTATTTTTGAAAACATTTTATTTTATTTTAATTTATTTTATTTTTTTTTTCGAAAACAAAGGAAGAGTTTTTGAAAGATTTTTGAAAAATTTTTGAAAACAAAACAAAAAGAAAATTACCTAATCTGAGCAACAAGATGAACCGTCAGTTGTCCAAACTCAAACAATCCCCGGCAACGGCGCCAAAAACGTGGTGGACGAAATTGTGATCCTCAAAGTTAGTCTCTTTGTATTTGTATGAAATCAAAAATACCCCAAAGAGGTCATGGTGTAATGAATTGGGATCTTAATAATCCCTGGTAATGGCACGTGTGATCACAACTCCATTCAACTAACCAGCAAGTGCACTGTGTCGTCCAAGTAATACCTTACGTGAGTAAGGGTCGAATCCCACGGAGATTGTTGGTATGAAGCAAGCTATGGTCACCTTGCAAATCTCAGTCAGGCGGATTTAAACATGATATTTTATTAGATTAAAATAAACAATAAAAGGGATAGAGATACTTATGTAGATTCATTGGCAGGGATTTCAGATAAGCGAATGGAGATGCTTTTCGTTCCTCTGAACCTCTGCTTTCCTGCTATCTTCATCCAATCAGTCTTACTCCTTTCCATGGCTGGCTGTATGCAAGGGCATCACCGTTGTCAGTGGCTACATCCCCTCCTCTCAGTGAATCATATGCTCACGCACCCTGTCACGGCACGGCTATTCATCTGTCGGTTCTCGATCATGCTGGAATAGGATTCACCCTCCTTTTGCGTCTGTCACTAACGCCCAACAATCGCGAGTTTGAAGCTCGTCACAGTCATTCAATCATTGAATCCTACTCAGAATACCACAGACAAGGTTTAGACCTTCCGGATTCTCTTGAATGCCGCCATCATTCTAGCTTACGCCACGAAGATTCTGGTTAGGAGATCTAAGAGATATTCATTCTAGCTTATTTCATATAGAACGGAAGTGTTTGTCAGGCACGCGTTCATAAGGGAGAAGGATGATGAGCGGCACACATAATCATCACCTTCATCGTGTTCTTGGGAGCGAATGGATATCTTAGAAGCGAAATAAGAAGAATTGAATAGAAAACAGTAGTACTTTGCATTAATCTTTGAGGAACAGCAGAGCTCCACACCTTAATCTATGGAGTGTAGAAACTCTACCGTTGAAAATACATAAGTGAAGGTCCAGGCATGGCCGAGATGGCCAGCCCCTCTGATCTAAGAACCAGGCGTTCAAAGATGTCTAATACAATAGTAAGAGGTCCTATTTATAATAAACTAGCTGCTAGGGTTTACATGAGTAAGTATTTGATGTATAAATCCATTTCCGGGGCCCACTTGGTGTGTGTTTGGGCTGAGCTTAAGTGTAGCACGTGCAGAGGCCATTTGTGGAGTTGAACGCCAGTTTCTGTGCCAGTTTGGGCGTTCAACTCTGGTTTTGGATCCTTTTCTGGCACTGGACGGCAGATTTGGGCAGAAGGCTGGCGTTGAACGCCAGTTTACGTCGTCAATTCTTGGCCAAAGTATAGACTATTATATATTGCTGGAAAGCCCTGGATGTCTACTTTCCAACGCAATTGGAAGCGCGCCATTTCGAGTTCGGTAGCTCCAGAAAATCCACTTTGAGTGCAGGGAGGTCAGAATCCAACAGCATCAGCAGTCCTTTTTCAACCTCTGAATCTGATTTCTGCTCAAGTCCCTCAATTTCAGCCAGAAAATACCTGAAATCACAGAAAAACACACAAACTCATAGTAAAGTCCAGAAATGTGAATTTAACACAAAATCTATTAAAAACATCCCTAAAAGTAACTAGATCCTACTAAAAACATACTAAAAACAACGTCAAAAAGCGTATAAATTATCCGCTCATCACAACACCAAACTTAAATTGTTGCTTGTCCCCAAGCAACTAAAAATCAAATTAGGATAAAAAGAATAGAATATACTATAAATTCCAAACTATCAATGAAACAGAGCTTCAATCATATGAGCGGGACTTATAGCTTTTTGCCTCTTGAATAGTTTTGGCATCTCACTTTATCCATTGAGGTTCAGAATGATTGGCATCTATAGGAACTCAGATTTCAGATAGTGTTATTGACTCTCCTAGTTCAGTATGATGATTCTTGAACACAGCTTCTTTATGAGTCTTGGCCGTGGCCCTAAGCACTTTGTTTTCCAGTATTACCACCGGATACATAAATGCCACAGACACATAATTGGGTGAACCTTTTCAGATTGTGACTCAGCTTTGCTAAAGTCCCCAATTAGAGGTGTCCAGGGTTCTTAAGCACACTCTTTTTTTTTTTTTTTTTTGCTTTGGACCTTGACTTTAACCGCTCAGTCTCAAGTTTTCACTTGACACCTACACGCCACAAGCACATGGTTAGGGACAGCTTGGTTTAGCCGCTTAGACCAAGATTTTATTCCTTTAGGCCCTCCTATCCACTGATGCTCAAAGCCTTGGGATCCTTTTTATTTTCCCTTGCCTTTTGGTTTTAAGGGTTATTGGCTTTTTCTGCTTGCTTTTTTTTCTTTTTCTTTCTATTTTTTTTTCGCCTATTTTTTTTTTCTGCAAGCTTTGTTCTTTGCTGCTTTTTCTTGCTTCAAGAATCATTTTTATGATTTTTCAGATTATCAAATGACATGTCTCCTAGTCATCATTCTTTCAAGAGCCAACATATTTACCATTCTTAAACAACAACTTCAAAAGACATATGCACTGTTCAAGCATTCATTCAGAAAACAAGAAGCATTGTCACCACATCAATATAATTAAACTAAGTTTAAGGATGAATTCGAAACTCATGTACTTCTTGTTCTTTTGAATTAAAATATTTTTCATTTAAGAGAGGTGATGGATTCATAGGACATTCATATCTTTAAGACAAAGTTACTAACTACTAATGATCATGTAATGAAGGCACAAACACAGATAAGTACATAACATGGAAAACGAAAAACAGAGAAAGTAAGAACAAGGAATGAGTCCACCTTAGTGATGTCCTTGAGCTTTTCTATGTTTCTTCCTTGTCTTTGCTGCTCCTCCTTCATTGCTTTTAGATCTTCTCTGATTTCATGAAGGATGATGGAGTTCTCTTGATGTTCCACCCTTAGTTGCTTCCAATAATTGTGTGGAAGAAAATGTATCCCCTGAGGCGTCTCAGGGATCTCTTGATTTGCAGTCAAATGTTCTACCACTGAGCTATAGACCCTTGATGGAAGCTTTTGTCTTCCCTTTCCTCTTTCTAGAGGCCTCTCTGGCCTTAGGTGGCATTAATGGTTATGGAGAAAAACAAAAAAAGCTATGCTTTTTACCACACCAAACTTAGAATGTTGCTCGCCCTCGAGCAAAAGAAGAAGGAATAGAAGAAGAAGAAGATATGGAGGAGATGGAGGGATGTGTGTATGGATGTGAGTGGTGGATGAAAAACAGAAGGGATGGTCATGAATGGAGAGATAGAGGGTGAGGTGGGTGGGGATCCTGTGGGGTCCACAGATCTTGAGGTGTCAAGGCATTTACATCCCTGCACCACTTTAGGCATGCAAAATGCCCTTGCACACAACTCTGGGCATTCAGCGCTAGGTTGGTGCCCATTTTGGGCGTTCAACGCCCCTTTGCTGCCATTTCTGGCGTTTGAACGCCAGAACCATGCTTGTTCTGGGCGTTCAGCGCCAGAACTATGCTCTGTTCTGGCGTTTGAACGCCAGACAGATGCTCCTCCAGGGTGTGATTTTTCTTCTGCTGTTTTTGATTCCGTTTTTGATTTTTTTGTTTATTTTGTGACTCCACATGATCATGAACCTAAGAAAACATGAAAAACAATAAAAATTAGAGAAACATTGGGTTGCCTCCCAACAAGCGCTTCTTTAATGTCAATAGCTTGACAGTGGGCTCTCATGGAGCCTCACAGATGTGCAGAGCTTTGTTGAGACTCTCCAACACCAAACTTAGAGTTTGGATATGGGAGTTCAACACCAAACTTAGAGTTTGGTTGTGGCCTCCCAACACCAAACTTAGAGTTTGACTGTGGGGGCTCTGGTTGACTCTGCTTTGAGAGAAGCTTTTTCTGCTTCCTCTCCATGGTTGCAGAGGGAGATCCTTGAGTTTTGAATACAAGGGAGTTCTCATTCCATTGAAGGACTATTTCACCTCTGTCAACATCAATCACAGCTCTTGCTGTGGCCAGGAAAGGTCTTCCTAGGATGATGGATTCATCCTCTTCCTTTCCAGTATCCAGGACTATGAAATCAGTAGGTATGTAAAGGCCTTCAACCTTTACTAATACATCTCCTACTTGTCCATAAGCCTGTCTTCTTGAGCTGTCTGCCATCTCTAGTGAGATTTTAGCAGCTTGCACCCCATAGATTCCCAGTTTCTCTATTACAGAGAGGGGCATGAGGTTTATTCCTGAACCAAGGTCACATAGAGCATTAAAGACCATGGTGCCTATGGTGCAGGATAGTATGAACTTTCCAGGATCCTGTCTCTTCTGAGGTAATGTCAGTTGATCCAGATCACTTAGTTCATTGATGAACAAGGGAGGTTCAACTTCCCAAGTATCAATGCCAAATAATTTGGCATTCAGCTTCATGATTGCACCAAGAAACTTGGCAGTTTGCTCTTCAGTGACATCCTCATTCTCTTCAGAAGAGGAATACTCATCAAAGCTCATGAAGGGCATAAGGAGGTTCAATGGAATCTCTATGGTCTCTAGATGAGCCTCAGAGTCCTTTAGTTCCTCAGAGGGAAGCTCCTTATTGATCACTGGACGTCCCAGGAGGTCTTCCTCCTTGGGATTCACGTCCTCTCCTTTCCTTATAGGTTCGGCCATGGCGCTTATGTCAATGGCCTTGCACTCTCCTTTTGGATTCTCTTCTGTATTGCTTGGGAGAGTACTAGGAGGGATTTCAGTGATCCTTTTACTCAGCTGGCCCACTTGTGCTTCCAGATTTCTAATGGAAGATCTTGTTTCATTCATGAAACTTACAGTGGCCTTAGATAGATCAGAGACTAGATTTGCTAAATTAGAAGCATTTTGTTCAGAGTTCTCTGTCTGTTGCTGAGTGGATGATGGAAAAGGCTTGCTATTGCTAAACCTGTTTCTTCCACCATTATTAAAGCCTTGTTGAGGCTTTTGATCCTTCCATGAGAAATTTGGATGATTTCTCCATGTTGAGTTATAGGTGTTTCCATAAGGTTCACCTAAATAATTTACCTCTGCTATTGCAGGGTTCTCAGGATCATAGGCTTCCTCTTCAGAAGATGCCTCTTGAGTACTGTTGGATGCAGCTTGCATTCCATGCAGACTCTGAGAGATCATATTGACTTGCTGAGTCAATATTTTATTCTGAGCCAATATGGCGTTCAGAGTATCAACCTCAAGAACTCCCTTCTTCATAGGCGTCCCATTATTCACAGGATTCCTTTCAGAAGTGTACATGAACTGGTTATTAGCAACCATGTCAATGAGTTCTTGAGCTTCTGCAGGCGTTTTCTTTAGGTGAATGGATCCACCTGCAGAAGTGTCCAGTGACATCTTTGATAGCTCAGATAAACCATCATAGAATATATCCAGGATGGTCCATTCTGAAAGCATGTCAGAAGGACACTTTTTGGTCAACTGTTTGTATCTTTCCCAAGCTTCATAGAGGGATTCACCTTCTTTCTGTCTGAAGGTTTGAACATCCGCTCTAAGCTTGCTCAGCTTTTGAGGAGGAAAGTACTTGGCTAAGAAAGCCGTGACCAGCTTATCCCAAGAGTTCAGGCTATCTTTGGGTTGAGAATCCAACCATAATCTAGCTCTGTCTCTTACAGCAAAAGGGAAAAGCATGAGCCTGTAGACTTCAGGATCTATTCCATTAGTCTTTACAGTATCACATATCTGCAAGAATTCAGTTAAGAACTGAAAAGGATCTTCAGATGGAAGTCCATGAAACTTGCAGTTCTGCTGCATCAGAGAAACTAATTGAGGTTTCAGCTCAAAGTTGTTTGCTCCAATGGCAGGAATGGAGATGCTTCTTCCATGTAAATTGGAATTAGGTGCAGTAAAGTCACCAAGCATCCTCCTTTCATTATTATTATTTTCGGCTGCCATCTCCTCTGCCTGTTCGAAAATTTCTGAAAGGTTATCTCTGGATTGTTGTATTTTAGCTTCTCTTAATTTTCTCTTCAGAGTCCTTTCAGGTTCTGGATCTGCTTCCACAAGAATGTTCTTATCCTTGCTCCTGCTCATATGACAAGGAAGAATGGCCAGAAAAATGATAATAATAATAGAGATCCTTTATACCACAGTATAGGGATCCCTTTGTAAGTAGAAGAAGAGGGGGAGATAAAGGATGTGATGTAAAGGAAGAAACACAACTGTGAGGATTGGAATGTGAGATGAGATGTTAGGACATGAATGAATAAATAGAATGAGATGGGGGAGGAATAATTTTCAAAAATTATTTTGAAAAAGAGTTAGTGATTTTTGAAAATTGTTTTTTTGAAAATTGTTAGTATTTTTTTCAAAATTTTTTTTTATATTGAAATAATTAATAAATTAAAAAGAAATCTTGAAAAAGGGGAGAGATATTTTCGAAAATGAGAGAGAGAGAGAGTTAGTTAGGTGGTTTTGAAAAAGTTAAGAAACAAACAAAAAGTTAGTTAGTTAGTTGAAACAAATTTTGAAAAGATAGGAAGTTAGGAAGTTAGAAAAGATATTTTGAAAAGATATTTTTGAAAAAGATAAGATAAGAAGATATTTTTGAAAAGATATGATTGGAATTAGTTTTGAAAAAGATTTGATTTTTAAAATCTCAATTAATGACTTGATTCATAAGAAATCATAAGATATGATTCTAGAACTTAAAGTTTGAATCTTTCTTAACAAGCAAGTAACAAACTTCAAATTTTTGAATCAAAACATTAATTGTTTATGTTATTTTCGAAAATTTGATTAAAAATAAGAAAAAGATTTTTGAAAAATATTTTTGGAATTTTCGAAAATAACTAAGAATTTTGAAAAAGATTTGATTTTTGAAAAAGATTTTGAAAAAGATAAGATTTTCAAATTGAAAATTTGATTTGACTCATTGGCAACAACTTGATTTTAAAAATTTTTGAAAAAGTCAATCCAAATTTTCGAATTTGATGAGAGAAAAAGGGAAAGATATTTTTTTTTTGATTTTTGAAATTTTTATGAAACAAGAGAAAAACACTAAAAAGATGCAATGCATGAAATTTTTAGATCAAAACAATGAATGCATGCAAGAACGCTATGAATGTCAAGATGAACACCAAGAACACTTTGAATGTCATGATGAACATCAAGAACATATTTTTGAAAAATTTTTAATGCAAAGAAAACATGCAAGACACCAAACTTAGAATTCTTTAATGCTTACGCACTAAGAATTCAAGAATGCATATGAAAAACAACATACAACACAAAACAAAAAATCATCAAGATCAAACAAGAAGACTTACCAAGAACAACTTGAAGATCATGAAGAACACTATGAATGCATGATATTTTCGAAAAATGCTAGATGCATATGCAAATGACACCAAACTTATGATATGACTCAAGACTCAAACAAGAAACACAAAAATATTTTTGATTTTTATGATTTTCTAAATTTTTTTTGTATTTTTATTTATTTTTTGAAAAATTATTTTAAAAAAGAAAAATAAGGATTCCAAAAATTTTAATATGAATTCCAGGAATCTTGCCATGTTAGTCTTAAAGCTCCAATCAAAGGGTCAGGCATGGCTTAATAGCCAGCCAAGCTACAACATATAATTACATGGGCTGGAGTGATTAGTTGAATACCAATCCCAAAGTAGTTTGGGTATGGCTTTACAGCCAGATATGATTCAACATATTTCATGAAACACTAGAATTCATTCTTAAAAATTTTGAAGCCATAGAATAATTTATTTTTGAAAACATTTTATTTTATTTTAATTTATTTTATTTTTTTTTTCGAAAACAAAGGAAGAGTTTTTGAAAGATTTTTGAAAAATTTTTGAAAACAAAACAAAAAGAAAATTACCTAATCTGAGCAACAAGATGAACCGTCAGTTGTCCAAACTCAAACAATCCCCGGCAACGGCGCCAAAAACGTGGTGGACGAAATTGTGATCCTCAAAGTTAGTCTCTTTGTATTTGTATGAAATCAAAAATACCCCAAAGAGGTCATGGTGTAATGAATTGGGATCTTAATAATCCCTGGTAATGGCACGTGTGATCACAACTCCATTCAACTAACCAGCAAGTGCACTGGGTCGTCCAAGTAATACCTTACGTGAGTAAGGGTCGAATCTCACGGAGATTGTTGGTATGAAGCAAGCTATGGTCACCTTGCAAATCTCAGTCAGGCGGATTTAAACATGATATTTTATTAGATTAAAATAAACAATAAAAGGGATAGAGATACTTATGTAGATTCATTGGCAGGGATTTCAGATAAGCGAATGGAGATGCTTTTCGTTCCTCTGAACCTCTGCTTTCCTGCTATCTTCATCCAATCAGTCTTACTCCTTTCCATGGCTGGCTGTATGCAAGGGCATCACCGTTGTCAGTGGCTACATCCCCTCCTCTCAGTGAATCATATGCTCACGCACCCTGTCACGGCACGGCTATTCATCTGTCGGTTCTCGATCATGCTGGAATAGGATTCACCCTCCTTTTGCGTCTGTCACTAACGCCCAACAATCGCGAGTTTGAAGCTCGTCACAGTCATTCAATCATTGAATCCTACTCAGAATACCACAGACAAGGTTTAGACCTTCCGGATTCTCTTGAATGCCGCCATCATTCTAGCTTACGCCACGAAGATTCTGGTTAGGGGATCTAAGAGATATTCATTCTAGCTTATTTCATATAGAACGGAAGTGTTTGTCAGGCACGCGTTCATAAGGGAGAAGGATGATGAGCGGCACACATAATCATCACCTTCATCGTGTTCTTGGGAGCGAATGGATATCTTAGAAGCGAAATAAGAAGAATTGAATAGAAAACAGTAGTACTTTGCATTAATCTTTGAGGAACAGCAGAGCTCCACACCTTAATCTATGGAGTGTAGAAACTCTACCGTTGAAAATACATAAGTGAAGGTCCAGGCATGGCCGAGATGGCCAGCCCCTCTGATCTAAGAACCAGGCGTTCAAAGATGTCTAATACAATAGTAAGAGGTCCTATTTATAATAAACTAGCTGCTAGGGTTTACATGAGTAAGTATTTGATGTATAAATCCACTTCCGGGGCCCACTTGGTGTGTGTTTGGGCTGAGCTTAAGTGTAGCACGTGCAGAGGCCATTTGTGGAGTTGAACACCAGTTTCTGTGCCAGTTTGGGCGTTCAACTCTGGTTTTGGATCCTTTTCTGGCGCTGGACGCCAGATTTGGGCAGAAGGCTGGCGTTGAACGCCAGTTTACGTCGTCAATTCTTGGCCAAAGTATGGACTATTATATATTGCTGGAAAGCCCTGGATGTCTACTTTCCAACGCAATTGGAAGCGCGCCATTTCGAGTTCTGTAGCTCCAGAAAAGCCACTTTGAGTGCAGGGAGGTCAGAATCCAACAGCATCAGCAGTCCTTTTTCAACCTCTGAATCTGATTTCTGCTCAAGTCCCTCAATTTCAGCCAGAAAATACCTGAAATCACAGAAAAACACACAAACTCATAGTAAAGTCCAGAAATGTGAATTTAACACAAAATCTATTAAAAACATCCCTAAAAGTAACTAGATCCTTCTAAAAATATACTAAAAACAATGTCAAAAAGCGTATAAATTATCCGCTCATCAGTAAGGTAAGATTTTACTACACCCTTGTGCTTAGTTGTTTTTGTGAACCCTAAGCTTGATGTTGGTATGTTATATGTGTTTGGCTTGATGGTTGGTGAGTCTTGGAGGTGGTGTTAGTGCTTGAGGCTTGTTGATCTTGTTGGAATCAAGTTTTTGGTATTTTGCGCATATTGGGAATCAGCCAAGGTATGGTTTCAGTTTTCTTTATGTAATATGTAATGTTTCTGGACACTTAGGCTAGTTGACCTTAAGATAGGTTGAAGGATGTGATTGTATGATTAGTTGTATATAAATGTTATGTTTGATGATGATTTGGATGTAGGTTGAATGAGTTTGAATGTGATGATATATATATTGTTAGATGATGATTATTGATGAATTACGTTGGTGGGTGTTGAGGATTGAAGATGGATGTTGATGATGATTTTAATTGAAGGTTATTGTGGTTGATAATAATTTTTGAGAATTATTGGTGTCAATGAGTATTGATGGTGGGTTGGACTATGTATGAGGCATGTGAATTGTGATGGAGATTTTATGAATTGTATGTATTGGAGTGTGATTATGATGTTGTTGAGGAAATTGATGATTGGTGTTGTTGATGAGAATTGATAGATGAAGTGGTGATGTTGTGTGGAATGAATCATAATAATAATAAGGATGATAATTGGGTATATATCTTGTAAATAGAATAATGTTATTGTCATTGGGATAAGTGAATGAATTAAGGAATGGAAGCAATGTGGGTATTTTGGGAGTGATATGTTTGGATTCGTAATAGGGAAAGTTGGAAGAGAATGAGTGATTAGGTGTGAAAATGTTTGGGATATGGTTGAAAAATGATGGTAAATGTGTGGCAGTGTTTTCGTAATGAATTATGGCTATAAATGTTTGGTTTGATTTTGAGTTTTGGTAAAATAGAGAACCTTGTGAAATTTGGTAAAAATGGATTTTTGGTGAACTTTGATGGATCATAAATTGAGCCTCAGTTTTCAAAATTTGTTGAAATTTGCTTTAAATTAAAGTTCATTGAAAACTCTTTAAATGGATATAAATTTTGTAAGAAATGGATTTTTGTAGAGGAAGTTATGATCATTCAAAGTTTGGTGTCAAAATCTGAATTCTGTGCATGCTGCAGAATTTGATTTCTGGTTTGTGTGAGCATGCACAGCCTTATGCGCATGCACATCCTGTGTGTTTTTGAAAGTGTGTAGACGCACAGCCTTGTGCGCACACATACACAGGAGAAGGCTTGGTGATGAGAGCGTTAGCATACCCTGTGCGCACAAACAACCAAAGAAGTTTTGCAAGCTGTGCATACGCACAGCCCTGTGTGCACGCACACGTTGGAAGGTACACTCTGTTGAGGGCGTTCACACGCCTTGTACGACTGAGCAGAGTTGGAAAATTTTTACTCCTGTGTGTACGCACACCTCTATGCATACGCACACATCTTGAAAATCCTTCTGGGCTTGCGCACGCACACCTCTGTGTGTACGCACACTGATGCGTGAGCATCTTTCTTACCTTTTTCTAGTGAATTTGCATTTAATTTGTTAAGTTTTATCAAGAATTAATTATCTTTTAGCCACTATGGATGCTACTTTGAGTCTTGTACAATTCTGTTTATTTTAGGTAGCATTCGGATGGATTTGATGGAGTTTCTGCAGAGAAAGAGAAGAAACCAAGGAGCTGATCAGCGAGGAGCGACGCGTGCGCGTGCCTAACGCGTGTGCATGATTTGGAGCTATCCATGGCGACGTGTGCGCGTACCTGACGCGTACGCGTGAAAAGCGAAGTTGCTCAGCGACGCGTGCGCGTACCCGATGCGTACGCGTGACACGGGGAAAAGACCATTGACGCGTACGCGTGACTGACGCGTACACATGACATGTGCGACATGCAGAAAACTCAGAAAATGCTGGGGGCGATTTTAGGCTGAGTTTCGACCCAGTTTTTGGCCCAGAAACACAGACTAGAACCCAGGGATAGCAGAGACTCAAGGGAGATTCACACAAGAATGATTATGCCCACTCTAAATTAGGCATGGACTCTACAAAGCAAGTGGTCCCCATTCATCAATTGAAGACATGCTGATTGCTTTAATTAATTCTGATTTAAAACTTTAATTTTTATTTTAAAATAGGAAAAGATATTATTTTAGTTTTAGAAGATAGATTTTAAAATTAATCAGGATTAGATATAAAAGGGGATTCCAACAGGGAGATTCCAGCACAACATTATTCCATTCCAATTAACAGTTTACCAGAATCCTAGTTATTCTCTCTGAACCATGAGCAACTAATCTTTCATTGTTAAGGTTAGGAGCTCTGTCTATATGTATGGATTGATTTTATTGCTTTTTCTATTTTAATTCATGTATGGATTTATAATTTAAGAATTGTTTTCGCTCTTTATCTTATGAATTGGAGTGGAACGGAAGTATGACCCTCTTTCTATTTGAGTTCTTGTATAACTTGGAAAAGCTCTTTACTTGAACAATAGCTTGAAAACATATTCTCCTAAATTTTAATAATCTGGATTTAACGGGATACGTGACATATAATCCTTTTATTTTTGGGTAATTAGAGTTTTTGTGGCTTATAAACTGGAATTTGATCATCATCCTCTGATTGGAATTAATTGACCAAGGAATTGGCAGTAGATGAATTTTAGAGGAGACTAAGAAAGGTCTAAGGAATTAGGGTCTAGTCACACGTAGTTTGCCATGAATTAAATCCTACATGATTAAAATAGTTACTAAGAAAAGTTAATTCGAAAAAATAGATAACTCTAAAACCTTAACTGCCTTCTCCATATTTTACTCCCGACCTATTTACTTTACTATTTTAATTTCTGCACGATTGTTTAATGCTTCTTGAACATTCAACCACTCCTTTTTGTTTGCCTAACTAAGTAAATTAATCAACCATTGTTTCTTAGTCCATCAATCCTTGTGGGATCGACTCTCACTCACCTGAGGTATTACTTGGTACGACCCGGTGCACTTGCCGGTTAGTTTGTGGGTTATAAATACCGCACCAAGTTTTTGGCACCGTTGCCGGGGATTGATAGTGATTAACAACTATCAGTTGTTTGATTGCTTAGATTAGGCATTTTAGTTTTAATTTTTTTAATTTTTTATTAGTATTTTCAATTTTTTTAAATAAATAAATAGCACTAATATTTTTCCTTAATTTCTGAAATTAAGTTTGGTGTCACCTAGTTAATTTTATTTTAATTTTCTTGTTTATTTTCCCTATTAATTTTCAAAAATTTCTGTCTACTTTCAGTTATTATTTTAAAAATTTATTTATTTATTTTATTTAGTATTTTTATTTTATTATTTTACACAGGATACCTTACTGGGACTTCTCTGCACTCTGACGTAGAGAATCCCATATTTTCTTGTCTTCTGTTTGTTTATGCACAGGAACAGGGACAAGAAATCTTTGTTAAACTTTGATCCAGAACCTGAAAGGACTTGTAGGCGACATTTACAACAAGTAAGTCTTTGCAAGCCTACAGAATCCACTATGGATCACAATAATGCTGTTAATGCCAATGTGGCAAATCTGAATGGGAATGAAGAACAAAGGAGAGTGCATGGCTCTTACTCTGCTCCTACTGCAGATCTTTATGGTAAAAGCATTGTGGTGCCTCCTATAACTGCGAACAACTTTGAGTTAAAGCCACAATTAGTCACCCTGGTGCAACAAAATTGCCAGTATCATGGTCTTTCCCACGAAGACCCAAATCAATTTATTTCTAATTTTCTGCAGATTTGTGATACTGTGAAGACAAATGGAGTGAACCCAGAGGTGTACAAACTCATGCTCTTCCCATTTGCTCTATGGGATGGAGCAAAGCTATGGCTAGATTCCCAGTCCAAGGAGAGTTTGAATACGTGGGACAAGGTTGTTACTGAGTTTCTTACTAAATTTTTCCTACCAAAGAAGCTGACTAAGCTTACGGTGGAGGTTTAGACCTTCAGGCAGAGGGATGGTGAAACTCTTTATGAAGCTTGGGAGAGGTACAAGCTACTTATTAGGCAATGCCCTCCGGACATGTTCTCTAAATGGACCCAACTAGACATCTTCTATGAAGGCTTGGGTGAAATGTCCAAGATGTGCTTAGATAATTCTGCAGGTGGTTCATTGCACAAGAAGAAGACACTGGAGGAGACTATTGAGATGACTGAATTGGTTGCTAGCAACCAATATTTATATTCATCTAACAGGAATCCTGTGAACTCTGAGGCTCCTCAGAAGAAGGGTGTTATGGAAGTAGAAGCTCTTAATGCTCTTCTTGCTCAGAATAAGCTTATGTCTCAGCAAATAAGTCTACTTACTCAACAGATGGGTGGCATGCAAGTCTCAGCTATCAACACCCAAAACTCACCTCAAGAGGTCCCTTATGACATGACAGGTAATTCTGTGCAAAATGATAATTATGATTATGCTCACTCCTCTTCTGAACAGGTCAATTACATGGGAGTGCTCCTAGAAATCCCAATAATGATCCCTATTCTCAGACTTACAATTAGGGGTGAAGAAATCACCCAAATTTTGGGTGGAGGGACCAACCTCAGAGACATCAAAATTTCAACAGTAATTCTCAGGGTGGCTTCCAACAGAACAATTACAATAACCGCCAATTTCAGTCTCAGCAGCAATAAGCACCTCAGCAGGCAAACTCTAAATCCCAAGAAGATTCCGATTGGGAGATGATGAGGAGTTATATGAAGGAAACTAGAGCATCAATCAAGAATTTGGAGATTCAGATGGGCCAAATAGCCACAAGAGTTAATGAAATTGATCAGAGGACCATTAATAGCCTTCTTGGTAACACAATTCTAAATCCAAGAGAGGAATGCAAGTTTATCACTTTGATAAGTGGACAAGTGGCAAGTATTAAAGCACAAGTTAATGAGGAGCCAGTTGAAAAAGAAGATTGCAAGGGTATTCAATTGAGAAGTGGTAAAGTAGCTGGCTCTGAGACCAAGGTCAATGAAGAGTTTGTTGAAAAAGAAGCTCCAGAAGAGAAGAAGGAAGAAGTAGAGCACGTCCCTCCAAAACATGCAGACAACCCATTCCCAGACTCTCTTGACACTTATCTTACACTGCCAAAGGCTCCTGAGTACAAGCCTAAAATGCCATATCCTCAGAGACTTCAAAAGGAGACCAAGGACAAGCAGTTTTCAAAGTTCTTGGAAGTCTTCAGGATGTTGCAAATCAATATTCCTTTTGCTAAGGTTTTGGAGCAAATGCCTATCTATGTCAAGTTCATGAAGGAGCTGTTGTCAAAGAAGAAGCCTTTAAGGGGAGATGAGACAGTGGTCCTGACTAAAGAATGCAGTGCTATCATTCAGAATATCTTACCAAAGAAGATGCCAGACCCGAGGAGCTTTCAAATTCTATGCACCATTGGGAGCACAACTTTTGAGAAAGCCCTATGTGATCTGGGGGCAAGCATAAATCTAATGCCCTTGTCTACGATGAGGAAGCTGCAAATCCAAGAGGCACAACCCACAAAGATAGCATTATAGATGGCAGATAAATCTATGAAGCCTGCATATGGATTAGTGGAGAATATCTTGGTCAAAGTGGGTAAGTTCTTCCTCCAAGCAGATTTTGTGATTCTTGACACAGGAGAGGATGAGAATGCCTCTATAATCCTAGGAAGACCTTTTCTAGCCACTGAGAGAGCTCTAATTGATGTAGAAGTGGGTGAATTAGTGCTCAGAGTTCATAATGAGCAACTGGTCTTTCATGTCTTCAAAGATATACATTCAGCAGGTAAAGAAGAGAGGTGCATGTAGACTGAGCTTATTGATCCAAACCTTCAAGAACCCCCTGATGATGCACAGCAGAAAGTGCAGCTCAAACCTCCATGGTGACAACCAATAAAATTCCTCCTGATATCAAACCTAAGTTTGGTGTCGGGAATACATCATCCACCAAGGAGGAGGTTCCCAAAAAGAAGAAAGTACCTAGGGGATGGAGAAACAAAAAGATCCCCACTGAAGGTTTCTCCCCAGGAATGAAGGTAGTGTTGACTAGGAATCCAGTGCGGATTTATACAGTAAATAGAATCCTCTCTCTAGAGCATATTGAGCTAATTTATGGAGACACAGGAAAGAAGTTCAAAGTAAGGGGTGAAGAGCTAAGCCCCTATGATCCTCCTCCTTAGAGGAGCTGACCGTCAAGCTAGTGACGTTAAAGAAGCGCTTGTCGGGAGGTAACCCGATAATTTCGTATCCTTAGTTATTGTTCGTAGTAGTAGTTTTCTTATTTATTTGATTTTTTGAGTTTTTACTGTTTTTCTGATCATACAGCTATTTTATAACGGGAACTGAACACTTTAGGCGACATAAAAAAAAAAGAAAACAAGCACATGACGCACAAGCGACGCTGACGCGTACGCGTCATATGTGTGTACGTGAAAAATAAAATTTGCCAGAGAGTTGAGCAGGAGTGGGGCTGGAAGTTTGCTGGGCGCATAAGTCGCATCACGCGTACGCATCCCTGACGCGTGCGCATCATTTGTGCAAACGGCCACCCACGCGTGTGCGTCCTTGACGCGTTCACGTGACCTTGAAAAATTGACGTAAATGGGTGCATGGCCGAAAATTGTGATGGTGTGGGGCTGGAGTGGTGCTGGGAGCACAATTCCATCACGCGTACGCGTCGCTGACGCGTGCGCGTCCTTTCCCCAAAGGGCTACCCACGCGTGCGCATGAATGATGCGCACGCATTATCTAAAAATTTTGATTCCCAGCCCACGCGAATAGTGAGTTGTGCATGCGCGCGGCCAGCTTCGCGCGATTCGCACAAACCAGGTCCACGCGTACGTGTCCCTGACGCGTATGCATCGCTTGAAATTAGCGCCATCCACGCGTACGTGTGCCTTACGCGTACGCGTCGCATGCGACGCCCAATTAAACCCCTCAGCGCCTGAATTCAAATCATCCACCCCCCAATCCTAATTCTCTCTTGTTCTTTTATCCTTTTATTATTCTTTTATCTTAGTATTTGTTTTTGTTTTCAGTTCTTCTTTGCTTGAGGACAAGCAAACCTTTAAGTTTGGTGTTGTCGCTACGCTTTTGGCTTTTCTGCTTATTTTAATAGCACCAAAGAAAGATGAATGCTCTTCATGGAGGAATGATATGGCCACCAGTATAACTGATGTGGTTGAGTTCCTTTCATTCTATTTTTCTTCCATTCTTATTTTGTTATTTTCTATTTTCTGTTGCTTTGATTGCCTGCATCATCTTTAGTACTTTCAGTTTTTAGAAGTAGTTTCATTCTATTATTTGTCTTATGTACCGCTCATTGAACTTGAATCTAAAAAGAAAAGAAAAATAAGTGATATATTGCATGTGAAATTGAGTTTATATTGAAGAGTAGTCTTATTCACTTAAATGTGGTGGTATTTTCTATGACTCTGAATGCATGACATGAACAGTACATATTTAAATTTGAATCAAAGAATGTTGATGTACAAAAAACAGGGATTTAGAGAATTATTATGAGTTCTCCAAAATAAACAAAAGTTTAATCCTTGAAGCAAAATAAACAGCATTGAAAAAAAAAGGGAAATAAAATCATGGTCCAAGGCTCTGAGCATCAATGACTAGGGAGGTCAGACATGATTAAAAGCTCAAAGAGTTGTTTCCCTATTTATATGCTTGTGGTGTTCTTGTGTCAAGTAATCCTTGAGACAAAACTTTTAGAGTTGAGATCAATTGCAATTAGAAGAGTATGCCAAAGGCTTTGAGCACCACTGTCTGGGAGTAGCTGAAAGAAAAATTAAAACTCAAAAAAGAGTTTCCCAGTTAAGTGCTTGTGGTGTTTCTGTGTCAAGTAAAGCTTGAGACAAAACATTTAAAGTCACAGCTAGACTCAAGGTGCAAAGCATCAAAGAAATGAAAATTGCTGTGTTCAAGGGTTAAATTAAGCTACAAAAGATCAGAGAATTCATAGTATTATCCGGATTCTAATTTTGAATGACACTGATATCCTTCTGATTCAAAGGAGAGTAAGATGCCAAAACTATTCAGGATTGCAGTTATAAACCCCACTATAAGAAGAGACATGAGCTTAATCGAACTCTCATTCTCATGCAAATTCACATTCTAAGCTTATATTAGTTTGGTTGCTTGAGGACAAGCAACAATTCAAGTTTGGTGTTGTGATGCGTGAGCATCTTTCTTACCTTTTTCTAGTGAATTTGCATTTAATTTGTTAAGTTTTATCAAGAATTAATTATCTTATAGCCACTATGGATGCTACTTTGAGTCTTGTACAATTCTGTTTATTTCAGGTAGCATTCGGATGGATTTGATGGCGTTTCTGCAGAGAAAGAGAAGAAACCAAGGAGCTGACCAGCTAGGAGCGACGCGTGTGCGTTCCTGACGCGTGCGCGTGATTTGGAGCTATCAATTGGCGACGTGTGCGCGTACCTGACGCGTACGCGTGAAAAGCATAGTTGCTCAGCGACGCGTGCACGTACCGGATGCGTATGCGTGACACGAGGAAAAGACCATCGACGCGTACGCGTGACTGACGCGTACGCGTGACATGCGCGACATGCAGAAAACTCAGAAAACGCTGGGGGCGATTTTAGGCTGAGTTTTGACCCAGTTTTTGGCCCAGAAACACAGACTAGAGCCAGAGGATAGCAGAGACTCAAGGGAGATTCACACAAGAATGATTATGCCCACTCCAAATTAGGCGTGGACCCTACAAAGCAAGTGGTCACCATCCATCAATTGAAGACATGCTGATTGCTTTAATTAATTCTGATTTAAAACTTTAATTTTTATTTTAAAATAGGAAAAGATATTATTTTAGTTTTAGAAGATAGATTTTAAAATTAATCAGGATTAGATATAAAAGGGGATTCCAACAGGGAGATTCTAGCACAACATTATTCCATTCCAATTAACAATTTACCAGAATCCTAGTTTTTCTCTCTGAACCATGAGCAACTAATCTTCCATAGTTAAGGTTAGGAGCTCTGTCTATTTGTATGGATTGATTTTATTGCTTTTTCTATTTTAATTCATGTATGGATTTATAATTTAAGAATTATTTTCGCTCTTTATCTTATGAATTTGGGTGGAATGGAAGTATGACCCTCTTTCTATTTGAGTTCTTGTATAACTTGGAAAAGCTCTTTACTTGAACAATAGCTTGAAAACATATTCTCCTAAATTTTAATAATCTGGATTTAACGGGATACGTGACATATAATCCTTTTATTTTTGGGTAATTAGAGTTTTTGTGGCATATAAACTGGAATTTGATCATCACCCTCTGATTGGAATTAATTGACCAAGGAATTGGCAGTTGATGAATTTCAGAGTTGACTAAGAAAGGTCTAAGGAATTAGGGTCTAGTCACACGTAGTTTGCCATGAATTAAATCCTACATAATTAAATTATTTAGTAAGAAAAGTTAATTCGGAAAAATAGATAACTCTAAAATCTTAACTGCCTTCTCCATACTTTACTCCCAACCCATTTACTTTACTATTTTAATTTCTGCACGATTGTTTAATGCTTCTTGAACATTCAACCACTCCTTTTTGTTTACCTAACTAAGTAAATTAATCAACCATTGTTGCTTAGTCCATCAATCTCGTGGGATCGACCCTCACTCACCTGAGGTATTACTTGGTACAACCTAGTGCACTTGCCGGTTAGTTTGTGGGTTATAAATAGCGCACCACACACTGCCCTGTTTTTCAACGAAGACCTTGTTTTTAACTATTTTACCTTCCTGACAAGTTTGCAAACTTTCGTAACACTTGTTTAAAGCCTTTTTGCCAGTTTTAAGGTCTTTAATCAATGGAGAAAATAATAAAGGAATATATATGGGTATTATTGGTTCTGGGTTTAGAAGACGGAGACTTAGGTTTCTGAAGTTGTGGGTGAACTCGCGAAGTGTTGTATTGGCAATGGCTTGAGAAGTTGTGAATGGATGGTAAGTTGTGGAATTAAGAACTGATGATGGGTATTATGAGCTTGATGGATATTGAAGGAAAGTGTGCCAGGCACTATATCCTTGAAATGTTGAGAATTGATAATTGAAAGTGATTTGAGATGAGAAATGGTGATGACTGGTGATTGTTTGAGGTCGATGGACTTGTTGGATGTGGATAGTGTGCCAGGCACTATATTCTTATGAATGAATGATTATGGTTAATGGAATGAGTATGAGTGGAAGTGTACTATGAGCAGTGGCCTCTGAGATTGAATATGTGATTATGATATGCATTGTATTCCGTCGTAGGGGCTATGGCAGTCTCTCGCCTACGTTCGGATGTGAGGCTTGAAGCTAGGCTTCTTACTCATATTTATCGCTCAAGAGGACGGTGGTAGGGCACTTTCCCTCGGAATGTTTCCCTCTGAAAGGAGAAGGTGGTAGGGCACTCATCCCCCGAAATTTTTCCTCCTGAACATGGGTTTCTCTCTGGTTGCAAGGTGGTAGGGCTCTAACCCACAGAATCATGCGGCATCCAGAGGAAGGTGGTAGGGCACTCTCCCTCGAAACGTTTCCCTCTAAAAGGAGAAGGTGGTATGCGCAACAGAGAGACTAATCTGGGAGTTGCCATCTGGATTTTGTGTCGGATTTGGCACTATAACCGACAATATGGCATTCAGAGTATCAATCTGAAGAACTCCTTTCTTCTGAGTCGTCCCATTATTCACAGGATTTCTGTCAGAAGTATACATGAACTGGTTGTTTACAACCATCTCAATGAGTTCCTGGGCTTCTGCAGGTGTTTTCTTCAGATGAAGAGATCCACCAGCAGAGTGATCCAATGACATCTTAGACAATTCAGACAGACCATCATAGAATATACATAGGATGCTCCATTCTGAAAGCATGTCAGAAGGACACCTTCTGATCAATTGCTTGTATCTTTCCCAAGCTTCATAGAGGGATTCACCTTCCTTCTGTCTGAAGGTTTGGACTTCTACTCTAAGCTTGCTCAACTTTTGAGGTGGAAAGAATTTGGCCAAGAAGGCATTGACCAATTTTTCCCAAGAGTTCAGGCTTTCTTTAGGTTGTGAGTCCAACCATGTCCTAGCTCTGTCTCTTACAGCAAAGGGAAAAAGCATAAGTCTGTAGACCTTAGGATTAACCCCATTGGTCTTAACAGTGTCACAGATTTGCAAGAATTTAGCTAAGAATTGATGAGGATCTTCCAATAGAAGTCCATGAAACTTGCAATTCTGTTGCATTAGAGAAACTAATTGAGGCTTAAGCTCAAAGTTGTTTGCTCCAATTGCAGGAATTGAGATGCTTCTTTCATAGAAGTCAGAAGTTAGTGCAGTAAAGTCACCATGTACCTTCCTTGCATCTCCACCATTGTTGTTATTTTCGGCTGCCATGTCTTCTTCTTTTTTGAAAATTTCTATCAGGTTCTCTCCAGAGTGTTGTGCTTTAGCTTCTCTTAGTTTCCTCTTCAGAGTCCTTTCAGGTTCAGTGTCATCTTCAACAAGAATGTCTTTATCCCTGTTTCTGCTCATATAAAAAAGAAGAGAACAGAAAAGAAGAGGAGTCCTCTATGTCACAATATAGAGATTCTTTTATGTGAGTAGAAGAAGAGAAGAATATAAGAATGAGGTAGAGAGAGAATGAAGAGAATTCGAACACAGAGAGAGGGAGAGGGTTCAAATTTTAAGAAGAAGAGAAGTATTAGTAATAAAAAAAATAATTAGAAAGAGATGAGAGAGAGAGAGTATTTGAATTTTAATTAAAATAAAATAAAAATATTTTTGATTTTATTTTAATTATTAGTTAGAATTCGAAATTAAGAAAAGAAATAAAAGTAATTTGAAAACTAAATAAATTAATTAATTAAAAAATTTTTGAAAAATTTGTTAGTTAGTTTTCGAAATTAATGAGAGAGAAAAGTAGTTAGGTGGTTTTGAAAAGGATAAGAAATAGTAAACTTTTTAAACTTAAAACAAACAAATCAAGTGGTTAATTGAAAAAGATTTGAAAATCAATTTTGAGAAGATAAGAAGTTAGAAAAA
The DNA here is from genome assembly GCF_003086295.3 of Arachis hypogaea. Classification (NCBI taxonomy): domain Eukaryota; kingdom Viridiplantae; phylum Streptophyta; class Magnoliopsida; order Fabales; family Fabaceae; genus Arachis; species Arachis hypogaea. The sequence goes on along the minus strand of NC_092054.1, from coordinate 67,098,604 downwards.
GATTTTGAAATTAAATTTTGAAAAAGATATGATTGAAATTTATTTTGAAAAAAATTTGAAAAGGAAATTAAAAAGATTTGATTTTTAGAAATAAAGTTGATGACTTGACTAATAAGAAACTAAAAGATATGATTCTAGAATTTAAATATTGAACCTTTCTTAATAGGCAAGCAATAACTTGAAATTTTTTACTTAAAACATTAAACGCTAGCAATAATTTCGAAAATGTGAGATAAAAATAAGAAAAAGATTTTGAAAATTAATTTTGGAGAATTTTCGAAAAACATGAAAGAAAAATGAAAAAGAATTGATTTTGAAAAGAAGATTTGAAAAGATAGAATTTTTGATTTGAAATTTTGACTTGACTAACAAGAAACAACTAAAATTTAAAAATTTTGACTAAATCAACACAAAATTTCGAAATTTATGAGTAAATAAGAGAAAGATATTATTTTTTATTTTTAAATTTTTAATGAGGAGAGAAAAAAACAACAAAATGAAACAAGACATAGGAATTTAAGATCAAAACAAATAATGCATGCAAGAACACTTTGAATGTCAAGATGAACACCAAGAACACTTTGAAGATCAAGATGAACATCAAGAACATATTTTTGAAAATTTTTTAAGAAAAGAGACACATGCAAGACACCAAACTTAGAAATTTTTAATGTTTAGACATTATGAATTCGAAAATGCATATGGAAAACAAGAAAATACACAAAACAAGAAAAATTAAAGATCAAAAGGAAAATCATCAAGAATAACTTGAAGATCAATGAAGAACACAATGCATATATTTTCGAAAATTAAAGAAAATTAAAAAGATGCAATAGAAACTAAACTTAAAATTTGACACTAGACTCAAACAAGAAACACAAATTTTTTGGTTTTTATGATTTTATTAATTTTTTTGTATTTTTTTTGAAATTATTTTGGAAAAAGAAAATAAAGAAATTCAAAATTTTTAATAAGAATTCCAGGATTCGTGCAATGTTAGTCTAAAGCTTCAGTCCAAAAGAAATAGACATGGTCAAATGGCCAGCCAAGCTTTAGCATACCAATTACAGACATGTCCTTTCTACAATGGAAAGTGAAAACCTCGGTCCAAAAGATTAGACATGGCTTAACAGCCAGCCAGGATTCAACATATCTCAAGAAGCTCTAGAATTCATTCTTAAAAATTCTGATGAATTTTTCGAAAACTAAAATTTTTTTGTATTTTTTTTTGAAAATAAAAAATAAAAAAAATAAAAAGCTTAAACATAAAATAAAATTACCTAATCTAAGCAACAAGATGAACCGTCAGTTGTCCAAACTCGAACAATCCCCGGCAACGGCGCCAAAAACTTGGTGGGCAAAATTGTGATTTGCACTTTTCACAACTCCGCACAACTAACTAGCAAGTGCATTGGGTCGTCCAAGTAATAAACCTTACGTGAGTAAGGGTCGATCCCATGGAGATTGTCGGCTTGAAGCAAGCTATGATCATCTTGTAAATCTTAGTCAGGCGGATTCAAATGCTTATGAAGTTTTGATAATTAAAAGACAAATAAAACATAAAATAAAATAGAGATACTTATGTGATTTATTGATAGAAATTTCAGATAAGCGTTTGGAGATGCTTCGTTGCTTCTGAACCTCTGCTTTCCTATTGCCTTCTTCCAACCATGCGTGCTCCCTTCCATGGAAAGCTGTATGATCCTCTTGGATGAAAAATACCAGGTACGATCTCTGCACGGCTAATCAACTGTCGGATTTCTCGTCTCGGATGAAAAATACCATGTACAGCTACCGCACGGCTAATCATCTGTCGGTTCTCACTAGCATCGGAATAGGACCCTTATCCTTTTGCACACCGTCACTGCGCCCAACATTCGCAAGTTTGAAGCTAGTCACAGTCATCCCTTCCCAGATCCTACTCGGAATACCACAGACAAGGTTTAGACTTTCTGGATTTCAGGAATGCTGCCAATGGTTCTAGCCTATACCACGAAGGTTCTAATCTCCCGGACTTGGTCCGTAGATCAGAGACCCAAGAGAATATACTCCAGCTGTCGTCTAATGACTACGTTGAACATCATGTAGACTGCTTGTGGTTGTCAGGCACGCGGATCTTGGCTAAGCGAGTAACGAAGATAGTGGGTGATTGTCACGGGTCACCCCTTTATTTTGACTTAACTGAATTAAGTACGAGAGTATATCTTGAGAAGAAGTAGGCGTGAATTGAAAGGAAAACAATATAGTACTTGCATTAATTCATGAAGAACAGTAGAGCTCCACACCTTATTCTATGGGGTGTAGAAACTCCACCGTAGAAAATACATAAGTGAAAATAGTTTAGGCATGGCCGTGAGGCCAGCCTTCAGTCCAAGGGTTCTCTACCATGAAAAATTGATAAAGTCTATGAATACAATAGTAAAAAGTGCTATTTATACTAAACTAGCTACTAGGGTCTACAGAAAATAAGTAACTAGGTGCAGATAGTGCAGAAATCCACTTCTGGGGCCCACTTGGTGTGTTCTTGAAGCTTTCACATGCATACGCTGTTCTTGGAGTTAAACGCCAGCTTGGGTGCCAATTTGGGCATTTAACTCCAGTTTTGGTGCCAGTTCTGGTGTTTTACGCCAGAAAGTTTTTGGCTGGCTTTTAGCGCCAGTTTGGGCCATCAAATCTCGGGCAAAGTATGTACTATTATATATTGTTAGAAAGCCCAAGATGTCTAATTTCCAACGCAATTGATAGCGCACCAATTGGGTTTCTGTAGCTCCAGAAAATCCACTCTGAGTGCAAGAGGGTCGGAATCCAACAACATCTGCAGTCCTTTTTCAGCCTCTGAATCAGATTTTTGCTCAGGTCCCTCAATTTTAGCCAGAAAATACCTGAAATCACAGAAAAACATACAAACTCATAGTAAAATCCAGAAATATGATTTTTGATTAAAAACTAATAAAAATATAATAAAAAGTAACTAATTTATACTAAAAACTATGTAAAAACAATGCCAAAAAGGGTATAAATTATCCGCTCATCACCTTGAGATTGATACTCTGAATGCCATATTGGCTCAAAATAAAATATTGACTCAGAAAGTCAATATGATTTCTCAGAATCTGACTAGAATGCAAGCTGCATCCGGCAGTACTAAAGAAGCTTCCTCTGAAGGAGAAGCTTATGTCCCTGAGAATCCTGGAATGGAAGAGGTGAATTACATGGGAGACTCCTATGGAAACACCTATAATCCTTCATGGAGGAATCATCCTAATTTCTCATGGAAGGATCAACAGAAGCCTCAACAAGGCTTCAATAATAATAATGGTGGGAGAAATAGGTTTGGCAATAGCAAGCCTTTTCTATCATCTTTTGAGCAATAAACAGAGAATTCTAAGCAGAGCCTCTCTGACTTAGCAACCATAGTCTCTGATCTATCTAAGACCACTCTCAGTTTTATGATCGAAACAAGGTCCTCGATCAGAAATTTGGAGGCACAAGTGGGTCAGCCGAGTAAAAGAGTTACTGAAATCCCTCCTAGTACTCTCCCAAGCAATACAGAAGAGAATCCAAAGAGAGAGTGCAAGGCCATCAATATACCCAACATGGCCGAAACTATAAAGGAGGAAGAGGCAGTGATTTCCAGTAAGGAAGACCTCAATGGACGTCCACTGACCACTAATGAGTTCTCTATTAAGGAACCAAAGGAATCTGAGGCTCATATAGAGACCATAGAAATTCCACTAAACTTACTGTTGCCATTCATGAGCTCTGATGAGTATTCTTCCTCTGAAGAGGATGAAGATATTATTAAGAGCAAGTTTCTTAGTATCTAGGAGCAATCATGAAGTTGAATGCTAAGTTATTTGGTAATGAGACTTTGGGAGGATGAACCTCCATTGCTCATCAATGAACTGAATGCTTTGGTTCAACTGAAATTTCCTCAGAAGAAATTGGATCTCTGAAAGTTCTTAATACCATGTACCATAGGCACTATGACCTTTAAGAAGGCTCTGTGTGACCTGGGGTCAGGTATAAACCTCATGCCACACTCTGTAATAGAGAAACTAGGGATCTTTGAGGTACAAGCTGCTAAATTCTCACTAGAATTGGCAAACAAATCAAGAAAATAGGCTTATGGAGTTGTAGAGGATTGATGCCAGGGCATTTTGGCCCGTTTCACTGACCTTTCTTTACTGTTTTAGGGTAGTTTCATGCATTTTCTTAGTTAATAAGCAAGTTTTGGGTAGATAATCACTTACATCTTGATTCAAGCAAACATTGTGAATTTCAAGTGATTTTATGAGAATTATGCATGAATTGAATGACAAATTGGATAATGCATGTCTCATAACTTGGATTAGAGCTTTGATGCACTTTATTTGCTTGGTTTCAGGACAAAGGAAGCAAGGAAGAGCCACATTAGCAGCCATGTTAATCTAATTAACGTGACCACTAACGTGGAATGGGAATAAACTTGCAACATTAATGAGAAAAGTGATTGCCAATAACGCCTTCGAAACCATCATGGCCCACGTTAATTGCCATGTTAACTACATTAACGTGGTAGTTAATGTGGAGAGAAAGGAAGCTCCAGCGTTAGTGGTAAAAGTGAATACTACTAATGCTCCAAATTGGCAATTGGCCACGTTAAGAGTCACATTAACTCAGTTAACTTGAACTCTAACGTGGAAAAGGAAGACAATGCCAACGTTAGTGACACTCACCTTTGTCACTAACGTTGGAATAAGCCCAATTGGCCACGTTAAGAGTCACGTTAACTACATTAATGTGAACTCTAACGTGGGAGGAGCAAGGAATCGCCAACGTTCGTGACACTCACCTTTGTCACTAACGTTGGACCAAGCCACTATGAGCCACGTTAGTTGCCACGTTAATTGCGTTAACGTTGAAGCTAACATAGAGGAAAGAAATGATGAGCCAACGTTAGTGACACTCACCATTGTCACTAACGTTGGAGATGGCAATCACCACCACGTTAGTGGTCACGTTATGACAATTAACATAAGGCACTAACGTGAGAAGGGGCGTTTGGAGTGTTAGTGACAAAGGTAAGTGTCACTAACACTCTCGAGGCTAAGGCATGCCCACGTTAAGAGCCACGTTAGTTATACTAATGTGGACTCTAACGTGAGAAAAGGGGGGCTAAGAGCAACGTTATTGGCAAAGGTGAACGCCAATAACGCTTGCGATGGACCAAGAGGCAACGTTAGTGGTCACGTTAGTGCCACTAACGTTGAAGTTAACATAAACCATCTTGGGCTTGGAACGTTAGTGAAAAAGGTGATTGTCACTAACGTTCTCGAACCCACATTTTCGCTTAACGTTAACGCCACTAACGTCCTAGCTAAAGTCCATGCCTACTTCACACTTTCTCTGCAAGTAAAGCTGAGCCCACTGAAGATTCCAAAATGCTTCAACTCAAGATCCAAAGGCCCATATCCGAAGACTTGAAGAGCCAACTAGAAGATCAGAAGAGTAGTATATATAGGAGTAGTTTTGAACTAGAGAAAAAAGGAGCTTTTGGCCATTGGGAGAACTACTCTCTGTATAATTTTACTTTCTCTAAAACTTCTAGTTTTACTTTTAGAATGTATTCTCGATCTTTGCTTTCAATTCCCAGAGCTATGAACAACTAAACCCCTTTCATTGGGTTAGGGAGCTCTGTTGTAATTTGATGGATCACTAATAGTTTTCATTATTCTTCTTCTTTCTTTTCTCTTGATTTTACTAGAAAGATTTCAATCTTCATCCAATTGGGTAGTTATCTTGGAAAAGAAGCTATTCATACTTGGATCTCTTCGGAACCTTGGAAGAGGAATGAAGAGATCATGCTAGAAATGCTTTCTCATGTTGGACTAAATTGGGGTTTGGATGGATATGGTGACATATAATCCTACCAACACTTTGATTTGGGAATACATGTGGTATAATCAGTGACCATACTTCATCTCTTCTCATGAGCAATTAGATCAAGGAATTGGCTATTGATCAAGATTCGAGAGATTGGGTTGCCAAGGAATTGGAATTCAATCACTTAAGATTGCCAAGGAGATCAATGAATGCATTGATTGAGGAAGAGATGAAAATGAACTTGATCCGGAGAATACAACATCTCCTGAGCCCAATGAACTCCCCATTTCTGAACTTACCCATTCTCTTTACTTTCTGCCATTTACTGTTATGTTCATCTTCCCCACTACCCATTTAAGATTCTGCAATTTACTTTCCGTCATTTACATTCAGTCCTTTATTTCCAGTAATTACATTTCCTGCCATTTACTTTCCGCCATTTAATTTCTTGCATTTCTCTAATCAAATTCTACTTAGCTCAACTGGAACATTCCTCCAATTAAAGTTGCTTGACCAATCAATCCCTGTGGGATTCGACCTCACTCTATTGTGAGTTTTTACTTGACCACAATTCGGTATACTTGCCGAGGGAAAATTGTTGAGAGACAATTTTTCGTGCATCAAGTTTATGGCGCCGTTGTCGGGGATTGATTTTGTATCAACAATGATTAAATTGGTGGATAACTAGATTGAGCATTTTTCTTTTGTTAGATTTAAATTCTGTTCGAGTAATTTACTTTCAGTTTTAGTTATTTTCTTCCCTTTACCCCTACCCGTTTGTGGTGTTCTCGTATTTGTTACAATTCAGTTCACTAACCTACTAACTATTTGATATATTGCATCACTCACACTAACAGCATTTTTAACAAGAATATTCTCTATCTCCCTTTTGCTTTGGCCTTGTTGTTTGTATGACAGGTAGATGAAGCGGGGCTTCAACTTCTGTTGATTCTGAACCTGAGAGGACCTTCCTTAGATTAAGGAGGAAAGCAAGAAGAAAGAGAGTTGTTGGTGCTGAGGAAGAGGAAGAGTACTTTGAACCAGACATGGATGAGAATATGGAGAACCATCATGAAGAAGAGGCTCACAACCATGGCAGAGAAGGTCCAGTGCATCATGCTAGACAAGAAAGAAGAGTTCTAGGCTCTTATATCAATCCAAACCCAGAAAACTGTGGAAGTAGCATCCAAAAGCCAACTATACATGCCAATAACTTTGAACTAAAGCCATAGCTCATCACCCTGGTTCAGAACAACTGTTCATTTGGAGGAAGTGTCCAAGAAGATCCCAATCAACATCTCACCACATTCCTGAGGATATGTGATACTGTGAAGTGTAATGGTGTTCATCCTGACACCTATAGACTGCTTTTGTTTCCCTTCTCACTCAAGGACAAAGCATCTAAATGGCTGGAATCCTTCCCGAAGGAGAGTTTAACAACTTGGGAAGATGTGGTGAACAAATTTTTGGCGAGATTCTATCCTCCTCAAAGAATCAACAGGTTAAGAGCTGAGGTACAAACCTTCAGGAAACAAGATGGTGAAACTCTCTATGAAGCATGGGAGAGGTTTAAGGACTTGACAAGAAGGTGCCCGCCAGATATGTTCAATGAAAGGGTACAGTTACACATTTTCTATGAAGGTCTTTCTTATGAATCAAAGAAGGCAGTGGACCACTCATCTGGGGGATCTGTGAACAAGAAAAAGACCATTGAAGAAGCCATAGATGTCATTGAGACTGTAGCTGAGAATGACTACTTCTATGCTTCTGAAAGAGGCAACACTAGAGGAGTAATGGAGCTAAATAACGTGGATGTATTGCTGGCCCAGAACAAGCTGATTACCAAGCAGTTGGCTGACCTTACCAAGAAGATGGAGAGGAACCAAGTAGCAGCAATCACCACCTCATCAGCAACCCAAGAAGGAGTGAATGCAGAAGCAGAGGGTGATCAGGAACAAGCCAACTACATTGGAAACTCACCTAGGCAGACCCATGATCCATACTCCAAAACTTACAATCCTGGTTGGAGGAACCACCCAAACTTTGGGTAGGGAAATCAACAAGATCAAGGCCAAGATCAGAGACGTCACAACCCCAACAACAATGCAGCTCACCAACATTCCACACAGAGATCATATCAGCACCCACCTAACAACACCTCTCAACATTCATATCAAAACCAAAATGGCCATTCTCATCCCTCCAACTCCAACTCACCATCATCTGAAGATAGACTCTCAAGGATTGAGACCCTAATTGAAGGCATATGTAAGGAACTCCAAGAGAACAAGGTGTTCAAGGAGGAGGTGCGAGCTAATATCAAAAATCAGGGAGACACCATTAAGAGGCTAGAATTTCAAGTGGGATACCTCTTTGAGAAGATTCCCAAACCTACTGACAGCTTTCCAAGTGACACAGAGAAAAACCCAAGAGGTGAAGCAAAGAAAGTAAGATGGGAAGACTGCAAGATGGTCACTATAAGTGATAAGGGGACTGAGGAAGAGATGAACAAACCCTTCGAACATTCTGGAAATACTTCAGCAGAGAAGTAGGAAGAGGGTCACCAAGAAACCAAAATTACACAGAAGGAGATGCTGAAACTCTATGCACCTTTTCCCCAAAGACTCAAGGGTGGTGTGGAAAAGAGAATATACTCAAAGTTTCTTGATATGTTTGCATCTCTCCATGTAAACATACCATTCATCAAGGCTCTCCAACAAATATCCTCATACATTAAGTATATGAAAGAGCTGCTGACCAGGAAAAGCTCACTCAAAGGAGGGCAAACAATAGTGATGAATAAGGAGTACAATGCTCTTATCCAACCAGAGTTGCCTACAAAAAGGAAGGACCCAGGGAGTTTTCACATCCCCTGTGCCATAGGAGAAACAATGTTTGACAAAGGACTCTGTGACCTGGGAGCAAGCATCTACTTAATGCCTTTATCCCTTATGAAGAAGCTGCAGATCAATGAGCTAATGCCCACATACGTAGTCATCAGACTGGCTGACAAAACTCAAAAACAAGCAGTAGGAGTGGCTAAAAACGTGTTGGTAAAGGTTGGGAACTACTTCCTTCCCCCAGACTTTGTCATATTGGAAATGGAAGAGAGTCACCTTCACCCAATCATATTGGGAAGACCATTCCTAGCTACACCCAGAGCGCTCATAGATGTGGAGCGAGGAGAGCTAATACTGAGGATACATGACGAACAACTTGCATTCAATGTCTTCAAACCCTCACAAGAAGTAGATCAAGAAAGCAAGGAACCAAGGGGAGAGCACGACAAAGCACTGGTGGAAGAAACAAGCATTGAAGCACAAGCTATACACCTGGGAACCCCTTTGGTTGATGAACAAGACAGTCAGCAGTTGTCACAGCAAAAGGAAAACCAGGAGGAACCTAAACCACCAGAGTCATATGAGACCAGCAACAAAATTTTCTTGGAAAAAAAGGTCACAAAGAGCAGGGCAACATCAAAAGGAACAAAGAAGAAGGCACCAAGGAGGTGGAGGAACAAGAAGATCCCTACAGAGGACTTCTCTCCAGGGGATAAAGTGATCTCAGCTTATTTCCCAGTTATCCCACCTCATCTCCCCACCATCCCATCTCAGCTACCTAAAGTTTTCACCATCAACAGGATTCTCTCATTGGAACATGTGGAGATCCTTGATGAAGCCAATGGAGATAGATTTACCGCGAGGGGGGAAGATTTAAAGCATTACCAACCACCCTAACAAAGTCAGAATGTCAAGCTAGTGACGCTAAAGAAGCACTTCAAGGGAGGCAACCCATGTTTTATATGCTTTTAAGTAGTTAATAATGCAAGGTTCATGAATTCCAATTCAACTCTGACATATACTTGAATGAATCCTTTTATGCAGCACATAGTGAAGAACAAGTTTGGTGTTCAAGGCATACTAAGAGAGCATAAATGCAATTCATATCATGTCACTCTTAGAGCCTTGAACAAAACTTTGTACACCACATGACCACAAACTAAGTTTGGTGTCACCAATGTTGTATACATGGACAATTAAATAGTCAGTTGATTTGCATTCATGAATAGCACTTAGTTAGTTAGACACAAAAAACTTTAAAAAGCAGTTATCCCAATTTTTTTAAATTTTGCCGCCACTTTCCACAATTTCATTAATCACATTTCTTTTGTTTTGTAGGAAAATTGATGGGACAATTGAAGGAGGAAGGATTCGGCCACTTCAAAAGAAGAGGACTATACATGTGTCTTCAAGGGGAATGCATTGGGAAATGTTGCCATGCAACATTGAAAGAATAACACGCTTGGAAATCGAACCAACCTCATCATAAAGTTGATGATCCTTGTGCTCATCCCATGCTAAACCCCATCTGTTCATCATACACCCACTCCATCAATCCACACCTTTCATTCACTCACCACCTCCCTATATAAGTGGTTCTTATTCCGTACCCCATTCACACTCCAATTCCCATTCTCTGTACTTCCTACTTTCGGCACCCAACTCCTCTTACCCCATCAAAAGCACTATCACCCACTCCTTTAACTACACCCTATCCAAACCCAATCGAATTTTACCAGCAACTCATACTCCTCACCACCTTTACATACCAACTCTTATTCATGGCATCGTCAAGCTCTAAAAGAAGAAAGGGGAAGGAGCCTATGGAGCAACTCCCTTTCGATGAGAAAAAATTTAGAACCTTTCACCATGCATTACAATTCGGGTGAATGGTTGATAAGGAGATCATATATGAGCTAGGCTTTCAAGTCAGAAAAATTGAGTGCCCCGAAATCACAAAGAAGGTGGAAAAGAGGAGATGGGAGCTCCTCACTGATCCGGTCATAAAAGTAAACGTAACTCTTGTAAGAGAGTTTTATGCAAATGCAGTCAGGTATGATAAGGCCAATGAATCCTATATAAGCTTTGTAAGAGGGGTGACCTTGGATTTCAGTCCCATGAGCGTCATGAGGACGTTGAAACTACAAACCATACCATTTGCAGAAGAAAGCTATCACTCCAAAATAGATAGCAGTCCCAACTATGACCATATTGTGTAAGATATTTGCGTACAAGGAGCTGATTAGGTATCAGACCCTCAAGGGAAGCCCAAGTTCATCAAGAGAGGGGACCTCACCCCTGAAGCAAAGGGGTGGTTCGAAATTGTAAGGAGATCCATCCTCCCTGCCGGGAATAACTCAGAGGTGAATCTTAAGAGAGCAACAATGGTGCAATGTATACTCAAAGGGGGAGAGATCAAGGTTCATGAACTCATAGCCCAAGGCATTAGGAAGATGGCTGAGAAAAGCGATTCTGGAGGAAGGTTGGGCTACCCCAGAACTATTTTCCATCTGTGTGACAAGGCTGGGGTGGTGTTCGAGGATGAGAACCCCGAGTGGATAAAAGTGGGCATCCCAATTGTTCGACGGATGCATGCTGTTGCATCTCCCCTACCTCAACGAAATCCAAGAAAGAGGCCAGCCCAGCAAGTGGTAGAAGGACAGAACCTAGAGAAGTAAGCCCCTCTAGACATGTGGTACACGGAATCGTGATTACACTTTAATTATGTAAAATTCATCGCTCTTTCTTTCCCTGGTAATGGCGCCAAAAACATGATGCCAAGACCACGGTTCACAACTCCGTGTAACTAGCCAGCAAGTGCACTGGGTCGTCCAAGTAATACCTTACGTGAGTAAGGGTCGAATCCCACGGAGATTGTTGGTATGAAGTAAGCTATGGACACCTTGCAAATCTCAGTTAGGCAGATATAAATTGATAATGGTGTTTTCGAATAATAATTAATAGAATAGGGATAGAAATACTTATGTAAATCATTGGTGAGAATTTCAGATAAGCGAATGGAGATGCTTTCGTTCCTCTGAGCCTCTGCTTTCCTGCTATCTTCATCCAATCAGTCTTACTCCTTTCCATGGCTGGCTTTATGCAAGGGCATCACCGTTGTCAGTGGCTACATCCCCTCCTCTCAGTGAAAAATATGCTCACATGCTCTGTCACAGCACGGCTAATCATCTGTCGGTTCTCGATCATGCTGAAATAGGATTCACCCTCCTTTTGCGTCTGTCACTAACGCCCAGCACTCGCGAGTTTAAAGCTCGTCACAGTCATTCAATCATTGAATCCTACTCGGAATACCACAGACAAGGTTTAGACTTTCCGGATTCTCTTGAATGCCGCCATCATTCTAGCTTACACCACGAAGATTCCGATTAAGAGATCTAAGAGATATTCATTCTAGCTTATTTCATGTAGAACGGAAGTGTTTGTCAGGCACGTGTTCATAGGGGAGAATGGTGATGAGCGTCACACATAATCATCACCTTCATCACGTTCTTGGGTGCGAATGGATATCTTAGAAGTGAAATAAGATGAATTGAATAGAAAATAGTAGTACTTTGCATTAATCTTTGAGGAACAGCAGAGCTCCACACCTTAATCTATGGAGTGTAGAAACTCTACCGTTGAAAATACATAAGTGAGAGTCCAGGCATGGCCGAATGGCCAGCCCCTTTGATCTAAGAACCAGGCATCCAAAGATGGTCAAAAGATTCAAAGATGGTTCAAAAGATGCCTAATACAATAGTAAAAGGTCCTATTTATAATAAACTAGCTACTAGGGTTTACATGAGTAAGTAATTGATGCATAAATCCACTTCCGGGGCCCACTTGGTGTGTGCTTGGGCTGAGCTTGAGTGTTGCACGTGTAGAGGTCCTTCTTGGAGTTGAACGCCAGCTTTTGTGCCAGTTTGGGCGTTCAACTCTGGTTTTGGCTCCTTTTCTGGCGCTGGACGCCAGATTTGGGCAGAAAGCTGGCGTTGAACGGCGGTTTACATCGTCTATTCTTGGCCAAAGTATGGACTATTATATATTGCGGGAAAGCCCTGGATGTCTACTTTCCAACGCAATTGGATGCGTGCCATTTCGAGTTCTGTAGCTCCAGAAAATCCATTTTGAGTGCAGGGAGGTCAGAATCCAACAACATCAGCAGTCCTTCTTCAACCTCTGAATCTGATTTCTGCTCAAGTCCCTCAATTTCAGCCAAAAAATACTTGAAATCATAGAAAAATACACAAACTCATAGTAAAGTCCAGAAATGTGAATTTAACATAAAAACTAATGAAAACATCCCTAAAAGTAACTAGATTCTACTAAAAACATACTAAAAACAATGTCAAAAAGCGTATAAATTATCCGCTCATCACAACACCAAACTTAAATTGTTGCTTGTCCCCAAGCAACTGAAAATCAAATAGGGTAAAAAGAAGAGAATATACTACAAATTCCAAACTATCAATGAAACAGAGCTTCAATCATATGAGCGGGACTTATAGCTTTTTGCCTCTTGAATAGTTTTGGCATCTCACTTTATCCATTGAGGTTCAGAATGATTGGCATCTATAGGAACTTCAGATTTCGAATAGTGTTATTGACTCTCCTAGTTCAGTATGATGATTCTTGAACACAGCTTCTTTATGAGTCTTGGCCGTGGCTCTAAGCACTTTGTTTTCCAGTATTACCACCGGATACATAAATGCCACAGACACATAATTGGGTGAACCTTTTCAGATTGTGACTCAGCTTTGCTAGAGTCCCCAATTAGAGGTGTCCAGAGTTCTTAAGCACACTCTTTTTTTGCTTTGGACCTTAACTTTAACCGCTCAGTCTCAAGTTTTCACTTGACACCTACACGCCACAAGCACATGGTTAGGGACAGCTTGGTTTAGCCGCTTAGACCAGGATTTTATTCCTTTAGGCCCTCCTATCCACTGATGCTCAAAGCCTTGGGATCCTTTTTATTTTCCTTGCCTTTTGGTTTTAAGGGTTATTGGCTTTTTCTGCTTGCTTTTTCTCTTTTTTTTTTCTATTTTTTTTTCTGCAAGCTTTGTTCTTTGCTGCTTTTTCTTGCTTCAAGAATCATTTTTATGATTTTTCAGATTATCAAATAACATGTCTCCTAGTCATCATTCTTTCAAGAGCCAACATATTTAACATTCTTAAACAACAACTTCAAAAGACATATGCACTGTTCAAGCATACATTCAGAAAACAAGAAGCATTGTCACCACATCAATATAATTAAGCTAAGTTCAAGGATAAATTCGAAACTCATGTACTTCTTGTTCTTTTGAATTAAAACATTTTTTATTTAAGAGAGGTGATGGATTCATAGGACATTTATAACTTTAAGACAAAGTTACTAACTACTAATGATCATGTAATGAAGACACAAACATAGATAAGCACATAACATAGAAAACGAAAAACAGAGAAAGCAAGAACAAGGAATGAATCCACCTTAGTGATGGTGGCGTTTCCTTCTTGAGGAACCAATGATGTCCTTGAGCTCTTCTATGTCTCTTCCTTGTCTTTGTTGCTCCTCCCTCATTGCTTTTTTGATCTTCTCTTATTTCATAAAGCATGATGGAGTGCTCTTGATGTTCCACCCTTAGTTGTCCCATATTGGAACTCAATTCTCCTAGGGAGGTGTTGATTTGCTCCCAATAGTTTTGTGGAGAAAAGTGCATTTGAGGCATCTCTGGGATCTCATGGTGATGAGCTTCATACGCCTCTTGAGCTCCATGAATGGGCTCTCTTGCTTGCTCCATCTTTTTCTTAGTGATGGGCTTGTCCTCTTTAATGAGGATATCTCCCTCTATGTCAATCCCAGCTGAATTGCATAGGTGGCAAATGAGGTGAGGAAAGGCTAACCTTGCCATGGTGGAGGACTTGTCAGCCACCTTGTAGAGTTCTTGAGGTATAATCTCATAAACTTCCACCTCTTCTCCAATCATGATACTATGGATCATGATGGCCCGGTCTATAGTAACTTCAGACCGGTTGCTAGTGGGAATGATTGAGCATTGAATGAACTCCAACCATCCTCTAGCTATAGGCTTGAGGTCCAATCTTCTTAGTTGAACCGGCTTGCCTTTGGAGTCAATCTTCCATTGAGCTCCTTCTACACATATGTCCATAAGGACTTGGTCCAACCTATGATCAAAGTTGACTCTCCTTGTGTAGGGGCATGCGTTCTCTTCCATGTTTGGCAAGTTGAACGCCAACCTCACATTTTCCGGACTAAAATCCAAGTATTTCCCCCGAACCATTGTAACATAGTTCTTTGGATCCGGGTTCTTACTTTGATCATGGTTCTTGGTGATCCATGCATTAGCATAGAACTCTTGAACCATTAGGATGCCGACTTGTTGGATGGGATTTGTTAGAACTTCCCAACTTCTTCTTTGAATTTCATGTCGGATCTCCGGATACTCATTTCTTTTGAGTTTGAAAGGGACCTCAGGGATCACCTTCTTCTTGGCCACAACATCATAGAAGTGGTCTTGATGGGCTTTGGAGATGAACCTTTCCATCTCCCATGACTCAGATGTGGAAGCTTTTGTCTTCCCTTTCCCCTTTCTAGAGGATTCTCCGGTCTTAGGTGCCATCAATGGTTATGAAAAAAAAAAAGCTTATGCTTTTACCACACCAAACTTAGAATATTGCTCGCCCTCGAGCAAGAGGAGAAAGAATAGATGAAGAAGAAGAAGAAATGGAGGAGAGGGAGAAAGTGATGTAGTTCGGCCAAGAAGGGTGTAGAGGGGTTGTGTTGTGTGAATTTGATGAAGAATGGAGGGCTTTATATAGGGAAGGGAGGGGGGGTTAAGGTTCGGCCATATGGGTGGGTTTGGGTGGGAAATTGGTTTTGAATTTTGAAGGTAGGTGGAGTTTATGAGGTAGGTTTATGGGTAAGAGTGGATGGATGTGAGTGGTGAAGAGGTAACGGGGAAGAGAGTTTGAGGTGATTGGTGAAGGGTTTTTGGGGAAGAGTGTTTATGGGGTTGTGTGAAAGAGAGTGGTGAGAAGAAGTGAGTGGAGGTAGGTGGGGATCCTGTGGGGTCCACAGGTCCTGAGTGGATCCTGTGGGGTCCACAGATCCTGAGATGATCCTGTGGGGTCCACAGATCCTGGGGTGTCAAGGATTTGCATCCCTGCACCAATTAGGCATGTAAAATGCCTTTGCACACAACTCTGGGCGTTCAGCGCCAGGTTGGTGGCCATTTTGGGCGTTCAACGCCCATTTGTGTGCCATTTCTGGCGTTGAACGCTAGAACCATGCCTGTTCTGGCGTTCAGCGCCCAGAAGCTGCCCATTTTGGGCGTTCAGCGCCAGCACCATGCTCTGTTCTGGCGCTGAACGCCAGACAGATGCTCCTCCAGGGTGTGATTTTTCTTCTGCTGTTTTTGATTCTGTTTTCAATTTTTATATTTATTTTGTGACTCCACATGATCATGAACCTAAAAAGACATATAACTAAGGAAAATATAGTTAGATAAATAAAAATTGGGTTGCCTCCCAACAAGCACTTCTTTAATGTCAATAGCTTGACAGTGGGCTCTCATGGAGCCTCACAGATGTGCAGAGCTTTGTTGAGACTCTCCAACACCAAACTTAGAGTTTGGATATGGGAGTTCAACACCAAACTTAGAGTTTGGTTGTGGCCTCCCAACACCAAACTTAGAGTTTAACTGTGGGGGCTTTGGTTGACTCTGCTTTGAGAGAAGCTTTTCATGCTTCCTCTCCATAGTTGCAGAGGGAGATCCTTGAGTTTTAAACACAAGGGAGTCCTCATTCCATTGAAGGACTAGTTCACCTCTGTCAACATCAATCACAGCTCTTGCTGTGGCCAGGAAAGGTCTTCCTAGGATGATAGATTCATCCTCTTCCTTTCCAGTATCCAGGACTATGAAATCAGCAGGGATGTAAAGGACTTCAACCTTTACTAACACGTCCTCTACTTGTCCATAAGCCTGTTTTCTTGAACTGTCTGCCATCTCTAATGAGATTTTAGCAGCTTGCACCCCATAGATTCCCAGTTTCTCTATTACAGAGAGGGGCATGAGGTTTATTCCTGAACCAAGGTCACATAGAGCCTTAAAGATCATGGTGCCTATGGTACAGGGTATTATGAACTTTCCAGGATCCTGTCTCTTCTGAGGCAATGTCAGTTGATCCAGATCACTTAGTTCATTGATGAACAAGGGAGGTTCAACTTCCCAAGTATCAATGCCAAATAATTTGGCATTCAGCTTCATGATTGCACCAAGAAACTTGGCAGTTTGCTCTTCAGTAACATCCTCATTCTCTTCAGAAGAAGAATACTCATCAGAGCTCATGAAGGGCATAAGGAGGTTCAATGGAATCTCTATGGTCTCTAGATG
This sequence comes from Arachis hypogaea, assembly GCF_003086295.3. Taxonomy (NCBI): domain Eukaryota; kingdom Viridiplantae; phylum Streptophyta; class Magnoliopsida; order Fabales; family Fabaceae; genus Arachis; species Arachis hypogaea. The sequence continues at coordinate 67,081,503 of NC_092054.1, read as the reverse complement.
AGTCTCAGATTCCTTTGGTTCCTCAGAGGGAAGCTCCTTATTGGTCACTGGACGTCCCAGGAGGTCTTCCTCCTTGGGATTCACGTCCTCCTCTCCCTCATTGGGTTCGGCCATTTTGCTTATGTCAATGGCCTTGCACTCTCCTTTTGGGTTCTCTTCTGTATTTCTTGGGAGAGTACTGGGAGGGATTTCAGTGATCCTTTTACTCAGCTGGCCCACTTGTGCTTCCAAATTTCTAATGGAAGACCTTGTTTCATTCATGAAACTTACAGTGGCCTTAGATAGATCAGAGACTAAGTTTGCTAAATTAGAAGTATTTTGTTCAGAGTTCTCTGTCTATTGCTGAGTGGATGATGGAAAAGGTTTATTATTGTTAAACCTGTTTCTTCCACCATTATTAAAGCCTTGTTGAGGCTTTTGATCCTTCCATGAGAAATTTGGATGATTTCTCCATGATGAGTTATAGGTGTTTCCATAAGGTTCACCTAAGTAATTCACCTCTGCTATTGCAGGGTTCTCAGGATCATAAGCTTCTTCTTCATGAGAAGCCTCTTGAGTACTGTTGGATGCAGCTTGCACTCCATGCAGACTCTGAGAGATCATATTGACTTGCTGAGTCAATATTTTATTCTGAGCCAATATGGCATTCAGAGTATCAACTTCAAGAACTCCCTTCTTCATAGGCGTCCCATTACTCACAGGATTCCTTTCAGAAGCGTACATGAACTGGTTATTAGCAACCATGTCAATGAGTTCTTGAGCTTCTGCAGGCGTTTTCTTTAGGTGAATGGATCCATCTGCAGAAGTGTCCAGTGACATCTTTGATAGCTCAGATAAACCATCATAGAATATATCCAGGATGGTCCATTCTGAAAGCATGTCAGAAGGACACTTTTTGGTCAACTATTTGTATCTTTCCCAAACTTCATAGAGGGATTCACCTTCTTTCTGTCTGAAGGTTTGAACATCAGCTCTAAGCTTGCTCAGCTTTTGAGGAGGAAAGTACTTGGCTAAGAAAGCCGTGACCAGCTTATCCCAAGAGTTCAGGCTGTCTTTGGGTTGAGAATCCAACCATAATCTAGCTCTGTCTCTTACAGCAAAAGGGAAAAGCATGAGCCTGTAGACTTCAGGATCTACTCCATTAGTCTTAACAGTATCACATATCTGCAAGAATTCAGTTAAGAACTGAAAAGGATCTTCAGATGGAAGTCCATGAAACTTACAATTCTGCTGCATCAGAGAAACTAATTGAGGTTTCAGCTCAAAGTTGTTTGCTCCAATGGCAGGAATGGAGATGCTTCTTCCATGTAAATTGGAATTAGGTGCAGTAAAGTCACCAAGCATCTTCCTTACATTATTATTATTTTCGGCTGCCATCTCCTCTTCCTGTTTGAAAATTTCTGAAAGGTTATCTCTGGATTGTTGTATTTTAGCTTCTCTTAATTTTTTCTTCAGAGTCCTTTCAGGTTCTTGATCTGCTTCAACAAGAATATTCTTGTCCTTGCTCCTGCTCATATGACAAAGAAGAGGGCACAGAAAAATAATAATAATAATAATAGAGATCCTTTATACCACAGTATAGGAATCCCTTTGTGAGTGGAAGAAAAAAGGGAGAGACAAAGAATGTAATATAATGGAAGAAACACAACTGTGAGGAGGGTTGAGATGTGAGATGAGATGTTAGTAGATGAATAAATAAATAGAATAAGATGGGAGAGGGAAAATTTTTCGAAAAATATTTTTGAAAAAGAGTTAGTGATTTTCGAAAATGGTTTTTTAAAAAAAAAATGTTAGTGTTTTTCGAAAAATTTTTAAAATAAAAAATAAAAATAAGAATAATTAGTTAATTAAAAAGAAATTTTTGAAAAAGAGGGAAGATATTTTTGAAAATTAGAGAGAGAGAGTTAGTTAGGTAGTTTTGAAAAAGTTAAGAAACAAACAAAAAGTTAGTTAGTTAGTTGAAACAAATTTTGAAAAGATAAGAAGTTAGGAGGTTAGAAAAGATATTTTGAAACCAACTTTTTGAAAAAGGTAAGATAAGAAGATATTTTAGAAATTAGTTTTGAAAAATATTTGATTTTTAAAATCTCAATTAATGACTTGATTCATAAGAAGTCACAAGATATGATTCTAGAACTTAAAGTTTGAATCTTTCTTAACAAGCAAGTAACAAACTTCAAATTTTTGAATCAAAACATTAATTATTATTGTTATTTTCGAAAATTTGATATAAAAATAAGAAAAATGTTTTTGAAAAATATTTTTGGAATTTTCGAAAATAACTAAGAAGTTTGAAAAAGATTTGATTTTTGAAAAAGATTTTGAAAAAGATAAAATTTTCAAATTGAAAATTTGATTTGACTCATAAAAACAACTAGATTTTTAAAAATTTTGAAAAAGTCAAATCTAATTTTCGAATTTGATGAGAGAAAAAGGGGAAGATATTTTTTTGATTTTTGAATTTTTAATGAAGAGAGGGAAAAACAAGAAAAATGATGCAATGCATGAGAATTTTAGATCAAAACAATGAATGCATGCAAGAATGCTATGAATGTCAAGATGAACACCAAGAACACTATGAAGATCATGATGAACACCAAGAACATATTTTTGAAAAATTTTTAATGCAAAGAAAACATGCAAGACACCAAACTTAGAATTCTTTAATGCCTAGGCACTAAGAATTCAAGAATGCATATGAAAAACAATAAAAGACACAAAACATGCAAATGCAAAGATCAAGCAAGAAGACTTACCAAGAACAACTTGAAGATCATGAAGAACACCATGAATGCATGAAATTTTCGAAAAATGCAATATGCACATGCAAATGACACCAAACTTATGACATGACTCATGACTCAAACAAGAAACACAAAAAATGTTTTTGATTTTTATGATTTTCTAATTTTTTTGGATTTTTTTTCGAAAATTATATGAAAAAGAAAAAATAAGGATTCCAAAATTTTTAACATGAATTACAGGAATCTTGCATTCTTAGTCTAAAGCTTCAGTCCAGGAATTAGACATGGCTCACTAGCCAGCCAAGCTTTCAATGAAAGCTCCAGTCCAAAACACTAGACATGGCCAATGGCCAGCCAAGCTTCAGCATTTAACATCAGAGTATATTGCTCTTGATAACAAATTGCTGCCTCAGTCCAAATAAATTTAGACATGGCTTTACAGCCAGCCAGGCTTCACATGCTTCATGAAACACTAGAATTCATTCTTAAAAATTTTGAATAAAATTTTTGAAAACATTTTTATAATTTTTTTTTCGAAAACAAAGGAGAAAATTTTGAAAGATTTTTTGAAAAATTTTTGAAAACAAAATAAAAAGAAAATTACCAAATCTGAGCAACAGGATGAACCGTCAGTTGTCCATACTCAAACAATCCCCGACAACGGCGCCAAAAACTTGGTACGTGGAATCGTGATTACACTTTAATTATGTAAAATTCATCGCTCTTTCTTTCCCTGGTAATGGCGCCAAAAACATGATGCCAAGACCACGGTTCACAACTCCGTGTAACTGACCAGCAAGTGCACTGGGTCGTCCAAGTAATACCTTACGTGAGTAAGGGTCGAATCCCACGGAGATTGTTGGTATGAAGCAAGCTATGGTCACCTTGCAAATCTCAGTTAGGCAGATATAAATTGATAATGGTGTTTTCAAATAATAATTAATAGAATAGGGATAGAAATACTTATGTAAATCATTGGTGAGAATTTCAGATAAGCGAATGGAGATGCTTTCGTTCCTCTGAGCCTCTGCTTTCCTGCTATCTTCATCCAATCAGTCTTACTCCTTTCCATGGCTGGCTTTATGCAAGGGCATCACCGTTGTCAGTGGCTACATCCCCTCCTCTCAGTGAAAAATATGCTCACATGCTCTGTCACAGCTCGGCTAATCATCTGTCGGTTCTCGATCATGCTGGAATAGGATTCACCCTCCTTTTGTGTCTGTCACTAACGCCCAGCACTCGCGAGTTTGAAGCTCGTCACAGTCATTCAATCATTGAATCCTACTCGGAATACCACAGACAAGGTTTAGACTTTCCGGATTCTCTTGAATGCCGCCATCATTCTAGCTTACACCACGAAGATTCTGATTAAGAGATCTAAGAGATATTCATTCTAGCTTATTTCATGTAGAACGGAAGTGTTTGTTAGGCACGTGTTCATAGGGGAGAATGGTGATGAGCGTCACACATAATCATCACCTTCATCACGTTCTTGGGTGCGAATAGATATCTTAGAAGCGAAATAAGATGAATTGAATAGAAAACATTAGTACTTTGCATTAATCTTTGAGGAACAGCAGAGCTCCACACCTTAATCTATGGAGTGTAGAAACTCTATCGTTGAAAATACATAAGTGAGAGTCCAGGCATGGCCGAATGGTCAGCCCCTCTGATCTAAGAACCAGGCGTCCAAAGATGGTCAAAAGATTCAAAGATGGTTCAAAAGATGCCTAATACAATAGTAAAAGGTCCTATTTATAATAAACTAGCTACTAGGGTTTACATGAGTAAGTAATTGATGCATAAATCCACTTCCGGGGCCCACTTGGTGTGTGCTTGGGCTGAGCTTGAGTGTTGCACGTGTAGAGGTCCTTCTTGGAGTTGAACACCAGCTTTTGTGCTAGTTTGGGCGTTCAACTCTGGTTTTGGCTCCTTTTCTGGCACTGGACGCCAGATTTGGGCAGAAAGCTGGCGTTGAACGCCAGTTTACGTCATCTATTCTTGGCCAAAGTATGGACTATTATACATTGCTGGAAAGCCCTGGATGTCTACTTTCCAACGCAATTAGATGCTCGCCATTTCGAGTTCTGTAGCTCCAGAAAATCCATTTTGAGTGCAGGGAGGTCAGAATCCAACAGCATCAGCAGTCCTTCTTCAACCTCTGAATCTGATTTCTGCTCAAGTCCCTCAATTTTAGCCAGAAAATACCTGAAATCACAGAAAAACACACAAACTCATAGTAAAGTCCAGAAATGTGATTTTAACATAAAAACTAATGAAAACATCCCTAAAAGTAACTAGATTCTACTAAAAACATACTAAAAACAATGTCAAAAAGCGTATAAATTATCCGCTCATCAACATGCACCAACTACAGGAAGCCATTGATGGCTTATCTAAACAATACTTGGAAAATAAAGGGGCACAGAAAGAGCTTCAACTACAGTTGATGGATCGTCAAGAAGAATCACTCTCTAGATGGACGAATCAACAAGGGGAGTGGCAAAAGCAAATAATGGAACAGCAACTGGAACAAGGGGAACAATGGGGTGAATCCTTCCACAGGATAGAGCAAAGGTAGGATCAACAACAAGAAGCCATCCAAAAGCTAATCAACATCCAAGCACATCAAGGTGCACACATACATGAAAAGCATCGGAAACAATTGGAACAGGCAGAACTCTTTGACGAATATAGAGCGTTCGCAGAGGGAGTTTACATGAACAAGACTGGACATCATGTGAACACTCAAGCCAGGCTCGGGTACTTAGTTGGACAACTACCTATATTACATCCGGGAATCACAAGATATGAAGAGGTGAAAGATGACTTAGCGCGAGAAGAAAGAGAGAGGGTAGAAAAGAGTCATGAATTAGTAAGGAAAGCACTTGAGGAGTGGAAAAAAGCCAGACTGGTGCAATACAAGGAAACACAAGTAGACACAAAGAGGACAAACAAGAGGGAGAGCATGGGCACCCCCGTGAGTAAAAGGTTGTGGAGTTCCCTCTTTGTTCCATCTTTTTCAAGTTTTAAATAAGGAAAATCATGTATGAAATAGAACATGTTTCCATGGTAGTTTAGGATTTTAAATTCTGCCTTTAAGTTTTCATTGCTTAGGTCTATGCTTGCTAGTCTAATGTCACTATTGCATTTTCACCTTGCCTACTTGTATGCTTGTCCTTTAAGTCAAATAAAAAATGTTATGAAAGACCAGAGTTATGTTCAATTTGTGGAGTAAGTTCTTAAGCTTGTGGTGTAGTAATTACTTAGCTAAGTTAGTTCACCAATAAGGTAGGAAGGCAACTATCTATCCTGAATCATATGCTTGAAACACACCCCATGAGACTAGCTAAATAACAAGTTCCTAATAAGAAAAGGGGAAAGAAAAATGAAAGTTGAGAAATAAAGAAAAAGAGTAAGAAATAAGGCTAGGCACCAAGGGTTGAATCTTAAGGCATGTGTCTGTGGTGCTCCTGTGCAAAGGATATACTTGGATGAATAAGCTCTCAGGGGTGCCTTATCACTTGGTATCTTGGGTTAACTAACCCGGGATTATCAGCTGAAAGTCCACTATCAAGAGTAACCCTTGCTACAGAGCACTTAGTAACCCAAAGAGGTGCTGGACACCAAGGTCTCAAGAAGAAAAATAACAAACCATGTGCCTGTGGTGTGAATGTATGGGGGAAAGAGACTTGAGGGAGTAAGTCCTTAGGGGTGTCTTAACACCTAGCACCTTGAACCAACTGGTTCGGGAGTGCTGGCTGAAAGCTTATATTAAAGAGTCGCCCCCTTACAGAGCACCTAGTCTAAAGAACACAATCAAACCCTGAAAAGACAAAGGGATCAATGAATAAAAGTCTCATAGGGTGCAATCAAGTGAGTATTCCAGGGCATGGTAAAGGTCTGAAAGCCAATGAAGGAATGAACCTAAGTTGCTATGCGTGAAACCCCATAAAACCAAGGACATGACTTCCATAATAATGACCCTTTTCTCTTGTCATTTCATTCATCATTCTCATGTTTCAGTACTTGCTTAGGGACAAGCAAGCTTTAAGTTTGGTATTGTGATGCCAGGGCATTTTGGCCAGTTTCACTGACCTTTTCTTTACTGTTTTAGGGTAGTTTCATGCATTTTCTTAGTTAATAAGCAAGTTTTGGGTAGATAATCACTTACATCTTAATTCAAGCAAACATTGTGAATTTCATGTGATTTTATGAGAATTATGCATGAATTAAATGACAAATTGGATAATGCATGTCTCATAACTTGGATTAGAGCTTTGATGCACTTTATTTGCTTGGTTTCAGGACAAAGGAAGCAAGGAAGAGCCACATTAGCAGCCACGTTAATCTAATTAACATGACCACTAACATGGAATGGGAATAAACTTGCAACGTTAATGAGAAAGTGATTGCCAATAACGCCTTCGAAACCATCATGGCCCACGTTAATTGCCACGTTAACTACATTAACGTGGTAGTTAACGTGGAGAGAAAGGGAGCTCCAGCGTTAGTGGTAAAAGTGAATACCACTAACGCTCCAAATTGGCAATTGGCCATGTTAAGAGTCACGTTAACTCAGTTAACGTGAACTCTAACGTGGAAAAGGAAGACAATGCCAACGTTAGTGACACTCACCTTTGTCACTAACGTTGGACTAAGCCCAATTGGCCACGTTAAGAGTCACGTTAACTACATTAACGTGAACTCTAACGTGGGAGGAGCAAGGAATCGCCAACGTTAGTGACACTCACCTTTGTCACTAACGTTGGACCAAGCCACTATGAGCCACATTAGTTGCCACGTTAATTGCATTAATGTGGAAGCTAACGTGGAGGAAAGAAATGATGAGCCAACGTTAGTGACACTCACCTTTGTCACTAACGTTGGAGATGGCAATCACCACCACGTTAGTGGCCACGTTAAGACAATTAACGTAAGACATTAACGTGAGAAGGGGCGTTTGGAGCGTTAGTGACAAAGGTAAGTGTCACTAACACTCTCGAGGCTAAGGCATGCCCACGTTAAGAGCCACGTTAGTTATACTAACGTGGACTCTAACGTGAGAAAAGGGGGGCTAAGAGCAACGTTATTGGCAAAGGTGAACGCCAATAACGCTTGCGATGGACCAAGAGGCAACGTTAGTGGTCACGTTAGTGCCACTAACGTTGAAGTTAACGTAAACCATCTTGGGCTAGGAACGTTAGTGAAAAAGGTGATTGTCACTAACGTTCTCGAACCCACATTTTCACTTAACGTTAACGCCACTAACGTCCTAGCTAAAGTCCATGCCTACTTCACACTTTCTCTGCAAGTAAAGTTGAGCCCACTGAAGATTCCAAACTGCTTCAACTCAAGATCCAAAGGCCCATATCCAAAGACTTGAAGAGCCAACTAGAAGATCAGAAGAGTAGTATATATAGGAGTAGTTTTGAACTAGAGAAAAAAGGAGCTTTTGGCCATTGAGAGAACTACTCTATGTATAATTTTACTTTCTCTACAACTTCTAGTTTTACTTTTAGAATGTATTCTCGATCTTTGCTTTCAATTTCCAGAGCTATGAACAACTAAACCCCTTTCATTGGGTTAGGGAGCTCTGTTGTAATTTGATGGATCAAAAATAGTTTTCATTATTCTTCTTCTTTCTTTTCTCTTGATTTTACTAGAAAGCTTTCAATCTTCATCCAATTGGGTAGTTGTCTTAGAAAAGAAGCTATTCATACTTGGATCCCTTCGGAACCTTGGAAGAGGAATGAAGAGATCATGCTAGAAATGCTTTCTCATGTTGGACCAAATTGGGGTTTGGATGGATATGGTGACATATAATCCTACCAACACTTTGATTTGGGAATACATGTGGTATAATCAGTGACCATACTTCATCTCTTCTCATGATCAATTAGATCAAAGAATTGGCTATTGATCAAGATTTGAGAGATTGGGTTGCCAAGGAATTGGAATTCAATCACTTAAGATTGCCAAGGAGATCAATGAATGCATTGATTGAGGAAGAGATGAAAATGAACTTGATCAGGAGATTACAACATCTCCTGAGCCCAATGAACTCCTCATTTCTGATCTTACCCATTCTCTTTACTTTCTGCCATTTACTTTTATGTTCATCTTCCCCATTCCCCATTTAAGATTCTGCAATTTACTTTCCGTCTTTTACATTCAGTCCTTTATTTCTAGTAATTACATTTCCTGCCATTTACTTTCCGCCATTTAATTTCCTGTAATTCTCTAATCAAATTCTGCTTAGCTCAACTAGAACATTCCTCCAATTAAAGTTGCTTGACCAATCAATCCCTGTGGGATTCGACCTCACTCTATTGTGAGTTTTTACTTGACGACAATTCGGTATACTTGCCGAGGGAAAATTATTGAGAGACAAGTTTTCGTGCATCAAGGATGTCTTAGTGAAGGTTGAAGGCCTATACATCCCTGCTGATTTCATAATCCTAGACACTGGGAAGGATGAAGATGAATCGATTATCCTTGGAAGACCCTTCCTAGCCACAGAAAGAGCTATGATTGATGTAGACAAAGGAGAGTTAGTCCTTTAATTGAATGAGGACTACCTTGTGTTTAAGGCTCAAGGATCTTCTTCTGTAACCATGGAGAGGAAGCATGGAAAGCTTCTCTTAATACAGAGTCAAACGGAGCCCCCCCCACTCAACTTCTAAGTTTGGTGTTGGGAGGCCACCATTAGGCTTTGAGTCTCTGTGAAGCTCTCCAAGAGCTCACTGTCAAGCTATTGACATTAAAGAAGCGCTTATTGGGAGGCAACCCAATGTTATTTAATTATATTTATTTGTTTTCCATTGTTATTTTATGTTTTCTTTAGGTAGATGATCATGTGGAGTCACAAAAACAACTGCAGAATTAAAGCGGAATCGAAAACAGCATCAAAAGTAGCACACCCTAGAGGACAGGCTTATTGGCATTTAAACGCCAGTAAGGATAGCAGAATGGGTGTTTAACGCCCAGTCTGGCAGCGTTCTGGGTGTTAAATGCCAGAAATGGCAGCCAGACTGGCGTTAAACACCAGAAAAGGGTGTCTGGTGTCTGGCTGGAGTTAAACGCTAGAATTGGCAAACAGACCGGCGTTTAACGCCAGAAAAGGGTGTCTGATGGGCGTTAAACGCCAGAAAGTGGCAACAGTCTAGCGTTTAACGCCAGGAAAGGTAGCAGAGCTGGTGTTAAATGCCAGAATTGGCACACAGACGGCGTTTAAATGCCAGAAAGGTGCAGGGAGCAGAATTCCTTGACACCTCAGGATCTGTGGACCCCACAGGATTCCCACCTACCCCACTTCTCTTTCTCTCCTCTTCACACCTTTCCATAACACTCTTCCCCAAATACCCTTGACCAATCCCATCAATACCTCTTCTCCAAACACCATTCACCTATCAAATCCTATCCTCTTCCCCATAATCTCTTCACCACTCACATCTATCCACTCTTCCCTAGTTACCTCACCATTCAAATTCAAACCATTTTCCTCCCAAACCCAACCCCTCATACACGAATTCCCCCTCTCTCTTACCCTATAAATACCCCTCCTTACTACCTTCAATTTCACACATCATACACACTTAAACCACCTTGGCCGAAACCAACCTTTCCCTCCATCTCCTCCATTTCTTCTTCTTCTACTCCTTTCTTTCTTCTTTTGCTCGAGGACGAGCAAAACTTCTAAGTTTGGTGTGGGAAAAAACTCTGCTTTTTATTTTTCCATAAACATTAATGGCACCTAAGGCCGGAAAAACCTTTAGAAAGAGGAAAAGGAAGGCAATTGCTTCCACCTCCGAGTCAAGAGAGATGGAAAGATTCATCTCAAAAGTGCATCAAGACCACTTCTATGAAGTTGTGGCCAAGAAAAAGGTGATCCCCGAGGTCCCCTTCATGCTAAAAAAGAGTGAATATCCAGAGATCCGACGTAGGATTCGAAGAAGAGATTGGGAAACTCTCACCAACCCCATCCAACAAGTCAAAATCTTAATGGTTTAAGAGTTCTATGCTAATGCATGGATCACTAAGAACCATGATCAAAGTGTGAACCCGAACCCAAAGAATTGGCTCACAATGATTCGGGGGAAATACTTGGATTTCAGTCCGGAAACTATAAGGTTGGCATTCAACTTGCGAATAATGAGATGAGATTCTCATCCTTTCACTAGAAGAGTCAAGTTTGATCAAAGGTTGGACCAAGTTCTAATGGACATTTGTGTGGAAGGAGCTCAATGGAAGAGAGACTCAAGAGGCAAGCCGGTTCAATTGAGAAGGCCTGACCTCAAACCCGTGGCTGGGGGATGGTTGGAGTTCATTCAACGCTCTATCATTCCTACTAGCAACCGGTCTGAAGTTACTGTGGACCGGGCTATCATGATCCATAGTATCATGATTGGAGAGGAAGTAGAAGTTCATGAGATCATATCTCTAGAACTATACAAGGTGGCTGAGAAGCCTTCCACTTTGGCAAGATTAGCCTTTCCTCATCTCATCTGTCACCTATGCAATTCAGCTGGAGTTGTCATAGAGGAAGACATCCTCATTGAAGAGGACAAGCCTATCACTAAAAAGAGGATGGAGCAAACAAGAGAGCCCACTCATGGACCTCAACAAGAGTATGAGGAAATTCCTTATCATGAAATCCCTAAGATGCACTTTCCTCCACATAACTATTGGGAGCAACTCAATACCTCTTTAGGAGATTTGAGTTCTAATATGGAGCAACTAAGAATGGAGCACTAAGAGCACTCCATCATCCTCCATGAAATCAGAGAGGACCAAAAGGCCATGAGAGAGGAGCAACAAAGACAAGGAAGAGACATAGAGCTCAAGCACTCCATAAGATCTTCAAGAGGAAGAACTAGCCACCATCACTAAGGTGGACCCGTTCTTTAATTTTCTTGTTCTTATTTTTGTTTTTTGGTTCCTATGCTTTATGTTTTATCTATGTTTGTGTCTTTATTATATGATCATTAGTGTCTAGTGTCTATGTCTTAAAGCTATGAATGTCCTATGAATGCTTCACCTTTCTTAAATGAAAAATGTTTTTTGAAAAAGAAAAAGTACATGGGTTTCGAAATTTATCTTGAAATTAGTTTAATTATGTTGATGTGGTGGCAATAATTTTTGTTTACTAAATGAATACTTGAACAGTGCATATTTTTGATAGTGAAGTTTATGAATGTTAAAATTGTTTGCTCTTGAAAGAATAATGAAAAAAGAGAAATTTTATTGATAATCTGAAAAATTATAAAATTGATTATTGAAGCAAGAAAAAGCAGTGAAAAACAAAGCTTGCGAATATATATATATATATGCGAAAAAAAGAAAAAAAAGAGAGAAAGCAAGCAGAAAAAGCCAATAACCCTTTAAACCAAAAGGCAAGGGTAAAAAGAATCCAAGGCTTTGAGCATTAATGGATAGGAGGGCCCAAAGGAATAAAATCCTGGCCTAAGTGGCTAAACCAAGCTGTCTCTAACCATGTGCTAGTGGCGTGAAGGTGTCAAGTGAAAAGCTTGAGACTGAGCGGTTAAAGTCGTGGTCCAAAGCAAAAAAAGTGTGCTTAAGAGCTCTGGGCACCTCTAACTGGGGACTCTAGCAAAGCTGAGTCATAATCTGAAAAGGTTCACCCAGTTATATGTCTGTGGCATTTATGTATCCGGTGGTAATACTGGAAAACAAAATGCTTAAGGTCACGGCCAAGACTCATAAAGTAGCTGTGTTCAAGAATCAACATATTGAAATAGGAGAATCAATAACACTATCTGAATTCTAAGTTCCTATGGAAGCCAATCATTCTGAACTTCAAAGGATAAAGTGAGATGCCAAAACTGTTCAGAAGCAAAAAGCCACTAGCTCCGCTCATCTAATTAAAACTAACCTTCATTGATAATTTTGGAATTTATTGTATATTCTCTTCTTTTTATTCTATTTTGTTTTTAGTTGCTTGGGGACAAGCAACAATTTAAGTTTGGTGTTGTGATGAGCGGATAATTTATACCCTTTTTGGCATTGTTTTTACATAGTTTTTAGTATGATTTAGTTACTTTTTATTATGTTTTTATTAGTTTTTATTCAAAAATCACATTTCTGGACTTTACTATGAGTTTGTGTGTTTTTCTGTGATTTCAGGTATTTTCTGGCTGAAATTGAGGGACCTGAGCAAAAATCTGATTCAGAGGCTGAAAAAGGACTGTAGATGCTGTTGGATTCTGACCCTTCTGCATTCGAAGTAGATTTTCTAGAGCTACAGAAGCCCAATTGGCGCGCTCTCAATTGTGTCGGAAAGTAGACATCTTGGGCTTTCCAGCAATATATAATAGTCCATACTTTTCACGGGATTTGATGGCCCAAAATGGCGCTAAAATCTAGCCAAAAACTTTCTGGCGTAAAACACCAGAACTGGCACCAAAACTGGAGTTAAACGCCCAAACTGGCACCCAAGCTGGCGTTTAACTCCAAGAACAGCCTATGCATGTGAAAGCTTCAATTCTCAGCCCAAGCAAATACCAAGTGGGCCCCGAAAGTAGATTTCTGCACTATCTGCACTTAGTTACTTATTTTCTGTAAACCCTAGTAGCTAGTTTAGTATAAATAGCACTTTTTACTATTGTATTCATAGACTTTATCAGTTTTTCATGGTAGAGAACCCTTGGATTGAAGGCTGGCCTCACGGACATGCCTAGACTATTTTCACTTATGTATTTTCTACGGTGGAGTTTCTACACCCCATAGATTAAGGTGTGAAGCTCTGCTGTTCTTCATGAATTAATGCAAGTACTATTGTTTTTCTTTCAATTCACGCCTACTTCTTCTCTAAGATATACTCTCGTACTTAATTCAGTTAAGTCAGAATGAAGGGGTGACCTGTGACAATCACCCACTATCTTCGTTACTCGCTTAGCCAAGATCCGCGTGCCTGACAACCACAAGCGGTCTACATGATGTTCAACGTAGTCATTAGACGACAGCCAAAGTATATTCTCTTGGATCTTTGATCTACGAACCGAGTTCGGGAGATTAGAACCTTCGTGGTATAGGCTAGAACCATTGGCAGCATTCCTGAGATCTGGAAAGTCTAAACCTTGTCTGTGGTATTCCGAGTAGGATTTGGGAAGAGATGACTGTGACGAGCTTCAAACTTGCGAATGTTGGGCGTAGTGACAGTGTGCAAAAGGATAAGGGTCCTATTCCGACGCTAGTGAGAACCGACAGATGATTAGCCGTGCGGTAGCTGTACATGGTATTTTTCATCCGAGACAAGAAATCCGACAGTTGATTAGCCGTGCAAAGATCGTACCTGGTATTTTTCATCCGAGAGGATTTTACAGCTTGCCATGGAGGGGAGCAGGCATGGTTGGAAGAAGGCAATAGGAAAGTAGAGGTTCAGAAGCAACAAAGCATCTCCAAATGCTTATCTGAAGTTCCCACCAATGAATCACATAAGTATCTCTATTTTATTTTATGTTTTATTTGTCTTTTAATTATCAAAACTTCATAACCATTTGAATCCGCCTGACTAAGATTTACATGATGACCATAGCTTGCTTCAAGCCGACAATCTCTGTGGGATCGTCCTTTACTCACGTAAGGTTTATTACTTAGACGAACCAGTGCACTTACTGGTTAGTTGTACGGAGTTATGAAAAGTGTGAATCACAATTTCGCCCATCAACTGACATGTGATATCACAACCAATAGGACAGACATTCATCATATGCATCTTCTATATGTTTGTTTGCTTTGATTACTTGAGTTTGTCTAATTGTATAACATGCCTGCTTGCTTCTTGAATTACTTGTTATATATATGAATACTACCTGTGTTTTCCTTGCTTGCATTATCTGTGTTTGTCTGGTGCTGAGGAGGTTAGGTATGTGGTGGCGATGGGATCGCACGGAAGGTAGGTTGGTGAAGGTTGTGGGATACAGCGGTGTGATTAGTATTAGTTAGAAATCCTCTAAGTTTAGATAACCCTGTTTAATGTTTATGGTATAAGTTATTTATTTTATTCTAAGCTTGAATATCCGTATTCGATGTGAAGTTCTAGGATTGCCTTCGGCGTCCCGGAGCCTCACATCTTACATATTGGGCACTGTTACTATACTGAGAACCTCCGGTTCTCATTCCATACTTTGTTTGTTGTTTTCAGATGCAGGTCGTAATTCTCCTCGGTGAAATTGCAGACATGGTGGCAGAGCAGAGTATGGTTTCTTCCTGGTTTATTTCTGTTTTATTTTGTTGTAGTACTTTCTCTCACCCTTTTGTTTTAGACTTTATGGCCTTAGAAGCTTACTTGAGAGCTAAGTTGTATAAGCTGTTTTAACTCCATAACTCTGTATTTTTCTATTTGTAACTAGTCGGCTTAAACTTCGCAAGCTGCGGCTAGTTGCCCAATGATTATTATACTCTTATATCTATATATATGTTCTATTCTCTTACATCTATACCTTGTGTCTTGTGCATTAGCTTCGTGTGAACGTTTCACATTTTTGTAATTCTGTCTTTGAGCTTAATCCTTCATCGGGATTCTAAAAAATATTATTTCCTTCTATATAAATATGTATAAGCCTTAAAATTGTCGTAACCTTTGATTAGCCTTTGCTTTACGACTAGAGGTAAGGCTTAGGGTAATTAGGGTGTTACAGAAACCCTAAATTTCAATTGTCTGACTAGAATAATCAATTGACTATTGTTGCTTGATCTATTAATCCTCATGGGATCGACCCTCACTCACCTGAGGTATTACTTGGTATGACCCAGTGTACTTGCTGGTTAGTTTGTGGGTTATAAATTCCGAACCAAGTTTTTGGCGCCGTTGCCGGGGATTAATTGTGATTAACAACTACCAGTTAATATATTACCTAGATTATACTTTTTCTTTGTTTAATTTTCTTATTTTATTTTTACATCATATTTTTCCTTTTTCGAAATTTTTTTATATTAAAAAAAAACAAAATTAAAAAAAAAGAAAAAAATTAATATCTCTTTTTGTTCTTTCTTCTTAGCTTTTTTGTTTACTACATGGTGTGTTTAATTTTATTTGGTATTTTGTGCTAATGAAAATAATGGAGAGAGATCACATGGTTTACTACTCACATCCAAGGAGTGATTCATATTACTGTGGATGGAGGAACTACTCGAATTTCGGTTGGAAAAGTCAAGACAAAAGAAACTTCAGTGCTCCATGTTCCAACTATCAAGAACCACCATCTCCATATTCATACCAAGAACCACCACCTCTCTATCCATATCAAGAACCATCATCTTTCTACTCATATCAAGAGCCACCATCTCCCTATTCATGCCAAGAACCCTCCTCTTTTTACTCTTATCAAGAACCATCATCTCCTTTTTATTCATATCAAGAGCCACCATCTCCTTATTCATATCAAGAACCATCAGCTCTTGAGCTTGTCATGAAAGAATGCATACATGATATAAGGATGAGTTTCAAAAATATAGAGAAATATATGGAGTTGATTATCAAGTCCTAGGAAGAGAAACAAGCAAATTCCTTCCCAAGAGATACAATGCAAGCTCCTATGGAAGAAAGTAAAGAAATCAATCAAAGGAGTTCATACTCCAGTGAGTTAGAGAATTCTCCACCCTCACACATGGAAGAAGAGGAAGATGCACAAAAAAAAAGAAGTTGTAAGGATGAAAACAATTATGGAAATCTACACTCCAATGAAGCAGAGAGTGGCATAGATGTTAAGTTTATTGAACTACCAATTCAAGAAGTTCTTGATGAAGAGTACACTCCAACCATCACACAACACCTAAATTTTGAATTCAAAGAAGTGAAGGCAACCAAAGAAAGAACTGAAAAGGGAATTGTGACCATGAAACAAAAGAAAATATCCATGAAAAAGAGAAGGTTAGCAAAAAATAATCCAACCTCTACCTTAAAAAGCAAGGTGAATCAAGCTAATAACAATAAAAGAAAGCTTGTTTGGAGGAATTTATATCAGGGGGAACTAATTTTCTCCTCTTCTCCCTTGGAGTCATTTTTTTTAACAAACTGGAAGAAGAGGAAGAAAATTCAAGAACAACCGTGAAGCTAGTGACGTTAAAGAAGCGCTTGTTTGGAGGCAACCCAACATTTGGTATTTTCTTTTCATTCTCTTTTTTGTTTTCCTTAAGATTGTGTATGTTTCATGGATTAAGTTTAGTGTGCTACACCAAATTTGCATCCCACTGGGTCCTTAGCTTGGCCTAGTTACACATAGATTGTATCACACTAAGTTTGGTGTCCTCACACCAAGTTTGGTGTTGCCACAATCACAATGCAACACATTAGCAATCTAGCTATTTTATACTATTTTAGTTTTCCTTGAGTTTTGTTTCAATTTGATTAATTTATTTTGAATAAGGCCTCTGCATTGCTTGATTTCCTTTCACTTGCTAGTCCTATTTACTCTTATTTCCATCACCATTATTATTTCTCTTTCTTTGTTGCTTGAGGACAAGCAACCATTCTAAGTTTGGTGTTAGAAGCTATGCTCTACAAAGCTTAAAAGGGGATAAAGAAGATGATGATGAAGAGAAAGGCAGAGAGAGCTAAGATTGTTTGCTTCCTTTTTAATTATATGCATGTGTGTTCTTCCTTTTAGATAAGCATAATATAACTTTGACTTGTAACATATTGCCTTTTCATCATAACTATCATCTTGAAATTTGTGAGTCAAAGCAATTAAGCATCATGATCATCAACAAACAGGGTAATTAAAGAAGAAACCAGCATGAGCATATGAGTATTGAAAGGCTAGCATGACTATTTTTGCTCAAACACATTTGAATTTTGTTTGATTAAAATTTTTATCTAGAACACTTTATAAAATCTTTGAAATTTTGAAAACCTTGAAGAAGCTTATCCATAAATGATCAAGTAAAGAAAGGGGAATGGGAAAGCTAAAGGCTCTGAGTATCAATGATAACTCATTAGTCAAGTACTCGTAGTGTTTATGTATCAAACAAAAAGCTTGAAAATAAAACAGTTAGAGTCAAGGCTATTTGATAAACCACAATTTTGTGATTTATCTTGTGTTAAATTCAGGGGATTTTATCAACTTATCTCACATTTATTCAATGAAATAGCATGGTTTTGTGAATTTCTCCTAATTTGTGCTTAAAAGTAAAAACATGCTTTTTAGGCCTAAAAATTGATAAATTTAATTCACTTTAATTCCATTGATGCCTTGATATGTTTGTTAGGTGATTTCAGGATTAGAAGGCAAAGATTGGATTGAAGAAATGAAGAAAAAGCATGCAAAAATGGAGAATTAATGAAGAAATGAGGATTCGCTGAACTCAAGGCCATGCGCACGCGTCACCCACGCGTACGCGTGAAGAGGAATTTTGCCTGTGACGCATATGCGTGACCCATGCGTCCGCAGGACAAGCGGCACGTGACCTCACTAAAGGCAATACGCTGGGGGCGATTTCTGAGCTCAAGGAGGCCCAAATCCAACTCCTTTCTGATGCTTTTGAACCCAAGGATTGCAAGGGAATTGGGGGGGAGGGAGAGGAGTAGTCATAGTTTAGTTCTCATCATGTTTTAGGTTAGAATTCTAGAGAGAGAAGCTCTCTCTTCTCTCTAGAATTTAGGGTAGTTTAGTTTAAATTTTTTTAATTCTTGTTTCATTTTAGTTTTCCTTTACTTTTATTTGTTATAGCACTTTCGTTTATCTACTTCTCTTGTTAATTTCTATTTTTCTCTCTTTTATGTTTATAAATCCTTGTTGGATTTTTATTTTCTTTCAATGCAATTTTATGTTTCCATGTCTTTTTATGTTTATCTTAATTGCTATTGTTGATTTCTTGTTTGTGTTAGTTATGGGTTTCATTAATTCTTGTATTTTATGATGTTTACTTTTATTGCACTCTAGGTGTTTGATGAAATGTTTTCACTAGTTGTTGAATAGTTTTCTTCACTCTTGGCCTAGGCTAAGGGAATTGAGTGACCTTGAGTCATTGGGTCTCATTGGATTGGTGATTTGAGAACCCTTAGTGGTCAATTTGATACCTGGTGCGGAATTTATAACCCACAAACTTACTGGCAAGTGCACCGGGTCGTACCAAGTAATACCTTACGTGAGTAAGGGTCGATCCCACGAGGATTGATGGATTAAACAACAATAGCGTTTGATAGGATTAGTTAGACAAACAGAAAATAGTGTTGGAAGTTCAAAAGCATTGAAAAGTAAATTCAAGAATTTCAAAAAACAAGCAGCAAATGAGTTGTGAAATATATATGGAAAAACAGTTAAGGTTTCAGAGTTATCTATTTTCTGGATTGACTTTTCTTATTAACTAATTTTAATCATGTAAGATTTAATTCAAGGCAAACTATTTGTGACTAGACCCTAATTCCTTAGACCTTCCTAGTCTCCTCTAAAATTCATCAACTGCCAATTCCTTGGTCAATTAATTCCAATTAGAGGATGATGATCAAATTCCAGTTTATATGCCACAAGAATCCTAATTGTCCAAAAATAAAGGGATTATATGTAACGTATCCCGTTAAATACAAACAATTAGAAATTCAGGATAATATGTTTTCAAGCTATTGTTCAAGTAAAGAGCTTTTCCAAGTTTTACAAGAACTCAAATAGAACATGGGTTATACTTCCGTTCCACCCAAATTCATAAAATGAAGAATGAAAACAATTATTGAAATATAAATCAAAACATGAACTAAAATAGAAAAATAATATTATCAATCCATACAATAGACAGAGCTCCTAACCTTAACAATGGAGGATTAGTTGTTCATGGAATATGGAATGTAAATTTGTATGGAATAATGTTGTGGAATGTTCTTCTCCAATATTGTTCTGGAACCACCCTATTGCGATCACTTTTATAACTAATCTTAATAATTTAAAAATCAAATTTCTAAACTTAAAATTAAAATAATATCTTTTCCTAAAATAAGATTTGAATTTAAATTCGAATTAATTAAGAAGTCTTTAGCTGATGGGTGGAGACCACTTGATTTGTCCCTTCTGCAGCTTCTAATCTGTGATTTCTGGGCTAAGAACTGGGTCAAAATAGCCCAAAAATCGCCCCCAGCGTTTTTTTGCATTTTCTGCACGTGGCGCATGTCACGCGTACGCGTCGGTCACGCGTTCGCGTCATTTGTGCAGATTCCAGTCCACGCATTTGCGTTAGGCACGCGATCGCGTCATTGCGATTTCCTCCATTCTGCGCGGTCGCGTGAGCCATGCGTCCGCGTCGGTATTCGCTGGTCATCTCCTTGGTTTCTTCTCTTTCTTTGCAGAAACTTCATCAAATCCATCCGAATGCTACCTAAAATGAATAAAATTGCACAAAACTCAAAATAGCATCCATAGTGGCTAAAATATAATTAATTCTTAATTAAACTCAATAAATTAGATGCAAATTCACTAGGAAAAGATAGGAAAGATGCTCACGCATCACAACACCAAACTTAAACTGTTGCTTGTCTTCAAGCAACCAAAACTAATATAAGCTTAGGATGTGAATTTGCTTGAGAATGAGAGTTCGATTAAGCCCATGTCTTCTCTTATAGTGGGGTTTACAACTGCAATCCTGAATAGTTTTGGCATCTCACTTTATCCTTTGAAGTTCAGAATGATTGGCATCCATAGGAACTCAGAATTCAGATAGTGTTATTGATTCTGCTAGTTCAGTATGTTGATTCTTGAACACAGCTACTTTATGAGTATCGGCTGTGACCCTAAGCATTTTGTTTTCCAGTATTACCACCGGATACATAAATGCCACAGACACATAACTAGGTGAACCTTTTCAGATTGTGACTCAGCTTTGCTAGAGTCCCCAGTTAGAGGTGCCCAGAGTTCTTAAGCACACTCTTTTTGCTTTGGATCACGACTTTAACCGCTCAGTCTCAAGCTTTTCACTTGACACCTTCACGCCACAAGCACATGGTTAAGGACAGCTTGATTTAGCCGCTTAGGCCAGGATTTTATTCCTTTGGGCCCTCCTATCCATTAATGCTCAAAGCCTTGGATCCTTTTTACCCTTTGCCTTTTTGTTTAAAGGGTTATTGGCTTTTTGCTTGCTTTTTTTTCTTTATTTTATTTTATTTTATTTTTTTCCGTAAGCTTTGTGTTTTTCACTACTTTTTCTTGCTTCAAGAATCAATTTTTTGATTTTTCAGATTATCAATAACATTTCTCTTTTTTCATCATTCCTTCAAGAGCCAACAATTTTAACATTCATAAACTTCACTATAAAAAATATGCACACTTCAAGCATTCATTCAGAATCACAAAAAATACCACCACATCTAAGTAAATGAGACTACTCTAAAAATGAAATTCAAATTATCATGAACTAAATCTGTTCTTCTTTCTTTTTGATTTCAAGCTTAGTGGGCAATACATGAGACATCTTTCAGAATTAAAGCACTTAACAGAAAAATTAAACTATAACCTATGAATCTACTAATAAAGGATCATGCAGCAAACAAAGCAAACTAGTAGAAAACCGGAACATACATAATAAAAGCGGGAAGGAAAAAAATGAAAGGAACTCAACCACCTTAGTTATCTAAGCGGTCATTTTATTCTTCAGGTTGTGCTCCTTTGTGAAGATGATTTGCCTCCCTTTTGGTGCCATAGGAATAAATAGAAAATCCTTAAGCAAAGTGTCAACACCAAACTTAAAGGTTTGCTTGTCCTCAAGCAAATAAGATCTGAAAATAGAAGAGACAAATATTAAGATGAAAGAAAAATAAAAGGATAAGAGAATAAGAGAGAATTAGGATTGGGAGAGAGAGAGAGAAAGAAATCTGGGCGGCGCAAGCGACGCGTTCGCGTACGGCATGCGTACGCGTGGGTCGCACACTCTTCATAATGAGGCGTTAGCGTCAGGCACGCATCCGCGTGCCCTGGATTTTGTGCGATTCGTGCGAAGCCAGCCGCGCGCCCGCGTGACTTTCTGTTCGCATGGCTTGGGAGCCAAATTTGCATACAACGCGTTCAAGTCATGCACGCGCTCGCGTGGATGACCATATGTGCAACTGACGCGAACGCGTCAGTCATGCATCCGCGTGACCAAATTTGTGCTTTTAGCACACTTCTTGCCCCAAGCCGGCACAACTCTCTGCCCAAACGCTCTTTTACGTCGAATTTGCAGGTCACGCGTTCGCGTCGGTGACGCGCCCGCATGAATAGCGAAAATCTTAAACGACGCGAACGCGTGGGGTACGCGTTCGCGTGCGAAAAGGATGCCTCCAGTGCCACTCCCGCGCAACTCTCTGTCAATTTTCATTGTTCACGCACACATGATTGACGTGTTCGCGTCAATGACGCTTGCGCGTCGTGTGTCCCCTTTTTTTTTTTTTCAAATTGCTTGAGGTGTTCGGTTCCTGTGATAAAATAGCTGCATGATCAGAAAATTAGTAAGAACTTAATAAAAACCAAACAAGTAAGAAAACTACTACTACGAAAAATAACTAAGGATACAAAATTATCGGGTTGCCTCCCGACAAGCGCTTCTTTAACGTCACTAGCTTGACAGTCAGTTCTGCTAGTTCAGCAGATGAGTGGACCTCTGGCGATCGATCTCGCCTCCAAGGTAGTGCTTCAGCCTCTGGCCGTTCACTGTAAACTTCCTGTCAGAATTCTCTTCTTGTATTTCCACATGACCGTACGGTGAAGCTCTGGTAACCACAAACGATCCTGACCACCGGGATTTCAGCTTCCCAGGAAAGAATTTGAGCATTGAATTATATAGAAGCACTCTCTGTCCTGGCTCAAAGACTCTGATGGCAATCTTCTTGTCATGCAGTAGCTTGGTTCTCTCCTTATAGAGCTTGGCATTCTCATAGGCTGAATATCTGAATTCATCAAGCTCATTCAACTAAAGCATCCGCTTAATTCCCGCAGCTTCTGAATCAAGATTTAGGTACCTGATTGCCCAATAAGCCTTGTGCTCCAGCTCAACTGGCAAGTGACAGGCTTTTCTATAGACCAACTGATATGGGGACATGCCAATTGGAGTCTTGTATGCTGTTCGGTAAGCCCATAGAGCATCATCAAGCTTCCTTGACCAGTCCTTTCTTGAAACACTGACGGTCTTCTCTAGAATCCTCTTAAGTTTCCTGTTGGAAACCTCAACCTGTCCACTTGTCTAAGGGTGATAGGGGGTTGCCACCTTATGACGGACTCCATATCTGTGCAGAAGAGAATCCAGCTGTCTATTACAGAAGTGACTTCCTCCATCACTAATGAGTGTCCTTGGGACACCAAACCGGCTAAAGATGTATCTCTGAAGAAAGCTTATTACCACCTTGGCATCATTGGTGGGTAGAGCCACAACTTCCACCCACTTGGACACATAGTCGACTACCACTAGAATATAGTTGTTTGAATGTGAGGGTGGGAAAGGTCCCATGAAATCAATACCCCACACATCAAACAACTCAACCTCAAGAATCCCCTGCTGTGGCATTTCATGGTTGGCAGGGAGATTCGTGGCTTTTTCACATCTGTCACAGTGCTTTACAAATGCTCTTGAGTCTCTGAAGAGAGTCGGCCAGTAAAACCCGCTCTGAAGGAACTTTGTAGCTGTCCTTTCACCACCAAAGTGGCCTCCAAACTTAGAACCATGACAGTGCCAAAGAATCTGCTATTTTTTTTCATCTGGGACACACCTCCGGATAATTCCATCTGAACACCTTTTAAAAAGGTATGGTTCCTCCCAAATGTAGTGCTTTGCATCATTCAATAGCTTCTTCACTTGTTGCCTACTATACTCCCTTGGGATAAAATTCATGGCCTTATAATTTGCAATGTCTGCAAACCATGGAGCCTGCTGAATGAGGAACAATTGCTCATCCGGAAATGTCTCAGTTACAACTGTGGGTGGTTGCACTCCTGCTTCAGACTCAATTCTGGAGAGATGGTCAGCTACTTGATTTTCTGACCCTTTCCTGTCTTTTATCTCAATATCAAACTCCTGAAGGAGCAACACCCATCTGATTAATCTTGGTTTAGAATCCTGCTTGGTTAGAAGGTACTTCAAAGCAGCATGGTCAGTATAAACAATAACCTTAGAACCAAGTAAATAGGACCTAAACTTATCAACAGCATACACAACAGCTAATAATTCCTTTTCTATAGTTGTGTAATTCTTTTGAGCATCATTTAACACATGACTGGCATAATAAATGACATGTAAAAGCTTACCATGCCTCTGTCCTAAAACAGCTCCTATAGCAAAATCACTAGCATCACACATTAATTCAAATGGTAAATCCTAGTCAGGGGGAGCTATAATGGGAGCAGAGGTAAGGTTTGCTGTCAGAGTTTCAAAAGCATGCAGACAATCAGAATCAAAGACAAAAGGAACATCAACAACCAACAGGTTGCTCAATGGTTTAGCAATTTTAGAAAAATCCTTTATAAATCTTCTATAAAATCCTGCATGACCCAAGAAACTCCTAATTGCCTTAACATTAGTTGGTGGTGGTAATTTTTCAATTACCTCTATGTTTGCTCTGTCAACCTCAATTCCCTTACTTGAAATTCGGTGTCCAACAACAATGCCTTCTGTAACCATAAAATGGCATTTTTCCCAATTTAAAACAAGGTTTGATTCTTGACATCGTTTCAAGACAAGAGATAAATGTTTAAGGCAGGATTCAAAAGAATTACCAAAAACAGAAAAGTCATCCATAAATATCTCAATAAACTTTTCAACCATATCAGAAAAAATTGAAAGCATACACCTCTGAAAAGTTGCTAGAGCATTGCAAAGTCCAAATGGCATTTTCCTGTAGGCAAATACTCCAAAGGGGCATATGAATGCTGTCTTCTCTTGATCTTGAGGGTCCACTATAATTTGATTATATCCAGAATATCCATCTAGAAAATAATAAAAAGCATGACCAGCTAACCTTTCAAGCATCTGATCAATGAAAGGGAGGGAGAAATGATCCTTCCTTGTAGCAGTGTTGAGCCTCCTGTAATCTATGCACATTCTCCATCCTGTGACTGTTCTTGTAGGAATAAGCTCAATCTTTTCATTCTTGATCACTGTTATCCCTCCTTTCTTGGGAACTACCTGGACAGGACTTACCCAAAGACTGTCAGAAATAGGGTAAATAATACCTGTTTCCCATAATTTTATTGCCTCTTTTTGGACCACCTCTTTCATAGTTGGATTGAGTCTCCTTTGTGGTTGCACAACTGGTTTAGCATCATCTTCAAGAAGGATTTTATGCATACACTTGGTTGGACTAATCCCCTTCAAGTCACTAATGGTCCACCCAAGAGCTGTTTTATGGCTCCTGAGCACTAAAATAAGCACCTCCTCTTCTTCAGGCTTCAGAGAAGAGCTAATAATCACTGGATATGAATTATTTTCACCCAAGAACACATATTTCAGAGAAGGGGGTAAGGGTTTGAGCTCAAGCTTGGGGGCTTCCTCCTCCTTGATTGGCGTGTTCATCAGCTCCTTTTGGGGTGGTGAATCGTCAACTTCAACTAATTCACACTCCGAAATAGGATCCAGAACATCATCAAGTACCTCAGTTTCCAGTACTTCTTGAACAAGTGGTTCAATAACATCTATTTTCATACACCCCTCAGAATCATTGGGGTGCTTGAGGGCTTCAAAAACATTTAGGACCACCTGTTCTTCATTGACCCTCAGGGTTAATTCACCCTTTTGCACATCAATCAGAGCTCTACCTATAGCTAAAAATGGTCTACCAAGTATAATAGAGGGTTTTGCCTCCTCTTCCATGTCTAATATAAGAAAATCAACAGGAAAAATAAATGGTCCTACTTTAACAAGTAAATCTTCAACTACACCCACAGGTAATTTAATAAAAAGATCAGCAAGTTGAAGAGAAATACGAGTGGGTTTTACCTCCTCAATTTGAAGCTTTTTTATCACTGAAAGTGGCATGAGATTGATGCTAGCTCCAAGATCACATAAAGCTCTTTGAATGCCGACTTCTCCAATGGTGCAAGGAATGACAAAGCTCCTTGGGTCTGGCATCTTCTCAGGAAGGGTGTGTTGAATAATAGCACTGCATTCCTTGGTTAACACCACGGTTTCTTGCTCCTTCCAATTCCTCTTGTGGGTCAACAACTCTTTTATAAATTTAGCATAGAGAGGCATTTGCTCCAGAGCCTCTGCAAAAGGGATGTTGATCTGCAGCTTCTTGAAGACATCTAAAAATTTAGAGAATTGCTTTTCTTTGGACGCCTTCTGAAGCCTCTGAGGATATGGCATTTTTGGCTTGTATTCAGGGGCCTTTGGTAAGGTTGGATAAGTGTCAAGAGAGTCAGGAAATGGATTGTCTGCACGTTTAGGAGGGGCGTGCTCTACTTCTTCCTTCTTCTCCTCTGGAGCTTACTTTTCAACTAGATCTTCATTGACCTTAGTCACAGAACCAGTTACCTTACCACTTCTCAATTGAATGGCCTTGCAATCTTCTCTTGGGTTCACCACTATATCACCAGGGAATGTATTTGAAGACCTTTCAGGTAATTGCTTGCTCATTTGACCCATTTGCACCTCCAAGTTTCTAATAGAGGCTCTGGTTTCTTGTATGAAACTCATCATCATCTCCCATTTAGAATCTTCTTGGGATTTAAAATTTGCCTGCTGAGGTGGTTGTTGTTGCTGAGACTGAAATTGGCGGTTATTATAGTTGTTCTATTGAAAACTGCCCTGAGAACTATTGTTGAAGTTCTGAGGTCTCTGAGGTTGATCTCTCCACCCAAAATTGGGTGATTCCTCCACCCCTGATTATATGTCTTAGAATATGGATCATTGTTGAGATTTCTAGGACCACTCCCCATGTAATTCACCTGTTCAGAAGAGGGTTGAGCATAATCATAATTATCATTTTGCATAAAGTTACCTGCCATGTCATAGGAGGCTTCTTGTGGTGGATTTTGGGTGTTGATAGCTGAGACTTGCGTGCCACCCATCTGTTGAGTAAGTAGATTTATTTGCTGAGACATCAGCTTGTTCTGAGCAAGAAGAGCATTAACATCTTCTACTTCCAGCACGTCTCTCTTCTGAAGGGTCTCAGAGTTCACAGGATTCCTGTTAGATGAGTATAAATATTGGTTGCTTGCAACCAATTTAATCAGCTCAATAGTCTCCTCTGGTGTCTTCTTCTTGTGCAATGAACCACCTGCAGAGGTATCTAAGCTCATCTTGGACATCTCACCTAAGCCTTCATAAAAGATATATAGTTGGGTCCATTTGGAGAACATGTCCGGAGGGCATTGCCTAGTCAGTAGCTTGTATCTCTCCCAAGCTTCATAAAAAGTTTCACCCTCCTTCTGCCTGAAGGTCTGAACCTCCAACCTAAGCTTAGTCAGCTTCTTTGGTGGGAAAAATTTAGTGAGAAATTCAGTAACGACCTTTTTCCAAGTATTCAGACTCTCCTTTGGTTGGGAATCTAGCCATAGCTTTTCTTTATCCCTCAGAGCAAACAGGAAAAGCATGAGTCTGTACACCTCTGGATTCACTCTATTTGTCTTCACAGTATCACATATCTACAGAAAATCAGATATGAACTGATTTGGATCTTCATGAGGAAGTCCATGATACTGGAAATTTTGTTGCACTAAGGTGACCAATTGTGGCTTCAACTCAAAGTTGTTTGCATTTATAGGAGGCACTACAATGCTTTTTCCATAGAGATCCGCAGTAGGAGTAGAATAAGAGCCAAGCACTCTCCTCTGTTGATCATCCCCATTCGGATTTACCACATTGGCATTAGCATTATTATTTGTCATAGTGGATTCTGCAGCCTTGCAAAGTCTTGCTTGTTGTAAACGCCGCCTGAAAGTTCTTTCAGGTTCAGGATCAAAGAGATGTTCTTTGTCTCTATTCCTGCGCATACACAAGCAGAAAACAAGAAAAAATGGGTCTCCCTACGTCAGAGTGCAGAGAATTCCCTGTGAGGTAACCTGTGTAAAATAATAAAATAACAATACTAAATAAATAAATAAAAAAATTCGAAAATATAAAAGGAAAAATAAACAGAAAAATTAAAATAAAATTAACTGGGTAACACCAAACTTTATTTTAGAAATTAAAAAAAATAAATTTTTAGTTCTATTTTATTTATTTAAATATATTTATTTTATTTTATTTTATTTTATTTTTTGAAGATAAAAAATAAAATAAAACTAATAGAATATAAAAAATGGAAAGAAACGAAAACAAAAATAAAAAAATGGAAATAAAAAGAAAATAAAATAAAAATAAAAAAATAAAACAGACTAAATAAAAAATTGTCAAAGCAAAAAAAAAAAAAAAGAAATAACGAAACTGGAGGGGGAGGGAAACGAACGCAAGTGTACAGAAAAAAAGAAAAAAAATTAAAAATTAATAATAATAAAATAAAATTAATTAAAAGAAAAATTATCTAATCTAAGCAAGCAAACAATGAGTAGTTGTTAACCACAGTCAATCCCCGGCAACGGCGCCAAAAACTTGGTGCGGAATTTATAACCCACAAACTTACCGGCAAGTGCACCGGGTCGTACCAAGTAATACCTTACGTGAGTAAGGGTCGATCCCACGAGGATTGATGGATTAAACAACAATAGCGTTTGATAGGATTAGTTAGACAAACAGAAAATAGTGTTGGAAATTCAAAAGCATTGAAAAGTAAATTCAAGAATTTCAAAAAACAAGCAGCAAATGAGTTGTGAAATATATATGGAAAAACAGTTAAGGTTTCAGAGTTATCTATTTTCTGGATTGACTTTTCTTATTAACTAATTTTAATCATGTAAGATTTAATTCAAGGCAAACTATTTGTGACTAGACCCTAATTCCTTAGACCTTCCTAGTCTCCTCTAAAATTCATCAACTGCCAATTCCTTGGTCAATTGATTCCAATTAGAGGATGATGATCAAATTCCAGTTTATATGCCACAAGAATCCTAATTGTCCAAAAATAAAGGGATTATATGTCACGTATCCCGTTAAATATAAAAAATTAGAAATTCAGGATAATATGTTTTCAAGCTATTGTTCAAGTAAAGAGCTTTTCCAAGTTTTACAAAAACTCAAATAGAACATGGGTCATACTTCCGTTCCACCCAAATTCGTAAAATAAAGAACGAAAACAATTATTGAAATATAAATCAAAACATGAATTAAAATAGAAAAATAATATTATCAATCCATACAATAGACAGAGCTCCTAACCTTAACAATGGAGGATTAGTTGTTCATGGAATATGGAAAGTAAATTTGTATGGAATAATGTTGTGGAATATTCTTCTCCAATGTTGTTCTGGAACCACCCTATTGCAATCCCTTTTATAACTAATCCTAATAATTTAAAAATCAAATTTCTAAAATTAAAATTAAAATAATATCTTTTCCTAAAATAAGATTTGAATTTAAATTTGAATTAATTAACAAGTCTTCAGCTGATGGATGGGAACCATTTGATTTGTCCCTTCTGCAGCTTCTAATCTGTGATTTCTGGGCTAAGAACTGGGTCAAAACAACCTAGAAATCACCCCCAGCGTTTTTCTGCGTTTTCTGCATGTGGCGCATGTCACGCGTACGCATCGGTCACGCGTTCGCGTCATTTGTGCAGATTTCAGTCCACGCGTTCGTGTCAGGGACGCGATCACGTCATTGCGATTTCCTCCATTTCGCGCGGTCGTGTGAGTCATGTGTCCGCGTCGGTATTCGCTGGTCATCTCCTTGGTTTCTTCTCTTTCTCTGCAGAAACTTCATCAAATCCATCTGAATGCTACCTAAAATGAATAAAATTGCACAAAACTCAAAATAGCATCCATAGTGGCTAAAATATAATTAATTCTTAATTAAACTCAACAAATTAGATGCAAATTAACTAGGAAAAGATAGGAAAGATGCTTACGCATCAATACCCATTAACGCTAGCCTACTACTAAGCCAATTAGTAGCTAGGTTGATGTTGGTGAAGCCTATTTGACGTACTTCAAGCATAGAAGTAGACTTTTGACGTACTTCAAGCATGGAAGTAGACTTGATGGGTTGGTCCCTCATAATTGTCAACACATGGTTTGTAGACAAGGATGGTGATCTCAATTTCCATGCCTTAGCCAAGAGTTTTACTTTCTTGTTATTTACTTTTCTTGTTAAATCATAAAATCAAACCCCCTTGCCCCATCATAGCAATAATTGATCACTTCATTGTAATTCCTTGTGAGACGACCGGAGGTTTAAATACTTCAGTTTATTTTCATTGGGGTTTGTACATGTGACAAACAAAATTTAAAACTTTGATTGAGTGTTGTTTGTTGGTTGGGAACTATATTATCAACGGAGTTATTTGTGTGAAATTCCTAACCGAGATAATACTCTTTCACTAGGCTCAAGTGCAAAGCACTCTCTCAAAGCTCAAGGCTCTGAGCATCAATGATTAGAGAGTAAAGAAAAGAAACAAAAGCAAAGCTTAAAAAGTTCTCTAGTTATATGCTTATGGTGCTTATGTATCAGGTGGTAATACTTGAAAACAAAGCAATTAGAGTCGATGCTATAAAAATAAATGGTGCAAAGCACCCAAGAATCTAAGGAAAGAAACAATTG
Source organism: Arachis hypogaea (assembly GCF_003086295.3). NCBI lineage: Eukaryota > Viridiplantae > Streptophyta > Magnoliopsida > Fabales > Fabaceae > Arachis > Arachis hypogaea. Next base: position 67,051,156 of record NC_092054.1, on the reverse strand, counting down.
AAAAGCTTGTTTCAAGGAAGGAATATAAGAAAAGATTCCAAAGAGTGATCAAGATAAAATCATCAATCATTTGAAATTCTTTTGTGAGTGTTGCATGCATAGTAAACTAGCCAACCATGAACATTGAAATTGCTATTCTTCTCACCATGGATTGTCACTTTATATTGCATGATTCTTTGTTTGCTTGAAGACAAGCAAAGTTTAAGTTTGGTATTGTGATGCGTGCGCAACATGTATTTTTCTATGCTTCTTCATATAAGAAATAAATGCATAATGCTTAATTATGAAGAGTTTTGGTGCTCAAATTGGATATTACTTTGATCCTTTTGGTTTTATGATTCTTGTAGGGAATTGTTAGAAGAAAAGAATAAAAAGAACAAGGAGGAACTAAGAATTAAAGACAAGTGCAAAGAGAATTCGTGGATGTTGTCAACCCTGACCTCTTCACACTCCAACGAGCATAACTAGAGCTATAGAGGTCCAATTGATGCGGTTCCAGCGGCATTGGAAAGCCAACGTTCAGAACTTTTCAACGATATATAATAGCACAAAATTTCTGGCTAGATTGCAGGGTCTTGATGGCACCTAACTTGGGATTTCCAAAGTTAGGCACCGGATGAAGAAACCACTCTCCAATACGTTCGGGAATGGTGGCACCTAACTTGGGATTTTCTAAGTTAGGTACCAGAGGAAGACAAGCACACCCAATTGCATGCTGGAAAGGTGGCGCCTAACTTGGGATTATCCAAGTTAGGCACCAGATGCACACAAATACGCCAAGTTAGATGCGAAAATCTTTATTTTATTTTGATTAAAGCTTTATTTTATTTATAAATAGGAAAATATATTATTTAGTTTTAGAAAATATATTTTACATTTAATTTTCTTGTTATTTGCTATTATCCATTTCCGGGGCCTACTTGGTGAGTGCTTGGGCTGAGCTTTGATGAGATCCACGTGCTAGGAGGCATCTAGGGCATTGAATGCTGGCTAGGGGGTCCTTTATGGGCGTTGAACGCTGGTCTCTTCTCATTTGGGCACTGGACGCCAGAATAGGACAGGAGGCTGCGTTGAATGCCAGTTTTGGGCCTTCAATTCTGAAGCAAAGTATGGACTATTATACATTGCTGGAAAGCTCTGGATGTTAGCTTTCCATAGCCAGAAAATGTGATCTTCTCCTTTTAATACTATGCTCCATTTGGACTTCTGTAGCTCTAGAAAAGCTCTTTCAAATGCAAGGAGGTTAGATCCAGACAGCATCTGCAGTGCTTTCTCTGTCTCTGAATCAGACTTTTGCTCCAACTCCTCAATTTCAGCCAGAAAATACCTAAAATTGCATAAAAACACACAAAGTAAAAGTAGAGTCCAAAAATGTGAATTTTGCACTAAAACCTATGAAAACTCAACAAAACTTAAACAAAACATACTATAAACTATATGAAAATGATGGCAAAAAGCGTATAAAATATCCATTCATCGGAACACCAAACTTAAACTGTTGCTTGTCCCCAAGCAACTAAAAACAAAGTAGGATAAAAAGAAGAGTAAGATACAATAAATCTCAGAGTTTCTCATGAAGCTCAGTTTCAATTAGATGAGCAGGACTTAGTAGCTTTTTTCTTCTGAATAGTTTTGGCATCTCACTATCCATTGAAACTCAGAAGTGTTGGTCTCTTTAGGAACTTAGAATCTAGATGATATTATTAACTCTCCTAGTTTAGTTCCTTTTTATTCTTGAACACAGCTTTTTAGAGTCTTGGCCATGACCCTAAGCACTTTGTTTTTCAGTATTATCACCGGATACATAAATGCCACAAACACTTTAACTAGGTGAACCCTTTCGGATTGTGATTCAATTTTGCTAGAATCCCCAGATAGAGGTGTCCAGAGTTCTTAAGCACACTCCTTTTTCTTTGGACCACGACTTTAACTGCTCAATCTCAAGCTTTTCCCTTGACACCTTCACACCACAAGCATATAGTTAGGGACAACTTGTTTGAGCCACTTAGGCCAAGATTTTGTTTCTTGTTGGCCCTCCTAACCATTGATGCTCAAAGCCTTGGATCCTTTTACCATTGCCTTTTGGTTTAAAGGGTTATTGGCTTTTTGCTCTTTCCTTTTGGTTTAAAGAGCTATTGGCTTTTTCTATATTTTTTTTCCGCATGCATATATATTATTTTTTTTCTTTTGCAACATGCTTTTTCTTTTCCTTGTTGCTGCTTTTTCTTGCTTCAAGAATCAATTTTTGGATTTTTCAGATTACCAATAATACTTTTCCTTTTTCATCATTCTTTCAAGAGCCAACATTCTTAATTTCAATTTCAAATAAAAGCAATGCCACCTCATCAAAATAATTGAAGTATTCTTATTATATAGCTTGAAATTCATGTATCTCTCAATTCTTTTCAAATAAAATTTTCTTTTAAGTAATGGTGAGAGATATATGGAACATTTTATAGCTTAAAGACATAGATGGAAATGATCATGCAATAAGAACAAGAGAACAAACAATACAACATAACAGAAAATAAAAAAATAACATAAGAAAAGGGGATTAAGAGAACAAATCCACCTTAGTGATGGCGGCTACTACTCCTTATTGAGGATCCGATGTAGTGCTTGATCTCTTCAATGTCACTCCTTTGTCTTTGTTGTTCTTCCCTTCTAGCACTTTGATCTTCTCTATTTCATGGAGGATGGTGGATTGCTCTTGATGTTCCTACCTCAGTTGCTCCACGTTTGAGCTCCACTCTCCCAGGGAGGTATTCAGTTGATCCCAAAAAATTTTGGGGAGGAAAATACATCCCTTGAGGTTTCACCAGTCTTTAGAGCTATACTTAGGAGTGGTAGAAGTCAAAAAGCAAAGCTTTTGCAACACCAAACTTAAGAGTTTTGCTCGTCGTCGAGCAAATATGAGCCATAGGGCAGAATAGAGTAGGTGGAGATTTTGTGGGACCTATTGGTTCTGAGAGGCTAGGGAATTCAAATTCCCTGCCCTCCTTATGGGCATTGAACGCCCAGCTTACCTCCCATTTGTGGCATTGAACGCCTAGGAGGAACCTCTTTCCTGGCATTCAATGCCAGTCTTCTGCCTTTTTGGGTGTTGAACACCCAGCCTGGCTCCCTGGCTGGCGTTCAACGCCAGCTTGTTGCTCCCCAGAGGGCGTTGAATGCCCACTCTGGCTCCTTGTCTGGCGTTCAATGCCAGCAAGGTTTCTGCTTTAGGGTGTTCTATTTCCGGCTCTGACTGTTTCTGTTTCTGTTCTAACTACTGCACATGATCACAAACATTAAAAATCAAGGAAAAAATCTAAAAATAAACAAAAGAAATAAGAACAGAAATACTCTACTCATGGTTGGGTTGCCTCCCAACAAGCGCTTCTTTAATGTCATTAGCTTGATGGATAGCTCCTTTCAAGGAGGAAGATAGTCATAGAGGAATAAATCCTTACTCCTTACTAGAAGCGTCCTTCCTGGGCTCTCATGTATTAGCTTAATATGCTCGAGAGACAGGATCTTATTCACTGCATGAGGGAGGGTTTAGCTTGAAGCAACATGATGGTGTCCCTTTTTGCCACATCCCTTTTCCATGATGAATACCATGATGAGATAAGTAAACATTACCATTTTTCATGGTAAAAGCTTTCAGTATGGATATTTTTGTTTTTCCAGCCCCTAGGTATCTTCCTTTTGAGGCCTTCCTCCTTGGTGGATAGTGTACATCCAACACCAAACTTACGTTTGGTCTTAGGAGGGATTGAATTGGTTCCATCCAAGGAAGGAGGCTTGAATTCTGAATCCTTTATGCAAGTGCCTCACTTGTTAGGGGGTAATGGAGGGTCAAGAACCTTGAACACCATCTAGTCCTCATGCAAGGTAATCCTTGTTTCTTGTGCCTCTTGGATTTCCAGCTTCTTCATCACAGATGACGGTATCATATTTAAACTTAAGCCAAGATCATACACGGCCTTGTCAAAAGTGATATTTCCAGTAGTCCATAGGATCTGAATGCTCTCTAGATCTGGCATCTTCCTTAGCAGCTCATTCTGAATTAGGATACTATACTTCTCAGTAAGTACCTCTATTTCCTCTCCCCTTAGTCCTTCTTTTCAAAAAGAATTTCTTTTGGACAAGCCGTATAGGGGGTATTTTTTCCCAATACCTTTGCAACTGAAATATTGACTTGCAGCTCCTTAAGGGCTGCTAGAAAATGACCCAACACCTCATTTGCTGGTTCTTTCTACATGCCTAGAAAAGGTAGCTCTTGAGGTTCTTTCACCTCTGCAAGGGCATGCTCAGTGGTAATCACAAGCTCCTCTTGCATACCCAGAGATGATTCAACTCGAGGTTCTTTCTCCTCTATAGGGGCGTGCTCAATGGCATCCTCAGAATCCTCCTGGTTCTTGATTGCCTTCAGTCCCTCAGTAGCAGACTCCTGAGGTTGGGCCTCTTTGGTGAAAACTACTGTCTCACTTTCTTTTAAGGTCTCATTCCCAAAGAGCATCAGCCTTTTTGTGAGGGCCCTATAGGGATGCACTTCCTCAAACAACTCAATAAGAGGAATATTAACCTGCTCAGGTGTCCACCGTTCATGGGTGAGAGTGTCTCCTTGAGGGTAGTTACCATTCATATCACTAGGAGGATTATAAACCTCAGCAGGGGGTACGTCTACGGTCTCCATGTCTAGAACTTCTGTCCTAACTGGAGTCTCCTCACAGGAGTATAAGTTCTGGTTATTGGCAGCTATCTCAATGAGCTCATCTGCCTCTTCATGTGTCTCTATAAAATACAGAGGGCCATTTGCAAAGTGATCTACTGTCTTCCTGGCTATCTCAGAGATTGCTTCATAGAAGATTATTGTGTTGCCACATCCTGAGAACATATGGGGAGGACAATTCCTAAATATCAGCTGGTACCTCTCCCAAGCATCATGGAGAGACTCACTCTCCTTCTGCCTGAAGGTCTGAACATCTGTCACCAGCTTAGTTAATCTCTATGAGGGAGAGAATTTGTTCAGGAATTTGTTAACAACCTTATCCCAAGTGTTCACACTTCCTCTAAGTTCCATATGCCACCATTTATTTGCTTGAGCACTTAGAGCAAATGGAAAGAGTTTTAGTCTGGAGACTTCAGGGTTCACTCCATTGGCCTCTACAGTGTCACAAACTACAGGAAGTCAGAGATGAACTTACTAGCGTCTTCCTGTGGGTATCCATGAAACTAGCATTTTTACCGTAACAGCAGGACCTGGTCTAGGTTGACCTTAAAGTCATCTGAGTCAATAGGAGTGTCAAATGTATAGGAGCCCAGAGGTCTCCCAATTCGTGCATTCCCTTTTGGATCCATAGTGATTCTGGTGTCTCTGCATACATAAATAAGAGATAAAGAAAAATGGGAGTCTCTACGTCAGAGTATAGAGAACTCCCTGTGAGATGTGAAGAAGAAGGGAAAGAAGAATGAAGATAGAAGAAGGAGAAGAGGAATTCGAATAAAGAGAGAAGAAGAATTCGAAAATTAGAAGTAGAAAAGATAAATAGGAATTAAAATATTTTTGTTTTTGTTTTATTTATTTATTTAATTCAAAATTAAAGGTTATTTAACTAAAAAGAATTGAAAATTAATTGATGAATTTTGAAAATGAAGAGGGAGAAATAAAGAAGATATTTTTGAAAATAGAAGAAAGGAGTTAGTTAGGAAGTTTTGAAAAAGAAGAAAGAAAAGACAAGTAACTAACTAAGAAAAGATTTGAAAACAAGATAGGATAAAAGATTAGAAAAGATTTTATTTTGTAACGACCTAATTTTCAGTATGTCTAGATCATACCGGAAACTGAGCGTTACCAACTTGTCTTCCTAATTATTATCTATTTATATGTATATACTGTGAGACCAGCCAACGTCTGCACCCCGTTCGTATGCACACTTTTTCCTAAATCCTGTGTACGAGACTCCTGTTGTGTGGCTACCTGATGAGGTACTAGAGAGACGTCATATGGGAATGTCTGATCGTGCAGAGAAGTAATAGATGATGTTCTACCTTTTGATGACGTTTCAGCTGACCTGAGTTTTGAAGACTTAGGACGTACTTTCCCTCGCTTTAGTAGTTTAGAGGGACTAAGTGAGTATAGAGTCTAGGCTAGCCTGGGCACCAGCTTAGGGACTTCTTGAACAGGTCAGAGCCTGGGATATTGTAGGTATATACATGTATATAGTTATTATCAAGCTATATCTAGGGGTGTTCTAACTAAAAGTATATACTCTAATAAAGGCGGAATCACTGAATGTTGTCAACTGCTTGTGATGTATTTATGTGTGGTTGTTTTATGACTATTTTATCTGTTATCAGTTGTAAATTGATTATGAATGATTCACAATGATCCTCAGTTCGTGGGTTTCCCCGAGATCAACATACAACAACAAACATGATCCTCCGTTCGTGGGTTATACTCGAGATCAATACACAACAATACAATGATCCTCAGTTCGTGGGTTATACCCGAGATCAACATATAACAATTAGTGGGTTATTCCCGTAATCAATGATTATCAATTCGTGGGTTCTCCCGCATTTAAAACAAATAACAATTTATAGGTTTCCCCGAGATCAATGATCATTCAGTTCGTGGATACTTCCTGAATTTAACCAATTATCAACTCATGGGATTTCCCCATAGTTAAACAACTAACAGTTCGTGGGGTTTTCCCGCCTTTTATCACTTCTCATTTTCCTTTCTAAAACTCAACAATTCATATATCAGTTCCTCATTCTCTTTTTCCCTTTAAATTTTGAATACCCTAACTTTCAGAAATTACCGAACAACCCCTTAAACACCCAAAATTTTACTTCCTTGCCCTTTTAAATATCTAAAGCCTGTTCTTCAATGTTCTTCATCACACTCAAAGTGTTCTTCGTAAATTCTACAGATTCTTTCTCTGTTTTCACCCGTTTTTCAATCTTTTTAGTAACCGATTTTTATCAAAATTCATAATAAATTAGCAGCCACTAAAACCCCATCTTTTCTACATGATTTTAACACAAATTGAACCCCAATTTAGGGCCTAGGGTTTTATTTTCCAGCTGCTCCAAGAACATGAACTCAAAGCTTGAATTTCATCAAATTTCATCAAATTTTCACCAAAATTTCAACAAGAATTACTCATATAAACAATCAATTTCAAAGATAAGAAAAGATTTTTGAATTTTAAAGAAAGATAAAAAGATAAGATAGCAATTTGAAAAAGATATGATTTTTGAAAAGATTTGATTTTGAAAAGATTTGAATTTTAAAATTTAAAACTAAGATAAGATAAGATAATGATTTTGAAATTAAAATTTGAAAGATAACAAAAGATAAGATAAAGAAAGAGTCAAATTAAAAGAAAGATATGAAAAGATAAGATTTGAAATTTGATTTTTAAAATTAATATAAGATAAGATAATAATTTTGAAATTAAAAATTGAAATTTTTGTTAATATTTTCGAAAATAATTTTGAAATAAAGATAGAAAAGATTTTTTTTATTTTTTGAATTAATGAAGAAAGAGAAAAACAACCAAAAGACACCAAACTTAAAATTTTTATATCTAAGACTTTAAAATTTCGAAAATTCAAAGAGAAAAACACCAAAAGACACCAAACTTAAAAATTTAAAGATCAAAACAAGAAGAAAAACAAGAACACTTTGAAGATCAAGAAGAACACCAAGAACAAAACTCAAAGAATTCAAAGAAAACAAGAACATGCAAAAGACACCAAACTTAAAAATTTTGAAAACCACAAACATAAATTTTCAAAAATTATAAAGAAAAGATACAAGAAGACACCAAACTTAAAGATTGACACAAGAATAAAACATAAGACACTATTTTTGAAAATTTTTAGAAAAAGACTCAAAGAAGTTCGAAAATTTCAACAAGAACAAAAACAAGAGACTGAAACCAAAAACAAAGATTAAATAAAGAAAACAAAAGGTTTTTGAAATTTTTTTTGATTTTTCAAAAAAAAGAAACAAAAATAAAATAAAATAAAAGACTCTAACAAAATTAAAGACAATACCTAATCTAAGCAACAAGGTAATCCGTCAGTTGTCCAAACTCGAATAATCCCCGGCAACGGCGTCAAAAACTTGGTGCACAAATTCCCATACTTCGTACAACTAAACCATCAAGTGCACCGGGTCGTCCAAGTAATACCTGAGTGAGTCAGGGTTGATCCCACGAGGATTGTGGTTTGAAGCAAGCTATGGTTATCTTGTAGATCTTAGTCAGGTGAACAGGAGAAATTGGTATTTTGTTTAATGCATAAAAGAAAATAAAGAGAACTTAACTAGGTTTATATGTTTGCACTGATAAGAAGATGGTTAAGGCTTGGAGATGCTTTGTCCTTCTGGATTAACTTTGGTCTTACTATCTTCTTCAATTGTGAATGATTTCTTATATGGCAGGCTGTATGTGATTGACGCCGGTTGAGAGGTCGCCAATACTCCTCCAGATCTGAACCCCAAGGTTAGTGTGGATCCATTCTGATTTAGGGTGAAGCTCCTGCAGTGCATTCTCCTTAATGATCCTACTCAAAACGCCACAAACAAGGTCGAATCTTCCGGTTCAGAGAATGCTGTGCCTTTGGGTTCTAGCCTCTACCACAAAGACTCTAATCTCCCCATACCTCAGCTGAACTGATGTTTCTAGAAGTTCCCAACAAAGTCGTGGATTAGCCATCTAAGAGATGTATAATCAAGCTGGTGGTTCAATGCTTTTCAGTTACGTAGTCACACGAACCCAAGAAGAACACGAGTGGTTTTTAGGAACGCAGTCTTTGAATGAAGAACGAAGATGCATCTTAGAATAGAGAATCAAACATGGACTGAAAAGAAACAGTAATACTTTTATTAATCCATAAAACTCAGCAAGGCTCCTCCCCTCAACCTAGGAGGTTTATAAACTCATACTGATAGAGAATACAATGTAAAATTCGAAATATTATGGAAGAGATCCTAAACAAGTGTGATCTTCTCCTTTTAATACTAAACTAATGACTAAGGATTACATAAAAAGGGTAAAACAGTCTTTTAGTGCTAAAATCCACTTCCGGGGCCCACTTGATGAGTGTTTGGGCCGAGCTTTGATGAGATCCACATGATAGGAGGACTCTAGGGCATTCAACGCTGGATAGGGGGTCCTTTATGGGCGTTGGATGCTGGTCTCTTCTCCTTTGGGCACTAGACGCCAGAATAGGACAGGAGGCTGGCATTGAACGCCAGTTTTGGGCTTTTAATTCTAAAGCAAAGTATAGACTATTATCCATGGCTGAAAAGCTCTGGATGTTAGCTTTCCATAGCCGTTGAGAACGCTCCATTTGGACTTCTGTAGCTCCAGAAAAGCTCTTTTGAATGCAAGAAGGTAAGATTCGGACAGCATCTGCAGTGCTTTCTCTGTCTCTGAATTAGACTTTTGCTCCAACTCCTCAATTTCAGCCAGAAAATACCTGAAATTGCATAAAAAGACATAAACTCAAAGTAGAATCCAAAAATACAAAATTTTCACTAAAACCTATGAAAAATCAACAAAACTTAAACAAAACATACTAAAAACTATATGAAAATGATGGCAAAAAGTGTATAAAATTTCCGCTCATCAACAACAAACTAGTTAATTAATTCTCTAAATTAAATTTTTTTTCTTTTGTTTTCACTTCACCTAGAATTCACTTTGCTGTGACGTTAGAAATTCCAATTTCACTTGTTGTCTGTGTTTTTTATTCAAGGCAATAAACACAAAGAACCTCTCTAGTACGATCCCAAAATAGAACTTACTCTATTCAATTAAAAAGCAATCAAGAGCAGGAGAGAAGAAGAGAAGAAGATGGTAGATGACCCAAATAATGCTAAAAGGATTCTTGGTGACTTTACTACTCCTATTTCTAGAAATTATGAAAAAAGCATAATGAGGCCAAATATGCAAGCAAATAGTTTGAATTGAAGCCATCACCCATCCAATTGGTGCAACAAGGTCATTTTAGTGAGAATCCTCAAGAAGATCCAAACCTACATATATCAAGCTTCCTACAAATATGTGACACAGTCAAGAGCAACAGAGTCTCCTCCGAAGCCATCCAGCTGAGGTTAGCTGTAACACCCTTACTATCAGTATGTCACGCTTCTGGTTGCGCCACTCTGATAGTGAGGAATATTACGACGACTTCCATATACTTAATAATAAAATATGAGCCTTTGACTTGAAAACCTATCGCTGTTTTGTTGAAAAAACTAGAAATACTATTAAAATTTTACCAACATGCATATACATATATACAAAACTTCTTATACAAGTAACTTATACATATTATATACAAACAAATCATACAACTCCTATCCCTCTTACCAAATTATAATAATAAAGGGGAGGAAAATCTATAACATATGTATATAAATAGAAATAACATATCTAAGAACTTAACAAAAACTCTGCAAGCTTCTTCGTCCGTGTTGAAAAGAGAAGTCTATAGGGGATGAGAACATCATCCTCAAAAGGGTTCACAGTAAGGGGTTTTTAAGAATTGTTATAAGTAGATATTTTAAATAAAACTATTTTACACGCAGTAATCATTATTTCATTAATCAAATATAAAACTCATATTTTTCTTATAAAAGTTTCACACAAAATAACATTCCATACATTTTACGGCTTACTAAGAAACCATTTTAACCAAAATACTTACCACTGGTCCAACCAATCATGCGCTCCGGCCCATATTAAATCAACTTGGCCTCCGGCCAAATCTAATCAACTCAGCCTCTAGCCCAAATTAAATCAACTCGGTCTTTTGTCCGAAATCAAATCAACTCGACCTACGGCCCAATTCAAAACAAGTAACCATAAAAATCAATCACAAAATAGAATCAATCAGAAGCACAAATAATGCAAGACAAACACAATTAGAGAGCAATTACAACCAGTACAACAAATAATAATTAGACAAAAAACATCATATAGGCAAACCAAAATACTTAAGCACACACAGACAAAGCAAACAAATGCAGTATGATGCATGCCTATCCTACTGGTCGTGAGTTCACATGTCGGTTAAATCGTCAGAGCCCGACACATCCGGTAGCTAACTCGGACATTGTCTCTAGGTTGCGCATCCCCTGGAGGAACACAAATAAAGGAGAGTGCCTTTCAACATTCTCCTGGAGGAATTACGAAGAAGAGTGCCTTTCCACATCGAAAGAGTGTGCCTTTCCACCTTACAACTAGAGAAGGATGAGGGAAAAAATAATACAAATGAGCATGTCTTTTCACCTTTCCCACACCCATATAACGATAAGAGAGGGAGTCCTTCATCCTCAACTTGCTAAATCCGTGAGTAGGACAAAACCACAGCCCTCACAATGTCCATCATAATCTCATTCTATTCATTTTCACCATCAAACATAATCGATTCAGAATCAAAACCAAATCATATAAATTAAAACCAAATCATTTAAACCAAAACCAATTTCAGCTTCATTCTTATTTAAAACATTCCCAAGAGAAATCATTCCATTTCTCTAAATCAAATTTAAATACTTCATCTTTCCTAAAACATCTCAAAACTTTTCTTATAAAAATTTTGGCAGCATCTCGTCTAAAACTCAGATTTTGCCACCCTTCAAGGGTCCCAACCAAACTATTTCCAAATCTCAAATTCTTTTCCAAAATTAAACAAAAATTCAAACATCCGAATATCAAGTCATTTCTAATTCTTAAAATCATTTCGAATAAATCAACAAAACCAATTCCAACATCAAAATATTTACAAATCTCAAATTATTTCAGCAACCACCAATTTTACAAAATAAATTAATAAGTAAAAAATGCAATGAAGAAACCAATATAGCCATCTAGCGACCACTTCAACAACAACCAACCAGGCAAGCAATTATATTTATTTCAAGTAACTCAGTTCAATTCATAAGACTTACGAAAATCATAGACATACATTTTTCGCATTAATATCAACTTATAATAATTTTGGAAAGTAAAATGAGTTTAATAAATTGCCCCTACCTCAACTCGTCGAAGCTCTCAAAACTGAATGCATCTAAAAACCTTATTTCTTTTGTCCAGCAACAGTGGCAGAGAGCTTCAGCGATAACGTAGCCGCTTGTTGTCACAAGCAGTAGTGCCACCGTTACCTCCACTCTTTCGGTCAGCCTCAAACAGCAATGGTGGCAGCTCTTGATGGCTCCGGTGGCGGCAACGACGGTGAAGAAAACCACCACACCTTCCCCTGTTCTGAATCTCATCCTCTCTCTCTCTATCTCGTCTGACTCTTCTCACAGCAGCTCGACGGCGATGCTCCTCACGGCTGTGGCTATGGAAGGTTTAGCGGCTCCCTCTGGCGACTTCTCCCAAACACAAGTGACATCAACGTGAAGAAGAGGAAGATACGAACACTTCAATTGGATTAGATTTTTAATCGGAGTTACGGAATGAACTCAAGAAATCAAACTCAAAAGGTTTATGTTTTCATGGAAATCTCTCTCAGTCTCTCTCTTTTTTTTCTCATGCCTTCGTTGAAAATGAAGAAGATTAATGGTTAATAATGACAATGTATATTAGGGAGGGTTGAGTGTCAATAAATGGCCATGTGTCGCGTTGTTAAGCTACTAAGTCAACGATTCAAGTTATAAATATTTTAAACGGACAACTATGAAAGCTGGATATATTAAAACACAAGTAATAATATATAAGGATAAATATGTACGAGTTACTAATATAAATGATATTAGTAGAATAATGATAAAATATATACGATGAAGCATTTGTAAAGCTGAGCTCACCAAAAATTACCGATATGAGATTTTGAACTCGATAATAATAATAATATTAACTAAACTTTATTTTAATCAAAGCGAGTAAAAAATAATAATAATAATAATAATAATAATAATTTTATCCTTTCTCAAAATATCTTGTTATAATAAAAATTATATACAAATCCTAATTAATTTAAAATATCGTATTATAGAAAAATTATATAATAACCTTAATTTATCGAAATTCAAATGATAATAATGATAATTATAAAAATGAATTTAATTATTCTTAGTAAATTAGTTTCTAAAAATAAGGAGCCCCACTTGATAAAATAAATTATAACTTATTTATATTTAGATTTTTCGATAACGCAGATCGTTATAATAGCAACATGGGAGGATTTGGTTAACAAGTTTCTAACAAAATTATTTCCACCATAGAACTTGGCAAAACTGAGACATGACATTCAAACCTTCATCTAAAAAGATGGAGAGTCCCTCTATGAAGACTGGGACTGTAAACCCTTGGTAATTAGTAACTAATTAACCAATAAATTAATTATTATTTAAAAAAATAAAAAATTAAATTTTATAGTTTAATGAGATAGAAATAATTAAAATATAAATTTTAAAACCAATTTTAAAGATTTTGGCCCAAAACTAGACCAACAGACCGAACCGGTTGAACCGGACCCAAACCAGGGCCAAGGCCGATCATATAAATGGCATTTCTTTCCCCATTACATCACTCTCCAGTCTCCACACTGAAAAGATCTAGGAGGAATGCAAGCAAAGCCTCAAAACCCTTGATTTGATTTCATTTCCACGTAACTTTCAATCCGGAGCTCCGATTGACGAGACATCAGCGGCCACGCGTTTGTCTTAAAATTCTCTACAAAACTCACCGAAACTTTTGGTAAAAATCTAGTAATTTCCCACTCAGTCACTCTCTGCCTAATTTAAAAAATTTGAGGTTTTAATTTTGAGAGATTATGTGATTTTGGTGCTTTAGGATTGAATTAACCTTGGAGACTCGCTGGGTCTTGTATCAAACGATTGTTGGTAAGATGAAAAACCACTAACTCTTGTCAATTAATGATAGTTATGCACCTTAGCTTGATTTTGTGGTATTTATGTAGAATTAGAGTGAGATATATGTTTTGGAGGCAAATTTGGTGATATCGGTGACTAGAAAGCGAACCGTGAAGATTGGGTCTTTGTTCGGTGAGGTTTTGGGGCTTTGGACACTTAAAGAATAGAGATATTTATGGTGCTTCAGCATTAGGGAGAAATTGGCCAAGGTATGATTTTGGTTTCTCGTAGTTAATATATAATGTCGTATGAAAACGTAGGCTAGATGACCATAAGATAGGTTGAAGTATGTATGTATGTTAATAACTAGTAACCTTAATGAAAATGTTGATATATCTGGAAATGGGTTGATGAATAATGCCTTGGTTGATGATTAGTGAGGATAATGAATGTGAGTTGTGAATAATGATAATTTGATAAATTGTGTTTGTGAAAATTGAGAATTATTGGAATAAATGCCTAAATTGGGATATGGTATGTGGTAAAAAATATGGAGAAAATATGAAGTTGTGTTGGATGTATTTGGAGTCATTTTGAGGTGTAAAATCTTGGTTTTATAAAGGATGTTTGGTAAAATAGAGGTTTGGAAATCTTTGTAAAAAACTTAGTTTTTGACCAAACTTCGGCCGGCCATAACTCGACTTCCGGACCCTCAAACTTAACCAAACTTGTTTCATATGAAATTAGGTTTGTGTGGTTTATGTTGTTTGAAGAATGGACTAAAAATAGTTTTTAACAGAAAATTTATGCATGTCAGACGTCCAGGGTGTAAAAGTGGTTCTACACGTTTGTAACAGCTTTTTAAGAAGATATAGGGCCTGCGTATGTAGACATGTGGCTGCATACGAGGGAATTCGCTACTATTCAGAGTACTCGCGTATGCGGATGAGGGTCGCATACACGGCCATTCACCCCGTGTCCAGCATACTTGCGTACGCGAGACACCCTGTTTTGAAAAAAAAATGCTTTTTTGTGATTTTCAACCTATTTTTTAACCTTTAAACCTCTATTTTTACTCTCTATGGTCCTAGTACTTAGTTTTAATCTTGGTAAAAGGGGAGAACCTTGAGAGAGTGTTAACTTGGCGATGAAGAAAGATTTTGAGTAATGGTTTATGGTTAATAAAGTGCAGAAATGAATAAGACATAATTAATGGAAATGATGATATTGATGAGTTAGATGTGGAAAAAGCGGTAGGGCGCTAATCCCTCGATCTTTTTCCCCCACATTCTCTGTGATTGTGATGTGTTGGATGTGGGAAGGTGGTAGGGCGATAATCCCTCGATTCATTCTCCCGCATCCCTTGCGATTTTGTTGTGTGGGATGTGAGGAAGGTAGTAGGGCACTAATCCTCCGATGTTTTCTCCTCACATTCTCTCTCTGTCTGTAAGGTGGTAGGGCACTAATTTCTCAATTTATTTTCCCTAGTATATGCCTCCAGGAGAAGGTGGTAGGGCACTAATCTCTCGATGTTATGCCTCTTGGAGATGCACAGACAAGAGATGATATCCAGGTTAGCTACCGGTTGTGTCGGGTTCTAGCAAGGTAATTGACACGTGAGCTCACGACCAGTAGAAAAGGCATACATCATATGCATTTGTTTATCTTGTTTGAGTTTGCATTACTTGGGTTTGCCTATTTGATTATCTATGCTTAATTGATATATGTTTTACCTGGTGTAACTGCATCTTATTTGTGTTTTCCTTGTTTGTATTGTTTGTTTGTGCAACTGAGAGGCCCCTTGTCTGTCAAAGGAGTGACAAGGGCAGTTCCACCGTAGTTTGAAGGATTGGAGTTAGGAGAGATTGAGGTGTTAAGTTAAAATTGGACTAGAACCTAAGTACCATAGATAGTTCACCTGGTTTTTGGTTTAAAGTATCACTCTAAGTTTTTAATCTGAGTGTCAGAGTTCTAGCATTGCCCCTGGCTTTTCCAGGACCTTGTATATTATTTATATGGTCTCTATTACCATGCAGAGAACCCCCGGTTCTCATTCTATACATATGTTTTCTTTTTTAGATACAGGTCTAGAAGTACCTTACTAGGCATCTGGAGTTTCTATTGCAGGCGAAGTCGGGTTGATGTATTTTGATTTTGGGCTATGTATGTATTTCTATTTATGTTTAGACTCTCCTTTGTGTATGTTTCACTTTTGTAACTCTTAGAGGTTTGATGAAGAACTAGGGTTTTTTTGAGTATTTTGGGAGACTTTGGATTGCATATATGTATGTAAATATTATCCGGCCGACCTGGTTTCACAGGTCGAGTTAGGTGCTTGATATCCTATATCTATTGACACTCCAATAATATATATATGTGTGTGTGTGTATGTTTAGTTTTCTTCGTATACAAGTTTCCGTTTATGTGAGCGTTGTGCTTCTCGTTTTGCGACTTTTGTTTAAATTTTCCTTCAAAGCTTCTCGTTATAAATTTCTTTCAACTATTATTATGTATATATTTTATCTTAGATGTGGTTACCTTGCTAGGCATCTGGAGTTTCTATTACAGGCGAAGTCGGGTTGATGTATTTTATCCTATATATATGTGTGTGTGTATGTTTACTTTTCTTCGTATACAAGTTTCCGTTTATGTGAGCGTTGTGCTTCTCATTTTGCGATTTTTGTTTAAATTTTCCTTCAAAGCTTCTCGTTATAAATTTCTTTCAACTATTATTATGTATATATTTTATCTTAGATGTGGTAATACCACACCACCTTTGTTTTACGGCTTAAGCGTAAAGCTCTGTGCGGTAGGTGTTACATTATGGTATCAGAACAGTTCGTTCCTATAGAGCCTGAGGGATGGACTGACTATGCTTTTTGGACATACTCTATTTTCTGTGTATATGCTACTTAGGATATCTGACTGATTTGTGTAGTATACTTATTCGTGAACATCCATTTGGGACTCTAAAGGACTAAACTTGAGATATTGAGACTAATCACCTTCATAACATTTGTTTGGTGTGAACAGGGACTAAATGGCATCTCATGGATCTGGGTGAGGTACTCGGAGAGAGAATCTTATAACCAAACCGACGCGAGGACATCAAGGCAGGAACTTTGGTGCTGGTACAAGCAACGTAGGTTAATATTATAAGTCTATGACTCTTACTGACTTTCTTAAGAGTGGTCCAACTCAGTTTAATAGAAATGTTAATGCTTTGGAGGCTGATCATTGGTTTTGAAACATGGAAAGGTTTTTGCACACTCAGCGTGTTCCCAAAGTACAGTCTGTAGAGATAGTAACCCGTATGTTGAAAGGAGATGCTCAGCGTTGGTGGCAGGAGCTGTGTCATACCTTTTAGGTGGAACTAACTGATATATCTTGGGATATGTTCAAGATGGAGTTTTATGGAAAATATTTCTCACAAGAAATTTGCACTGCAAAGGAATTAGAGTTAAGGTAGTTGAAGCAGCAGGATATGTCTGTTGTTGAGTATACTAGGGAATTCAACAACTTGTGCCGTTTCTCAAAGACATGTCAAGGAAATCCAGCCGATAATGAAGAGTGGGATTGTATCCAGTATGAAAGAGGACTTAGAAGAGATATCTTTAATTACATATATCCATAAAGAATAAGGAGTTTCACTGAGTTGGAAGATTGCTCCATGAAGTGGACGCTGTTACAGGAAGGCTATGGTGAGACTGCTCCAGATGAGCCGCTGGTGCAGGTCGGATCGTCGGTTAGGAATTTTTCTCAAGAAATAGAATCGGTGTTGCAAGTATAGTCCCAACCGACAAGGCGACCCACGACCAGAGTTTAGAATAGAGATGTCACAATTTAAACTAAATTAACCGGGAGTATATTCCTGGGTCGTCTTTCCAAGGAACTAGTGACCACAAGTGCATAAGTTTGGTTGCAAAATCAAGGGGTTTTCAATAATCAAACAAACAATTAAAGGAACAAAAGAACAATCAAAATCGAAACTAATGAACAAATAAATGAATTAAAGAACTATCTATATAATATGGACATGTAAAGCTTTAAAATGATTGAAGTGTGGTTCAAAACATAAATGAAGCCTTGGCTTGGGGTGAGTTAGGGAATCCCTTCCTTGTCATAACCACAACTATGATAATTATAATGGATTAATCTTACCTAGTCAGCCCTTAACATCGAAGAGTAAGTCAAGTGAGTATAGTTGTTTTTAATCCACAAATTCTAGCTAACTTACTAATTACCTTAGTAAAAAGCTAGCGTTAGTGGAAACAAGGACAACTAACAACCCAAGAATTATCACTAAATATCGGACATTATGACTTTAATATTACATATACTCATTTCCCGAAGTCAAGGAGTGAAAATTCACTCCATAATCAAAATTGACATTTCATCAAACACATGGTAGGCATATTCTCAAGACGTGGCAAAATTGTAAAAATACTTGGAACTATGAACAACTAATGAACAAAATCTACAATGGCAACTCAACAAACATATAATAACCACTAAATATTAAATTCATTAACAAGAACTCAAAATTGCAAAACTATATATGTATTGGCAAAGTGTCTTCAACTATAGAAAAGTGTAACACAAGTGTAGTAATTATAGATAAAATCAAGAGATACTTACAATGGAAGAAAGCTCGAATCCAAGATCAAAATGGAAATTGCAACTTGTAATATAAACCCTAATAAAACCCTAAGAAAGTTGAGAGAAAAACCTAAGTAAAACTAAACTTAAAAGCTTCCTAAACTATTTAATACTACTCCTAATGGTATGGTAACATTTCCTCAAGTTTTGCCCCTTCCATATGAGTTCTAGGCCATAAGATTTGGGCCTCTAAAGCCTTCGATTCGCGAGTTACATAAATTTTTAATGAAGTCACGCGCTAGTACTTGTGCATACGCACACTCCGAAATACTTTTCTCCTTTGTTTCTTCATGTCTCCTCCCACTTGCATGCTTCTCTCCTATTCTTATCAAGCCATTCCTACCTATTACACCTGAAATCACTCATCAAAAACATCAAAGCATCGAATAGAATGCAAATGGAATAAAAATTGATTGAATTGAGCACAAAAGAGCATGTTTTCACAATTAGGCACAATTTAAGGAGAAAACAAAAAAGTATACTATTTAGAT
The DNA here is from genome assembly GCF_003086295.3 of Arachis hypogaea. Lineage (NCBI taxonomy): Eukaryota > Viridiplantae > Streptophyta > Magnoliopsida > Fabales > Fabaceae > Arachis > Arachis hypogaea. The sequence goes on along the minus strand of NC_092054.1, from coordinate 67,032,175 downwards.
GAATAAATATAGGTTTATATGATGAAATCCACCCAATTCAATCCAAAATTTATCGTCAAATATGAATTCATTAGCCGCACAGGGCCGGACTAGGTTTATGTTTTCGATGTTGGGTACCGGGGCATATGTCCGGGGATTGTCCGCGAGAGAGAGCCACAGGTGCGGGGGGTGGCCACAATAAGATCGAGGTAAGTGTGATACCGGACTTGTAAAACGGATTTGTTCAATTTGAAATTAGAACCTCTCATTCGTCTAGGTCGCGTAACAGAGTTGGGAGTTTAGGATTGGAAATATCAAACCTAGTATTGAACTTTGGATCAAACTAGTAATTAAGACCAAGAAGAGTGCTTCCGTCTATTTTCCTTAGTATTCAAAATTTTTGTAGGTGAAAATTTTTGTTAGAGGGTAGGATGTAAACCCTGGGAAATTAGTAACTAATTAACTAATAAATTAATTATTATTTACAGAAATTAGAAAATCAAATTTTATAGTTTAATGAGGTAGAAATAATTAAAATACAAATTTTAACACGAATTTTAAAGATGTTGGCCCAAAACTGGGCCAACGGGCCGAACCAATTAAACCGGGTCAAAACTGGGCCCAAGGCCCATCATGTAGATCGCACAACTTAGCTTTCTATCCTCATTTCATCACTCTCCACGCTGAAAAGAGCTGGGAGGAATGCAAGAAAAGCCTCAAAATCCTTGATTTGATTTCATTTCCATGTAACTTTCAATTCGAAGCTCCGATTGACTAGCTGTCAGCGGCCACACGTTCGTCTCAAAATTCTCTACAAAACTCACTAAACAATTTGGTAAGAATCTAGCAATTTCTCACTCCGCTCTCTGTAACACCCCAATTACCCTAAACCTTACCTCACGTCGAAAAGCTAAGGTTAATTAGAGGTTACGACAGTTCTAAGCTCATACGTATAATATATAGAAGAATAATATAATATGTAGAAGTCCGATGAAAGATATAGCTTAAATTTTGGATTTGAAAAGCGTAAAACGTACTAACAAAACTACTAGCTTGAGGCACAAGAAACAGACAAGATATATCAAAAGATAAGTATATAATATCATAGGAAACTAGCCACAACTCGGGGAGTTTAAGCCGGCTAGCCATATACAAGTATACAGAACCATATAGAAACCTGACAGTTTAAAAATAGCTTATACAAGTTTCTCTCTCATAATACAAGCCTCTAGGCTAAACAAAATACAAAAGAGAGATGTATAAACAGATAAACCAAAAAGACTCCAAAAGAATCCAGGATCCTCCGCTTCTGTCACCATCCAAAGCAACTCACCGAGGTGGGTTACGACCTGCATATGAAAAACACAACAAAGATATGGTATGAGAACCGGAGGTTCTCAGTATGGTAACAGTGCCCAGTGATGTAGGATATAAGACCCCGGGACGCCAAAGGCAATCCTAAGCTCCATATCCATCACAAGATTCAAACTTAAGCATTCTAAAACATATAAGCATAATATAAACCTTATCATAATTAAACTGGTGATCTATCTTAAGGGAGTTCCATTCTAAACAAACACCACTATCCTACAACTTTCTCCAACCTATTGGAAGGGTGTAATATGAATTTTTATTGAAGGGAATAGCAGTAGCAGGTATACACACTATGGAGGACTCAAGCCTCAATATAACAGTATAGTAAGAACAGAATCAGTATAATAAAGAAGAAAAGAAAAATTGTGAAGGAACGACGTTAGAGACAATCCACGTTCCTCATCCAAAGACCACATCACGCGTATTCCTCTAACCGCCTATTAGTAGTTCTCATTCTTTCACTTCTTCTTGGGCCTTGATTTACCCCTATGCTTGCCATCTGTCCCTGGCTTATAACTGATTCCTCCTCCCACATATGTGGCTCTAAGGTATGATTGTTATTACTATTTTCTGCATAGGTAGCCTGGTTAACCTCAACGTGCTCTGCCTTCTTCCTATTCGTTACATTACCCCGCTCATCAACAACAACCTTGTCCTCAAGGTTGAAATCAGGATAAGTATGGCGCAGATCATCAGCACTCTCCCACGACGTGTCTGCACGCGGCCCCTGACCCCATTTGACCCGCAGTTGAAGAATCTCTTTACCATCTTTGATGACTGTTCTTGTACCCAGAATTTCTTGCGGTTCCAACAAAGGTCCCAACTCTGTTGTGCACAGAGGAAGGGGGAGATAATGGTCAACCTTCTCACCCCTAAACTTCTTTAAAGCTGATATGTGAAACACATTATGAATCTTGGCTTCAGGAGGCAGTGCCAATTTATAAGCCACGGCACTAAGCTTACGACAGATCTTAAATGGCCCGAAATAACGCATCGCCAATTTTTGATGCTTCCTCAAAGCAACTGAATGCTGTCTATAAGGTTGAAGCTTCACCAACACGAAATCACCCTCATCAAATTCCACCAAACGTCGCTGCTTATCTGCAAAGTGTTTCATGAATTGTTGGGAGCGAGCCATGTTACGCTTTAGCTGCTCTAATATCTGATCCCGTGCCAGCAGCATGTCTTGAAGAGACGGTTCATTATCTGGGCAGAATTCATACTTCACCAAGGACGGCGGTTCCCTACCATATAAGGCCTTAAAAGGAGACATCTTAATACTCTGGTGCCAAGAAGTATTATACCAAAGTTGCGCCCATGGAAGCATCTCGAGCCACTTCCTAGGAGCATCAAAGCAGAAGCAACGGAGATACATTTCCAGAGTCTTATTCAGTACCTCACTCTGACCATCCGTTTGAGGGTGGTAGGCAGAACTCATAGCCAATGTAGTGCCCTGCATCTCAAAAAGCTGCTGCCAGAATTTGCTTACAAAAACCTTATCCCTATCCGATACAATTGATTTAGGAAATCCATGAAGCTTCACAACATGCTTAACAAAAGCCTCAGCAACACTCTTACTACTAAAGTCAGGCTTGAGTGGAATGAAATGAGCAAATTTGGTGAGGCGATCAATAACAACCAAGATCCCCGAAAAGCCATTAACCGGTGGCAAAGCCACAATGAAATCCATGCATATGTCCTCCCAAACTCGAGAGGGAATTGGAAGAGGTTGCAGCAGCCCAGCGGGTAACTTGGATTCTATCTTTGCCTTTTGACAAGTGCCACAAGAGAGCACATAGCCCCTTATTTGTCGCTGCATATTCGGCCAGTAAAAAGTAGAACAAATGCGCTCCACGGTCTTGGCAATACCCGCATGACCGCCTACAGCGCTATCGTGGTATTCCTTCATGATGAGGTCAATGAGATTGCTATTTTTGGGTACCACTACTCTGTCCCGCCAGAGCAAGATGCCATTGCGATATGAATAATTCTTATCAGCTACCATGTTGTGACGGCACTGAATGATAATATCTTGAAGGAATGTATCCTTATCAATCTCTTCCTTTAGAATATTTAGCCATTCAGATTTTGGAGTGGACCAAGCCGCAAAGAAGGAACGTGATAATGCATCGGCCGCAAGATTTTCCTTACCCGGCTTATATTGTATCTCAAAGTCGTACCCCAAAAGCTTATGCAGCCACTTATGCTACTCTGGGGTGTGCAGATTCTGCTCCAAGAGGGTCTTTAAGCTCTGGTGGTCAGTACGTATGATGAACCTCTTACCCAGTAAATAATGGCGGAACTTGGCAACTGCCTCCGTAATCGCGTAGAATTCACGGGTGTAAGCTGACTGCTGCTGCATAGAGGGAGATAATTTTTTTGAAAAGTAAGCAATAGGGTGCTTCTCTTGAGCCAATACAGCCCCAATGCCCAACCCTGAAGCATCTGTCTCTAACTCAAAGGGTAACTCAAAATTAGGAAGAGCCAAAACAGGACGTGAAGAAATGGCCATCTTGAGTTGAAGGAAGGCAGATTCAGCCTCATCTTTCCAGACGAATGCATCCTTCTTGAGCAGATCGGTCAGCGGGGCAGCAATAGAGGCATACCCTTTGATGAAGCGTCGATAATAACCTGACAAGCCTAAAAACCCTCGCAGCTGCTTGAGGTTTTGAGGTTGTTTTCACTCCATAACTGCTTGCACCTTTGCATCTTCCATATGAACCCCATTTCCAGATATAGTATGGCTAAGATAATCTATCTCTGCCGAGCCGAAGGAGCACTTGGAAAGCTTGGCATAAAGCTGTTCCTGCTGTAATAGCTTCAAAACTAATTCGAGGTGGTGTAAATGCTGGTCCCACGTCGGGCTATAGATGAGAATGTCATCAAAAAATACCAGCACGAACCGCCTTAAGAATGGACGAAACACATCATTCATTAAACATTGAAATGTCGCTGGGGCATTGGTTAAGCCGAACGGCATCACCAGCCATTCATACAACCCTTGATGCGTCCGGAAGGCAGTCTTGAAACGATCCTCCGGCCTAACCAATATCTGGTGGTAACCCGAGCGTAAATCTAATTTTGAGAACACCGTCGCACCAAAAAGCTCATCTAAGAGTTCATCAACTGTGGGAATTGGGAAGCTATCCTTGATGGTGATATTATTGAGAGCCCTATAATCAGTACAAAACCTCCATGTGCCATCCTTTTTCTTAACCAATAAAATTGGTGATGAAAATGGGCTCTTGCTAGGCTGGATAATTCCTTCGTGTAGCATCTCCTGAACCATTAATTCAATCTGAGCCTTCTGACTATGAAGGTATCTATAAGGTCTGGACTTCACCGGTGCGGCACCCTGAACCAACGGAATGCTATGATCATGAGTGCGTTGTGGAGGTAATCCTGATGGTGCAGCAAAAACCCCCTCATAGGTATGAAGAAGTCGCCCCAATTTAGGTTTCATAGTCACAGGGAATTGAATCTTGGGCATAGCAGCCTCCGCCACTGGTTGCACCTCAAGAGTGAAAGCCGCTGCAATGGCGTCAGTACTAACCAACCGCTTTATATGGTTAAATTGAGCTTGAGCAGGGGTCCCTGATTTTTCACCATTCACAGTTACAAACTTACCCTGGTGCAAAAATCTGAGAAAGGAAGAGTCATAATCCACTATGTGAGCTTTTAGAGTCTTTAACCAGGTAGTACCAATAACCAAGTCGCCCCCTGCAACATGTAGCACAAAGACATCCGGAATTGTCACATAGCAACCTGACAAATTAACATTTAAGGCCGGAAGGTATCCCTCCACCGGTAACACATCAAAATCACCCACCATGACCTTGACCCCTGGAGCAGGCTCAATGGGCAGATTCAAGAACTTAGCGATTCGAGGCTATATAAAGCTATCAGAGCTCCCCCCATCGATCAGTGCCGAAATTTCTAACCCATTAATTGAAGCTCTAATACGGATCATGGCCGGACCAGTGGTGCCTAGCATGGCATTACATGATAAATGGTGGCCCAAGACTTGCTGCTCTAATTGTGGTAAAATCTCCAGGTCGGGTGGCATATCTCCAGTTGATGAATCAATGTCTTCCAAATCATCGGAACCAAGTTGCAGCAACATGAACTGGCGATTTGTACACCTGTGGCTAGCTGAAAACTTCTCATCACACCAGTAGCACAAGCCTTTGTCACGTCTACTCTGAATCTCCACTGGTGATAGTTTTCGGATCGGTGTTTTGGTTGGAGTAGGAGCGTTACGCTGATTCGGTGTTGGAAGCAAGGGCGGAAGAGGACCACGATTATTTACGCGTGGTGGCGGTGCTGCCACAGTAGGAATCCCTGGACGACTAATTGAAGGGCCTGAGGTGGTACGTGGAGATGGAGAGAATTTATCCTCGTAAAGTCTGGCGAGGGCGACAGCGCGCATGAGCGACGGGGGGCACTGGGCCTTCACTTCGCGGCGAATATCGGGCGTGAGACCACTGATGAAGCAATCGCGAAGAGCCTCAGGTGGTTCAATACGTGAACGATTCGCTAGCGCCACAAATTCGGAATAATAGTCACCCACCGACCCAGATTGTTCTAGCTTGAAGAGAAGCTCCCGTGGCGATTCATAGAGAGACGGACCAAATTCAATTTCTATTACCCGCTTCAATTGATCCCACGAACGAAATTGAGCAGCACGCTGAGACATTTGAAACCAAGGAACTGCCGGTCCCGTCATATGGATCCCAGCGATACCGAGCTTCTCCTCCTCAGGTACCCGAAAAAAATCGAAGTATTGGTCCATCGAGAAGATCCAGCCAAGCGCATCTCCGCCATCGAATTTTGGTAAATCAAAATTCACCCTTCGTTGAGGAAGCCCGTATCGGGGTTGGAGATCACCCTCAGAGTTCGACCCATGCGTAAGCTCACGCGATGGAGAACGGCTACGAGTTCTGGACTGAGCGAGCTGAGCAATAGAGTGTTGAATCGCGTCAAACTTTAGATTCGTAGCCTCAGAAGTTCTGGCCCTCTCAGCTCGGTGTTCCTCCGTTACCGACTCAAGCAATTGAAAGAGTCGCTTGATGTCCGCCTCCATCCCTTTCATCCTAGTATTATCAGCCACAGCCATGGAGACAATGAAAGCACCAAATGGAAGGGTGTAATATGAATTTTTATTGAAGGGAATAGCAGTAGCAGGTATACACACTATGGAGGACTCAAGCCTCAATATAACAGTATAGTAAGAACAGAATCAGTATAATAAAGAAGAAAAGAAAAATTGTGAAGGAACGACATTAGAGACAATCCACGTTCCTCATCCAAAGACCACATTACGCGTATTCCTCTAACCGCCTATTAGTAGTTCTCATTCTTTCACTTCTTCTTGGGACTTGATTTACCCCTATACTTGCCATCTGTCCCTGGCTTATAACTGATTCCTCCTCCCACATATGTGGCTCTAAGGTATGATTGTTATTACTATTTTCTGCATAGGTAGCCTGGTTAACCTCAACGTGCTCTGCCTTCTTCCTATTCGTTACACCTATCCTCCATGCGATCCTATCGCCACCGCCTTCCAAACCTCCTCAATCCCAGTAGAAAGCACAGTTAATAACAATGCAAGTAATTCACAAGTAAAAGCATACAATGCAAGTAGATCAAGTAGGCAAATAGCCATGTTATTCAATTTGGCATACAATTACAAGTCGGCAAAGCAAACAAACAGATAGGAAATGCATATGATGAATGCCTGCCCTACTGGCTGTGATATCACATTGTCGGTTCAACTGCCAACCCGACACATCTCCATGGAGACGTCGCCCTTCGGATTTCTCATATGGGAACCCCCGAGATATAGTGCCCGGATCACTGTCCAGGTACCGGCGCCTGCTCGCCCTATAAATCTGAAGGGTTGCGAGTGGGATACTCTTGCCTCAGACCTCACATCTCAACGTAAGCGGGATTAACAACCGTCCTTACGCCGCCCCCGCTACCTCGACAGGCGGGATTAACCACCGTCCCTAGTCGAGCGCATAGCGTCTCATAAACTCAATAAAAACATTGTTTCAGTGGTTTTTAGAAAATATTTTCAATATACAGAGATCCATCATCTTAATTCGAGTCATCGACTCAACTCAACCACTGTCCATTCATAACTCAGTTTCCAATGTCAAAAGTTCATCATTCCTTATCTCATATATCACTTATCCTCCACCTAACGTCAAATCATTCTTAGCACGCTAGAAACCTAGGCTTCCGTTTTCTAATTTATCATAAAACCATGTTCTAGAACCCTTAAGTTATTTCCCATGTTCTAATACTCAAAATTAAGCCCAAAACTCTTAAAATGGTATTTTAGAAGCTTACAACCTTGTTGGGAAGGTAGTATAGTCGAAAAACAAGATGGGTGCGTACGCACAGGGGTGTGCGTATGCACAGGTGACAAAACTTTTAGAATCTGTTCCCTCGCACAACCTGTGCCAGCACCCCTAACAGACTGACCTTCCAGACGTGTGCGTCCGCACAGACCTGTGATATGTGCGCGCACAAGCTATGCTAGCGTTGCGAACAAAGCGCACTTCCCTGTCTGTACGTGCGCACAGGTGTTTGTGTCCACACAGGTCAAAATATTTGCAGGGTGTGCGACCGCACGAGGGTGTGCGCCCGCACATATCAAAAATCATGAAATTCTACAAAAGTTCAGAATTTCAGATTTTTAACACAAATTTTGCCTGATCATAACTTCCTCTAAAAAATTCCAATTTCCACAAACTTTATATCGATTTAAAGGGTTTTCAAAGATCTTTTATAAATAAATTTCAATCAATTTCGAAAATCGAGGCAAAAGTTATGATCGGACAAAGTTTATCAAAAACCCAATGTTACCAAACTTTACAATTACCACCATATCTTACCATACCGATACCAAATCATACCAAAACATCCAAAACTCCATTTTTTCATCAAAATGTACCTGTTGTATCATAATACACCAACCTTACCACATTCTCCTTCTCATTTCATTACTCTCAATTCCAAAATCAACTATATAACACTTATGATCAAAATCATCACAAAACCCACCATTTCATAAATCACAACACTACAATTATCATAAGGAACCAACTTCCAATCCATACAGTCATTCAACATCATCTCATCATTATAATTCATCACAAATCAACCTAATATTCATTAATTCATCAACATTTAACACACCAACCATCATTTTAGTTCAACCTATCTTATTGGTCACTAGCCTATGTGTCCATGAATATTATATACTACATAGAGGAAACAAAAACCATACCTTAGCCGATTCCCTTTATGCACCCAAATTCCAACTTAGCACAAAGAAGCTTCCAACCACAATCCAAGCTTTCAATTCCATTCCAATAAGCACAATTAAGTTCCAAGAGCTCCCAAAGCCACAATAATCAAACTATATACATATAAATCACCTCAAATCAATCTAGGGTTCCAAATAAAGATAAATTCACAAGGGTTTAGTGGCTCTTACCTCTTCCAACAGATTTGGATGTCAAAACCCAAGGCTAAACATGGCTTAGAGCAAACCTAAACATCCAAAATCACCAAAACTCATTTAATAAAAAAACCTATAAACCCAAAATTTTGAGGAGCAAAACTGAGTGAGATTCAAGCTTTCCTTACCAGTTTCTTATATGGGTTTTGTAGAACTCTTCACAAGGAACGCGTAGCCGCTGACGGCACACAAATCGAAGCACCGTAGCTCGAGATATCACGAAGAGAAGAGATGGGTGAATAGTGCTCTTGGGGTTTCTTTTCTTCTTCTTCTCTTCAGCAATGTGTTGGGTGTGTTTGAGTGTTATGAGTGATTGGGTTCACTAATGAACCCTTTTATGCCCAACTTGGGTCCGGTCCAACCCGTTAGCATTTTTAGCCCGTTTGTCCCAACTTCGGGCGAAACCTTTAAAATTAACACCCGATTTTCCATTCCTAACATTTTTCTATGGTTTTCGCCGGTTTTTACTTATTCTCATGTGGTATTGGGAAGGCTTGAACCGATTCAACGGGTTCAACTGTTGGTTCACGGTTTTTCACAGAAAGAACATTTTTTGACTCAGAAAAACCTACTGAGTCCGAAAATCACCTTTTAATCCTCAAATTCTCACTCTAACTTTTCAAAATCTAATTTGGGCCAATATTAATTACTTAATTAACCGGTTGATTAGTTGCGGTTCTTACATTCTCCCTACCAAATAAGAAATTTTGCCCTCAAAATTTGAATTACCTGAGAAATGCTCGGGTTAATCCTTTCGCATCTCAGACTCCAATTCCCAAGTGTGTTCTTCTACTCCTGCTTGCTCCCAAGCAACTTTAACCAATGGGACATCCTTTCCTCGCAGCTTCTTCACACTAGTGTCATCGACCCTCACTGGCGTTACTTGGAAAGTCAAGTTCTCTTCCAACTTGATCGATTTAGGCTCCAACACATGAGCTGGATCCGACGTGTACTTATGGAGTTGTGACACGTGGAATACGTCATGCAAGTTAGACAGATGAGGTGGCAAAGCGACTTGATACGCCACCGGCCTGAATCTCTTCAGAATCTCAAACGGTCCTATGTATCTTGGGTTCAACTTTTTGGTCTTGATTGCTCTTCCAATCCCAGTTGTCGGTGTAACCCTAAGGAATACGTGTTCTCCTACTTCCAACTCTTAACGGTTTCCTTCTCTAATCCGCATAACTCTTTTGTCGACTTTGAGCAGTCAAAATCCTTTCTCGTATTCTCTTAATCTTCTCAGTAGTCTCTGCTACCACATCTGGACCCAATACACTTGCTTCACCAGATTCATATCAACAAAATGGAGACTGGCACTTCCGTCCATACAAAGCCTCATACGGAGCCATCCCAATGCTCGCATGAAAGCTGTTGTTGTACGCAAACTCCACTAATGGCACGTATCGGTCCCAACTTCCGGGTTGATCTAATACACATGCTCTTAGCATATCTTCCAATGTTTGAATAGTCCTTTCCGATTGTCCATCAGTTTATGGGTGTTGTGCGGTACTGAGACATAGCTTCGTACCGAAAGCCCTTTGGAAGGCTCCCATAAACCTTGAAGTGAATCGGGGATCACGGTCTGACATTATGCTCAATGGCACACCATGCAACCTTACTATCTCTTTGATATACAATCTTGCTAACTCTTCCATAGAACAATTCACTCGAATAGGCAGAAAATGAGCCGATTCGGTTAGGCGATCCACGATCACCCGAATCGCATCAACTCCCGACCTAGTCCTCGGTAAACCGGTCACAAAATCCATAGCAATTCCTTCCCACTTCCATTAAGGAATCTCAAGTGGTTGTAGCATTCTTGACGGTTTTTGATGCTCTATCTTCACTTTCTGACAAGTCAAACACTTGGATACCACTGTAGCTACATCACCCTTCATCCCAGGCCACCAGAACATCTTCTTCAAGTCATAATACATCTTTGTGCTTCTGGGATGAATAGAAAACCCACTGTTGTGAGCCTCTGACAATAAATCTTGCCTCAAACTTCCTACATCCGGTATGCAAATTCTTCCCTTGTATCTCCATAACCCTTCATCATCCTTAGTGAATTCTTCGCGCCTCTTATCACCAACTGACTGAAATAATTGCTGAAGCCTCTGCTCATCTTGTTGAGCTCTTTGTATTTCTGATTTAAACGTGCTTGAGATTTGTAGCAGGTTCAAACAAGCTCTTCCGGCAACTTCACCAATATCCAGCTTAAGATCTACAAACTTATCCACTAGCTCTTCTTCCTTGATTCTCATCCAAGCAATTGTTAAAGATTTCTGACTCAGAGCGTCTGCTACTACGTTCGCCTTTCCAGGGTGATAACTCAACTCGAAGTCATAATCTTTGAGCAATTCCATTCACCTTCTCTGGCGCATATTTAGTTCTTTCTGATTAAAGATATACTTGAGACTCTTACGATCAGAAAAGACGCTAAACCTTACTCCGTATAAGTGGTGTCCCCAAATCTTCAATGCAAACACAATCGCCGCTAATTCCAAGTCCTGAGTGGGGTAATTCACCTCATGCGGTCTCAGCTGACGCGATGCGTAAGCCACCACGTTCCGGTGTTGCATCAACACGCAACCCAAACCCTTCAAGGAAGCGTCATAGTACACTTCAAACGGTTCATGCGATTCCGGCAAGATCAAAACAGGTGCTGAAGTTAATCTCTGTTTTAACGTCTAAAAACTCTCTTCGCACTCCGACGTCCACACAAATGGCACTTCTTTCCTTGTCAACTTTGTCATTGGTAGCGCAATCCAGGAAAATCCTTCGATAAATCTCCGGTAATATCCGGCTAAACCCAAAAAGCTCCTGACTTCCATCACAGTCGTCGGTCTTTCCCATTCCATCACCGCTTCTACCTTTGAAGGGTCTACGGCTATTCGTCCTTTGCTCACCACATGACCTAAGAACTTTACTTCTTCCTTCCAGAACTCGCACTTCGACAACTTAGCATACAACTTTTGCTCCTTTAGGATTTGCAACACAATCCTCAAGTGTTGCTCATGCTCTTTCACCGTCTTAGAATAAACTAAGATGTCATTTATGAAAACCACCACGAATTTGTCGAAAAAGGGACGAAAGACTCTGTTCATGTAATCGATGAAAACAACAGGTGCATTCGTTAACCCAAAGGACATTACCGCAAACTCGTAGTGTCCATAGCGTGTCCTAAATGCCGTCTTAGGGATATCATCTTCCTTCACTCTTATCTAATGGTAACCGGATCTCAAATCAATCTTGGAAAACACTCCTGCTCCTTGCAATTGATCCATCAAGTCATCTATCCTTGGCAGTGGGTACTTATTCTTCACAGTCACTTTATTCAATTGTCGGTAATCCACACACAATCGCATTCCTCCATCTTTCTTTTTTACCAATAAAACTGGCGCTCCCCACGGTGATACACTCGGTCAAATGAACCTCTTGTTCAGAAGCTCTTCCAACTGAGTCTTTAACTCTGCCAGCTCTATCAGAGCCATTCTATAAGGCACAATCGACACTGGTCCGACTACCGGCACCAATTCAATTGTAAATTCAATTTCCCTCTGAGGTGGAAACTCAGGGATATCTTCCGGGAACACTTCTGCAAAATCTTTAACCACTGGTATCTGATCCAAGTTCTGCGCATCACCCAACGTATTTGCAGCCAATAGAATATAACCCTGACACTCCTTCCCACTACAATGCACCATTACAGAGTTCAGGTAATACCCCATAGCTAGGACTGCCTCATTCTCTCCTTCTGGCATAAACTGAATTGTCCATTCAAAGCAATCCAACAAAATCCGGTTCTTCGACAACCAATCAAACCTCAAAATTATCTCCAGCACCACCATTGGTAAACAGATCAAATCGTGTACAAATTCTCTACCCTCAAGCTTGAAACCTACTTGTCTACAACCTGACCTAGTCATAATTGTTTGATGCGGAGTATGCACATACATATCAAAAGGTAACTTTGACACTTTTAAACCTAATTCCTCAACTTTAACAAACGAAATAAACGAATGTGAAACTCTAGTATCATACAATGCAACTAAGGGCTTATCACCAATTAGACATATACCTCTCATCAATGGATCTGCCTTGGAAGCATCCTTGGCATTCACAGCAAAGACTCGACCTTGATGCTGACTCTGGCCTGCATTCTGATTCCTCCTACGAGGGTAATCCCTCGCAATGTGGCCAGGAAACCCACACTTGAAGCAACCACCTAAACCAATCTTGCATGAGTCATAAGGGTGAAAATGTCCACAATAATTACAAGCTAAATCCGGAGAACTCTTACTCTTATTTTCTCTTCCCTTAGCATACTGAAACTGATTCTGATTGTTCTTTCTGAAGCCCCCTTGGATGAAAGTACTTGCCACGCCCTCGACTAGAGCTCCCTCCATGAGTGTCCTTGGATACCACCACGGTCTTGGCATACTCCTTCATCACTCTAGCCTTATTCACCAAGTCAGAGAAGACACGGATCTCCATAGGAGCCACAGCAGCCATAATGCTCTCCATTAAACCCCTTTGGTACTTAATGCACCTCCAGCTCTCGAAAGTCTTCGAGTCACCCTGACACACCCGAGAAAACCTACAAAGCTCTTGGAACTTGGTGTACTCAGCGACAGAAATGGAACCTTGCTTCAGCTGCATTAGCTCCATCTCCTTCGCTTCCTCTGCAGACTCAGGGAAGTATTTCTTGTAGAAAGCCGTTTGGAACACCTCCCATGGAATGTCGGCGTTCTGAAGCTGTAGCAAACGACACTCAGCTTGCCACCAGGGCTGGGCCTCTCCCGCTAGCTGATAAGCGGCAAACTCTACATATTGATTAAGAGGAACATGCTGCGCTTGTAAAGCACGCTCTATAGCCTGGAACCAGTGGTTCACTTTAGTAAAATTTGTGGATCCTCGAAAAGTTGGCGGATAAACCTTACGGAACGTTGCCAAGTTCATCGGAACTACTCCCGTGTTATCGCCATTTCCCTCAGCATTATTATTGGCATTTCCTTTGCCATTTCCATTACCATTCCCCACCGGTTGGCCTAACCTCTGAACAGCTTGCAGAGTCACAGAAGCATTCGCTTTCATGGTGTTCACTAAGTTAGCCATGGCTGCCATGAACTCGGCATGGTTATCAGCTGGTTGCTCATTCCTACTTTCCCGTGTACGTGTCCGACCTCGCACGTGAGTGGCCATTAGGGTTCCTGTCTACACCAAACAATCGATATCAAGGTGATCAATCTCAATATCAAAAGCCTAGTATTTAAATTATCCCAAACAGGCACTCACAAACAAGCATGCTATGCATATATCAAGTAGATAACCTAATAGCGTCAAAGAAAAGACTCACAGAGTATGCAATGAAGCACAATCGGTCCATCCCTCAGGCTCACGAGGACGAACCGCTTTGATACCACTAAATGTAATACCCTAATTAGCCTAAGCCTTACCTCGCGTCGTAAAGCTAAGGTTAATCAGAGGTTACGACAGTTCTAAGCTCACACGTATAATATATAGAAGAATAATATAATATCTAGAAGCCCAGTGAAAGATATAGCTCAAATTTTGGATTTGAAAAGCGCAAAATGTACTAACGAAACTACTAGCTTGAGGCACAAGAAGCAGAGAAGATATATCAAAAGATAAGTATATAATATCATAGGAAACTAGCCACAACTCACGGAGTTTAAGCCGGCTAGCCATATACAAGTATACAGAACCATATAGAAACCTGACAGTTTAAAAACAGCTTATACAAGTTTTTCTCTCATAATACAAGCCTCTAGGCTAAACAAAATACAAAAGAGAGATGTATAAATAGATAAACCAAAAAGACTCCAAAAGAATCCAGGATCCTCCGCTTCTGTCACCATCCAAAGCAACTCACCGAGGTGGATTGCGACCTGCATCTGAAAAATACAACAAAGATATGGTATGAGAACCGGAGGTTCTCAGTATGGTAACAGTGCCTAGTGATGTAGGATATAAGACCCCGGGACGCCAAAGGCAATCCTAAGCTCCATATCCATCACAAGATTCAAACTTAAGCATAATATAAACCTTATCATAATTAAACCGGGTGATCTATCTAAAGGGAGTTCCATTCTAAACAAACACCGCTGTCCTAAAGCCTTCTTCAACCTATCCTCCATGCGATCCTATCGCCACCACCTTCCGAACCTCCTCAATCCCAGTAGAAAGCACAATTAATAATAATGCAAGTAATTCACAAGTAAAAGCATACAATGCAAGTAGATCAAGTAGGCAAATAGGCATGTTATTCAATTAGGCATACAATTACAAATCGGCAAAGCAAACAAACAGATAGGAAATGCATATGATGAATGCCTACCCTACAGGCTATGATATCACATTGTCGGTTCAACTGCCAACCCGACACATCTCCATGGAGACGTCGCCCTTTGGATTTCTCATATGGGAACCCCCGAGATATAGTGCCCGGATCACTGTCCACGTACCGGCGCCTGCTCGCCCTATAAATCCGAAGGGATGCGAGCGGGATACTCTTTGTTCAGACCTCACATCTCAACATAAGCAGGATTAACCACCGTCCTTACGCCTCCGGTGCTACCTCGACAGGCGGGTTTAACCATCGTCCCTGCCGGGCGCATAACGTCTCATAAACTCAGTAAAAACATTATTTCAGTAGTTTTCAGAAAATATTTTTAGTATACAGAGATCCATCGTCTCAATTCGAGTCCTTGACTCATCTCAACCACTGTCCATTCATAAGTTCATCATTCCCTATCTCATATATCACTTATCCTCCATCCAACATCAAATCATTCTCAGCACGCTAGAAACCTTGGCCTCCGTTTTCTAATTTATCATAAAACCATGTTCTAGAACTCTTAAGTTATATCCCATGTTCTAATACTCAAAATTAAGCCCAAAACTCTTAAAATGGTGTTTTAGAAGCTTACAACCATGTTGGGAAGGCAGAATAGTTGAAAAATAAGAAAAATTTGAGAAACAAGACGTGTGCGGCCGTACAGGGGTGTGTGCGTACGCACGCCCAGGAGATTTTAAGATGGGTGCGTACGCACAGGGGTGTGCTTACGCACAGGGGTGTGCATATGCACAGGTGACAAAACGTTTAGAATCTGTTCCCTCGCAAAACCTGTGCCAGCGCCCCCAACAGACTGACCTTCCCGACGTGTGCGTCCGCACAGACTTGTGCGTCCGTATAGGTTGAAGTTTTTCCTTAGATATGTGCGCGCACAAGCTATGCTAGAGCTGCGAACAGAGCGCACTTCCTTACTTGTGTGTGCACACAGGTGTGTGCGTTCGCACAAGGGTGTGCGCCCGCACATATCAAAAATCATGAAATTCTGCAAAATTGCAGAATTTCAGATTTTTAACACCAACTTTGCCGGATCATAACTTCCTCTACAAAATTCCAATTTCCACAAACTTTATATCGATTTAAAGGGTTTTCAAAGATCTTTAATTATAAATAAATTTCAATCAATTTCAAAAATCGAGGCAAAAGTTATGATCAGACAAAGTTTATCAAAAACCCAATGTTACCAAACTTTACAATTACCACCAAATCTTACCATACCCATACCAAATCATACCAAAACATCAAAACTCTATTTTTTCATCAAAATGTACCTGTTGTATCATAATACACCAACCTTACCACATTCTCCTTCTCATTTCATTACTCTCAATTCCAACATCAACTATATAACACTTATGATCAAAATCACCATCAAACCCACCATTTCATAAATCACAACACTACAATTATCATAAGGAACCAACTTCCAATCCATACAATCATTCAACATCATCTCATCATTATAATATATCAAAAATCAACCCAACATTCATCAATTCATCAACATTTAACACACCAACCATAATTTTAGTTCAACCTATCTTATTGGTCACTAGCCTATGTGTCCATGAATATTATATACTACATAGAGGAAACCGAAACCATACCTTGGCCGATTCCCTTTATGCGCCCAAATTCCAACTTAGCATAAAGAAGCTTCCAACCACAATCCAAGCTTTCAATTCCACTCCAATAAGGACAATTAAGTTCTAAGAGCTCCCAAAGCCACAATAATCAAACTATATACATATAAATCACCTCAAATCAACCTAGGGTTCCAAATAAACATAAATTCACAAGGGTTTATTGGCTCTTACCTCTTCCAATAGATTTGGATGTCAAAACCCAAGGCTAAACAAGGCTTAGAGCAAACCTAAACATCCAAAATCACAAAAACTCATTTAATCAAAAACCCTATAAACCCGAAATTTTGAGGAGAGAAACTGATAGGGATTCGAGCTTTTCTTACCCGTTTCTTATATGGGTTTTATAGAGCTCTTCACAAAGAACGCGTAGCCGCTGACGGCACGCAAATCAGAGCACCGTAGCTCGAGATATCACGAAGGGAAGAGATGGTGAATAGTGCTCTTGGGGTTTCTTTTCTTCTTCTTCTCTTCAGCAATGTGTTGGGTGTGTTTGAGTGTTATGAGTGATTGGGTTCACCAATGAACCCTTTTATATGTTGGGCTTGGGTCCAACTTGGGCCCGGTCCAACCCGTTAGCGTTTTAAGCCCGTTTAGCCCAACTTCGGGCCAAACCTTTAAAATTAACACCCGGTTTTCCATTCCTAACATTTTTCTAAAGTTTTCACCGATTTTCACTTTTCTCATGCGGTACCGGACAGACTTGAATCGGTTCAACTGCCGGTTCATAGTTTTTTGCGGTTTTTCGCAGAAAGAACATTTTTTGACTCAGAAAAACCTACTGAGTCTAAAAATCACCTTTTAATCCTCAAATTCTCACTCTAAATTTTAGAAATCTAATTTGGGAAATATTAATTACTTAATTAACCGGTTGATTAGTTGCGGTTCTTACACTCTCCCCCTAATTTAAAAATTTTGAGGTTTTAATTTTGAAGGATTATGTGATTTTGGTACGTTAGGGTTGAATTAACCTTGGAGACTCACTGGTTCTTGTCTCAAATGATCATTGATAAGGTAAAAAACCACTAACTCTTGTTAATTAATGATAGTTATGAACCCTAGTTTGATTTTGTTGTATTTATGTGGAATTAGAGTGAGATACATGTTTTGGAGACAAATTTGGTGATATTGGTGACTAGAAAGCGAACCGTGGAGGTTGGGTTTTTGTTGGATGAGGCTTCGGGGCTTTGGACACTTGAAGAATGGAGATATTTGTGGTGTTTCAACATTAGGGAGAAATCGTAGGCTAGATAACCATATGATAGGTTGAAGCATGTATGTACGTTAAGAATTAGTAACCTTAATGAAAATATTAAGTTATCTAAAAATGGGTTGATGAATGATACCTTGGATGATGATTAATGAGGATAATGAATGTGAGTTATGAATAATGATAATTTGATAAATTGTGTTTGTGTAAATTCAGAATTGTTGGAATAAATGCCTAAATTAGGATATAGTAGGTGGCGAAAGATATGGAGAGAATATGGCACTGTGTTGGATGTATTTAGAGTCATTTTGAGGTGTAAAATCTTGGTTTTATAAAGGATGTTTGGTAAAATAGAGGTTTGGATTTCTTTGAAAAAACTTGGTTTTCATCCAAACCTCGGTAGGCCGTAACTCGACTTTCGGATCCTAAAACTTTATCAAACTTATTTCATATGAAAATTGGGTTTGTAAAATTTATGCCGTTTGAGGAACGGACTAAAAATGTTTCTTAGCGAAAAAGTTATGCGCGTCGAAAGTTTAGGGTGCAAAAGTGGTTCTGCACATTTGTAACAGCTTTTTAAGAAGATACAGGGCCCGCGTACGCGGACATGTGGCTGCGTACGTTGGAATTCGCTACTGTCCAAAGTACTCTCATTCGTGGACGAGGGTCGCGTATGCGAGATAGCGAATTACACCCCCGCCTAAGCGAGATAAGGAATGCGTACGTGGCCATTCACCCTGATGACTTGCATCATCTACCTCTTTCTCTCTTAAAAAAGGGCTATAGAAGTGATAAATTTTCATTCCTTTAATGCATTGACAAGAGCTATATCGTAAATTTAGAGAACATTGCTTTGAAATGAGTTCTTGCTTGAAATTCAGGTGAAAAAAGCAACAAAAGAGGAAGAAAACAAGCAAAGGTGTTGGGCGTGTGTGTGGGGCGTGCCACTTCAAGCAAACGCCAGGATCTTTGACTGGGCGTGGCATGTCACTGTTGGGCATGGCACGCCAGCTATAATCACCAGAAAGGAGCCTTTGAAGAATCACAATGGGAGTGCCACGACAAGGCCAGGCGTGGCACGCCAGTTATAATTTCCAGAAGAGAATCCTTGAAGAACTACACTGGGCGTGGCATGCCAGTTATCTTTTCCATGGAAGAATGTTGAAGGTTTATCATGGGCGTGGCACGCCACTGCTGGGCATGGCACGCCAAGCATATTGTCTAGAGAGGATGTTTGAAGGGCTACAATGGGCGTAGCATGCCGAAGCTGGGCATGGCATGCCATGTCTAAGTCACAAGGAGGTTGTTCCAGGTTTCAACATGGGCGTGG
Source organism: Arachis hypogaea (assembly GCF_003086295.3). Taxonomy (NCBI): domain Eukaryota; kingdom Viridiplantae; phylum Streptophyta; class Magnoliopsida; order Fabales; family Fabaceae; genus Arachis; species Arachis hypogaea. The sequence goes on along the minus strand of NC_092054.1, from coordinate 67,012,732 downwards.
CACGCCAAAGCCAGGCGTGGCACGCCAGGCAGAGTCTCCAGAGAAGGATCTCCTACCATTACAATGGGCGTGGCACGCCATTGTTGGGCATGGCACGCCAACTATACTATCCAGAAGAGGGTTCTTCAAGATCAACGATGGGCGTGGCACACCAGTAATGTCTTCTAGAAAGGGGTTTTTGAAGACTTGTCAAGGGCGTGGCATGCTAGGTCGAAGGCATGGCATGCCAATACAATTGACTAGATGAGAAGGGAAGAAGCAGCCTCAATGGGCTTGCCACCTAGAACTAGGGGCGTGGCACGCCAAGCTTGTGAGCTCAAACCATCATCATGGGCGTGCCACTTGAGTCCTGGGCGTGGCACGCCAGTTCACTTAACCAGAAAAGGAGATTGAGGACTCCAACAAGGGTGTGCCACTTGAGACTCTAGGCATGGCACGCCAAGCCAACTATCAATCGGCGTGCCACTTGGGATTTGGGCGTGGCATGCCAACCTTGCTCGCACTATGGGCGTGGCACGCCAGTTCACTGGACCAGAAAGGAACATTTATGCATCCACAAGGGCGTGGCACGCCAAGCCAACCCTCTAAAGAAGAAGATTGAAGATTTCGATGAGGGCGTGGCATGCCAGGTCTGGGCGTGGCACACCAGTTCAAACTGCCAGAGAAGGAGATGGAAGACTACACCATGGGGCATGCCACTTGGGACTTGGGCCTGGCACGCCAAGTCAGCTCGCATCATGGGCGTGCCACTTGAGTTTTGGGCGTGGCACGCCAAGCCAGCTTCACTTTTGGGTGTGGCACACCACTCTAATGCCACTCACACGCTGCTCATAAGCCACCAATGAATGGTTATCCCCTTTATTTTTTAATTGTAATTTTCTTTTCTTTTTGTAATTTTTTATATCTAGTAATAGGAGTAGTATAAATACCCCTTGAAGAGTACTGAAAAGGGGCTTGGAACTTTTACTTCACTGTTTACTTTACTTTCATCTCTTGTACTTTTTTCAAGCCATGAGTAGCTAAACTCCCTCTCATTGGGAGAAGGAGCTCTGTTGTACTTGATGGATTAATGATAGTGAATTTTTTCTTCTCTTCATCTCTCTTTGATTTGCTAGAAGGAATCTCGTTCTTCATGATTAGCATTCAATTATCTTAGAAAAGAGATTGAATGCAACTTGGGTTTCATGGGAACCTTAGAAGAGGAAATATAAAATCAGGCATGAAATTCCTTATAACATTGAGTAGATCTGGGTTTTGGGATTGGATATGGTGATAATAAATCTACCCACTATTTGGATCTATGAGGATGTGTGGTAAAATCAGGGACCAAGCTTATCTCTCTTCATGAGAAATTAGACCAAGGAATTGGCTGATTATCAAAATTTGAGAGATTGAATTACCAAAGAATTGGGATTCAATCAATCATGATTGCCAAGAGGTCAATGAGTTGTATGATTGAAGATGAGATGATCTGAAATTAATCTGGAGAATGCAACATCTCCTAATCCCAATGAATCTTTCCCATTCTTATCTTCTCTATTCTTTATAGCTTTGTTTAATTTCTGTGAATCAACCCATTCCCCTTTTACAATTCAGTCATTTATATTTCTGTCATCCACATTCTAGCAATTTATCTTTATGCTCTTTACATTTCAGCACTTTACTACTTTCTTTATCTTCAAGTCTTTTACAATTCTGTTATTTAATTTTCTACACTCAATACTTATTCTTGATTAGCTTAACTAAATTACCATTCAATTAAAGTTGTTCAATCAATCAATCCTCGTGGGATCGACCTCACTCTCAGTGAGTTTTTACTTGATGATAATTCGGTATAATTGTCGAAGGAATTTTTGTAGTGATACATCAATTCTGTCATCAAGTTTATGGCACTGTTATCGGGGATTGATTTTGAATTGACAATGGTTAAGTTGATGGGTACTTAGATTAAGCATTTTCTTTACTTTGTTAAGCACTTTAATTTCAGTTCCTTATTTTCTTTATTTCTTCTAGCACTTGAATTTTCGATTGTTCATTGTATATATTGCCATTTTAATAGAGGCACACTAACTGTTTGATGCTTTGCATCAACCAATTTTGACTTACCCACCCTTCTACCAAGGGGGTGTTCATTTTTGCTTTGGAATGTGTTGTGTTGTGTATGATAGGGAGGAGAGCAGCTGTAACCTCTAACGATTCTGAACTTCAGAGAACATTTCTAAAATTGAAAAGAGATGCAATGGCAAGAGAAAAAAGCGTAGTTGGAGAAGAAGAAGAAGAAAATCCAAACCAAAACATGGAAGGTAAAGCATACAATCATCAAGAGTAGGTTGTTGGCAACCATGCTCCCCCACAAGAACGAAGAGTACTAGGCTCTTTTATTAACCCCAATCCTTGGAATTATGAGAGCAGCATCTTGAGACCCACCATTTATGCCAACAACTTTGAGCTCAAACCACAGCTAATCACCCTTGTTCAGAATAATTGCTCATTTGGAAGAAATGCTCAAGAAGATCCAAATCAACATCTGACCATCTTAGGGACAAAGCATCCAAGTGGCTCGAATCCTTTCCAAAGGGGAGTTTGACAACTTGGGAAGAAGTGGTGAATAAGTTCTTTGGGAAATTCTACCCTCCCCAAAGAATTATCAAGTTGAAGACTGAGGTACAAACATTCAGGAAACAAGATGGAGAGACTCTCTATGAAGCCTGGGAGAGGTACAAAGAGTTAACAAGGAGATGTCCTCCGGATATGTTTAATGAATGGGTGCAGCTGCACATTTTCTATGAAGGATTATCTCAAGAGGCAAAGAAAGCCTTAGATCACTCTTCAGGAGGTTCTCTCAATACCAAGAAGACAACTGAAGAGGCCATAGACATCATAGAAATAGTGGCCAACAATGAGTACTTTTATGCATCTGATAGGAACCCAAGGAGGGGAGTGATGGAGCTAAACCAGATGGATGCTCTGTGATGCACCACTATTTTGTGGTGTATTCAATGCTGAATTTAGGGGATTTTATCACCCTTTTCTCACACTTATTCAATGAAATAGCATGGTTTTATAAATTCTCTCTAATTTGTGCTTAAGAGTGAAAACATGCTTTTTAGGCCCTTAATTGGTTAATTTTAATTCACCTTTGATTCCACTAGATGCCTTGATGTGTTTGTTAGTGATTTCAGGTTAAAAAGGCTAGGAATGGATCAAAGGAATGAAGATAAAGGCATGTAAAGTGGAGAAATAATGGAAAATCAAGGATTTGGAATGCATTTATCGACGCGCACGCGTAGCAGACGCGCACACATGAGTTTGAAGTCGCATGGCGACTCGTACGCATAGATGACGCGTACACGTGGATAGTAAAAATGCCAAACGACGCGTACGCGTGACCCACGCGTACGCGTCAATGCTCGCACGTGACCTCATTAAAGTGAAAATGCTGGGGGCAATTTCTGGGCTTCCCAGGCCCAAATCCAACTCATTTATGAGCTTATTACATGCAAAAATCAAGAGGAGTCAAGGGGGAGACACATAGTTGAGTTTACATCATGTTTTAGTTAGTTTCTAGAGAGAGAAGCTCTCTCTTCTCTCTAGAATTAGGTTAGATATAGATTAGGATTTCTTAGATCTAGGTTTAATTCATGCTTTGATCTACTTTTCCTTTCCAATTTCTTGTTCCTCTACCTTTACTTTCCTAGTTTTGTACTTTACTTCTTGTAATTGTGTACTTTGTTGTGGATGCCTTTGTTTCTTCTACTTCTCTTTAATGCAATTTATGTTTGGTTTCCTTTATTGTTGATTTGAGTTGTTGTTGTTAATCTCCTTGCAATTAGTAGTTGTAGATCTATATTTCTTGCAATTTTATCTTGCTTTCCTTTTGTGCCTTCCAAGTGTTTGAGTAGATTTTTCTCCTCTTGGCTTTGGTTGAGTGATTAGAGACTCTTCAGTTATCAAACTCTTTTGTTGATTGATAATTGGAAATTGCTAATTGATTTAAATGACACTAACTCTAGTCTTTCCTTAGGATTTTACTAGGACTTGTGGACTCAAATTGATTATCTCTACTTGACTTTCCTTCATAGTTAGAGGTTGACTAAGTGGAGCAATGGACAATTCTTGTCACAATTGATAATGATAATGAGGATAGGACTTCTAATTCTCATTCCTTGCCAAGAGCTTTCTTAGTTATTAGTTTACTTCTATTGCTAACCACAACATGATAATTGTAAGGATTAATCTCATTAAGTCATCCTCTAACAAGTGAAGGAAAGTCAAATGAGCTACACCAATCCTAATCCATAAGTCCTAGCCACTCACTATTTAACTTAGTGGAAGTTAGAGTCAATGGACACCAATTATCAAGACTTGGACATTAGCAACTCAAGTTTACCTAAGTTACCATCTCAAGCCAAGAACACAAAAATCTACTCTAATATCCTTTCAAGCATTTAATCAAACACTTGGAAGGCATAAAAAGAAAGCAAGATAAGATTGCAAGAAATGTAGATCTACACTACCAATTGCAAGGGAATTAACAACAACAACTCAAATAAAAAATAAAAGAAATCAAACATAAATTACATTAAAAAGGAAAATAGAAGAAACAAGAGTGCATCAACAATAAAGTAAACAATTCCAAGGAATTAAAATGATAAACTAGGGAAGCAAAGGTAGAAGAACAAGAAATTGAAAAGGAAAAGTAGATGAAAGCATGAATTAAACCTAGATCTAAGAAATCCTAATCTACACATAACCTAATTCTAGAGAGAAGAGAGAGCTTCTCTCTCTAGAAACTAACTAAAGCATGATAAAACTCCACTATGTGTGCATACGCATGGATACAAAATTTTCACCTCCCAGCCAAAAACCTGAGAGTTGTGTGTGAAGTGGGCCAAATTTGTGCCTCCACTCACGCGTACGCGTGCCTCACGTGTACGCGTCGCTCTCTAAATAACCCATCGACACGCACGCGTGACACACACGTACGCATCGTTCCCATTTCACCATCCCACGCGCACGCATCGCTGCACACGTACGCGTGGGTGCCCTATTTGACTATTCTTCTTTTCTTCTCTTCTTTCCATTTCTCTCCTTCTTTTCTCTTCTCTTCTCTTTTTCCCTTCTCTTACCCATCATCTAACACTATCAAACACCATTTATAACCTTTCCTTTTAGTTAGTTAGTTATTTAGTTAGCTTAATTTTCATCAATTTTCTGTTTTCCATTACAAGTGTTGGACTATTAATCTTGTTTACTATCTCTTGCTGCTGACTATTGATGCGATGTTAGTTTAACATCATTGTTGTTAATTGTCATTGTCAAATTTTCATTGTTGAGGTTATATTTTGTTGCTTTGTTTGAGTTTTTAATGCGTAATGTTTGTGAATGCCAAGTGAATGACATTGCCCTCAAGCTTTCTAAATCTTTTCAATTGCATGATTTGGCCACCATGTGATTTGAATTATTTTCTTTGATTAGGCAATTTATTGTTGGATGTTGTGCATTTATCTTAATGCGTTGTGTTTCATGATTATATACATCCATATGTTTTTGGCTTGAATGCTTTCATGCTCCTTTATTGCTTGTTTGGTTGTTTTAACTTACGAGTTAAGAGCATCTCAAGCACATTAGGATGAGTGAAGTGCATGTTTCTTTTTGTGTAACTGTGACATAGTTCTTTTTATGCTAGGGTGTGTTCTAGACCGCATGCATTGTAGAACTCACACACTTGTTTCATTAATGTCACACTAATTCACTCACTCCATTCTAGTGACTTTTACCTCATTCCAACAATTTATGCTTCCTTGCTTTTGCATTTACTTGTTTTCTTATCCGGTTTCTATTTTTCTGAAGGATACACCATAAGCAAAAACAGAATCAGAAGAAAGAACACGTAGCACCCGGTTGATCCACTAGCTGAAGGTGGCAATTCGGAGAGTCGCTGTACCCCCTTGTTCACATTTGAATGCACCGAGGATGGTGCAAGCTTTTAAGTGTGGGGAGGTCGTCCGACCATTCGGCATTTTTGGGTGACAAATTTTTAATCCCAACACTTTTGCATTTCATTTTTAGGTCTTTTAGGATTTTAGTTGCATTTCTTATTTTGCATATATATACATAATAAGCTTCGTCAAAATAATGAAATTTTTCAAGAAATTTATCTATAAGGCACCCCAATTGATTTGAGTAAAAATTTTTCATTGAACTTGCTTGAATTATATATTGTGGATCATGTTTTGAGCTCAGAACACAAGCTTGTGAGTTTTGAGCCTAATGGTGTGGTTACATCTTATAACCACTTATTTTCCTTTTTGTGTGCATTATTCTCTTTCTATGATTGTAATATTTGATTTGTTTAATTCTTTATGTCCATTATTTTGTGTAGATATGCATCTATTTAAATATGGCCATTATTTCATTAGCTCACTTACCCAAATAGCCTTACCTTTTCTCTTTCATTGTTAGCCAACTTTAAGCCTACGATTGACCCACTCTGTTCTTAATTTTAGCACATTACAAGCCTTAAAGAGAAAAACAATAAATGCCCTTAATTTGAATCTTTGATTAGCTTAGGCTAGTGAGTGTGTATCATTCAAGTGTGAGGAAACTTGGGACATTGGTTGAGAAAAAGGTGTGTTTTGTATTTTCATTGAAGATCTTGGGAAATGGGTACGTACTCATGTGTTAATTAAATGTAAAACCATATGCATTGATACTTTTGTATATACTTTATTGAAAAAAGAAAAAATGAGAAAATAAAAAAGGAAAAAAAATATATATCAAAAAAAAAGAAAAAAAATAGAAAAAGAAAAGAAATAAAAAGGGGACAAAATGCCCAAAAGTGAAGTTCAATAAAATCAATGCATATAAGTTGTGATAAAAAAAAAAGAGAATGCATGAGTGTATGGAAAAGTGAAGAATGGGTAGTTAGGTTAGCTTAGAATTGTATAGGTTGTCATATAGGTTAGGTGGAAAGTTTAAGCTTATCAAAGATTCAAATTTCAAGTGCACTTGACGATATGCATCCTACCTTGACCCTAGTCCCATTACAACCTATGAAAAGTCCTCATGATATTTGTATGCATGTATGAAATAACTATTGATTGTTAGATGAAAAACAAATCTTGGAAAGCATGATTAGGGGAGAATTGAGTGAATCAACCTTAGACACTTGAGCGATTAGAGCGGATAGACATCCAGTGAGGGTTCGATTGCTCAATTACATGTTTCCATCTACGATCATCTCTTTTCTTGCAAGTTTGTAAAAACCTTTAATAACTCAATTTAATTGTGGTTTGGCTTGGTTGGTAATACCTTTAGCCCTTATGCTTATATTGGTTTTCTTGGGAATTGATTTATTTTGACCAAGTAGTTGCATTCATTTAAATAGTTGCATATAGGTAGATTGCATTTAGTTATTTTACATTTTAATAAATGATGATACCCTTTGTCTCTTTCTTGGTTTAGCATGAGGACATGCTTAGTTTAAGTGTGGCGAGATTTGATGCACCACTATTTCGTGGTGCATTCTATGCTGAATTTAGGGGATTTTATCACCCTTTTCTCACACTTATTCAATGAAATAGCATGGTTTTATAAATTCTCCCTAATTTGTGCTTAAGAATGAAAACATGCCTTTTAGGCCCTTAATTGGTTAATTTTAATTCACCTTTGATTCCACTAGATGCCTTGATGTGTTTGTTAGTGATTTCAGGTTAAAAATGCTAGGAATGGATCAAAGGAATGAAAAGAAAGGCATGCAAAGTGGAGAAATCATGGAAAATCAGGGATTTGGGATGCATTCATCGACGCGCATACGTGAGTGTGAAGTCGCATGGCGACGCGTATGCATAGATGACGCGTACGCGTGGATAGCAAAAACGCCAAACAACGCGTATGCATGACCCACGCGTACGTGTTGATGCTCGCATGTGACCTCATTAAAGTGAAAACGCTGGGGGCAATTTCTGGGCTTCCCAAGCCCAAATTCAACTTATTTCTGAGCCTGTTACATGCAGAAATCAAGAGGAGTCAAGGGGGGTGGAACACATAGTTGAGTTTACATCATGTTTTAGTTAGTTTCTAGAGAGAGAAGCTCTCTCTTTTCTCTAAAATTAGGTTAGATATAGATTAGGATTTCTTAGATCTAGGTTTAATTCATGCTTTGATCCACTTTTCCTTTCCAATTTCTTGTTCCTCTACCATTGCTTTCCTAGTTTTGTACTTTACTTCTTGTAATTGTGTACTTTGTTGTGGATGCACTTTGTTTTTTCTACTTCTCTTTAATGCAATTTATGTTTGGTTTCCTTTATTGTTGATTTGAGTTGTTGTTGTTAATTTCCTTACAATTAGTAGTTGTAGATCTATATTTCTTGCAATTTTGTCTTGCTCTCCTTTTGTGCCTTCCAAGTGTTTGAGAAAATGCTTGGAAGGATGTTAGAGTAGATTTTTCTCCTATTGGCTTTGGTTGAGTGATTAAAGACTCTTCAGTTATCAAACTCTTTTGTTGATTGATAATTGGAAATTGCTAATTGATTTGAATGACACTAACTCTGGTCTTTCCTTAGGATTTGACTAGGACTTGTGGACTCAAATTGATTATCTCTACTTGACTTTCCTTCATAGTTAGAGGTTGACTAAGTGGAACAATGGACAATTCTTGTCACAATTGATAATGAGGATAGGACTTCTAATTCTGATTCCTATCTACCAAAAGCACCCTACCCACAGAGGCTAAGAAAAGATGGGAAGAACAGCCAGTTTTCTAGGTTCTTAGAGATCTTCAATAGGCTCCAAATTAACATCCCTTTTGCTAAAGCATTAGAGAAATTTCTACTCTATGCTAAATTTCTAAAGGAGCTCATGACCAAGAAAAGGAACTGGGAAGAAAAGGAAATTGTAGTGCTCATAGAAGAATGTAGTGCCATCATACAAAAGAAGCTTCCTGGTGCGTACGAATCCTCACACTTCCGTACAGTAGTACCAGCAAATGCACTGGGTTATCCAAGTAATACCTGAGCGAGTCAGGGTCGATCCCACGAGGATTTTGGCTTGAAGCAAGCTATGGTTATCTTGCAGGTCTTAGTCAGGTAGATTAGAAGATTGTTGAACTAAGATGATCATGAAACTATGAAGACATATAACTAATAAAGATACTGGTAAATAAGGATATGAATAGAGTTAAGGATTAAAGTTGCTTTGTCTTTCTGAATTAACTCCAGTATTACTACTCTCTTTACTTGTGTGTGTATTTTTCAATGGCAGGCTGTATGTGATTGACACTGGTTTGAGCAGCTGCCAATACTCCTCTGGATCTAAACCCCAGGTTTAGTGCGGATCCATTCTGATTGAGGATGAAACTTGTACAGTTCATTCTCCTTAATGATCCTACTCAAAATGCCACAGATAAGGTCAGATCTTCCGGATCAGAGAATTCTGCACCTTGGGTTCTAGCCTCTACCATAGAGACCCTAATCTCCCCGAAAATCGGCTGAACTGATGTCTCGAGAAGTCTCTAACAAAGTCGATTAGCCATCTGGAGATGTTTAAACATAGCTGTTGGTTCGTCCTTGTCTGGTAAAAGACGCATTCTGAACCCAAGTAGACACGGGTGTTTGTCAGGCACGTTCGTCTTAATGTGAGGAACAGAGCTAATTTCTTAGATCATCCTATTCACCAAGATGAAGATCGAATATACATCTTAGATTTAATCAAACACGGATCGAAGAGAAACATTAATACTGTTGTTAATTCATAGGACTCAATAGGGCTCCTTCCCTCAACCTAGGAGGTTTAGAAACTCATACTAAAAGGAAAATACAAGTGAAAAATGAAATAATGTTGCATGGTAGTATGTTGTTCGAATGATTATATAAAATACTGATGACAAGTCATCCTAGCCTATTTTAGCTAGTCTTTTTCTTTAGTTTTCATTAGAATTATGCACTTTCTTGAGCTACAAGCAAGCTAATTGAGTAGATTTTCATGTTTCCCTTGATTGAACCAACCATATATGAATTCATGCCATTTCATGAGGTTTTGTGCTATATTTGTTGCATATTGTGAAAGATTGAATATCTCATGATTTTGAGCATAGCTTTGATGAGTTTGGTTGATTTATGATAGGTGAAGAAAGCTTGGAAAAAGGTTGAAGCAAAGAGGAATGGCTAGAAGTGAAGAAAGGAATAAGTGAAATTGATCCTGGAGACATGAAGTTAGCCCCAACGTTAGCCCCCTAACTTGGAGGCTAACGTTGGGCATGAAGTACTCCCTGGGCTCCCCACATTTGAGCCAACGTTAGCCCCCTAACTTGGAGGCTAACGTTGGCACATGACATTGCAAGGAAGAGGCCAACGTTAGCTCCAACGTTAGCCCCCTAACTTGGAGGCTAACGTTGGAACTTGAGATTCATCCCTGGGCAAGCCAACGTTTGCGCCAACGTTAGCCCCCTAACTTGGAGGCTAACGTTGGCACATGAGTTATAAAGTGGGAGAAGGCCAACGTTTGCTCCAACGTTAGCCCCCTAACTTGGAGGCTAACGTTGGCACATGAATCACAAAGGGAGGGGCACCAACGTTTGCGCCAACGTTAGCCCCCTAACTTGGAGGCTAACGTTGGCACCACTAGCACTAAGAAAGGCCAACGTTAGGGTCAAAGTTAGACCCCTAACGTTGGCACCAACGTCCAAACCAGAAAATCATACTTGCTGCTATGAAAAGTTGGGGTCAAAGTTAGACCCCTAACTTTGACCCTAACGTTGGGACCAATTTTGGCTAACTTCAAAACCGGTTCAATTGGTTCACTTCGGTTCTTCTTCAAACTTCAAGAGCAATCAACTAAGGCCTCTTTCAACCCAATTCCACCAAGAACAAAGGCCCAACTCAAGGCTTGAAGATCATTTTGGAAAGTGTATAAATAGGATAGAATTCAAGTTATTCGGAGAGCTTTCCTTTTAGAATTTTCATAATAGTTTTCGGAGAGCTTTTGAACTTGAGTGAACTTTAATTTCTTTGTTTCCATTGCTTTTAATTTCATTTTACTTTTGTCTTGGATCTTGGATTGGAGAATTGAAGAAATTCTGTTTCAATCTCAATCTTGGATCTCTCTGTTTCTTTACTGTTAATTGAATTCCATTTCCGGTTCATTGTTCTTCCTCTTTTCTTTGCAATTTACATCTTCCTTGCAATTGTTCTTGTTGGATCTAGGAAGGCATTGAGATCTAGACTTGGTTTTCTAGTCTCTGGGCCCTGAGATCTCAATTTTATATTCTCTGTTTCTTGCTTTTAATGTTCATTTACTTTACTACTTCAATATCCGGTTCAATCCCAATTCCCTTTTCCTCTTCTGTTTGATGCAATTTAGTTTTTCCTTGTTTAATTTCTGCAAATCCATTCCCCAATTCCCTTTTCATTTCAAGCAATTTACATTCCTTGCACTTTAAGATTCCGCAATTTACATTTCTTGCACTTTAAGTTTCTGCCATTTAATTTCTTGTTCTTTAAGTTTCAGCAATTTATTTCTTGTTCTCTTTACTTCAATGCAATTTAATTCTGCAAGTTACAAAACCATCAACCAAATCTTGATTCGCTTGACTAAATCAACCACTAAACTAAAATTGCTCAATCCTTCAATCCCTGTGGGATCGACCTCACTCCCGTGAGTTTTTATTACTTGATACGACCCGGTACACTTGCCGGTTAGTTTTGGGTGTTTTGGGAGAAATTTATTTTTCCTCCAAAATATCTCATCAAGTTTTTGGCGCCGTTGCCGGGGATTGATTAGATTGACAATGATTAAGTGAGGTGGTGATCTAGATCAAGCACTTTTTGTTTACTTTTTCTTTAATTTTGACTAACCCACTAACTGTTTGAATTTTTGCTTAAGCTAACTAAAACTTCATTCTAGCAGTAGATTGAATTGTAACTAGTTTGTGTGCTCTTATGTTCTGCTTGTATGTCAGGTACAAGAAGAGCCATACCCAATTTTCATGAACAAGACGAAAGAACTCTCAGGAGGTTAAGAAGAGCTGAAAGAGGGAAAAGTATTGTTGGAGAAGAGGAATCAGACGAAGAATTCCACGAGATGGAAGGAGATACATCTAATCCAGAAGGAGGAGTCAATAATCAACCACAACAGAGGAGAGTATTGGCTTCCTATACCTTTGCAAATGCTAGACATTGTGGAAGTAGCATTCTCACCCCTAATGTCAATGCAAATAACATTGAACTGAAGCCACAACTCATCACATTGGTCCAGAACAATTGCTCATTTGGGGGAGGACCATTGGAGGATCCAAATCAACATCTATCTACCTTCTTAAGGATCTGTGACACTGTCAAATCCAATGGCGTGAATCCTGAAACTTACAAGCTTCTGTTGTTCCCGTTCTCATTAAGGGATAAGGCTGCACAATGGCTTGAAACTTTTCCCCAAGGAAGTATCACTAGTTGTGATGACTTAGTGACTAAATTTCTAGCCAAATTCTATCCACCCCAAAGAGTCATCAGGCTGAAAACTGAGGTGCAGACATTCACACAATTAGATGCTGAATCCTTGTATGAAGCATGGGAAAGGTACAAAGCCTTAATCAGAAAGTGTCCTCCAGAGATGTTCAATGAATGGGACGTGCTGCAAAATTTCTATGAAGGCCTGACATTGAAATCTCAGGAGGCATTAGATCATTCTGCTGGAGGTTCACTACAACTAATGAAAACTGCTGAGGAAGCTCAGAATCTTGTGGATATGGTGGCCAACAACCAATATTTCTTTGCTCATCAAAGAAGCCGCCAACCATCACAAAGAAGAGGAGTAATGGAGCTAGAAGGAGTGGATTCAATCCTAGCTCAAAACAAGATGATGCAGCAGCAAATTCAACAACAATTTGAGCAAATGGCCAAGAGGATTGATAGTCTCCAAGTCGCAGCAGTTAACACTAGCCAACCATCAACCACATGGGGACAGAGTGAAGAAACTCAAGAAGAACAACAACAAGAGCAAGTTCAGTATATGCACAACCAAGGACCAAATGAAGTGTATGGTGATACATACAATCCATCTTGGAAGAACCACCCAAACCTCAGATGGGGAGATAACCATACCCAAAACCAACAACCATGGCAGAGGAACTCAAACCAACACAATTCAAGAAACAGCCAAAATCACAACCAGCAGCAGACTAACCAAAACCCCTTTAGAAAACCTCAAAACAACTACCCCAACATCAACCAATACCAATCTAATAACCAATCCACCAACCAAAATGCCTACCATTCACCACCCACATCTCATAACCCACCTCAAGTATCACCTGAAGCCCAAAGGATCACTCACTTGGAAGCCATGATAGACAAAATGTTGAAACACCAAGAAATGGTAGCCAAGAATCAGGAAGCCTCTATAAAGAGCCTAGAGAGACAGATGGGGCAAATCTCCAAGCAAGTATCTGTTGAGAGATCTTCAAACGCACTGCCCAGTGACACAATTCCAAATCCCAAGGAGGAATGCAAGGCAATACAATTAAGGAGTGGAAGAGCGTTGACAAGCAACAATGACACTACAAGGAAGCAAGCAGAGAACATCAAAGAACCAACAGAGGATGAGAATCAAACAAAGGCAGATGAGGATAAGGAGCAAGATGTGATGCCAAACAAAGACACTGAGAAACTCAAAGAGAAGAACAACCAGCCACATAGCTCAAAGGAAGTAGCTCAGGGGCAGCAGCAAATGGGAAAAAGCATCACACCCCCATTGCCTTACCCTCAGAGGTTCGACAAAGAGATTAAAGACAAGCATTTCCACAAATTCCTTGAGATTTTTAAGAAGCTGGAAATCAACATTCCCTTTGCTGAAGCACTTGAGCAAATGCCTCTATATTCCAAGTTTCTGAAGGATCTTATCAACAAGAAAAGAAGTTGGCTTGAAAGGGAAACCATATTACTCACCGAGGAATGCAGTGCTGTGATTCAACGGGGTATTCCACCAAAACTTAAGGATCCGGGAAGCTTTGTAGTCTCATGCACTATTGGCAAAATAATTCTCAACAAGGCTCTCTGTGACCTGGGTGCCAGCATCAATTTAATGCCTCTCTCAATGATGAGAAAACTTGCAATAGAAGAACTTAAACCCACCAGGATATCACTAGTCATGGCTGACAGATCAATCAAGACACCTAATGGAATTGTGGAGAATCTGTTGGTGAAGATTGGGGAGTTTATTTTCCCAGCAGATTTTGTAATTTTGGACACTGAAGAAGAAGGAAACGACTCAATCATTCTGGGAAGGCCATTTCTACACACAGCAAGGGCCATCATTGATGTAGAAAAAGGAGAAATGACCTTCAGGGTCCATAATGAACAAATGATCATAAATGTGTTCAAATCAATGTAAAACGCTCCTGAGCAAGAGGATTACGTGAGAGTGGATATGATAGACAGTTTGGTGGAAGAAACATTGGAAGAAAATTTTCAAGAGCAAGAAGGAAATCAAAGGGCAACAGAGGAACAAGTGGCTGAGACCTCTACTGAGCAAAATGAAAGGCAAGATAAGAAAGAAGATGTACCAAGACAAGAATTGAAACCTTTACCCACCCATCTCAAATATGCATTCCTTGGCACATCGGAGAGTTTCCCAGTAATCATTAATTCATCCCTGACAAAGAAGGAAGAGGGAGAACTTCTTGACGTACTCAAAGCTCACAAAGATGCTTTAGGATGGACAATTGATGACCTGAAGGGAATCAGCCCTGCAGTATGTATGCATAAGATCCTCTTGGAAGATAATTCCAAACCAGTGGTTCAACCGCAAAGAAGATTAAATCCCACAATGAAGGAAGTTGTCCAGAAGGAAGTAATGAAGTTGTGGAATGCAGGGATAATTTTCCCAATATCTGACAGCCCATGGGTAAGCCCGGTTCAAGTTGTACCAAAGAATGGAGGGATGACGGTCATCACTAATGAGAAGAATGAGTTGATCCCTACTAGAACAGTGACTGGGTGGAGAATGTGCATAGACTATAGAAGATTGAATGATGCCACCAGGAAGGATCATTTCCCTCTCCCATTCATTGATCAGATGCTGGAAAGGTTAGCCGGCCATGCCTATTACTGTTTTTTTGGACGGATATTCTGGGTATAATCAAATCGTGGTAGACCCCAAGGACCAAGAGAAAACTGCCTTCACATGTCCATTTGGAGTTTTTGCGTATAGGAGGATGCCTTTTGGGCTCTGCAACGCCCCTGCCACATTTCAAAGGTGTATGCTCTCCATTTTCTCTGATATGGTCGAAAAATTTTTAGAAGTTTTCATGGATGATTTCTCTGTTTTTGGTGATAATTTCAATGCTTGCCTAAACCATCTAACCCTTGTCTTGAAACGGTGCCAAGAAACCAATTTGGTTTTAAACTGGGAGAAATGCCATTTCATGGTACCCGAAGGGATAGTTCTTGGCCATAAAGTTTCAAAAAAGGGGATAGAGGTTGATAAGGCAAAGGTTGAGATCATAGAAAAACTCCCTCCACCAATTAATGTGAAATCTGTTAGAAGTTTCTTGGGGCATGCCGGATTTTACAGAAGGTTTATCAAGGACTTTTCAAAAATATCCAAACCTTTAAGTAATCTGTTAATGCTTGATAACCCTTTTGTTTTTGATGAAAACTGTCAGCATGCATTTGAAACTTTAAAAAATAAACTCACAACAGCACCAATCATCAAACCTCCAGATTGGGGATTACCTTTTGAACTCATGTGTGATGCAAGTGACATTGCCATTGGTGCTGTACTTGGGCAAAAGAAGGGGAATTTGCATCATGTCATATATTATGCAAGTAAAGTGTTGAATGAGGCCCAAAGAAATTACACTACAACAGAAAAAGAGTTGCTAGCTGTAGTCTATGCATTTGATAAGTTTAGATCATATCTGATAGGATCAAAAGTTGTAGTTTACACTGATCATGCTGCACTTAAGTATTTGATGTCAAAGCAGGATGCTAAACCATGACTCATCAGGTGGATACTGCTCCTACAAGAATTCGACATTGAGATAAGAGATAGGAAGGGCACTGAAAATCAGGTCGCTGATCATCTGTCAAGGCTACTACATGAAACAAATCAAAAAGCATCCCAGCCCATAAATGAAAGCTTCCCAGATGAGCACCTTCTGCAGATCCAGCAAGCACCTTGGTTTGCTGACATAGCAAATTACAAAGTGGGAAGGAAGATACCGCAAGAACTCTCTAAGCAACAAGTGAAGAAGTTGATCAAAGAAGCAAGGAAATTTTCATGGGATGAACCCTTCTTATTCAAGAGATGCTCTGATGGAGTGATCAGGAGGTGTATTCCTGAAAGTGAAGTGAGGGACATCTTGTGGCATTGTCATGGTTCAGCTTATGGTGGACACTTTGGCCCAGAAAAAACAGCCGCGAAAATACTGCAGAGTGGCTTCTATTGGCCAACTATTTTCAAGGATGCCAGAGAATATGTACACCAATGTAATGAATGCCAGAAAGCAGGAGGATTAACAAGAAGGAATGAGATGCCTCAAAATTTTATCTTAGAATTAGAATTGTTCGATCTATGGGGAATTGATTTCATGGGGCCTTTTGCTCCTTCCTATTCTTTTAGATACATCCTGGTAGCAGTGGAATATGTCTCAAAATGGGTAGAAGCCATAGCCACAACCACCTGTGATGCACAGATCGTCCTCCAATTCCTCAAAAAGCACATCTTCACCAGGTTTGGAGTGCCCAAAGGTCTTATTAGTGATGGTGGTAGTCACTTTTGCAACAAACAAATGGAGAAACTCCTTCACAAATATGGAGTAATTCACAAAGTAGCCACACCCTACCATCCTCAGACTAACGGCCAAGCTGAACTTGCAAATAGAGAATTAAAGAAGATCCTAGAGAAAACAGTGGGAATCACAAGAAAAGATTGGGATAGAAAGCTAGAGGATGCATTGTGGGCGTATAGGACAGCTTTTAAAACTCCTATTGGCAAGTCACCCTTTCAGCTATTATATGGCAAATCCTGCCACCTCCCTGTAGAGCCTGAACACAGAGCTTTTTGGGCCACTAAACTCCTCAACCTTGATCCCCAAGCTGCAGGAGAAAAAAGGTTGTTACAACTAAATGAACTGGATGAATTCAGACTGGAGGCTTATGAAAATGCGAAGATATACAAGGAGAAAGCTAAGAAATGGCATGACAAGAAGATCACAAAGAAGGAATTCAAGCCAGGACAACAAGTGCTCCTGTATAATTCGAGGCTTAAAATCTTCCCTGGCAAACTGAAGTCTAAGTGGACTGGCCCATACTTGGTGACAAAGATTTTTCCCTATGGGAATATTGAACTGCTAGATGAGGCAACAAAGAATCAATTCACTGTAAATGGTCACAGAGCAAAGTTGTACTTGGGAGAACAATGGGTTAAGGAAAAAGAGGTTCAACACCTACAGCCCTCTTAAAAAGAATTGAAAGGTGTCAAGCTAGTGACAATAAAAGAGCGCTTGTTGGGAGGCAACCCAACCTGAGGTAGTTCTCTTTTCATAGTTAGTTCAATAAAAAGGTTAAATGAGTAGTATGTATTGCAAGGAGCTAAGTTTGGTGTTTCACACCAAAACATATTAAGGGAGAATAAAGGATTCTAAGTTTGGTGTTCCACCAAAATCTTACTTAAAAGCACATTCTCACTTTCTATATAAAGGGTTACTAGCTCCAAGCAATCTGACAAATCATTTAAGCATTGTCCGTTTCTAGTTTTCAGTTTTATTACCTATAGCAAAGATTTAGGCTTTCACATATGGTTATGCATAAGAAACATGGCAAGAGACTAAGTTTGGTGTTCACACACCAAAGTAAGTTCAACCGCCTACAAGAAAGTCTTGCACACTAACAAATCATCTAAGGGCTTGAGAAACAAGCAACTTCCAGTAACACTGCAGAAATTCAATCACTCTTCTGGAGGACTACTCACCATTAGCTGAGATGAAAGAAGAAGAAGCCACCAAGAGGTTGTATTGTCACTTAACTCCATCAGTATTAAATTGCTCTAATTTGGAAGTGTGAATATGCCCATTTTAACAGAAACTGTTAGTGTAGTATGCATCAATTATGTTTTTATTTTTTAATAAATAGGCTGGTTTTCATGTTGGCTTGTGTGTTCATTTTCACTTAACAAGAAGCATATGTTATCCCCTGCATCTTTTATTTCAATAAAAGAACAGTTTGAATGTGAAGAATAATAGTCTCTGTTAGTTAGAAGTGGAATAAAAGTAAGTGGTGGTATGTGTGTGATTGTATAATAGCTCACTTTTAGTGAATAAAGAGCTAGGATATCTCCTTCTAAGTAAAGAGTGGCTACTGTCTATGAATCTCAATTGAATTAAAATCCTTGGTTAGAAAGAAAAACAAAAAGAAGGAAAGAACGAAGAGAGCCAAAAAGTGGCAAAACAAAAGAAAAACAAAAAGAAACAAAGCTGGACACCAATAGCTTGAACCTTAAAATATATGCCTGTGATGTCTTTGTACTAGGATCTGCTTGGATTAGTAAGCTCTTAGGAGTGCCTCAACACTTGGTGACTTGGGTTAACTAACCCGGGATCATCAGCTGAAAGTCCACTATCAAGAGCAACCTAACTACAAGACATTTAGTAGCCCAAAGAGGTGCTGGGCATCAATGTTTTAAGAAGGAATGTGAGCCAAGTGTCTATGGTGAATAATGTGTCAAGTATAAAGAAAAGAAAATGAACTTGCTACACATGACACTCAAATAAAGCTTTTGAATAAAGAAATAGCCAAGGATAAAGGAATAATGAGAAGTCATAGCAGTATGTCACTTGAAGCTTGAAGGAGACTTTCTAGGCCTAGGAGTCAATAAGAAGTGAGTATTTACATATCCACATAAAACCCCATGAACTATCAATAATACTCTGCTAGCATGAACTTCCTCTTCCATTTCATTCTTTCTTCTTAATAATTCATTTCTTGCTTGGGGACAAGCAAGCTTTAAGTTTGGTGTTGTGATGACAAGTCATCCTAGCCTATTTTAGCTAGTCTTTTTCTTTAGTTTTCATTAGAATTATGCACTTTCTTGAGCTACAAGCAAGCTAATTGAGTAGATTTTCATGTTTCCCTTGATTGAACCAACCATATATGAATTCATGCCATTTCATGAGGTTTTGTGCTATATTTGTTGCATATTATGAAAGATTGAATATCTCATGATTTTGAGCATAGCTTTGATGAGTTTGGTTGATTTATGATAGGTGAAGAAAGCTTGGAAAAAGGTTGAAGCAAAGAGGAATGGCTAGAAGTGAAGAAAGGAATAAGTGAAATTGATCCTGGAGACATGAAGTTAGCCCCAACGTTAGCCCCCTAACTTGGAGGCTAACATTGGGCATGAAGTACTCCCTGGGCTCCCCACGTTTGAGCCAACGTTAGCCCCCTAACTTGGAGGCTAACGTTGGCACATGACATTGCAAGGAAGAGGCCAACGTTAGCTCCAACGTTAGCCCCCTAACTTGGAGGCTAACGTTGGAACTTGAGATTTATCCCTGGGCAAGCCAACGTTTGCGCCAACGTTAGCCCCCTAACTTGGAGGCTAACGTTGGCACATGAGTTATAAAGTGGGAGAAGGCCAACGTTTGCGCCAACGTTAGCCCCCTAACTTGGAGGCTAACGTTGGCACATGAATCACAAAGGGAGGGGCACCAACATTTGCGCCAACGTTAGCCCCCTAACTTGGAGGCTAACGTTGGCACCACTAGCACTAAGCAAGGCCAACATTAGGGTCAAAGTTAGACCCCTAACGTTGGCACCAACGTCCAAACCAGAAAATCATACTTGCTGCTATGAAAAGTTGGGGTCAAAGTTAGACCCCTAACTTTGACCCTAACGTTGGGACCAATTTTGGCTAACTTCAAAACTGGTTCAATTGGTTCACTTCGGTTCTTCTTCAAACTTCAAGAGCAATCAACCAAGGCCTCTTTCAACCCAATTCCACCAAGAACAAAGGCCCAACTCAAGGCTTGAAGATCATTTTGGAAAGTGTATAAATAGGATAGAATTCAAGTTATTCGGAGAGCTTTCCTTTTAGAATTTTCATAATAGTTTTCGGAGAGCTTTTGAACTTGAGTGAACTTTAATTTCTTTGTTTCCATTGCTTTTAATTTCATTTTACTTTTGTCTTGGATCTTGGATTGGAGAATTGAAGAAATTCTGTTTCAATCTCAATCTTGGATCTCTCTGTTTCTTTACTGTTAATTGAATTCCATTTCCGGTTCATTGTTCTTCCTCTTTTCTTTGCAATTTACATCTTCCTTGCAATTGTTCTTGTTGGATCTAGGAAGGCATTGAGATCTAGACTTGGTTTTCTAGTCTCTGGGCCCTGAGATCTCAATTTTATATTCTCTGTTTCTTGCTTTTAATGTTCATTTACTTTACTACTTCAATATCCGGTTCAATCCCAATTCCCTTTTCCTCTTCTGTTTGATGCAATTTAGTTTTTCCTTGTTTAATTTCTGCAAATCCATTCCCCAATTCCCTTTTCATTTCAAGCAATTTACATTCCTTGCACTTTAAGATTCCGCAATTTACATTTCTTGCACTTTAAGTTTCTGCCATTTAATTTCTTGTTCTTTAAGTTTCAGCAATTTATTTCTTGTTCTCTTTACTTCAATGCAATTTAATTCTGCAAGTTACAAAACCATCAACCAAATCTTGATTCGCTTGACTAAATCAACCACTAAACTAAAATTGCTCAATCCTTCAATCCCTGTGGGATCGACCTCACTCCCGTGAGTTTTTATTACTTGATACGACCCGGTACACTTGCCGGTTAGTTTTGGGTGTTTTGGGAGAAATTTATTTTTCCTCCAAAATATCTCATCAAATACACTTTAAATACTAAACAGATGACTAGTGATAAAATCCACTTATGCGGCCCACTTGAGTATTTGGGTTGAGCTTTGATGAGATCCACATGTTTTGAGGTCTCTAGGGCATGGAATGCTAGCTAGGGTGTCCTCTTTGGGCGTTTGTACATTGGTCTCTGCTCTTTGGGCGCTGGACGCCTGGAAGGGGGCAGGTAGCTGGCGTTGGATGCCCATTTTGGGCCTTCTAATCCGAAGAAAAGTATCGACTATTATATATTTCTGGAAAGCTCTGGAAGTTAGATTTCCATAGCCATTAAGAGCGAAACATTTGGACTTCCATAACTCCAGAAAAGCACTTCCGAAAGCAAGCAGGTCAGATCCGGACAACATCTGCAGTGCTTTCTCTGTCTCTGAATCAGACTTCTGCTTCAGCTCCTCAATTTTAGCCAGAAAATACCTGAAATTGTACAAAAACACAAAAACTCATAGTAGAATCCAAAAATGTGAATTTAATACTAAAACCTATAAAAACTTAATAAAAACTAAATAAAACATACTAAAAACTATATGAAAATGATGCCAAAAAGAGTATAAAATATCCGCTCATCACAATACCAAACTTAAACTGTTGCTTGTCCCCAAGCAACTAAAAACACAGTAGGATAAAAAGAAAATTAAGATACAATAAATCTCTAAGTTTCAAATGAAGCTTAGTTACAATTAGATGAGCGGGACTTAGTAGCTTTTTGCTTCTGAACAATCTTGGCATCTTACTATCCATTGAAACTCAGAATGGTTTACATCATTAGGAACTTGGAATCCAGATGATATTATTGACTCTCCTAGTTCAGTTCTTTTTTATTCTTGAACATATCTTTTTAGAGTCTTGGCCGTGACCCTAAGCACCTTGTTTTCCAGTATTACCACCGGATACAATAATGCCACTGACACTTTAACTAGGTGAACATTTTCAGATTGTGACTCAACTTTACTAGAGTCCCCAGATAGAGGTGTCCAGAGTTCTTAAACACACTCTTTTTTTCTTTGGACCACGACTTTAACTGCTCAGTCTCAAGCTTTTCACTTGACACCTTCACGCCACAAGCATATGGTTAGGGATAAGTTGGTTTAGCCGCTTAGGCCAGGATTTTATTCCTTTGGGTCCTCCTATCTATTAATGCTCAAAGCCTTGGGTTATTTTACCCTTGCGTTTTGGTTTACAGGGTTATTGGCTTTTTCAATCTGCCCTCCTTTTCTTGCATTTTTGGGCAGTAATGGATTTTTTTCTTTGTCATTTTTCTTTCTTTTTTTTTTCCGCATGCATTTAATTTTTTTTCTTTTGCTGCATGCTTTTTTTCTTTTTCTTTTGCTGCTTTTTCTTGCTTCAAGAATCAATTTTTAGATTTTTCAGATTATCAATAATATTATTTCTTTTTTTTTATTCTTTCAAGAGCCAACATTCTAAAATTTCAACTTCAAATATGCAGTGTTTAATCATACATTCAGAAAACAAAAGCAAATGACACCACATTAATATAATTGAACTATTCTTATTTTAAACTTGAAATTCATGCATCTATCAATTCTTTTCAAATAAAAGTTTTTATTTAAGCAAGGTGAGAGATATATGGAATATTTTACAACTTTTTAAGACATCAATGCAAATGATCATGCAACTAGAATAAGAGAACAAATAAAAATAACAGAAAACAGACAAAGAAAATAGGAAAGGAGGTAAAAGAGAACGAGTCCACCTTTAATGGTGGCGGCTAGTGCTCCTCCTAGAGGATCTAATGTGATGCTTGATCTCTTCTATGTCACTCCTTTGCCTTTGTTGAAGTGGCTGCGCAAGCTCATGTGCATGCTCTCTAGTTTGCTCCATCCTCTTCTTTCATACTTAGGAGTAGTAGAAGTCAAAAAGCGAAGCTTTTGCAACACTAAACTTAAGAGTTTTGCTCTTCCTCGAGCAAATATGAACGATGGGGAAGAATATAGTAGAAGAAGTTGGGGTAGATGGAGCTTCTGTGGGACCTACTAATCCTGAGGGCTAGAGAATTTCAAATTTTCTGCTTCTCTGTACTGGCGTTTGAACGCCCAGGGGATGCTCCCTGGCTGGCATTCAACGCCAGCAATGCTGCCCATTAGGGGTGTTAGACGCCCAGTAGGGATACCCTGGCTGGCGTTCAACTTTAACACTCGATCCAGTGTGTTCTGTTTTCACTGCTGTGAAATTTCTGTCTCTGTTCTAACTGCTGCATATGATCATGACCCTAAAAGAAAAACAAAACAAATAAAAGGAAATAAATAATTAATTAAGGTTGGGTTACCTCCCAATAAGAACTTCTTTAATGTCATTAGCTTGACGGACAACTCCTTTCAAGGAGGGAGTAGTCATAGAGGAATAATCTGTATTCCTTACTGGGAGCTTCCTTCCTGTGCTCTCATGGAATAGTTTAAAAAGCTCAAGAGACAGGATTTTGTTCACAGCCTGAGGTAAGGTTGGGCTTACAGCAATATGCTGGTGTCCTTGTTTGTCACTTCCCTCTTCCATGGTGAATACCATGATGAGATAAGTGAACATTACCATTTTCCATGCTGAAAAGCCCTTAGTAGGGATATTTTTTGTTTTTCTAGCCCCTAGGTATCTTCCTTTTGGGGCCTTCCTCCTTTGTAGATAGTGTACATCCCACACCAAACTTATGTTTGGTCTTAGGAGGGATTTCCATCCAAGGGAGAAGGTTGGATACTGAATGCTTTATACAAGTGCCTCCCTTGTCAGGGTGTAATGGAGGGTCAAGAACCTTGAACACCATCCAGCCCTTATGCAAGGTAATCTTTGTTTCTTGTGCCTCTTGGATTTCCAACTTTTCTATTACAGCGAGTGGCATGAGGCTTATACTTGACCCTAGCTCACACAGAGCCTTTTCAAAAGTCATAGTGCCTATGGTGCAAGGAATCAGAAAGTGTCTAGGATATGGAAGCTTATGAGGTAGCCTCTGCTGAACCAAAGCATGGAGTTCTTTGGTAAGTAGTGGAGGTTCTTTCTTCAGAGGCTTTGTACCAAATAACTTGGCATTCAGCTTCATAAGAGCTCCTAGGTACCGAGCAACTTGCTCTTCCCTGGTGTCGTCATCCTCATCCGAGGAAGAGTAGTCATCAGAACTCATGCACTGCAAAAGTGTATGCAAAGGAACCTCAATGGTCTTTATGGTTTCCTTTGGGTCTGAGATAGAGGGTTCTTGGTTGGGGTTTAAGCACTCAAAAGGTATGCTTTTACTGGTGTTCAACGCGAGCTCTGATAGCTCTTTGGGCATTGAATTCCCTTTCTGTCCACCCTTACTGGCATTAAACACCAGTTCCGCTAGCATTCTAGGTGCTGAACGCCCAGTAGGGATGTCCTTGCTGGTGTTCAACAGAAGCTTCCCTGGGTGTGTGGGCGTTGAACGCCCAGTGAGAGGTTCCTCACTGGCGTCCAGCGCCAGAAAGCCTATGTGTTTGGGCATTGAACGCCCAGCCAGTGCTCCGTGGCTGGTGTTCAACACCAGGCTTGCTACCAGGTTGGACGTTGAACGGCCTGTGAGATCTTTCTCACTAGCATTCAATGCCTTCCCAGTCTCTCCAGGTTGGGCCTCTGCCTCAGTGGAAGGTATCATATTTAAACTTAAGCCAAGATCATACAGGGCTTTGTAAAAAATAATCTTTCCAGTAGTCCATAGAATCTGAAAGGTCCCTGGATCTGGCACCTTCCTTGGTAGCTCATGCTGACTTAGGATATTGTACTTCTCAGTAAGCATCTCTATTTCATCTCCCCTTAGGTCTTTCTTTTCAAATACCTCTGTAAAAGAGATATTTAGTTGCAGCCTCTTAAGTGCTGCTGGGAAATGAGCCAATTGCCCATCTGTCAGTTCTTTCTGCACGCCTAGAAAAGATGGCTCTTGAGGCTCTTTCACCTCTGTAAGGTTGTGCTTTGTGGGAGTCACAAGCTCCTCTTGCACATCCAAAGAAGATTCAACTCAAGGTTCCTTCTCCTCTGTTGGGGCATGCTCAATAGCATTCTCAGGATCCTTCTGGTCCGTGATTGCCTTAAGTCCCTTAGTAGCATGCTCCTGAGGTTTGGCCTCCTCGGTACTAATGAGTGCCAGACACTCTTCGCTTGGATTGACTTCTGTGGCTCTGAGAAGAGTGTTAGGCTATTTCTGCAGCTTCTGAGGAAGGTTCCTCTGAATGACTGCATTGCACTCCTTAGTAAGAGCTACTGTCTCTACTTTCCTCCAATCCTTCTTATGACTCAAAATGTCCTTCATGAACTTAGCATAAGAACGTATCTGTTCAAGAGCCTCTACAAAAGGGATATTGATCTATAATGTTCAGAGATAATTCACAAGGCGGGCAAACTGTTTATCCCTTTTCTCTTGACAGAGTCTTTGAGGAAATGGCATCTTAGCCTTATATTCATCAACATTGGTTGATGAAGGCCGAATGCCATGTGAGTTGGAAGGGGGTTTACTATCTTGCTTAGCAGGGTTGTTGTCAATAAGTGACTGACTTCCCTTGGTTGGGCATTCAATACCCAAGCTGCTGCCTCCTTAGGTGTTTGAACACCCACTCTCTGCCCTTTCCTGGCATTCAATGCCAAGAGGGATACCTCTCTAGATGTTTGAACGCCCATTCTCTACCCTTTCCTGGCGTTCAACGCCAAGAGTGATACCTCTCTGGGCGTTTGAACACCCAGAGTCATCTTTTGCAGAGACCTGGTTATCCTCTATGGGCTTTTTGTTCTTATTGTGCTGATGTTAGGTGCTTATGGTTTTCACACTCCTCAGTTGAATGGCCTGACATTCTTTTGTTATCTGCTTAGATAACTACTGCCTTGTTTGACTCAGTTGGGCTTCTACATTTCTATTAGAAGCCTGAGTTTCTCGCAGAGCCTCTTGCAGTTCTAGTAGTTACTGGGCAAGGGCTTGCAGTTGCTGAGGCAATAGGCCATCCTGCTCTGGAGGGTTAGGTTCAATAACTACTGCCTTAACCTCTCCTTTCATAGAAGGCTTAGAAGATGAGTACAGATGCTGATTAGTGGCAACTGTCTCAATAAGCTCTTGAGCCTTTCCAATGGTCTTTCTCATGTGTATGGAACCACCAGCAGAGTGGTCCAAAGACATTCTAGCCTTGTCTGAAAGGTCATAGTAGAAGATGTCTAACTGTACCCATTCTGAAAACATTTCAGTGGGACATTTTCTTAACATCCTCCTATACCTCTCCCAGGCATCATAAAGAGATTCACTATCTCCTTGTTTGAAGCCTTGGATGTCCAGCCTCAGCTGGGTCATCTTTCTTGGGGGGAAGTATTAGTTTAAAAACTTGTCTACTAACTATTTCCAAGTTTTCAAACTAGCTTTAGGCTAGTTATCCAACCACCTTTTTGCTTGGTCCTTTACAGCAAAAGAAAAAAGCAATAATCTGTAGACATCTTGGTCTACTCCCTTACTGCGTACTATGTCAGCAATCTTCAAGAAATCTGCTAAAAATTCTATAGGCTCTTCCTGTTGAAGTCCAGAAAATTGGCAGTGTTGCTGTACTATGGTAATGAGTTGAGGGTTTAATTCACAGCTACTTGCTCTGATTTGAGGTATGCTAATACTTCTTCCATAGAAGTCAGCATTGGGATTTGTATAGGATCCCAGAGTTCTTTTTTGAACTCTTCATTCCCACTTGGGTTCATAATGAAGAAAGGTAGAAGAAAAGGAAGAAGAAATAGGGATAGGAGAAGAAATAGGAATAGAAGATATGAATAAGAGTTAAAATATTTTTATTTTTTATTTTATTTATTTATTTACTCCAAAATTAAAATTAATTAATTAAAAAGAATTTAAAATTTAATTATTAAATTTTGAAAATGAAAGAGAGAGAAGAGGAAGAGAATTTTTGAAAATTAGAGAGAAGAAGTTAGTTAGGAAGTTTTGAAAAAGAGGAGAGGGAAGATGAGTAATTAATTAAGAAGAGATTTGCTTTTAAAATAAGATAAGAGAAGATTTAAAATTGAAATTTAAAATTAGAAAAGAGATAAGAAAAGATAAGATGATAAATTAAAAATATTTGATAAAGATATGATTTTAAAATTGGAAGTTAGAAAAGATAAAATAAGAAATTGAAATGATTTGAAAAAGATTTAATTTTGAAAATTGAAATTTGAAAAAGATAAGATTTTTAATTTTGAAATTTGAAATTTAAATTCTTAAATTTTTGAAAATTGGATTTTGAAATTTGAAATTTGAAATAAGAAAAGATAAGATTTTGAAAAAGATATGATTTTTTGAAAAAGATATGATTTTAAAATGATTTGATTTTTAAAATTTAAAACTAAGATAAGATAAAATAAAATTTCTAAAATTAAAATCTGAATTTTTATTAAGAATTTTCGAAATTTAAATTAATTTTAAGATAGAAAAGATATTTTTTTTATTTTTGAATTTAATGAGGAGAGAGAAAAACAAGTAAAGGATACAAAACTTAAAATTTTTAGATCTAGTGCACCCAATTTTCGGAAATTTGGAGGGAAAACACAATGGGACACCAAAGTTAAAAATTTTAAGATCAAAACAAAAGAAAAGACAAGAACACTTTGAAGATTGACAAGAACACAAAGAACAAGACTAAAAAAAATTTAAACACAAGAACATGTAAAGAACACCAAACTTAAAATTTTTAGAAAACTAAACACAAATTTTCGAAAATTAAAAGAAAAAAAACAAGAATATACCAAACTTAAAGATTTGACACAAGATTTAACCAAAGAAACTATTTTGAAAATTTTTTGAAAGAAAGCTTTGAAGAAAACAAAAAATTCAAGCAAGAACAAACACAAAGGGCTCAAACCAAGAACAAAAATTAAACAAAGAAAATAAAAATATTTTTGAAAAAATTTTAATTTAATTTTTTTTTCGAAAGTTGGAAGAAGAAAATAAAATTAAAAGACTCAAATAAAAATAAAGTAAAATAAATTACCTGATCTAGGGAGCAAGACAATCTGTCAGTTTGTCCAAACTCAACAATCCCCCGCAACGGCACCAAAAACTTGGTGCTTACGAATCCCACACTTTCGTACAGCAGTACCAGCAAGTGCACTGAGTCGTCCAAGTAATACCTGAGCGAGTCAGGGTCGATCCCACGAGGATTGTGGCTTGACGCAAGCTATGGTTATCTTGCAGGTCTTAGTCAGGATGATCAGAAGATTGTTAAACCAAGATGATCATGAAACTATGATGACATATAACTAATAAAGATACTGGTAAATAGGGATAGGAATAGAGTTGAGGATTAAAGTTGCTTTGTCTTTTTGAATTAACTCCGGTATTACTGCTCTCTTTGCTTGTGAGTGATTTTTTCAATGGCAGGCTGTATATGATTGACACTGGTTTGAGCAGCTGCCAATACTCCTCCGGATCTGAACCCCAGGTATAGAGCGGATCCATTCTGATTGAGGGTGAAGCTCGTATAGTTCATTCTCCTTAATGATCCTACTCAAAATGCCACAGACAAGGTCAGATCTTCTGGATCAGAGAATGCTACACCTTGGGTTCTAGCCTCTACCACAGAGACCCTAATCTCCCCGAAAATCGGCTGAATTGATGTCTTGAGAAGTCCCCAACAAAGTCATGGATTAGCCGTCTGAGAGATGTATAAACATAGCTGTTGGTTCGTCCTTGTCCGGTGAAAGACACATTCTGAACCCAAGTAGACGCGGGTGTTTGTCAGGCACGTTCGTCTTAATCTGATGAACAAAGCTAATTTGTTAGATCATCCTATTCACCACGATAAGATCGAACATACATATTAGAATTAATCAAACACGGATCGAAGAGAAATAGTAATACTTTTATTAATTCATAGGACTCAGCAGGGCTCCTCCCCTCAACCTAGGAGATTTAGAAACTCATACTGAATGGGAAAAACAAGTGAAAAAAGAAATAATGCTGAATGGTAGTATGTTGTTCAAATGATTATGTAAAATACACTTTAAATACTAAACAAATGACTAGTAAGGGTAAAACAGTCTATTTAGTGCTAAAATCCACTTCTGGGGCCCACTTGGTGAGTGTTTAGGTTGAGCTTTGATGAGATCCACGTGCTTTGAGGTCTCTGAGGCATAGAACGCCAGCTAGGGGGTCCTCTTTGGGCGTTTATACATTGGTCTCTGCTCTTTAGGCACTGGACGCTTGGAAGGGGACAGGTTTCTGGCGTTGGACGCCAGTTTTGGGCCTTCTAATCCAAAGCAAAGTATGAACTATTATATATTGCTGGAAAGCACTGGAAGTCAGATTTCCTAGTCATTGAGAACGCTCCATTTCGATATCTGTAGCTTAAGAAAAGCTCTTACGAATTCAAGTATGTAAGATCCGGACAGCATCTGCAGTGCTTTCTCTGTCTCTAAATCAGACTTCTGCTCCAGCTCCTCAATTTCAGCCAAAAAATACCTGAAATTGTACAAAAAAACAAAAAATCATAGTAGAATCCAAAAATGTGAATTTAACACTAAAACCTATAAAAACTTAATAAAACATACTAAAAGCTATATGAAAATAATGCCAAAAAATGTATAAAATATTCGCTCATCACTTCCCTAAAAGATGAAAGATCCTGGAAACTTTCAAATCCCATGCATCATAAGAGACATTAGCATCGAGAAAGCATTGTGTGATTTGGGTGCTAGCATCAACCTTATGTCCTTGGCCATGATGAAGAGAATGAGAATTGAAAAGGCCAAGCCAACAAGAATGTCACTTCAACTAGCAGACAGTACATTCAAGTTCCCCCATGGAGTAGTGGAGGACTTGTTAGTTAAGGTGGGTGACTTCATCTTCCCAGCAGATTTTATAGTACTTGACATGGAAGAAGAGGCCAATGCATCAATCATACTAGGGAGACCATTTTTGGCAATAACTGGAGCGATAATTGATGTACAAAAGGGAGAATTAGTCCTCAGGCTTCATGAAGAAAAGATGGTGTTCAATGTTTTTACTACTATGAGCTATCCCAAAGAGTCCATTGGAGAGTATATGATGGTAGACACAATGGAGACACTGGTCCAAGGAGTTCGAGAAGAAGACAAACTTGAAGATGAAATGAAGCAAAGGAAACCAGCATCATGCAGTGAATTACCACAAGAAAGCATAGACAGTACAATCATGTTAGACAAGACAAGCAAGGAGAAAGAACAAGCACCCAAGCTGGAACTAAAAACCCTACCTCCAAGCTTGAAGTATGCTTACTTGGGGAACAATGACACTTATCCAGTAATAATCAATTCAACCTTGAGCAAGGAACAAGAGGAGGAGCTCATTAAGGTGTTGAAACAACACAAGGATGCCATTGGGTAGACACTTTCAGATTTGAGGGGATAAGCCCTTTAATGTGCATGCATAAAATCCTTCTTGAGGAGGATGCTAAGCCTTCAATCCAACCGCAAAGAAGATTGAACCCAGCGATGAAGGAAGTGGTGCAAAAGGAAGTGCTCAAGCTATGGCAAGCAGGGGTGATTTACCCCATTTCAGATAGTCCTTTGGTGAGCCCTGTTCAAGTAGTTCCCAAGAAAGGGGGAATCACAGTTGTGCCAAATGAAAGGAATGAGCTAATACCAACAAGAACAGTCACCGGATGGTGCATGTGTGTAGACTATAGAAAGCTCAATGAAGCCATAAGAAAGGATCATTTTCCTCTACCCTTCATGGATCAAATGTTGGAGAGGCTTGCTGGCATAGTTGTCAGAACCGAACCGGTGATCGAACCGGTCAGATTCCTGGTTTATTGGTTTATTGGTTCAACTGATGAGTTATTGGTCCAACCGATAAAACCGGTCTCATGTAAATAAAAAATATAAAATAGTAAAAAACCTTAAATTACAATTTAAAATATATATTTTTACTAATATTTTAAGAATAATTAAGTCTCGAATTCTATAAATAACTAATAGAAAGATAAACATAAAATTAGTCTGTACTACTTTAATAGTATCTTAATTGGACACAATAAGAATAACAATCTATAAACTATATCCAAAGAGTAATTTTAAAGTCTAAATATCTTTATATAATTAAATAATTATATATAAATTTATTTTTCTTTTTAGAATAAGTAATTTTGTTTTATTTTTATATTAATTATTATTTTTTATTTTAAATTAATTAATTTGTACTTCAATTAAAAAATAATTAATTTAAAAAATGTTGAATATAAAAAATATTGAATTAAGTATTTTTGTGTGTATATATATATATATATATATATATATATATATATATATATATATATTAGTTAGGATATTATATAACATATAATATATACTATAAAAGCATGAAGTATACTAAGAACAAATTAGTGCAGTGGTAGTTATCTTGGTCTTCCTTTGAGAAGAGCCAAGTTCGACTCCTACCTTGTATTCTATTTTTCAAAAAATTTCCCAAGGTGCAAAATTTCCCAACCTTGCACGCTGACATTAGCATGACGTTATCAACGCGCAGGGTTGACCATTGACTGTGCTTGTTGACCGGACCGGTTCGGTTCAAGTTCATGCCAATTTTGACCGGTTTACGTCGGTTTAATCGGTTCGTACCGGTTTTGTCCGCTTTAATTCCTTAAATGGTCAATATACTAAACCGGACCGGTACATGGTCCGGTTCACCAATTTTCCAGTCGAACCGGCCGGTCCGGTCCGGTTTTAACAACTATGCTTGCTGGGCATGAGTACTATTATTTCTTGGATGGATACTCAGGCTACAACCAGATTGTGGTGGATCCTAAGGACCAAGAAAAGACATTTTTCACTTGCCCTTATGGTGTTTTTGCATACAGACGTATTCCTTTTGGTTTGTGCAATGGACCTGCCATATTCCAAAGGTGCATGCTGTCCATTTTTTCTGATATGATTGAGAAATTTATTGAGGTTTTCATGGATGATTTCTCAGTATTTGGTGACTCCTTTCCTAATTGCTTACACCATCTTGCCTTGGTGCTCAAGAGATGCCAAAAAACTAACCTTGTTTTGAACTAGGAAAAGTGTCATTTTATGGTTACCGAAGGGGTAGTTCTTGGCCACAAAAACTCTAAGAAAGGCATAGAGGTAGATAGAGCTAAGGTGGAAGTGATTGAAAATTACCCCCACCTTGCAATGTCAAAGCAATTAGGAGCTTCTTGGGACATGCTGACTTCTATAGAAGGTTCATTAGAGACTTCTCAAAAATTGCTAAATTTTTAAGCAACCTACTTGTCTCTAAAGTACCTTTCATCTTTGATAGAGAATGCATGCAAGCTTTTGAGGAGCTTAAAAGCAAGCTCTCCTCTGCACCTATTATAGCACCACCAAGCTGGCAATTACCTTTTGAATTGATGTGTGATGCATCAGATTTTGCCATTGGTGCTGTATTAGGACAGAAAAGAGACAAGCTAGTGCATGTTATATATTATGCTAGTAAGGTTCTTAATGAGGCCCAAAGGAACTACACCACCACAGAAAAAGAACTCCTTACTATAGTCTTTGCTTTTGACAAATTCAGGTCTTACCTTATTGGTTCTAAAGTAGTTGTGTTTACTGACCATGCAGCTCTCAAATACTTGCTAACCAAACAAGAGTCCAACCCTAGATTGATCAGATGGATCCTATTACTCCAAGAGTTCAACATTTAAATCAAGGACAGAAGTGGAGCAGAAAATAAGGTGGCTGACCACCTATCAAGGATCCCACATATGGACACTGAAGCTCATAGCCTTGGTGTAAATGAAAGCTTTCTAGATGAGCAATTGATGATGCTCCAAGAGGCTCCATGGTTTGCGAACATAGCCAATTTCAAGGCCATTGGAGAGCTACCTTCCAACATCAATAAGCACTTAAGAAGGAAGCTCATCAATGATGCCAATCTTTTCATTTGGGATGAACCATACTTCTTTAAGAAATGTGCTGATGGAATTCTTAGAAGATGTATTTCTCATGAGGAAGGACAAGAGGTCATTTGGCATTGCCATGGATCTACTTATGGAGGGCACTTTAGTGGAGAAAGGACTGTAGCCAAGGTGTTATAGTGTGGATTCTTTTGGCCTACTATATTCAAAGATGTAAGGGAGTTTGGGACAAGGTGCAATGAGTGTGAAAGAGTTGGCAACTTACCCAAGAAAAATGAGATGCCACAGAAGTTCATCGCGGAACTAGAGTTGTTTGATGTTTAGGGGATTGATTTCATGGGACCTTTCCCACCCTCATACTCAAACAATTACATATTGGTGGCTTTGGACTATGTGTCTATGTGGGTAGAAGCTATAGCAATATCAACAGACGACAACAAAGTAGTGATCAATTTCTTGAGGAAGAATATATTTAGTCAGTTTAGGGTTCTAAGAGCTCTTATAAGTGATGGGGGAAGTCACTTTTGCAACAAGCAACTAGAGACCCTCCTCTTTAAATATGGTGTTAACCACAAATTAGCAACCCCATACCACCCACAAACCAATGGTCAAGTAGAAATTTCAAATAGAAAGCTCAAGAGGATCCTTGAGAAGACTGTTGGGACCTCAAGGAAAGATTGGTCCAAGAAGTTGGATGATGCTTTGTGGGCTTACAGAACAGCTTTTAAGACACCTATTGGCATGTCTCCATACCAATTGGCGTATGAAAAAGCTTGTCATTTGCCAATGGATCTTGAGCATAGAGCATTTTAGGCTCTAAAGATGTTAAACTTTGATGATCAAGCTACTGGAGAAAAAAGGTTGTTGTAGCTGAATGAATTAGAAGAGTTCAGAACTCAAGCCTATGAAAATGCCAAGATTTATAAGGAGAAAACAAAGAAATAGCATGATCAAAAGCTGTCAAGAAGGGAGTTCGCAAAAGGCTAAAAGGTTCTCTTATACAACTCAAGACTCAAATTCTTCCCAGGGAAGCTAAAATCAAGATGGTCAAGACCCTTCACAATCATCAAAGTTTCTCCTTATGGTCATGTGGAACTTATGGATGAGAAAACACAGAGGACTTTCACTGTCAATGGCCATAAGCTTAAGCATTACTTGGGGGAATCACTGGATGAGCAAAGAGTGAACTATAACCTCAGCTGAAGAGGAAGAATCATCAAGCTAGTGACGTTAAAGAAGCGCTAGTTGGGAGGCACCCCAACATTCATATCCTTTTAGTTTACTGTTTTTAGACTTGTCCCATGTTAGTTACTTTATTTTATTGCTTTCTAGCTTCTACTGTCAACTGCTTACTTTGGTAGCTTTAGATTCCTTTTTAAGCTTTAGAGTGTTTTTAGTTGTGTTTTGGAAGTTCAACCTTGCATCATTTGCTATGTGATGTCTTTGATTGGCGTTAGCTCTATCCTTTTTTTTGGGAATTCTTCACACCGAATGCCAGGGGAGCCAAGTTCGGCGTCACCCTGGCAGAGCATTTTGCTTCTTTTTTCGCATATCCCACGCCAAACTTGAAAAGGTTCAAGTTTGGAGTCATATACTTCCCCAATTGCACGCTATTACGTCGTTCTCCACGCCGAACTTGGGAATTCCAAGTTTGGCGTGGACCTTCCAGAGCTTCTCCCCCAAAATGCATGCACACATAGCGCCAAACTTGGAAATTCCAAGTTTGGTGCCAACCTGACCGAGCCAACCTTCTCCAGGGTGGCAAAAATTTTTCTAAGTGTCCGGTACCTATTCTAAAATATCTGGATGATCAACACACACGTAAAACAAAGGAAAAATAGTAAAAAATCAATAAAAATCAAATAAATAATAAAATCAACGCAACAGAAAATAAACTAAGGATACGAAATTATCGGGTTGCCTCCCGACAAGTGCTTCTTTAACGTCACTAGCTTGACAGTCAATTCTGCTAGTTCAGCAGATGAGTGGAACTTTAATTTGGCAAGCAATTTCGCTCCAAGATAGTGCTTCAACCTCTGACCATTAACTATGAATTTCCTGTCAGAATTCTCTTCCTGAATCTCCACATGACCATATGGTGAAGCTCTGGTAACTACAAATAGTCCTGACCACCGGGATTTCAGCTTCCCAGGAAAGAGTTTGACCCTTGAATTATACAGAAGCACTCTCTGTCCTGGCTCAAAGACTTTGATGGCAATCTTCTTGTCATGCCATATCTTGGTTTTCTCCTTATAGAGCTTAGCATTCTCATAGGCTGAATATCTGAATTCATCAAACTCATTCAACTGAAGCATTCTTTTAATTCCTGCAGCCTGAGCATCAAGGTTCAGATGCTTGATTATAACCCACAAACTAACCGGCAAGTGACAGGCTTTACCATAGACCAGCTGATAAGGGGACATGCCAATCGGAGTCATATAAGCTGTCTGGTAAGCCCAGAGAGCATCATCAAGTTTCCTAGAAACCTCTTGAGTTCCCTGTTGGAAACCTCAACCTGTCCACTTATCTGAGGGTGATAGGGGGTTGCTACTTTATGACAGACTCCATATCTCTGCAGAAGTGAGTCCAGCTGTCTGTTACAGAAGTGACTTCCACCATAACTAATGAGTGTCCTTGGGACACCAAACCGGCCAAAAAAGTATCTCTGAAGAAAGCTTATCACCAGTTTGGCATCATTGGTGGGCAGAGCCACAGCTTCCACCCACTTGGACACATAATCAACTGCCACTAGAATATAGTTGTTGGAATATGAAGGTGGAAAAGGTCCCATAAAATTAATACCCCACACATCAAATAACTCAACTTCAACGACCCCCTACTGTGGCATCTCATGGTTGGCAGGGAGGTTCTTAGCTTTTTCACACCTGTCACAGTGCTTCACATATTCTCTTGAATCTCATAAGAGAGTCGGCCAGTAAAAACCGCTCTGAAGGACCTTTGTAGCTGTCCTTTCACCACCAAAGTGGCCACCATAATCAGAGCCACGACAGTGCCAAAGAATCTGATGTGTTTTCTCATCTGGGACACATCTCCAGATTATACCATCTGAGCATCTTCTAAAAAGGTATGGCTCCTCCCAAAAGTAGTACTTTGCATCAGTCAGTAGCTTATTCACTTGTTGTTTACTGTACTCCTTTGGGATGAAATTCATGGCTTTGTAATTTGCAATCTCTGCAAACCATGGGAAGCCTGCTGAATAAGGAACAATTGCTCATCCGAAAATGTCTCAGTCACAGCTGTGGGTGGTTGCACTCCTTCCTCTGGTTCAATTCTAGAAAGGTGGTCAGCTACTTGATTTTCTGGCCCTTTCTTGTCTTTTATTTCAATATCAAACTTCTGAAGGAGTAACACCCATCTGATTAATCTTGGTTTAGAATCTTGTTTGGTTAGAAGGTACTTCAAAGCAGCATGATCAGTATAAACAATAACCTTAGAACCAATTAAATAGGACCTAAACTTATCAACAGCATACAGAATAGCTAATAATTCTTTTTCTGTAGTTGTGTAATTCCTTTGAGCATCATTTAACACATGGCTAGCATAGTAAATGACATGTATAAGCTTGCCATGCCTCTGTCCTAAAACAGCTCCTATAGCAAAATCACTAGCATCTCACATCAATTCAAATGGTAAATCCCAGTCAGGGGGAGCTATAATAGGAGCAGGGGTAAGGTTTGCTTTTAGAGTTTCAAAAGCATGCAAGCATTCAGCATCAAACACAAAAGAAACCTCAACAACTAATAGGTTACTCAATGGTTTAGCAATTTTTGAAAAATCCTTTATAAATATTCTATAAAATCCTACATGATCCAAGAAACTCCTGACTGCCTTAACATTAGCTGGTGGTGGAAATTTTTCAATTACCTCCACCTTTGCTCTATCAACCTCAATCCCCTTGCTTGAAATCCAGTGTCCAAGAACAATACCTTCTGTAACCATAAAATGACATTTTTTCCAATTCAAAACAAGGTTTGATTCTTGACACCATTTCAAGACCAAAGATAAGTGCTTAAGGCTTGATTCAAAAGAATTACCAAAAACAGAGAAATCATCCATAAATACCTCAATAAACTTTTCAACCATATCAGAAAAATGGAAACTATACACCTCTGAAAAGTTGCTGGAGCATTACAAATTCCAAATGGCATTCCCCTGTAAGCAAATACTCCAAAAGGTCATATGAATGTTATCTTCTCTTGATTTTGAGGGTCCACTGCAATTGGATTATATCTAGAATATCTATTCAGAAAACAATAAAAAGCATGGCCAGCTAACCTCTTAAGCATCTGATCAATGAAACGCAAGAGAAAGTGATCCTTCCTAGTAGCAGTGTTGAGCCTCTTGTAGTCTATGCACATTCTCCATCCTGTGATGGTTCTTGTAGGAATTAGCTCGTTCTTTTCATTTTTGATCACTGTCATCCCTCCTTTCTTGGGAACTACATGCATAGGACTTACCCAAGGGCTGTCAGAAATAGGGTAAATAATGCCTGCTTCCCATAGTTTCATTACCTCTTTTTGGACCACCTCTTTCATAGTTGGATTGAGTCTCCTCTGTGATTGCACAACTGGTTCAGCATCATCTTTATGAAGGATATTGTGCATACACTTGGTTGGACTAATCCCCTTTAAATCACTAATGGTCCACCTAAGAGCTATTTTATGGCTCTTGAGTATTGAAATAAGTGCCTCTTCCTCTTCAAGCTTCAGGGAAGAGCTAATGATCACTGGATATGACTCATTTTCACCCAAGAATACATATTTCAGAGAAGGAGACAAAGGTTTTAGCTCAAGCTTGGGGACTTCCTTCTCTACTATAGGCGTGCTCTTCAGCTCTTTCTGGGGTGGTGAATTATCAACTTCAACTAACTCATACTCAGAAATTGGATCTAGGACATCATCAAGTACCTCAGCTTCCAGTACCTCTTGAACCAGTGGTTCAACAACATCAACTCTCATACATCCTTCAGAATCATTAGGGTGTTTGAGAGCTTCAAATACATTAAGGACCACCTGCTCTTCATTGACCCTGAGGGTTAATTCACCCTTTTGTACATCAATCAAAGCTCCACCTGTAGCTAAAAAGGGTCTACCAAGAATAGTAGAGGATTTTGCATCCTCTTCCATGTCTAATATAACAAAATCAGAAGAAAAAACAAATGGTCCTACTTTCACAAGTAAATCCTCAACAACAGCCACAGGAAATTTAATAGAAAGATCAGCAAGTTGAAGAGAAATAGGAGTGGGTTTCAGCTTCTCAATTTGGAGCTTTTTCATCACTGAAAGTGGCATGAGAATGATACTAGCTCCAAGATCACATAAAGTTCTCTGAATGGTGACATCTCCAATGGTGTAAGGAATTACAAACTCCCTGGATCTTGCATCTTCTCAGGAAGGTTATGTTGAGTAATAGCACTGCATTCCTTGGTAAGCACCACTGTCTCGTGTTCCCTCCAATTCCTCTTATTGGTCAACAATTCGTTCATGCATAGTTGTCAGAACCAAACCGGTGATCGAACCGGTCAGATTACTGGTTTATTGATTTATTGGTTCAACCGATGAGTTACTGGTCCAACCGGTAAAACCGGTCTCATGTAAATAAAAAATATAAAATAGTAAAAAACCTAACATTACAATTTAAAATACATATTTTTACTAATATTTTAAGAATAATTAAGTCTCGAATTCTATAAATAACTAATAGAAAGATAAACATAAAATTAGTCTGTACTACTATAATAGTATCTTAATTGGACACAATAAGAATAACAATCTATAAACTATATCCAAAGAGTAATTTTAAAGTCTAAATATCTTTATATAATTAAATAATTATATATAAATTTATTTTTTTTTTAGAATAAGTAATTTTTGTTTTATTTTTATATTAATTATTATTTTTTATTTTAAAATTAATTAATTTGTACTTCAATTAAAAAATAATTAATTTAAAAAATGTTGAATATAAAAAAATATTGAATTAAGTATTTTTGTGTGTGTATATATATATATATATATATATATATTAGTTAGGATATTATATAACATACAATATGTACTGTTCATACCCTGGGTCGAGCTATCCGACCTGGGATGATTGGCGACAAAGCGACCGACCTCTTTAGGTCAGGCTACCCGACCTCTTCTCAAAGAGGTCGGCCAAATCGACAGGAAAGCCCAATAAAGGGCCCAAATAGAGGAACACGACCCAAATCCAAAGGCAATCCAAGCCTACAGAGATAAAGGCGGTTCCCTTGAAGATAAGCTGAATTCACCATAAGATAAGATAAGATAACTAACTTATCTTATCGAGAAAGGTCAGCTCATACCATTATAAATACACTGGAGCACCCAGGTATAACTCATACTCTGATTCTACAAAAAACCTATTTAATACCCATGCTAACTTAAGCATCGGAGTCTCTTGCAGGTACCCCCACCCTCCCGTGACCAAGGATCAGCAGTGCAGCCAGCCAACAAGTTGGACACGACAGCTCCGGCCGCCACTCACCAGCCGGACACGTCGGCACCGACCAGTACAGAAGATCTCGACTGAGATCGACCTACAATTTCAGGTAACCCTCAGAACATTGGCGCCGTTGCCGGGGACCTGGAAGTCATCCCATCACCATGGCGGACGAACAAGATAATGACCACAACTCAGATCTAGAGGACAGAACACCGCACAAAAATGCAGGCAATACACTGAAAGATACCCTGGAATCTAACTGGGACAAAAACTCATCAAATCTGGGAGTAATAGAAGCACTTCAAGATCGTTTAAAGCAACTTGAAAAAGAAACTCAGCACCAACGAGAAGTTGGGAAGGATCTCCAAAGAGAGGTAAGGCGACGCCGAGAATTAGAAGATAAACTTCTAAAGCTCAAAGCCGATCTCAAAGCCAAAGCTACTCGGTCCACCCCTGAGGATAACTCTCGCAAGAATCAAGATCCATTCACTAGGAAAATCATGAAGACCAAAATCCCTAAGGATTTCAAACTTCCGGATATGACTTTGTACGATGGCACTACAGATCCCAACCATCACCTCAGTAACTTCAAAAGCAGAATGTACCTCACCGACGCCTCAGACGCCGTTCATTGCAAAGCTTTTCCAACAACTCTCACAAAGACAGCAATTAGATGGTTCGACAACTGACCTCCGAAATCCATCTCCAACTTTGACGACCTGGCCAAAAAATTCTTGGCCAGATTCTCTATCCAAAAAGATAAGGCTAAGCATGCCCCCAGCCTACTAGGTATCAAGCAAGGAGCTCGGGAAAGTCTTCACAACTACATGGAAAGATTCAACAAAACATGTCTAAACATACAAAGCTTGCCAACAGAGGCTGCCGTCATGGGCCTCATCAATGGCCTACGAGAAGGACCTTTTAGCCAATCTATATCAAAGAAATACCCCACGTCCCTAGATGAGGTACAAGAGCTGGCAGAGAAGTACATCAATATAGAAGAAAATTTCCGACTTGGAGAAGCCTCGAGATCCCATTTCACCTACCGAGATAAGGATAAAGAATCCAAGAAAAAGGAAGATCGAACGGGCGAAAAAATAAAAAAGTATCACAATTACACCCCTCTTCGGGTGTCTCTTGTGGATATTTACAAAGAAGTCTATAACACGGAAAAGATACCACCAGCTCGACTACTCAAAGGCAAAAAAGGAGGAGGAAATCAGAACGAATACTGTGAATATCATCGGGTCCGAGAACATTCCACCAACGAATGTTTTGACTTAAAAAACATCATAGAAAAATTGGTGAGAGAAGGAAAACTAAATTGGTATCTGGCCATCCGAGATGATGAGCAAAGAAAAAGACGAAGAGATGAAGATGTTGGACGAGTCAAGCGATCACCTCGTACGCCAGAAAGACATGTCCATATGATACACGGAGGATTTACAGGAGGTGAAATCTCCAAATCATCCCGCAAAAGACACCTCAAAGAAGTATATCACATCGAAGGGAAGGAGGAAGCACTCGACATCCTTGCAATCACATTCACCAAAGAAGACGCATCCGGTATCATCTCAGGACACGAAGACCCCATGGTAATCACCATCATACTGGCAAACGCCAATCTCCACCGCACATTAATAGACCAAGGAAGCTCCGCCGACATCTTATTCAAAACTGCCTTCGACAAGCTCGGCTTAGAGGAAAAAGAGCTTAGAGCATACACGAACAGCTTGTTCGGACTAGGCGATACCCCAGTACAACCACTGGGATACGTGTCACTACATACAACCTTCGGAAAACGGAACCAATCCAGAACACTCAAAATATACTACATCGTGGTCGACGTGAGTTCAGCCTACAATGCCTTAATAGGTCGGACAACACTAAATCAACTTGGCGCAATAGTCTCAACTCCACATCTCTGCATGAAATTCCCAACTACAGAAGGGATAGCTACAATAAAAGCAGATCAAAAGATGGCACGCCGCTGCTATAACGAAAGTCTAAACCTCAGAGGCAGAGGAAAAGAGTTCCACACAATTGAGCTTGGTGGAGTTCAGAGACGAAAAGAACTCCGTCCACAGCCCGAAGGAGAAGTAGAAAAAGTTCAAATCGGACACACCCCGAACAAAACGACTAATATTGGCACGATTTTGAAAGGAAACGCAAAAGAATTACTAGTACAATTCTTGCAAAATAATGTCGATCTCTTCGCATGGAAAGTTGTAGACATGCCAGGCATAGACCCCAAGCTAATGTGTCACAAGTTGGCGGTCTATCCAGGATCTCGACCGATACAGCAGAGACGAAGAAAACTGGGACCAGAGCGATCCCAAGCTGTGGAAGAACAGCTACAAGCATTACTGGAGGCAGGATTCATAAGAGAAGTCAAGTACCCACTATGGCTAGCCAACGTCGTTTTGGTGAAAAAATCAAATGGGAAGTGGCGAATGTGTACCGACTACACCGATCTCAATAAAGCCTGCCCAAAAGATCCTTACCCACTACCAAGTATCGACGCTTTGGTAGATGCTTCCTCCGGGTATAGATACCTCTCATTTATGGACGCATATTGGGGATACAACCAAATCCCCATGTATCCACCAGATCAAGAAAAACCCTCGTTTTTGACACCAAAAGTAAATTACTGCTACATTGTAATGCCTTTCGGTCTCAAGAATGCGGGATCTACTTACCAAAGGCTAATGAATAAAGTCTTTTCAGATCATATTGGAAAAATCATGGAAGTCTACGTGGATGACATGTTAATAAAGACACAAAGTGAAGAGACATTATTATCCGACCTGGTCCAAGTGTTCGACACTATAAGGAAGCATGACATGCGACTCAATCCCGCAAAATGCACTTTCGTAGTAGAAGCGGGCAAATTCTTAGGTTTTATACTCACACAAAGAGGAATTGAAGCAAATCCAGATAAATGTCAGGCCATACTTAACATGAAGAGCCCAACTTGTGTCAGAGAGGTACAACAACTCAATGGGAGATTGGCAGCCTTATCCAGATTCTTAGCGGGATCAGCAATAAGATCTCTACCCTTCTACGCCTCTTTAAGGAAAGGAAAAAATTTCGAATGGACAAAGGAATGCGAGCAAGCCTTCCAGGATTTCAAAAACTTCCTGGGACAACCACCTATCCTAACCCGACCACGAAAGGAAGAACCACTCGTTTTGTACCTTGCGGTAGGAAGTCGGGCAGTAGCCTCGGCACTGGTTTGGGAGGACGACAAAGGGAAACAACCTGTATAATTCATTAGTAAAGCGCTACAGGGATCCGAGTTGAACTACCAAAAAATAGAAAAGTTTTCCTATACTCTCATACTGACATCTCGACGACTTCGCCCATACTTCCAGGCTCACACCATTAAGGTCCGGACCGACCAACCTATAAAAGGGATACTGCAAAAAACAGATCTAGCAAGCAGAATTCTACAATGGGCAGTCGAGTTATCCGAGTTCGACCTCCACTATGAAGCTCGAACAGCCATCAAATCACAGTACTTGGCCGACTTCGTTGCAAAATTCACAGATACCCTGGAAACCCCCGTAGAATGGAATC
Source organism: Arachis hypogaea (assembly GCF_003086295.3). Classification (NCBI taxonomy): domain Eukaryota; kingdom Viridiplantae; phylum Streptophyta; class Magnoliopsida; order Fabales; family Fabaceae; genus Arachis; species Arachis hypogaea. The sequence continues at coordinate 66,969,909 of NC_092054.1, read as the reverse complement.
TCTACGTGGATGGGTCCTCGAATAAGACTGGAAGTGGCGCAGGTGTGATAATAGAAAGCAATCAAGGTACCCAAGTTGAGTTTTCTCTCAAGTTTGGGTTCCCGGTCTCAAATAACCAGGCAGATCTGAAAGACTCAGAAGAAATAATTCTTAAAATCTTTAAAAGACTCATCATATATGGCAAAAACTTTATGCCCCTGGGCCGATCTGAAAGAAACCCAGGAAGCTTTCTTTTTGGAAGAACCTCCGGGCTTGGCCGAGACAAAAAGATAGAGGAAAAGAGTTTCAGAAGGTGTTATGCCTAACTCTTGGCAAAGTAGTTGAAATATTTTGATAAAACCCCAGGAATTCGGATGAAGCTGGGATGGAGCAATGTTACATGACCACAACAAGTCGGTCTCAAAAGAAGTAAAAGGAAAAGTAACGTCCAACTGGCTGAAGAAAAATTCATAGGCGTAGAAGAAGGGATGCTCCCCCTCGACGAAAGTAGGAAAACAAGCCCTCTCATCAGAGTCAAGAGCTACAAGCTCATAATCCCTCTCCTGAGCATTGTTACCACAGATCCTATGACATTTTCTCAGCTCTACACAAAATTCAGCATCCACGACTGAGACACACGTTAGGACAAGGGAGTCCAGCCAATCGGACATCCCCTCGGGAACTTTAGAAGACACCTCTACAATGTTATTGTGAGAAGACATGAGGCCGACTAATCCTACAAATAAGAAAAGAAGATTGGATCACTAAAAAACATCTCGGAAGAAGGGGAAAAAAACAACTCGACTAATATGATACAGGCGAACAAACAGAAAAGGAAAACCCCAAGACTCAAACCAAAGTCCTGGGGCATCCTTTGGAGGTAGTAACAAAGCAAGGTCTCAGGAAATTTTTACAGCTTACGTCCCGGCATTCATCAGACAAGAAGAGAAGGTTTCAAGTAAAACAAGGAAAAGCAAAAACACAAAAAAAAACATTTAAGCCACTATCTTTCTACAGTACAAAAACAGCAAAAAGCATCGCCAACATCAGACAGGCCAAGCAGAGAATCATCAAAGACACAACTTTTTGTGAACCAAGCAAAAACCATCATCAGAAGCACAAACAGAAACGGCGACAACATGCAAAAACCCTAAAAGCATCAAGCAACAAGAAAGGCGAAGAAATTCGTACAAAAGACAAAGAAACTCCAGAACACGCAATAATTAGGTGCAATAAAAGAAGCAAGATCCAAACTTTCTCCAAACAAAAATCAAACTTTCTCAAAATAAGACATAAAAATAACAGAGGAGGAAAAAACCAAACCTTGAAAATAGAAGAAAACCTCGAAAGAAAACTGAAGAGCAAGAAGCGATAGAGCCACCCCTCGAACGGAAAAAATTCGCCGGGAGAAGAGGAAGGGAGAAATCCAGAATCACTCCTTTTTTTCCACAAAAAATGGTAGAAGAGCAGGCGTCGCGGGAAGAAACTGTGAAACTCTAGGGAAAAACAGAAAATGGGAAAGCAAAGGGAGAGGTTATGAAGGAAAACAAAGAAGAGAAACCGTTTCTGATGGCAAAATTCAAAACAAAGACCAAAGGAAACGGGGCACTTGAAGTCAATTAATGAGGGTATTAAACCCTCGCACGCCCCAAAGCGCTGATATAAAAGCGCGCGCTTTTAAAGGAAAACGTTCCACATTCAAAGAGACTCTACAAAGAAAGGAATCGACAAAATGCTTGAGTTCGGCTTCACTAGAGAAGGACCGAAGTCAAGGACTCGATCTCAACAAAAAGACCGAGCTCAAGCAGGGGCACTGTTCATATCCTGGGTCGAGCTATCTGACCTGGGATGATTGGCGACAAAGCTACCGACCTCTTTAGGTCAGGCTACCCGACCTCTTCTCAAAGAGGTCAGCCAAATCGACAGGAAAGCCCAATAAAGGGCCCAAATAGTGGAACACGATCCAAATCCAAAGGCAATCCAAGCCTACAGAGATAAAGGCGGTTCCCTTGAAGATAAGCTGACTTCACTATAAGATAAGATAAGATAAGATAACTAACTTATCTTATCGAGAAAGGTCAGCTCACACCATTATAAATACACTAGAGCACCCAGGTATAACTCATACTTTGATTCTACAAAAAACCTGTTTAATACCCATGCTAACTTAAGCATCGGAGTCTCTTGCAGGTACCCCCACCCTCCAGTGACCAAGGATGAGCAGTGCAGCCAGCCAACAAGTCAGACACGACAGCTCTGACCGCCACTCACCAGCCGGACACATCGGCACCGACCAGTACAGAAGATCTCGACTGAGATTGACCTACAGTTTCAGGTAACCCTCGGAACATATACTATAAAAGCATGAAGTATACTAAGAACAAATTAGTGCAGTGGTAGTTATCTTGGTCTTCCTTTGAGAAGAGCCAAGTTCAACTCCTACCTTGTATTCTATTTTTCAAAAAATTTCCCAACGTGCAAAATTTCCCAACCTTGCACGCTGACATCAGCATGACATCATCAACGCGCAGGGTTGACCATTGACTGTGCTTGTTGCCCGGACCGGTTTGGTTCAAGTTCGTGCCGGTTTTGTCCGGTTTGCATCGGTTTAATTGGTTCATACCGGTTTTGACCGGTTTAATTCCTTAAACGGTCAATATACTAAACTGGACCGGTACATGGTCCGGTTAACCAATTTTTTGGTCAAACCGGCCGGTCTGGTCCGGTTTTAACAACTATGCTTTCATGAATTTGACATAGAGAGGCATTTGCTCAAGAGCCTCTACAAAAGGAATGTTGATCTGCAACGTATTGAAGACTTCTAAAAATCTAGAAAATTGCTTGTTCTTGGAAGCCTTCTAAAGCCTTTGAAGATATGGCATTTTTAGCTTGTACTCAGGAGCCTTGGGCAATGTAGGATAAGTGTCAAGAGAGTTTGGGAATGGGTTGTCTGCACGCTTTGGAGGGGCGTGCTCTACTTCTTCCTTCTTCTCATCTGGAGCTTCTTTTCCAGCTAGCTCCTCTTTGACTTTGGTCTCAGAACCAGCTACTTTACCACTTCTCAACTGAATAGCCTTGCAATCAACCCTTGGGTTTACCACTGTATCACCAGGAAATATACTTAAAGACTTCTCAGGTATTTGCTTACTCAACTGGCCCATTTGCACCTCCAAGTTTCTAATGGAAGCTATGATTTCCTACATAAAACTATTTATCATTGTCTCCCAATTAGAATTCTATTGGGGCTGAGAATTTGCCTGCTGGGGTAGTTGTTGTTGATGAGATTGAAATTGGCGGTTATTATGATTATTCTGCTGAAAACCGCCTTGAGAATTATTATTGAAATTTTGAGATCTCTAAGGTTGGTCTCTTTACCCAAAATTAGGGTGATTTCTCCACCCTTGGTTGTAGGTCTTAGAGTATGGATCATTATTTTGATTTCTAGGACCATTCCCCATGTAGTTGACAGCTGAAACTTGCATTCCACTCAACTGTTGAGTAATCAGACTTATTTGTTGAGATAAAAGATTGCTCTGAGCAAGAAGAGCATCAACAGCTTCCACTTCCAAAACATCCCTCTTTTGAGAGGTCTCAGAGTGTACAGGATTCCTATTAGAGGAATATAAGTATTGGTTGTTAGCAACCAACTAAATAAGCTCAATAGTCTCCTCTGGTGTCTTCTTTATGTGCAAAGAACCACCTGCAGAATTATCTAAGCGCATCTTGGACATTTTACATAAGCCCTCATAAAAAGATACCCAGTTAAGTCTATCTAGAGAACATGTCTGGAGGGCATTGCCTAGTTAGTAGCTTGAATCTCTCCTAAGCTTCATGAAGGGTCTCACCATCTTTCTGTTTGAAAGTCTGAATCTCCACCCTTAGCTTAGTAAGTTTTTCAGGTGGGAAAAATTTAGTCAGAAATCCAGTGACAACCTTGTCCAAAGTATCCAGACTCTTCTTGAGTTGAGAATCTAACCACAGCTTTGCTCTATCCCTCATAACAAAGGGAAAGAGCATGAGTTTGTATACCTCAAGATTCACTCCTTTAGTTTTCACAGTGTCACAAATTTGCAGAAAATAAAAAATAAACTGATTTGGATCTTCCTAAGGGAGTCCATGATACTGGCAGTTTTGTTGCACAAGAGTGACAAGCTGAGGTTTCAGTTCAAAATTATTTACAGCTATAGGAGGCACCACAATACTTTTTCCATAAATATCTGCATTGGGAGCAGTGTAAGAGCCAAGCACTCTTCTAGGTTGCTCATTTCCATTCAGATTTGCCATATTGGCATTAGCAGCATTATTATGATCCATGGTGGACTCTGCATCCTTGTAAAGTCTTGCTTGTTGCAAACGCCGCCTCAAAGTCCTGTCAGGTTCAGGATCAAAGTCTAATAGAGGTTCTTTGTCCCTGTTTCTGCTCATAAATAGACAGAAGATAGGAGAAGATGGGATTCTTTATGTTAGAGTGTAGGAAATTCCCAGTAAGGTAACTTGTGTAAAGAAATAAACTAAAATACTTACTACTTAATGCAAGAAAAATTCGAAAATAATGATCAAAAGAAAGCTAGAAAAATTTGAAATTTTCAGGGAAATTAAACAGAAAAATTAAAATAAAATTAACTAGGTAACACCGAACTTAATTTCAGAAATAAAGGAAAAATTAAGCTAGAGAAATTCGAAAATTAAGATGCAAAAATTAAATAAATTTAAAACTAAAATGCCTAATCTAAGCAATGAAACAGCAAATAGTTGTCAATCACAGTCAATCCCTGGCAACGGCGCCAAAAACTTGGTGCAAAATTTTTAACCCACAAACTAATTGGCAAGTGCACCGGGTCGTACCAAGTAGTACCTCAGGTGAATGAGGGTCGATCCCACGAGGATTGATGGATCAAGCAACAATGGTCAAGTGATTTGCTTAGTCAGACAAACAGAAAGTAGTGGTTGGGTCTCAGTTGCATTAACAGTAAATCAGAGAATCAGAAGCAAACAGTAAACAAGTTGTGAAATATATATGGAGAAACAGTTAAGGCTTTAGAGTTATCTATTTTCCGAATTGACTTTTCTGACTAACTATTTTAATCATGCAAGATTTAATTCATGGTAAACTATATGTGACTAAACCCTAATTCCTTAGACCTTTTTAGTCTCCTCTAAAATTCATCAACCGCCAATTCCTTGGTCACTTAATTCCAATTAGAGGGTGAAGTTCAATTCTAGTTTATATGCCACAAAAACCCTAATTACCCAAATATAAGATGATTATATGTCACATATCCCGTTAAGTTTAGATAATTAGTAGTTTAGGAGAAATTATTTTCAAACTGTTGTTCAAGTAAAGAGCTTTTCCAAGTTATACAAGAACTCAATTAGAACAAGGGTCATACTTCTATTCCACCCAAATTCATAAGATAAAGAACGAAAACAATTCTTGAAATAGAAATCAGGACACGAATTAAAATAGAAAAATAATAGTATCAATCCATACAATAGATAGAGCTCCTAACCTTAACAGTGGAGGTTTAGTTGCTCATGGTTTAGAGAGAAAACTAGGATTCAGAAAAACTATAAATTGCAGAATGAGGTAGAAGAGAAGAGAGAGGGGCCCGAAGGGCTGATTCCTTTCCCTTTTATATCTAATCCTAATTAATGTAAAATATATTTCTTCAAAACTAAATAATATCTTTTTCTAATTAATAAAAGAAATAAAATTTAATCAAAATTATGCAATTGATTCACGTAGCCTTATGTAGACAAATTGGGGACCACTTGTGTATTAAAGGTTGGCGCTAAACTTGGATTCTCCAAGTTTGGGGTGGAGTGTTGCGTGTAACTCCCCTTTGGAATCTTCAAGCTGGCGCTGAACTTGAAGAACTTCAAGTTTGGCATGGGGTAGGCAGAATGAATTCTCCTTGGAGTTTCTTCATTGGCGTCGAACTTAAGATGCTGCAACTTCGGCGTGGAGTTTGTGCGCACATGCTTTCCTTGGGAGCTTTGATCTGGCACCGAATGGTACGCGAAATCGTGATTATTCATTCCCTGGCTATAGCGCCAAAAACTTGGTATGGGAGAACGTCATCTCTAGACTTCTTCACAATTCCGTGTAACTAACCAGCAAGTGCACTGGGTCATCCAAGTAATAAACCTTACTGAGTAAGGGTCGATCCCACGGAGATTGTCGGCTTGAAGCAAGCTATGGTCATCCTTGTAAATCTCAGTCAGGCGGATTCAAATGGTTATAATGTTTTAATAATTAAAATATAAATAAAACAGAAAATAAAATAGAGATACTTATGTAATTCATTGGTGGAAATTTCAGATAAGCGTCTGGAGATGCTTTGTTGCTTCTGAACTTTTGCTTTCCTATTGCTTTCTTCCAACCATGCGTTACCTCCTTCCATGGCAAGCTGTAAGATCCTCTCACATGAAAACAAATCCATATGCGCTGTCACCGCATGGCTAATCATCTGTTCGTTCCTGCTAGTGTCGGAATAGGACCATTGTCCTTTTGCACACTGTCACTGTGCCCAACATTCGCAAGTTTGAAACTCGTCACAGCCATCCCTTCCCAGATCCTACTCGGAATACCACAGACAAAGTTTAGACTTTCCAGATCTCAGGAATGCTACCAATAGTTCGAGTCTATACCACGAAGACTCTGATCTCATGGAATGGAATGCTCTGTTGTCAAGAGAGGCAATCATGCATCGTGAACCAAGAGGCAAAGAGATACACACTCAAGCTATTGCAGATAGAACGGAAGTGGTTGTCAGGCACGCGTTCATAAGTAAGAATGATGATGAGTGTCACGGATCATCACATTCATCAGGTTGAAGTGCGAGTGAATATATTGGAATAAGAAGTAGGAGTGAATTGAAATAAAAACAATAGTACTTGCATTAATTCATGAAGAACAGCAGAGCTCCACACCTTAATCTATGGGGTGGAGAAACTCCACCGTAGAAAATACATAAGTGGAAAAGGTCTAGGCATGGCCGTGAGGCCAGCCTCCAAACGTGTACAATGGTCTATGATAGCATATGATCAACCAAAGATCTAAAGACATAAAATAAATCTCTAAAAGTAGTTTTTATACTAAACTAGTAACCTAGGTTTACAGAAAATGCGTAACAAAGTGCAGATAGTGCAAAAATCCACTTCCGGGGCCCACTTGGTGTGTGCTTGGGCTGAGAATTGAAGCTTTTTCGTGCTTAGGCTGTTCTTGGAGTTAAACGCCAGCATTGGTGCCAGTTTGGGAGTTTAACTCCAATTATGGTGCCAGTTTGGGCGTATTACGCCAAGATGTTTTAGGCTGTCTTGAAAGCCAGTTTGGGCCATCAAATCTCGGGAAAAGTATGGACTATTATATAATGTTGGAAAGCCCAGGATGTCGACTTTCTAACGCAATTGAGAGCACGCCAATTAGGCTTCTGTAGCTACAGAAAATCCACTTCGAGTGCACGGAGGTCAGAATCCAACAGCATCTGCAGTCCTTTTTCAGCCTCTGAATTAGATTTTTGCTCAGGTTCCTCAATTTCAGCCAGAAAATACCTAAAATCCCTGAAAAACACACAAACTCATAGTAAAGTTCAGAAATGTGATTTTTGAATAAAAACTAATAAAAATATAATAAAAAGTAATTAAAACATACTAAAAACTATGTAAAAACAATGCCAAAAAGGGTATAAATTATCCGCTCATCACAACACCAAACTTAAATTGTTGCTTGTCCCCGAGCAACTGAAAACAAAATAGAATAAAAAAGAGAATATACAATGAATTCCAAACTTATCAATGAAGATTAGCTTCAATTAGATGAGCGAGACTTGTAGCCTTTTTGCTTCTGAACAGTTTTGGCATCTCACTTTATTCTTTGAAGTTTAGAATGATTGGCATCTATAGGAACTTAGAATTCAGATAGTGTTATTGATTCTCCTAGTTCAGTATGTTGATTCTTGAACACAATTACTTTATGAGTCTTGGCTGTGACCCTAAGCATTTTGTTTTCCAGTATTACCACCGGATACATAAATGCCACAGACACATAACTGGGTGAACCTTTTCAGATTGTAACTCAGCTTTGCTAGAGTCCCCAGTTAGAGCTTCCCAAAGCTCTTAAGTACACTCTTTTTGCTTTGGATCACGACTTTAACTGCTCAGTCTCAAACTTTTCACTTGACACCTTCACACCATAAGCACATGGTTAGGGACAGCTTGGTTTAGCCGCTTAGGCCAGAATTTTATTCCTGTGGGCCCTCCTATCCATTAATGATCAAAGCCTTGGATCCTTTTTACCCTTGCCTTTTGGTTTAAAGGGCTATTGGCTTTTTCTTCTTTTTTTTTTCTTTTTTTTCGCATATTTTTTCTTTTTTTTTTTCGCAAGCTTTTCACTGCTTTTTCTTGCTTCAAGAATCAATTTTATGATTTTTCAGATTATCAATAACATTTCTCTTTTTTCTTTATTCTTTCAAGGGCCAACAATTTTAACATTCATAAACAAAAAATTCAAAAATATGCACCGTTCAAGCATTCATTCAGAAAACAAAGGGTATTGCCACCACATCAAAATAATTAAACTAATTTCAAGATAGAATTCGAAATCATGTACTTCTTGTTCTTTTACAATTAAAAACATTTTTCATTTAAGAAAGGTGAAGGATTCACATAGACACTAGACACTAATGATCATGTAATAAAGACACAAACATAGACAAAACATAAAGCATATAATTCGAAAAACAGAAAAAATAAGAACAAGGAAATTAAAGAACGGGTCCACCTTAGTGATGGCGGCTAGTTCTTCCTCTTGAAGATCTTATGGAGTGCTTGAGCTCCTCTATGTCTCTTCCTTGCCTTTGTTTCTCCTCCCTCATGGCTCTTTGGTCTTCTCTAATTTCATGGAGGAGGATGGAATGATCTTGATGCTCCATCCTTAGTTGTCCCATGTTGGAACTCAATTCTCCTAAGGAGGTGTTGATTTGCTCCCAATAGTTTTGTGGAGGAAAATGCATCCCTTGAGGCATCTCAGGGATTTCATGATGAGGAACTTTCTCATGCTCTTGTTGAGGTCCATGAGTGGGCTCTCTTGTTTGCTCCATCTTCTTTCCAGTGATGGGTTTTTAAGATGAATCTCTCTATCTCCCATGACTCAGAGTTGGAAGCTATTGCCTTCCCTTTCCTCTTTCTAGAGGTTTCTCTGGCCTTAGGTGCCATTAGTGGTTATGGAAAACAAAAAGCTTTAGCTTTTACCACACCAAACTTAGAATGGTTTCTCGTCCTCGAGCAAAAAAGAAGAAAGAAAGGAGTAGAAGAAGAAATGGAGGAGATGGAGGGAGGTGAGTGGTGAAGAGGTTGTGGGGAAGAGGGTAGGATTTGATAGGTGAGAGGTGTTTGGGGAAGAGGTTTTGATAGAATTGGTCAAGGATGTTTGGTGAAGGGTGTTATGGAAAGGTGTGAAGAGGAGAGAAGAAAAGGTGGGGTAGGTGGGGATCCTGTGGGGTACACAGATCCTGAGGTGTCAAGGAATTTGAGTCCCTGCACCATTCTGGTGTTCAAACACCTATTCTGTGCTAATTCTGGCGTTTAACGGCAGCTCTGCTACCTTTCCTGGCGTTAAACGCCAGTCTGCTACCCATTTCTGGCATTAAACGCCATCCAGTTGCCCATTTCTAGCGTTTAACGCCAGCCAGATGCCAGACAGCCCTTTTTGGTGTTAAACGCCCAGAGTGCTGCCTATTATGGAATTTAACGCCCAGAATGCTGCCAGGCTGGGCGTTGAATGCCCATTCTGCTATCCTTACTGGTGTTTAAATGCCAGTAAGCCTGTCCTCCAGGGTGTGCTATTTTTGATGCTGTTTTTCAATCTATTTTTGATTTTTCATTTGTTTTTGTGACTTCACATGATCATCAACCTAAAGAAAACATAAAATAACAAGGAAAAATAAATAAATATAATTAAATAACATTGGGTTGCCTCCCAACAAGCGCTTCTTTAATGTCAATAGCTTGACAGTGAAGCTCTTAGAGAGCTTCAAAGAGACTCAGAGCTTAATGATGGCCTCCCAACGCCAAACTTAGAAGTTGAGTGTGGGGGCTCTGCTTGACTCTGTATTGAGAGAAGCTTTTTATGCTTCCTCTCCATGGTTACAGAAGAAGATCCTTGAGCCTTAAACACAAGGTAGTCCTCATTCAATTGGAGGACTAACTCTCCTCTGTCCACATCAATCACAGCTCTTGCTGTGGCTAGGAAGGGTCTTCCAAGGATGATGGATTCATCCTCTTCCTTCCTAGCATCTAGGATTATAAAATCAGCAGGGCTGTACAGGCCTTCAACCTTCACTAAGACATCCTCTACAAGTCCATAAGCTTGTTTCCTTGAATTGTCTACCATCTCTAGTAAGATTCTTACAGCTTGCACATCAAAGATCCCTACTTGCTCCATTACAGAGAGGTGCATGAGGTTTATCCCTAACCCCAAGTCACACAGAGCCTTCTCAAAGGTCACGGTGCCTATGGTACAAGGTATTAAGAACTTTCCAGGATCCTATTTCTTCTGAGGTAACTTCAGTTGAACCAGATCATTTAGTTCATTGATGAGCAATGGGGTTCATCCTCCCAAGTCTCATTACCAAATAACTTGGCATTCAGCTTCATGATTTCTCCTAGATATTAAGCAACTTGCTCTTCAATAATATTTTCATCCTCTTCAGAGGAAGAATACTCATCAGAGCTCATGAATGACAACAGTAAGTTCAGTGGAATCTCTATGGTCTCTATATGAGCCTTAGATTCCTTTGGTTCCTCATTAGGGAACTTCTTGGAGGCCAGTGGATGTCCATTGAGGTCTTCCTCACTGGAAATCACTGTCTTTTTCTCTTCTACAGGTTCGGCCATGTTGGACGTGTAGATGGCCTTGCACTCTCTCTTTGGGTTCTCTTCTGTATTGCTTGGGAGAGTACTAGGAGGGAGTTCAGTAACTCTTTTACTTAGCTGACCTACTTGTTCCTCCAAATTTCTAATAGAGGACCTTGCTTCAGTCATAAAACTGAGAGTGGTCTTAGATAGATCAGAGACTACAATTGCTAAGTCAGAGTGGCTCTGCTTAGAATTCTCTGTTTGTTGCTGAGAAGATGATGGAAAAGATTTGTTATTGCCAAACCGTGCTCTCCCACCATTATTATTATTGAAGCCTTGATTAGGCTTCTGTTGATCCTTCCATGAGAGATTAGGATGATTCCTCCATGAAGGATTGTAAGTGTTTCCATAGGAATCTCCCATGTAATTCACTTCTTCCATTCCAGGATTCTCAAGATCATAAGCTTCTTCTTCAGAGGAAGCTTCTTTAGTACTGCAGAAAGCAGCTTGCATTCCAGACAGACTCTGAGAAATCATATTGACTTACTGAGTCAATATTTTGTTCTGAGCCAATATGGCATTCAGAGTATCAATCTCCAGAACTCCTTTCTTCTAAGTTGTCCCATTATTCACAGGATTCCTTTCAGAAGTGTACATGAACTGGTTATTTGGAACCATTTCAATGAGTTCCTGGGCTTCTGCAGGTGTCTTCTTTAGATGAAGAGATCGTCCAGCAGAGTGGTCCAATGACATCTTAGACAATTCAGACAGACCATTATAGAATATACATATGATGTTCCATTCTGAAAACATGTCAGAAGGACACCTTCTGATCAATTGCTTGTATCTTTCCCAAGCTTCATAGAGGGATTCACCTTCCTTCTGCCTGAAGGTTTGGACTTCCACTCTAAGCTTACTCAATTTTTGAGGTGGAAAGAATTTGGCAAAGAAAGCATTGACTAACTTTTCCCAAGAGTTCAGGCTATCTTTAGGTTGTGAGTCCAACCATGTCCTTAGCTCTGTCTCTTACAGCAAAGGGGAATAGCATAAGTCTATAGACCTCAGGATTAACCCCATTAGTCTTAACAGTGTCACAAATTTGCAAGAATTCAGCTAAAAATTGATGAGGATCTTCCAATGAAAGTCCATGAAACTTGCAATTCTACTGCATTAGAGAAACTAATTGAGGCTTAAGCTTAAAGTTGTTTGCTCCAATTGCAGGAATTGAGATGCTCCTTCCACAGAAGTCAGAAGAGGGTGCAATAAAGTCACCAAGCATCTTCCTTGCATCTCCTTCATTGTTGTTGGGTTTGGCCATCTCTTCTTCTTTTTCAAAAAATTCTGTCAGGTCCTCTCTAGAGTGTTGTGCTTTAGCTTCTCTTAGCTTCCTTTTTAGAGTCCTTTCAGGTTCCGAATCAGCTTCAACAAGAATGTTCTTATCCTTGCTCTTGTTCATATGAAAAAGAAGAGAACAAAAAAAATAGGAATCTTCTATGTCACAGTATAGATATTCCTTTATGTGAGTAGAAGAATAGAAGAGTAGAATGAAGAAGGGAGAACCTGAAGAATTCAAACACAGAGAGGGAGAGAGGGTTCGAATTATAAGAAGAAGAGAATTGTTAGTAAATAAATAAATAAATAGAAAGAGATGGGAGAGAGAGAGAATTCGAATTTTAAATTAAAATAAAAGGAAAATATTTTTGTTTTTATTTTAATTATTGGTTAGTATTCAAAAATTAAGAGAATAAATAAAATAAGATTTGAAAACTAAATGAATTAATTAAATAAAAAGAGATTTTTAAAAAAGTTGTTAGTGATTTTCGAAAATTGGAGAGAGAAAAGTAGTTAGATAGTTTTGAAAAAGATAAGAAATAGTAAACTTTTAAAATCAAACAAAAGGTTAAGTGGTTAATTGCAAAAGATTTGAAAATCAATTTTGAAAAGATAAGAAGTTAGAAAAGATTTTGAAATTGATTTTGAAAAATATATGATTGAAATTTATTTTGAAAAAGAAATTTAAAAAGATTTGATTTTTTAAATTAAAGTTGATTACTTGACTAACAAGAAACTAAAATATATGATTCTAGAATTTAAAGATTGATCCTTTCTTAATAGGCAAGTAACAACTTGAAAATTTTTGAATCTAAACATTAAATGTTAGCATTAATTTTGAAAATATGAAATAAAAATAAGAAAAAGATTTTGAAAATCAATTTTGAAAATTTTTGACAAAAAAAATTAAAAAGATTTGATTTTTGAAAAAGATTTGAAAAAGATAGAATTTTTAATTTGAAATTTTGACTTGACTAACAAGAAACAACTAAATTTTAAAACTTTTGATTAAATCAATTCAAGATTTCAAAATTTATGATCAAAATAAGAAAAAGCTATTTTTTTATTTTTGAGATTTTAATGATGAAAGAGAAAAACATAAAAATGTCACAAAACATAAAAATTCAAGATCAAATCAAAAAATGCATGCAACAACACTTTGAATGTCAAGATGAACACCAAGAACACTTTGAAGATCATGGATGAACATCAAGACCATATTTTTGAAAATTTTTAAGAGAAGAGAAACATGCAAGACACAAAACTTAAAAATTTTTAAACTATAGACACTAATAATTCAAGAATGCATCTGAAAAACAAGAAAAGACATAAAACAAGAAAAACACAAGATCAAACAAAGACAATCATCAAAAACAACTTGAAGATTATGAAGAACACATGCATGAATTTTCAAAAATTTTAAGAGAATTAAGAAGATACAATTGACACCAAACTTAAAACTTGACACAAGACTCAAACAAGAAACACAAATTTTTTTTTTTAGTTTTTATGATTTTATTGATTTTTTTTTGGATTTTTCGAAAATTAATCAGGAAAAGAAAATAAAGAAATTCAAAATTTTTAATAAGAATTCCAGGAATTATACAATGTTAGTCTAAAGCTCCGGTCCAAAAATTTAGACATGGCTTAATAGCCAGCCAAGCTTTATGTGAAAGCTTCGGTCCAAAAGATTAGACATAGCCAATGACCAGCCAAGCTTCAGAAAAGCATTACATACAACAGCCAAATTGATGGGAATCAAAAGGCTCCTGCAATGATAAGTGGAAGCCTCGGTCCAAAAGATTAGACATGGCTTGACAGCCAGCCAGGCTTCAACAGATCATGATGAAACTCTAGAATTCATTCTTAAAAATTCTGAAGAACATAGAATAATTTATTTTTGTATAATTTTTTTTGAATTTTTTGAAAATAAAAAGCTTAAAAATAAAATAAAATTACCTAATCTGGAAAACAAGATGAACCGTCAGTTGTCCAAACTCGAACAATCCCCAGCAACGGCGCCAGAAACTTGGTACGCAAAATCATGATTATTCATTCCCTAGCTATAGCGCCAAAAACTTGGTATGGGAGAACGTGATCTCAAGACTTCTTCACAATTCCGTGTAACTAACCAGCAAGTGCACTGGGTCGTCGAAGTAATAAACCTTACGTGAGTAAAGGTCGACCCCACGGAGATTGTCGGCTTGAAGCAAGCTATGGTCATCCTTGTAAATCTCAGTCAGGCGGATTCAAATGGTTATAATGTTTTAATAATTAAAATATAAATAAAATAGAAAATAAAATAGAGATACTTATGTAATTCATTGGTGGGAATTTCAGATAAGCATCTGGAAATGCTTTATTTCTTTTGAACTTCTGCTTTCCTGTTGCTTTCTTCCAACCATGCATTACCTCCTTCCATGGCAAGCTGTAAGATCCTCTCGGATGAAAATAAATCCTTATGCGTTGTCACCGCACGGCTAATCATCTGTCGGTTCCCGCTAGTGTCGGAATAGGACCATTGTCCTTTTGCACACTGTCACTGCACCCAACATTCGCAAGTTTGAAGCTCGTCACAGCCATCCCTTCCCATATCCTACTCGGAATACCACAGACAAGGTTTAGACTTTTTGGATCTCAGGAATGCTACCAATGGTTCTAGCCTATACCACGAAGACTCTAATCCCACGGAATAGAATGCTCTGTTGTCAGGAGAGGCAATCATGCGTCGTGAACCAGGAGGCCAAGAGATACACGCTCTAGTTATTGCAGATAGAACGGAAGTGGTTGACAGGCACGCGTTCATAAGTGAGAATGATGATGAGTGTCACGGATCATCACATTCATCAGGTTGAAGTTCGAGTAAATATCTTGGAATAAGAAGTAGGCGTGAATTGAAATAAAAACAATAGTACTTGCATTAATTCATAAAGAACATCAGAGCTCCACACCTTAATCTATGGGGTGTAGAAACTCCATCGTAGAAAATACATAAGTGAAAAAGGTCTAGGCATGGCCGTGAGGCCAGCCTCCAAACATGTACAATGGTCTATGATAGCATATGATCAACCAAAGATCCAAAGACATAAAATAAATCTCTAAAAGTAGTTTTTATACTAAACTAGTAACCTAGGTTTACAGAAAATGAGTAACTAAGTGCAGATAGTGCAGAAATCCACTTCTGGGGCTCACTTGGTTTGTGCTTGGGCTGAGCATTGAAGCTTTTTTGTGCTTAGGCTGTTCTTGGAGTTAAACGCCAGCTTTGGTGCCAGTTTGGGCGTTTAACTCCAATTCTGGTGCCAGTTTGGGCGTTTTACGCCAAGATGTTTTAGGCTGTCTTTGAACGCCAGTTTGGGCCATCAAATCTCGGACAAAGTATGAACTATTATATATTTCTGGAAAGCCCAGGATGTCTACTTTTCAACGCAATTGAGAATGCGCCAATTGGGCTTTTGTAGCATCCTGAAGTTTGGCGTGGAGGAGGCAGCCTTGCTTTCTAATCTCTCCTTGCTCCATCCTCGGCTCCAACTCTGTTGAATTCGTCCAAAACGCTACCTGAAATAAACAGAATTGCACACAACTCAAAGTAGCATCCATATTAGCTAAAATATATTAAATCTTAATTAAACTTAGCAATTCAAATGCAAATTCACTAGGAAAAGATAGAGAGGATGCTCACGCATCAGTGTGACCACCAGCCCACTTAATTTTTGAGCTTACATGATAACATTTTAATTGATCTTATGAGTAAGCCAAAAATTAAGTTTGGTGCGGCCACCATCATAAGAAACGTTTGTAAATTGTGCACCCAAAGAAATTGAGCCTAATTAGTTGGTATCTTAATGCACTCAGTAAATTGGGGAGATAAATGAAAAGGTTACTTAATTGTGTACACATAGAGTGGAAGTGGAAGGGTATGAAGAATTAAATACATTCCACTCATTATGCATACAATAAGGTCCAATCATAAGTACCAGTTACCAGATGCAATGAACTTAAGTTTGGTGTCCAAAAGACACACAAAATAAATACCAATTAATTGGAAGAAAATGAAACAACCCTATGATCCCTAATGTGAACTTTGTAACTGTAATTTCAGGAAGTGGTGGGGCCCACAAGACATTGATCACTCATCAAGTGAGGGGAGTCAAAGTGTACTTCACACTTTGGAACTCACAATCTGAAGAAAGCTAAACCAGTTTCAATTGGCATTTCTCCCACGCTAGGTGCCAATTCCGATCCTGAAAATTCAAGTTTGCAATCAATTGAACCCTTCTAGAGTTCCCCCTATAAATTACACTCACCACCCCTCTTCTCCACACTACACCCAAACACTTCTCTCTTCCGTATCACAACTCTTTCCCCTTCTCTTTTGTGCTCTCTTTCTTGATTGGGACAATCAAGTCCTAAGTTTGGTGTTGAGCAAAATCCTTTTGCTTTACTTCTCTTCTCTTTCTTTCTTCTACCATCTCTTCATCACCCTTCACAAATGGCACCACCAAAAACCTCCAACTCAAAGAAGAGAAAGACCAAGGAAATCTCTGGCTCCTCAAGCTACAATGAGCATAAGTTCCTCTCATTCTTCCACCAAAACCAATTCTTTGGATGGGTGAGTGAGAGGCAAATCATCCCAGAGGTTGGCTTCCAATTGGGAAGAGATAAGCACAGAGAGATCACCTTCGAGATCAATAGTAGGGGGTGGGCAGCACTATGCAATCCACCAAAGAAGGTGGTGGAAAGCCTAGTGAGAGAATTCTATGCCAATGCCGTTCCACATCCAGGCCAACAACTTAACTACCTAATTTTTGTGAGGGGGAAGAACATTGATTACAACCCTACAAACTTAGAAAGAATGCTGGAAGTAAGGCGCACAAGGTCCCCCCGGAACTATAAAAAAAGAGTGAAGCAACTTGATTCGGGCTTCAAAAACATTGTGAATGAGATATGTGTCCTCAACACTAAGTGGATTAAAAATAAGGATGGAAGGCCAAATCAATTGAGAATGAGAGATTTGTGCCCACAAGCAAGAGGGTGCCTGGACTTTGTGAGGAGGTCACTCAACCCTACTTCCAACACCTCAGAGGTAACCTTGGAAAGAGCTGTGCTAATCTATAGCATCATGAAGGGGGAGAATGTGAATATAGGGGAGATGATTGCGGGCAACATCCATAGGGTGATAACAAGCACCAAGGACAGTACAAGGCTGGCTTTTCCAAGCATCATCCAGGGTTTATGTGATGAGGCTGGAGTGGAGACCAATACGGATGAGACCTTGCTGGAACAAGAAAAGACAATAACTACCAAGAAGATGGAAAAAGTGGTGGCTATGAATCCACTACAAAGGGCAAGAGAGCATAGAGCTCATGTGCAAGAACCATAAGAGCCACCACAACAAGAAGAGCCTTATATCCAAGCACAAATTCCACAAGTCCAAGCACAATTTTCAGAAGGCTTTAATTGGAAGGAGATGCAGGGGAACATCCACCACATGCAAGGAGATATCAACCAACTTATGGAACAACAAAAACACTGGGAACAAATGCAAGAGAGCATCCAACAACTTCAAGAAAATGTGGATCAAATCAGGGAGCAGCAAGGGCAATTCAACTAAGGAGAAATGCAAGGCAACCTCAACAAAATTCTGGAGCAACAAATGGTTCAACAAAGGAACCTTGCTGAGTTTAGGTCCCTTTATGAGGCTAGAACCACTTCAAGAAGGCAATATGACATAAACACAAGCGAAGCTTAATCACTTGTGTATTGCAGTGGCCACCCTAAACCCAAACTACTCCACCTTTATGCAAGGAATGGACAAGCTAAGTGCAAGGCAGGAGGAGATTTTAGCCTAGCACAAGGAGGATGGGAGAACTTACATTAGGAGGCTAGGTTTTTGGAAACCAAGAGATACTCAAGCACAAGAAGGAGCCTCAACAAAGAAGAATGGTGATAAGTCCTCTAATAAAAAGGATAAGGGGAAAGGACTAATGCACTGATCAAGGAGAAGCATCATGACAAGCAAAGGTTATTGAGTCCCAATTTGGAAGCTATTTTCTGAATTTATTGCTTAATAGTCTTTTAATATGCTAGTTGTTTGTTTTTTTTTAGAGTCCTTCTGTGAGTCCTTAAGTTTTAGTTTATTTTGAGAAAGAAAATGTTGATTGTTAAGCTTTACAATATCAACGAGATTAGTTTGTTTTCACAAGGAGTCAATGATGAGTTGTTTGCAAAACAAAAGTAAGGAATTAAGACCCAAGTGAGTTTAATTCAAAATAAGAGATGAGAAACAAGTATAAAATCAAGAATTGAAGTCTGGAAGGTGAGTAATCCATAATGAACAACTAGACATAGATGACATAACAAGTAGATGCTAAGGATGACCCTTGAATATAAATAGAACCAAGAAGTAGTAAGCAAGACCCAAGGCTCTGAGCATCAACTATTAGGAAAAAAATAAAGAAATAAATAGCTCAAAGAGCCAAGATCCTAGTAGATGCTTGTGGTGAAGATGTGTCAAGAAGAGAGACCTGAGCAAGTAAATTCTTAGGGGTGTCTCAACACCTAGTACCCTAAAACCAACTGGTTTGGGAGTGCTAATTGAAAACTTACTTTAAAAGGTCGTCTTGAGACAAAATATTTAGAGTCGTGGTTAATCAAAGAAACAAAAGAATAATTAAAGAAGAAAAAGAATAATCAAAAGCAAAAGAACAACCTTATTATTTCAAGGTGCCAATCAATAGAGGGGGGTTCTAGAAGCAGGCACTTAAAGAGGTCCTCAAAAGTCTAAGGGTTTCATTGTGAGATGAAAGCAAATAACAAGGTTCATGCATGATTTGAAGCTCAGTCTTTATCTCTAATTATTGATTACATTCTCTTAAGGGCCAAGTTTCAATCATTTAGAACAATTCACATTGATTTGCTTGAGGACAAGCAAAAATTAAGTTTGGTGTTGTGATGACTTGCATCATCTACCTCTTTCTCTCATCAAAAAGGGTTAGAGAAGTGATGAATTTTCATTCATTTAATGCATTGACAAGAGCTATATCATGAATTTAGAGGACATTGCTTTGAAATGAGTTCTTGCTTAAAATTCAGGTGAAAAGAGCAACAAAAGTGGAAGAAAACAAGCAAAGGTGTTGGGCGTGTGTGTGGAGCATGGCACTTCAACTAAACACCAGGATCTTTGACTGGGCGTGGCACCCTACTGCTGGGTGTGGCACGCCAGCTATAATTACCAGAAGAGAGCCTTTGAAGAATCACAATGGGCGTGCCACGAAAAGGCCAGGCGTGGCACGCCAGTTATAATTTCCAGAAGAGAATCCTTGAAGAACTACATTGGGCGTGGCATACCAAGGTCAGGCGTTCCCCGCCAGTTATCTTTTCCAGGGAAGAATGTTGAAGGTTTATCATGGGCATGGCATGCCACTGCTGGGCGTGGCACGCCAAGCATATTGTCCAGAGAGGATCTTTGAGGGGTTACACTGGGTGTGGCACGCCGAAGCTGGGCGTGGCACGCCAAGTCTAAGTCACAAAGAGGTTGTTCTAGGTTTCAACATGGGTGTGGCACACCAAAGCAAGGCGTGGTACGCTAGGCAGAGTCTATAGAGAAGGAACTCCTAGCATCATAATGGGTGTGGCACGCTAACTATGCTTTCCAGAAAAGGGTTCTTCAAGATCAACGATGGGTGTGGCACGCCATTGCTGGGCGTGGCATGCCAGTAATATTTTTTAGAAAGGGGTTTTGAAGAGTTTTCAAGGACACGGCATGCCAAGCCTATCCAACAAGCTGGGCGTGGCACACCAGGTCGAAGGTGTGGCACACCAGTACAATTGACCAGAGGAGAAGGGAAGAAGCAGCATCAATTAGCGTGCAACTTGGAACTAGGGGCGTGGCATGCCAAGCTTGTGAGCTCAAACCATCATCATGGGTGTGCCACTTGAGTCCTGGGCATGGCATGCCAGTTCACTTAACTAGAAAGGGAGATTGAAGACTCCAACAAGGGTGTTCCACTTGAGACTCTGGGCGTGGCACGCCAAGCCAACTATCAATGGGCGTGCCACTTGAGATTTGGGCATGGCATGCCAGTTCACTGGACCAGAAAGGATCATTTGTGCATCCACAAGGGCGTGGCACGTCAGACCTGGGCGTGGCACACCAAGCCAACCCTCTAGAGAAAAAGATTGAAGATTTCAATGAGGGCGTGGCACGCCAGAGAAGGAGATGGAAGACTACACCATGGGGCGTGCCACTCTAGACTTGGGCATGGCACGCCAAGTCAACTCACATCATGGCATGCCACTTGAGTTTTGGGCGTGGCACGCCAAGCCAGCTTCACCTTTGGGCGTGGCACGCCACACACACGCCACTCACACGCCACTTATATGACACCAATGAATGGTTATCCCCTTTAGTTTTTAATTGTAATTTTCTTTTCGTTTTATAATTTTTCGTTTCTAGTAATAGGAGTAGTATAAATACCCCTTGAAGAGTACTGGAAAGGGGCTTGGAACTTTTACTTCACTATTTAGTTTACTTTCATCTCTTGTACTTTTCTCAAGCAATGAGTAGTTAAACTTCCTCTCATTGGGAGAGGGAGCTCTGTTGTACTTGATGGATTAATGATAGTGATTTTCTTCTTTTCTTTATCTCTCCTTGATTTGCTAGAAGGAATTTCGTTCTTCATGCTTAGCATTCAATTATCTTGGAAAAGAGATTGAATGCAACTTGGGCTTCATGGGAACCTTGGAAGAGGAAACATGAAATCATGCTTGAAATCCCTTCTCACATTGAGTAGATCTGGGTTTTAGGATTGGATATATTGACAGTAAATTTACCCACTAGTTGGATCTATGAGGATATGTGGTAAAATCACGTACCAAGCTTATCTCTCTTTATCAGCAATTAGACCAAGGAATTGGCTGATTATCAAGATTTGAGAGATTGAATTACCAAGGAATTGAGATTCAATCAATCATGATTTCCAAGAGGTAAATGTGTTGCATGATTGAAGATGAGATGATCTAAAATTAATCCGGAGAATGCAACATCTCCTAATCCCAATGAATCTTCCCCATTCTTATCTTCTCTATTCTTTATAGCTTTCTTTAATTTCTGTGAATCAACCCATTCCCCTTTTACAATTCAGTCATTTACATTTCTATCATCTACATTCTAGCAATTTATCTTTATGCTCTTTACATTCTAGCACTTTACTACTTTCTTTATCTTCAAGTCTTTTTCAATTCTGTCATTTAATTTTCTACACTCAACACTTATTCTTGATTAGCTTAACTAAATTAACCTGCAACTAAAGTTGTTTAATCAATCAATCCTTGTGGGATCGACCTCACTCTCAGTGAGTTTTTACTTGACGATAATTTGGTATACTTGCCGAAGGAATTTTTTGTAGTGATACATCAATTCTGTCATCACACCCTTGTCCAGCGTACTCACGTACACAAACAAAACTCACGTACGCGAGCAATCATATTTTGAGAAAAGTGCCTTTTTGTGATTTTCAACCTATTTTCTAACCTCTTAACCTCTATTTTACTCTCTAAGGTCCAAATACTTAGTTTTAATCTTGGTGAAAGGGAAAAACCTTGAGGGAGTGTTAACTTGGCAGTAAAGAATGGTTTTGAGTAATGGTTTGTGGTTGATGAAGTGCGGAAATAAATGAGACATAATTAAAGGAAATGATGATATTGATAAGTTGGATGTGGAGAAAGTGGTAGGGCACTAATTCCTCGATATTTTCCCCCACATTCTCATTGACTATGATGTGTTAGATGTGGGGAAGGCGGTAGGGCGCTAATCCCTCAATTGATTTTCCCACATTCCTTGTGATTGAATTGTGTGGGATGAGGAAGATGGTAGGACACTAATCTTCTGAATTTTTTCCTGACATTCTCTCTCTCTGTTTGCAAGGTGGTAGGGCACTAATCCCCGACTGGTATGGCACGACCTCACTAGGGAAAGGTGGTAGGACACTAATCTCTCAATTCATTCCCCCTGGTGTATGCCTCTAGAAGAATATGGTAGGCACTAATCCCCCGATGTTATGCCTCCTGGAGATGCGCAGACGAGAGACGATATCCGGGTTAGCTACCGGGTATGTCGGGTTCTGGCAAGGTAACTGACACGTGAGCTCATGGCCAGTAGGAAAGGCATACATGCATTTGTTTATTTTGTTTGAGTTTTCATTACTTGGATTTGCCTATTTGATTATCTATGCTTAATTACTATATGCTTTACCTGGTGCTGTAATTGCATCATATTTATATTTTCCTTATCTGTATTGTTTGTCTGTGCAACTGAGAGGCCCCTTGTCTGGTGGAGGAGTGAAGAGGGCAGTTCCACCACAGTTTGGAGGACTGGGGGAAGGAGAGATTGAGGTGTTAAGTTAAAATTGAACTAGAACCTAAGTACCATAGATAGTTCACTTAGTTTCTAGTTCAAAGTATCACTTTAAGTTTTTAATCTGAGTATAAGATTTCTAGAATTACCTTTGACTTTTCGAGGGCCTTATATTTTATTTATGTGGGCACCATTACCATGCGGAGATCCCCTGATTCTTATTTCATACATATGTTGTCTTTTTCAAATTCAGGTCGAGAGATACCTTGCTAGGCATCTGGAGTTTCTTTTGCAGGCAAAGTTGGGTTGATGTATTTTGATTTTGGGCTATGTATATATATCTATTTTTGTTTAGGCTCTCCTTTGTGTATGTTTCACTTTTGTACCTCTTAGAGGCTTGATGGATAATTAGGGTTTATTTAAGTATTTTGGGAGACTTAGGATTGTATATATGTATGTAAATATTCTCCGGTCGACCTTGGCTTCACAGATCGAGTTAGGAGCTTGATATCCTGTATCTATTGACACTCCGTTCACACACACACACACACACACACACACACACATATATATATATATATATATATATATATATATATTTGTGTATCTTTACTTTTCTTCGTACACAAGTTTCCGTTTACTTGAGCGTTGCGCTTCTCGTTTTCGAGTTCCTTCAAGGCTCCTTGTTATAAATTTCTTTCAACTATTATTATATATTTATTTTATCTTAAAGGTCGTAATATCACACCACCTCTATTTTACGGCTTAAGCGTAAAGCTCTGTGTGGTAGTGTGTTATAGGGATTCTCCTTTTCAACCCCAATTTTCAAAATTCTATAACTTTAAAGTACTCATCTTTTAATTGAAGACAAGTTTCACTCAATTTCAAACTCAGAGCGTCAACTTATGGCTCTTCAAAGTTGCCTGAAAATCACTTTTTACCTAAAGTTTCTACATAACTCAATTTTGCCATTTCTCAATTTTACCTCTTTTAACACCAACATAAAACAAATCTCACCCATCATTTACAGTCCATCAAGTCACTCAAACACTCAAGTCGTGACCAATATAAATATTCATTTCCAAAATCATCTCATTTCCCATTAATAATTAAAAATCAACGATTAATCATCCAAACCAATCTCATACATCAATAACACATCACAACATATCAATACCAACAAACTTACCAAAACTTACCCAATAACGGCCTCCGGCCCAATTTTCATTCAATAGCCATTAACCAATCAAATTCACACGTTTAACCATCATTCAACACAAACATTCACACTAAACTAATATCATCAACACACCAACTATTTAACAATATCCTAAGGTCATCTAACCTAGAATTTCACATAACTTTATATAGGGTTTACTCGAAACCAAGACGTATACCTTCATAGACGGCGGTTCCAAATCCTTTGAATTTACTCTCCGATCAAACCCAGCTTCAATTAATTGAAACCAAGCCTCAACCGATCCTCCTCTAATCAAGTGACACACCCAATTTTACAGCAAATCAATCAAACAACTCTACTCAATTTAATTATACCAAATTTCAAGCATTTACACTAGGGTGTTTTGCACAAAATTGGGAAAGTATGAAGAAAGATTTCTCTTACCTTGTTCTACATGATCTTGGGTCAAAATCCCACTAGATATTGTGCTTGACCTTCTTCTAAAACATCAAAATCATAATGTTCAATACCCCACACTACCAAAACACAAAAAAAGAGGAAATGGAGAAATAAGGTAAGGTTCTCGGGATTACTCACCACAAAGTTATATAGAATTGAAGAGGACGATGAGATGATCGAGTGGCCACAAACGAGTCTTCGATCGGAGTTACGATTTGAGAGAAAAGTGAAATTGAATGTTGATGTGAACAGTGTTAGGGCTTTGGGTCCTCTTCTCTTTTTCTCTTTCTCGTGGCTCTCTCACTCTCAATGGGAATCGAATGGAATTATGCAAGTGAGGGGGATGAGTCACGTTTTGTGTTAAATGAGCGAGGGGCATTTTTGTTCTTTTGCCCATTGGCCCTGCCTAGGGCCAAAATCTTTAAGATAAGTGTTTCGGTTTTTATTCTAAATATTTTTTTGTCACTTTTATATTTTTATTTTTCTCATATGCAATACCGAACAAACTTAAGCCTATACAGTTAATTATAATGTCGGCACGCATTTTTTTGCAATTATTTATATTTTCGCGCTCCAATTAATTTTTTAAGTTATTTTTTTACCAGTAAATTCCCAAATTATAAAATTTAAATTCTTTTTAACCATATTAGCTTATTTTTAATTTATTAATTAATTATTTATTATTTATCCGGGTCGTAGAAATTTTTGTGGGGGATGGGAGACATAACAACATCATACACTCATTTTTCTTTTTTTGGGGTTTAAGAACCTTGAATTCTAGAGAGAGAAGCTCCAACTTCTCTCTAGAATTCTAGGATTTCTTATAAATTTATCTCTTATTTTTAGGTTTTAGTCTATTTAATTGTAGTTCTTAGTTTATAATTTCTTATTTTGCTACTATAGTTTGTTAGAATTTCTTGTTACTTTTTCTAGTTTACTATTTTAGTTTATGAACCTAGTTGAATTCTGAATTTTCTTTAATGAATTTGATGTTTTATGACTTATTTTTACTTACTTGAGATGTTATTGTTGATTTCTTGCATTAGGTAGTTATAGTTTTTTATTATTCTTGCATTTTTATAATGCTTTGTTTATATGCCTTCCAAGTGTTTAATAAAATGCCTTACTTAATTTTAGAGTAAATTTGGCTTTCTTGGTTTGGAGTTTAGAAATTGGGTGACCATGAGTCATTGATGTCCAAGTTAATTGATAATTTAGAGATATTAATTAATGGTGTTTCCACTAACGCTAATCTTTTACTAATTCAATTAGTAAGTTGGTTAGGACTTGTGGATTAAGGTTAATTAAGCCTAATTGACTTTTCTCAATTTGTAGAGATTGACGAATTGGGTTTGCTCTTTGTAATTATCATGTTATTGTTAGTGACAAGGATAGTGATCCTTAATCCTCAACCCTCGCCAAGATCTTTTAGCATTTGAATTCACTTCCAGTTCTTAGTTAATTGCCATAATTGTTCTTACCATTTAGATATTTCTTTCTCTTTAATCTCTTGTTGTTTAAATTTTCATTACTTGCAATCAAAACTCTGATCTCTCATAGTCAATGATTGAGTACTACTTTGTGATTCCTAAAGAGAACGACTTGGGATTAAACTCCCGGTTATTATTTTGAATTTTTGTGAAATCTTTTTACTAAAATTTGAAGAGTGTTGAATTCTGGTTTAGAGCTACAACGAATCTTCAAATTTAATCTTGTCTATTGTTAATATGTGAATAGTATGAAGAACTTATGTTTTGCTTTTTTTGTCTTTACTAGTAGTTATGAGTTTGACTTTTTCTTACACTTTGATATCCTTTGTTTTAATTTTCTCTTTTTCTATGAATTCTCATCCATATTGTTTTGATTTGTTTGGTTGTGAAAATATTGTAGGAAATGAAAATTTCAATGACGGTTTGCATCAAGGAATGAATTATCAAATGATGGAGGAGGCTTATATTAAAAAACAGTCTTCATGGAATCAACCTACTCCAACCTACTATGATCATAATCTATCCTATGGTGCATACCAACCTAATGACTATGGTGGTCCTTGCTATAATTATGAACCTCAACTACCATATTCATATGACTTTCATCCTTAACATTGTCTTCAACCACAATACTTTCAAACCATATCCCACCAGCACCAATTACCTCAATGGGATCCAAATATATATCTACCTTACCCACCATCCTTATGAGCCTTATGAACAACTAACTTTGAACCACAACCATTCCAACATCCTTACTCCTATAGTCTTCTTGAAATACTACCTCCCATACACCATGACTTCCTCTAACATGACCAACATTTTTTTCCCATAACTTTCGGTGGAAGAAGCTTTTCAACCATTGATCCAAGAACAAAAAGAGCTTCAATCTATCTTCCAAGGATGATATGGGCAATGAAACCACCTCAAGGAATTGATGGACCAAATTATTGTAAGCATACCTATCTTCTCTTCTCTTGTACTACCATTGGATGAATGTGCAAAATTAGAGTCGACCAAAAGAAGTGATATGTAAGAAAGCTTGGAATCTGAAGTGAAAGAAGAGGAGTTGAGGAGTAAGTTGCAAAAAGAGGAGGAGGATAAGCAAATTGAATCTGAAGGAGTGGTTGAAAGTTTAAGATGAGTTGAGAAAGGACCAAACTTCACCATTGAGGAAAAGTTTGCAACAACCAATGACCTGAATGAGTTTGTTGAACCTTCTTCCGTGGGATGTGAAAGCAATATTGAGTAGGAATGTGCACAACCTCTAAAACTCACTTTTGAGCAATGAAGAAGTTGTGGAAAAAGTCAGCAACCAAGAGGTGGAGGTTATCATAAAAGAGGCAAAAAGAGTAGATAAATCACATTGGCAACTCCTTTGAGAATCTCCCTTATTAATTCACCATTTAACATACAATTTGAGTTGATAAAAATTTTAACCTTTAATTTTCTTAGGCTACATTAATATGTTTCATTAGAAATAGATGGTCAACTTAGCACTCTTCTTGGGGTGCTAAGCAAGAAGGAATTGGATGTTGAGCGACAATGTGAATCAAGGTTCAGTAAGGGTAGAATATCAAGAGTTTGAGTCCAAAGCTGGTGCGAGACTTAATTTAATTGATTTCAAGTGAAGGTTTTGAGCTTAAAGGAGAATTTGAAATTTTTGTCACCGAATGGAATCATGAAGATCAACAAGAAAATGGGTGGATAAACGGAACCCCGGGATATAATGTGATAATCAACAACTTGGGGGATTCTTTGCATTTAAAATTCTTAGAAGCATGGTGCTAGTAATTTGGGATCTGGGAGGATATTTAAAGTCGAAGCACTTGTGGAGATTCAATGATGAATTTAAGCACAAGCCACCATGAAAAGAGCCTCAACAACCGTCCAATTTAAGGACGATATACAAACGGCCTAGGTAGGAGACATCCCACCATCGTAAAACCTTTCAATCTCTCTTTTGTATAATTTAAAAAATATTTAAGAGTTCTTTATACATTGAATTTGTTAGATTTTTTTGTTAAATTTGCTTGTTTAATATGTTTGACATTGTTTTGGGGGGTTGATTGTGTGTTTACAAGTATTAATTTGGTGAAAAAGAGCCAAAAAATAGTGGCAAGTTCTGTGCATATACACCATATGTGCGTACGCATCTCACTAAAAAATCTGTCATTTGATGCGTACGCGTCAAGCATGTGTACGCACCATAAACAGTGTGAGGCTCTAGGCACACGCATCTATTATGAATACACTTTGGAAAAGAAAATTAGAAGGTTTGTTTCTTGAACCCTAGCTCTCTCCTCTCATCTTCTTCCATTGTACCACCCTTCCCAAAATACACTATAGCACTGTCCACCACCATCTCTGTCGAATTTTGCCCATGCCACACCACCATTAACCTCCCTTCTTATCATCTCTGTCGAGCCCATAGCCTAGCCATGCCACTCTTCATTTTTTTTTCTTTCTCTTCTCTTTCTCTTTTCTCTTTTCTCTTTTTTCTTCTCCTCTATCCACAGACCCATGGTCGAACATCATCCCCAAAGATCTCTCTCCTGCTCTCTTTCCTCCTTTTTGTCCTGATCACTGCTGGCAACCTTAGCACAACCATGACCACACTCTTTCATCATCATCATCATCATCATCATCATCATCATCTTCTTCTTCTTCTTCTTCTTCTTCTTCTTCTTCTTCTTCTTCTTGTTCTTCTTCTTCTTCTTCTTCTTCTTCTTCTTCTTCTTCTCTTCTCTTCTCTTCTCTTTGCCTTTAATCTTGATTCACACTCTCTCTCTTCTTTATCACCATCTGACACCAATAGCCCCCTGTCCTGTAGCGACCATTCCCAGCATCATCAATGCTACTGGCACTACCTCCAATCACTGCCACTGCATTTCATCTCTCCTACCTTCTTATTTCTCTGTTCTTTAGTTTTTAGATTTTTGCAAAATCTTGTTTTGATATTTTTTGTTTTAATTCATTATAGTTTAGTTAGATTTGAAGTCTTAGTAATTTGAGTTAGTCAAACTAATTTTTGCTGATTAGGTTAATTTAGGTTAAAATTTGGATTCTCTTATCTGCATTTATCTTAGTTTATAGGTAATTAAATATGTTATATATTATTATTCTTAGGTTTGGAATTTCAATTTGTGTTGAACTGACTTGATTAATTTTCGGTTGAATTTCTAAGAAATGATGCTGATTTTATGTCAGTGATGCCGATTTTTGTTAATTATATTGAAAGAATGCTTGTTAGTCCTATTTTGTGTTACTTATGCCTTTGCACGTCAAGTGTTTAATAATATGCCTATATGACTATTTCAAATGTTAAATTGCATGTTATAGCTATCATGTGATTTGAATTAATGATTCATGTTTAGGTAATTGGTTAAAAATGATGTATTTATTAATTGGTGATTCTTGTTCATATTGGTTATTACTTTGATTACCATGTTTGTGCATTTATGCCTTCTTGACATACTATAACTTAAATTGTTTGAATGTTTGTACTTAACATAGTTTAGATATTTCACTTGGCATATTGCATTGAAAGTGTGAAATTGGATTGTGAACTTGCCTATTAACAATTTTTCAAAAGTTTTTCAAGTTATATTGAATCATGCTTGCTTGTACTTGATTTCAACTAATATATTTCTTTGACTAAGTTACATAATACCCATGTTTCTACACTTTATGTTAAGTAGGCGATGTGAACAAATTTGAAATTGTTTTATTGATGGAGGTGTGAGTTCAATATTTCACTTTGCTCAATGAGTTCACTCACACATTAAATCAATTCTCATTCATCATTCCACTTGACAATTACTTGATTAATATGCCTGAGTGTCTTTATGCTTCTTGTTACTTGTTTGTTTGTTTTAACTTGCAAGTGTTCTTTAAAGCATCTTAGATACACTAAAATGAATAAATTAAGTTCTTACTTTGTATATTTGTGACATAAGCTTTCAAGTGCTAGTGATGAGTTCCAAACTATATGCAAACTTAGAATTTACATGTTATTTTTCTTTAATGTCACAAACTCATAAATGCACCTCATTTTAGTGATCATAACCTCATTTTAAGAAACTTCTACCTACTTGACTATTGAGAATTTGATTTGTTATTTGAATATACTTGTGTCCTCAATGCCTAAGTGTTCTAGACTTTACTTATCTTGCTTTAAGTCACTTGAATGTATGTTTTTACATATTCTCTTCGATTTTTTTAGGATAAGTCTAGCGATGAAACACCATGGGTATGGTTGGGGAAACACTTAATACATGGCTAATGAAAAGAAGAAACGTCAATAAATCTATTAACAGACAAAAGAAAAATAGCAAAGTAAACAACTAAAGAGCCCTCCTTTAGTTCATCAAAGACCTTCTACTTGAGGAGCCAAATATACCTCAGTTTGAAGAGTTACCAGATGTAATGCCAAATTAGTAGGAGGGAAAGACATTTGAGTCCACTTCTTAGGAGTTCTGATTTCATCTTCTCTTTCATCTTCCAAACCATCAATGTTGGTTGTATATTTTATTTAAACTCTTGAACATTCATAACGTGTTTCCTTATAGTTAGGTTTTCTTTTTTGATTGCGTTGTTAGTTTAATTTTCTTTTCTTGTAGATAAACTCTCTTTTTTCATATGCACTTTCCATATTTAGTTTCATCGTCCTTACTTTTGTTTAAGAATCAGTTCAGTTAGATCATTTTTACATATATATTAGTAGTACTTGATACAGTGTAGGATATTTTGCCTCTTCTCCCAACTTAGCATCTCACATGTTTGGAAATTGTGAAATTTGAAAATATTTGATACTCATGCCTTTTATTGATACGTTGAAAAATTTTATTGTTTTCTATTTAGCTTGAATTACATGAGATTATTTTCTATTTTGCTTCTCTGTGAGCTTTTTGAGCTGGACATGGTTCATTTATACAACACTCAATTATCTTTTTCTAGTGTGACTTTAGTGTCTCCTTGTATTTGTAATCCTACATTTTCTCATCTTTTGATTTTAATTGTCATTGCATGCATATATTTAAAATTACTGAAGCGTTGTTTGTTTTGGAGCCACTGACCATATATCCTACCCTTACATCAACCCTAGTTAGCCACTTTGAGCTTCCTATCCTTTTTTTATTGAAATATAGCATAATTCAAGCCTAAGACAAAAAACTAATAAATTACCTTGATCCTAACTCTCTAGGTAACATAGGATATTATGTGTTCTTACGTATAAAATAAAAGTGCTGCATGAGGACATGGAATAGTCAAAGTGTGGGAGGATGTTTGCATATAACAAAAATGTATCTACAAAACAAAATCGCAAAAAAAAAAGAGAAAAAAATGCATGTGTACATATTGATAAACCCCAATTTTGTGGTTTATCTTGTATTGAATTCAGGAGGTTTTATCGACTTTTCTCACATTTATTCAATGAAATAGCATGGTTTTGTGAATTTCTCCTAATTTATGTTTAAAAGTAAAAACATTTTTTAGGCCTTTAAATCGCTAATTTTAATTCACTTTAATTCCATTCGATGCCTTAATATGTTTGTTAAGTGATTTCAGGATTAGAAGGCGAAGATTGGGTTGAAGGAATGAAGAAAAAGCATGCAAAAATGGAGAATTCATGAACAAATGAAGATTTGCTGAATTCAAGGCCACGCGCACGCGTCACCCACGCGTACGCGTGAAAAATGACATTCGCCAGCGATGCGCACGCGTCACCCACGCGCACGCGTGAAGAGGATTTTTGTACTGCGATGCGTACGCGTGACCCATGCGTACGTGTGACAGGCTGCATGTGACTTCACTAAAGGAAAAACGCTGGGGACGATTTTTGAGCTCAAGGAGGCCCAAATCTAAATCATTTATGATGCTTTTGAACCCAAGGATTGCAAGGGAATGAGGGGAATAGTCATAGTTTAGTTTTCATCATGTTTTATGATAGAATTCTATAGAGAGAGGCTCTCTCCTCTCTCTAGATTTTAGGGTTGATTAAGTTAATTTTTCTTAGATCCAACTTTTAATTCTTGTTTTTATTTTAATTCTCTTTATACTTTAGTGTTCTATTGTCTCAACCTTCTCAGTTTTTCTTGTTAATATCTTATTTTGCTCTTTTTTATGTTCATACACTCTTGTTGATGTTAATTTCCTTTTAATGCAATCTCATGTTTCCATGTCTTTTATGTTTATCTTCATTGCTATTGTTTGTATTAGTTATGGGTTCCATTAATTCTTGCATTTTGTGATGTTTACTTTTATTGCACACTAGGTATTTGTTAAAATGTTTTCTCTAGTATTTGAGTAGTTTTCTTTACTCTTGGCCTAGGCTACGGGAATTGAGTGACCTTGAGTCATTGGGTCTCATTGAATTGGTGATTTGAGAACCCTATATGGTAAATTTGATAACCATTAACGCTATCCTACTACTAAGTCAATTAGTAGCTAGGTTAGGACTTATGAATTGATGTTGATCAAGCTTATTTGATGTACTTCAAGCGTTGAGGTAGACATTGTACGTACTTCATGCATAGAAGTAGACTTAATGGGTTGGTCCCTCATAATTGTCAATATATAGTTTGTAGACAAGGATGGTGATCTCAATTCCCATGTCTTAGCCAAGAGTTCTTTCCTTTCCTTTATTAGTTGATTGTCATTTACTTTCTTGTTATTTACCTTTCTTGCCAATTACCAAATCAAACCCCCCTTGTTCCTTTATAGCCAATAATTGATCACTTCATTGCAATTCCTTGTGAGACGACCCGAGGATTGAATATTTTGGTTAATTTTCATTGGTTTGTACATGTGATAACCAATATTAAAATTTGATTGAGAATTATTAGTTGGTTTGGAACTATGCTTACAACGAAGACATTCTTTTCTATTGATGAAAATTCTAGACCAGCGATAATTCTCATTATCAAATTTTTGGCGCCGTTGCCGGGGAATTGCAACGGTGTTATATTATTGGCTATTGTATATATGTTGATATTGTGAATATGCTTCTTTGTTAGTTTTTGCTTGCTTTAGGAGTTAGTTTTTATTAGCTCTTATTAGTATTTGTTTTATTTTCTCTTGTCACTATGAATTCTCACCCTTTTGGCTATGGGTGTGGTTACAACTATGTTATAGGAGTTGGAAATTACAATTACAACATGCACCAAGGATGGTGCAATCAAAGATGGGAGGAGCCTCAAGGGTTTGATCAACCCTCTTGGCAATAACCTTCCTAAATGTGCTATGAAGAAGAGCCATTCCAAGATACATACCAATCCAATGGCTATGGTGGACCCCCTTATGATTATCAACATCCACCACCCTATACCTATGAACCCCCTCCACAATATAGCCCTCAACCATCATTCTCACAAGCCTTATACCACCAAATACCTCCATATGATCCCAATCCATATCCACCATACCAACCACCTTGTGAACCATATAAACCATATGTAGAACCACCGTAATTCCTCCACCAATACCCTCAAGAACCACCACCTCCATGCCATTATCAAGATGAACCACCTCTCATGTATGAGAATTTTCAATCACATAATGAATTCCTCTTTCCACCACAACCCTCCATGGAAGAATATCCATATCTATTGGTCCAAGAGCAACATGATCCTACTTATGCTAGCCAATTGGAACAAGAGCCAATGGATCGCTTCAAGGAAGCAATGCATAGGCTTTAAGCAATCATCTATCGAAAGAAGCAAGAGGAAGCCCAAAGGACGAACAAAGCTATTGAGGCTAACCTTGCCAAAATTAAAGCCAACTTGGACTCATGGGATTTAACTGTAGACAAAGCATCTCCACGGATGAATGTGAAAAATCAACTGAAGAGTGGAGCATGAAGAAGATTTTAGAATACCAACATGAGGACAAGGAGATAGGGTATGTCTTGCAACAAGTGGAGGAGGAAGAGATTGTTAAAGAAGAATAAGTGGTTGAAGACCTAGGTAAAATTGAACAAGAGGTGGATTTCAAGCTTGAGAACATTTCCACACCAAGTGATGTTGTTGATGATTTTATGGAAGTTGTTGAACCTTCTTCCATTGAACTTGAAGATGATGTTGAGGAGGATAATGCGCAACCTCCAAGACCTAGTATGAATGATGAAAGATTGGAAGAGGTTGATCGAGAGGCAAGCTCCACCAATGAAGAATGTGTAGAATAAGTTGGTGTGCAAGGAATTGAAATTGAAGAAGCTTGCCAACAGGTGGAGGTAGTCAAAGAAGAGCACAAGGGAGTGGGACTTGCAAGATCATTGGAACCATCCCTTCCTAAGTCACCATCCAACACAACATTCAAGTGGGTAAAATTCTTATCCATAATATTTACTTTCCCACTTGAATATGGTTTGCTTGAGACGAATGGGCAACTTAGAGCTCTTTATGGAGTTAAGAGCAAGAGAGAATTGGTTAGTAGATGTAAATGCCAATCAAGGTTCCTTATGGTTGGAAACTCAAAGTCTAAGTGCAATGGTTGGTATAGTTCTTAATTAAATGGATCTAAGAAGGTGCTTTGGTGTTTACTTGCGAATTCGGATCACTTGCCACCCAATTAGAATTGGCTTGATCAACTTGAAGATGGGTGTAGAAATAAGATTTGGGATCCAGGAATAGGTGAACATCAACTTTGGGAGACCTTAGCTTGTGTGGAACTTCATCAAAGCTTAGTGCCATTGATTTTGAAAATTGGAGCTTACTTGAAAGCCAAGCATTGGTGGAAGTTCAAGGATGAGTACAAGCATAAACCACCTTGACAAGGAGCCTCCCAATTATCTAACTTAAGGACTTAAACTAAAAGTGCTAGGTGGGAGACACCCCACCATGGTAAACTCTTTCCATTCTCTAGTATATATAATCAATGGATTAATTGAGTTGCCATTGTAGGTAGTTTTTCTTACTTTCTACACCCTTGTACATATTGCTTTTATTGATAGGTTACTTGTTAAGTTCATGTTTTGAGTAGGATAGTTGTTTTGAGTTGCATTTTGCTTGAAGTGCAAGTTTTGTTTGTTTTGTCTTTGAAAAATTTTTCAAAAACTAAAAAGATTTTTGTTGAATTTGAATTTTGGTTGTTTTAGAATGTATATAGGTTAGGAGAGTGCCCTATTTCTGTTTTATGCTTCTATAAAATAAAAAAAAAGTGCGCGTCACCCGTGCGTGTGGCCGACACGTACGCGTCGTATGCCATGTTGGGACTCCTGGTACAAAAACCAGAGAGTTGTGCTGGAGTGGTGCTGCCTTTGTGCGAAGAGCACAATTTAGCCCCACGCATACGCATGGGTGACGTGTACGCGTCACCTCTATTCTCTGTGATCCACGGGTACGCGTGGATGATGCCTACACGTCGCTTCCTCTTCCTGCTTTTAGCGCCCGCGCGTCACCTGCGCGCCTTGTTTTTCTCCTATTCCTTCTCTCTTCTTCTTCTCTCTTCCCTTCTTCCATTTCTTTTCTTCCCTTTCTTCTCTTCTCTTCCCTTCTCACCTTTCTCATCCTTTCTTTCTTACTTCTTTTTATTTCTTCTTCTCCCTCTTTTTAAATTTTCACTTCTTATTTTTCTCATCTTTCATTTTCTTTTGTTTATTACATTTTCTTATTTTCATTCATTGCATTTTAATTTTATTTTGATAACTTGTTCTTATTTTCTTTTCTAAGTTTCTTATTTTAACATTAGTGTTGAATTCTTGATGAATCCATATTTGATGATGATTTTTAGTTGAAATTGAATGGATTTTATCATATAAACTTGCACTTATTCCACTAAATAGCATGCATTTGAACATTCCTCCTAATCTGTGTTTGATTATAAAAACATGCTCTTTTGTGCCTAATTTGATTAATTTATTCCATTTACCTTCCATTCGATTCCTTGATGTTATTTGTGAGTGATTTCAGAGGTATAAGGTAGGAATGGCTTGGAGAGAATGGAAGAAGAGCTCAGCCTAGTGTGCGTACGCACAGCCATCAGATCAGAGCCACGCGTGCGCGTGAGTCACACTGTGCGCGTCGCACGTCCATTCAAGCATCGCCTAGTGTGCGTGTGTAGAACTTCCTGTGCGTACACACGGGTGGAGATTTTCGGCAAAGTGTGCGTACGCACACATCTGTGCGTCCGCACAGGTGGCCGCAGATGCCTTCATTAAAATCTCATGTGACTCGAGATTTTGGTGGTTTGGAGGCCCATTTCTGAAGCCATTTAGCTCATAAAGAAGGGGGAATGAAGACCATAGTATAGCATATCATTAGGGTAGCTTAGGAGTATGATGAGCGGATAATTTATACGCTTTTTGGCATTGTTTTTAGTATGTTTTTAGTAGGATCTAGTTACTTTTAGGGATGTTTTCATTAGTTTTTATGTTAAATTCACATTTCTGGACTTTACTATGAGTTTGTGTGTTTTTCTGTAATTTCAGGTATTTTCTGGCTGAAATTGAGGGACTTGAGCAGAAATCAGATTCAGAGGTTGAAAAAGGACTACTGATGCTGTTGGATTCTGACCTCCCTGCACTCAAAGTAGATTTTTTGGAGCTACAGAACTCGAAATGGCGCGCTTCTAATTGCATTAGAAAGTAGACATCCAGGGCTTTCCAGCAATATATAATAGTCCATACTTTGGCCAAGAATTGACGACGTAAACTGGCGTTCAACGCCAGCCTTCTGCCCAAATCTGGCGTCCAGCGCCAGAAAAGGATCCAAAACCAGAGTTGAATGCCCAAACTGGCACAGAAACTGGCGTTCAACTCCACAAATGGCCTCTGCACGTGTAACACTCAGACTCAGCCCAAACACACACCAAGTGGGCCCCGGAAGTGGATTTATGCATCAATTACTTACTCATGTAAACCCTAGTAGCTAGTTTATTATAAATAGGACCTTTTACTATTGTATTAGGCATCTTTGGATTACCTTATGATCCTTTGATCACGTTTTAGGGGGCTGGCCATCTCGGCCATGCCTGGACCTTCACTTATGTATTTTTGACGGTAGAGTTTCTACACTCCATAGATTAAGGTGTGGAGCTCTGCTGTTCCTCAAAGATTAATGCAAAGTACTACTGTTTTCTATTCAACTCTTCTTATTTCGCTTCTAAGATATCCATTCGCACCCAAGAACGTGATGAAGGTGATGATTATGTGTGACGCTCATCATCCTTCTCCCTTATGAACGCGTGCCTGACAAACACTTCTGTTCTACATGAATTAAGCTAGAATGAGTATCTCTTAGATCTCCTAACCAGAATCTTCGTGGCGTAAGCTAGAATGATGGCGGCATTCAAGAGAATTCGGAAGGTCTAAACCTTGTCCGTGGTATTCTGAGTAGGATTCAATGATTGAATGACTGGGACGAGCTTCAAAATCGCGAGTGCTGGGCGTTAGTGACAGACGCAAAAGGAGGGTGAATCCTATTCCAGCATGATCGAGAACCGACAGATGAATAGCTGTGCCGTGACAGGGTGCGTGAGCATATTATTCACTGAGAGGAGGGGATGTAGCCACTGACAACGGTGATACCCTTGCATACAGCCAGCCATGGAAAGGAGTAAGACTGATTGGATGAAGATAGCAGGAAAGCAGAGGTTCAGAGGAACGACAAGCATCTCCATTCGCTTATCTGAAATTCTTACCAATGATTTACATAAGTATTTCTATCCCTATTTTATTATATGATATTCGAAAACACCATTACCACTTTATATCTGCTTGACTGAGATTTACAAGGTGACCATAGCTTGCTTCATACCAACAATCTCCGTGGGATTCGACCCTTACTCACGTAAGGTATTACTTGGACGACCCAGTGCACTTGCTGGTTAGTTGTATCGAAGTTGTGACAATTATGAATTAAGATCAAAGCACCAAGCTTTGGAGCCATTACCAGGGATTGTTCGTGCCTGGACATCACAATTTCGTGCACCAAGTTTTTGGCGCCGTTGCCGGGGATTGTTTGAGTTTTCGGCAAGCTTTTGGTCCGGTAACATCAGTGCCAGATTCCCTTTGATCCGGCAACAGCACCAAGTTTTTAGCGCCGTTGCCGGGGATTGTTTGAGTTTTCGGCAAGCTTTTGGTCCGGTAACATCAGTGCCAGATTCCCTTTTGATCCGGCAACAGCACCAAGTTTTTGGCGCCGTTGCCGGGGATTGTTTGAGTTTGGACAACTGACGGCTCATCTTGTTGCTCAGATTAGGTAATTTTCTTTTCATTTTGTTTTCAAAAAAAAAAAATTCTTTCAAAAATATTTTCAAAAATCTCTCATCTGGTTTCGAAAAAAAAAATAATAAATAAAAATGTTTTCAAAAATTTATTCAAAATTTTTAAGAATGAATTCTAGTGTTTCATGAAGCATGTGAAGCCTGGCTGGCTGTAAAGCCATGTCTAAATTCATTTGGACTGAGGCTTGCAATTTGTTATCAAGAGCAACTTAGTTGTTACTCATCCACCTGCTGCTGATCCATGATCACCTGCTGAAGCTTGGCTGGCCATTGGCCATGTCTAGTGTTTTGGACTGGAGCTTTCATTGAAAGCTTGGCTGGCTAGTGAGCCATGTCTAATTCCTGGACTGAAGCTTTATACTAACATGGCAAAATTTCTGGAATTCATATTAAAAATTTTGGAATCCTTATTTTCCTTTTTCAATTAATTTTCGAAAAATAAGAAAAAAAAATCCAAAAAAATTAGAAAATCATAAAAATCAAAAATATTTTTCTGTTTCTTGTTTGAGTCTTGAGTCACATCATAAGTTTGGTGTCAATTGCATATGCATCTTGCATTTTTCGAAAATTTCATGCATTCATGGTGTTCTTCATGATCTTCAAGTTGTTCTTGGTAAGTCTTCTTGTTTGATCTTGATGATTTTTTGTTTTGTGTCTTTTCATGTTTATCATATGCATTCTTGAATTCTTAGTGTCTAAGCATTAAAGAATTCTAAGTTTGGTGTCTTGCATGTTTTCTTTGCATTAAAGATTTTTCAAAATTGTGTCTTGATGTTCATCATGACATTCAAAGTG
The DNA here is from genome assembly GCF_003086295.3 of Arachis hypogaea. Taxonomy (NCBI): domain Eukaryota; kingdom Viridiplantae; phylum Streptophyta; class Magnoliopsida; order Fabales; family Fabaceae; genus Arachis; species Arachis hypogaea. The sequence goes on along the minus strand of NC_092054.1, from coordinate 66,931,238 downwards.
TTCTTGGTGTTCATCTTGACATTCATAGCATTCTTGCATGCATTCATTGTTTTGATCTAAAAATTTCATGCATTGCATATTTTTCATGTTTTTCATAAAAATTTCAAAAATAAAAAAAAATATCTTTCCCTTTTTCTCTCATCAAATTCGAAAATTTGGATTGACTTTTTCAAAAATTTTTAAAATCAAGTTGTTGCCAATGAGTCAAATCAAATTTTCAATTTGAAAATCTTATCTTTTTCAAAAATCAAATCTTTTTCAAAATTATTAGTTATTTTCGAAAATTTCAAAAATATTTTTCAAAAATCTTTTTCTTATTTTTATATCAAATTTTCGAAAATAACATAATCAATTAATGTTTTGATTCAAAAATTTGAAGTTTGTTACTTGCTTGTTAAGAAAGATTCAAACTTTAAGTTCTAGAATCATATCTTGTGATTTCTTATGAATCAAGTCATTAATTGTGATTTTAAAAATCAAATCTTTTTCAAAACTAATCCTATCATATCTTTTCAAAATATCTTCTTATCTTATCTTTTTCAAAAATATCTTTTCAAAATATCTTTTCTAACTTCCTAACTTCTTATCTTTTCAAAATTTGTTTCAACTAACTAACTAACTTTTTGTTTGTTTCTTAACTTTTTCAAAACTACCTAACTAACTCTCTCTCTCTAATTTTCGAAAATATCTCCCCCTTTTTCAAAAATTTCTTTTTAATTAACTAATTATTTTTATTTTTATTTCAAAAAAAAAATTTTCGAAAAATACTAACAAATTTTCAAAAACCAATTTTCAAAAATCACTAACTCCTTTTTAAAATAATTTTCGAAAATTATACCTCCCCCATCCTATTCTATTTATTCATTCATACCCTAACATCTCATCTCACATCTCTTCCATCAGTATAGTTGCATTTATTCCTTTACATCACATTCTTTGTCTCCCCCTCTTTTCTTCCACTTACAAAGGGATCCCTATACTGTGGTATAAAGGATCTCTATTATTATTATTACTTTCTGTGCCTTCTTCTTTGTCATATGAGCAGGAGCAAGGATAAGAACATTCTTGTGGAAGCAGATCCAGAACCTGAAAGGACTCTGAAGAGAAAATTAAGAGAAGCTAAAATACAACAATCCAGAGATAACCTTTCAGAAATTTTCGAACAGGCGGGGGAGATGGCAGCCGAAAATAATAATAATGTAAGGAAGATGCTTGGTGACTTTACTGCACCTAATTCCAATTTACATGGAAGAAGAATCTCCATTCCTGCCATTGGAGCAAACAACTTTGAGCTGAAACCTCAACTAGTTTCTCTGATGCAGCAGAACTGCAAGTTTCATGGACTTCCATCTGAAGATCCTTTTCAGTTCTTAACTGAATTCTTGCAGATATGTGATACTGTTAAGACTAATGGAGTAGATCCTGAAGTCTACAGGCTCATGCTTTTCCCTTTTGCTGTAAGAGACAGAGCTAGATTATGGTTGGATTCTCAACCTAAAGACAGCCTGAACTCTTGGGATAAGCTGGTCACGGCTTTCTTAGCCAAGTACTTTCCTCCTCAAAAGCTGAGCAAGCTTAGAGATGATGTTCAAACCTTCAGACAGAAAGAAGGTGAATCCCTCTATGAAGCTTGGGAAAGATACAAACAGTTGACCAAAAAGTGTCCTTCTGACATGCTTTCAGAATGGACCATCCTGGATATATTCTATGATGGTTTATCTGAGCTATCAAAGATGTCACTGGATACTTCTGCAGGTGGATCCATTCACCTAAAGAAAACGCCTGCAGAAGCTCAAGAACTCATTGACATGGTTGCTAATAATCAGTTCATGTACACTTCTGAAAGGAATCCTGTGAACAATGGGACGCCTATGAAGAAGGGAGTTCTTGAAGTTGATACTCTGAATGCCATATTGGCTCAGAATAAAATATTGACTCAGCAAGTCAATATGATCTCTCAGAGTCTGCATGGAATGCAAGCTGCATCCAACAGTACTCAAGAGGCATCTTCTGAAGAAGAAGCTTATGATCCTGAGAACCCTGCAATAGCAGAGGTAAATTATTTAGGTGAACCTTATGGAAACACTTATAACTCATCATGGAGAAATCATCCAAATTTCTCATGGAAGGATCAAAAGCCTCAACAAGGCTTTAATAATGGTGGAAGAATCAGGTTTGGCAATAGCAAACCTTTTCCATCATCCACTCAGCAACAGACAGAGAACTCTGAACAAAATACTTCTAATTTAGCAAACTTAGTCTCTGATCTATCTAAGGCCACTGTAAGTTTCATGAATGAAACAAGATCTTCCATTAGAAATCTGGAAGCACAAGTGGGCCAGCTGAGCAAAAGGATCACTGAAATCCCTCCTAGTACTCTCCCAAGCAATACAGAAGAGAATCCAAAAGGAGAGTGCAAGGCCATTGACATAAGCGCCATGGCCGAACCTGTGAGGAGAGGAGAGGACGTGAATCCCAAGGAGGAAGACCTCCTGGGACGTCCAGTGATTAATAAGGAGCTTCCCTCTGAGGAACCAAAGGACTCTGAGGCCCATCTAGAGACCATAGAGATCCCATTGAACCTCCTTATGCCCTTCATGAGCTCTGATGAATATTCCTCTTCTGAAGAGAATGAGAATGTTACTGAAGAGCAAACTGCCAAGTTTCTTGGTGCAATCATGAAGCTGAATGCCAAATTATTTGGCATTGATGCTTGGGAAGTTGAACCTCCCTTGTTCATCAATGAACTAAGTGATCTGGATCAACTGACATTGCCTCAGAAGAGACAGGATCCTGGAAAGTTCATAATACCCTGTACCATAGGCACCATGATCTTTAAGGCTCTGTGTGACCTTGGTTCAGGAATAAACCTCATGCCCCTCTCTGTAATAGAGAAACTGGGAATCTATGGGGTGCAAGCTGCTAAAATCTCACTAGAGATGGCAGACAGCTCAAGAAAACAGGCTTATGGACAAGTAGAGGATGTATTAGTAAAGGTTGAGGGCCTTTACATCCCTGTTGATTTCATAGTCCTGGATACTGGAAAGGAAGAGGATGAATCCATCATCCTAGGAAGACCTTTCCTGGCCACAGCAAGAGTTGTGATTGATGTTGACAGAGGTGAAATAGTCCTTCAATGGAATGAGAACTCCCTTGTGTTTAAAACTCAAGGATCTCCCTCTGCAACCATGGAGAGGAAGCAGAAAAAGCTTCTCTCAAAGCAGAGTCAACCAGAGCCCCCACAGTCAAACTCTAAGTTTGGTGTTGGGAGGCCGCAACCAAACTCTAAGTTTGGTGTTGAACTCCCATATCCAAACTCTAAGTTTGGTGTTGGAGAGTCTCAACAACGCTCTGCACATCTGTGAGGCTCCATGAGAGCTCACTGTCAAGCTATTGACATTAAAGAAGCGCTTGTTGGGAGGCAACCCAATGTTTATCTAATTCTTATTTTTATTGTTTTTCATGTTTTCTTAGGTTCATGATCATGTGGAGTCACAAAATAAATATAAAAATTGAAAACGGAATCAAAAACAGAAGAAGAAAAATCACACCCTGGAGGAGCATCTGTCTGGCGTTCAAACGCCATAACAGAGCATAGTTCTGGCGCTGAACGCCCAGAATGGGAGCATCCTGGCGCTGAACGCCCAGAACAAGCATGGTTCTGGCGTTCAACGCCAGAAATGGCAGCAAAGGGGCGTTGAACGCCCAAAATGGGCACCAACCTGGCGCTGAACGCCCAGAGTTGTGTGCAAGGGCATTTTACATGCCTAATTTGGTGCAGGGATGTAAATGCCTTGACACCTCAGGATCTGTGGACCCCACAGGATCACCTCAGGATCTGTGAACCCCACAGGATCTCCACCTTACGTCCTCATAATCCTAGTTTTTTTTTCCACATCTTCTTCTTCATCTATTCCTTCTTCTTTTGCTCGAGGGCGAGCAACATTCTAAGTTTGGTGTGGTAAAACAATTATGTAAAGGATCTATAGCTCAGTGGTAGAACATGTGGCTGCAAATCAAGAGATCCCTGAGATACCTTAGGAGATGCACCTCCCTCCACATAATTATTAGAAGCAACTGAGGATAGAAATCCCAAAAAAAAAAAAATCACTAGGAATCAAGCCGCAAAGGCAAGGAAGAGACATAGAAGAGCCCAAGAACATCATTGAAACGCCATCATCACTAAGGTGGATTCATTCCTTGCTCTTACTTTCTCTGTTTTTCGTTTTCTATGTTATGTGCTTATCTATGTTTGTGTCTTCATTACATGATCATTAGTAGTTAGTAACTCTGTCTTAAAGTTATGAATGTCCTATGAATCCATCACCTCTCTTAAAATAAAAACTGTTTTAATTCAAAAGAACAAGAAGTACATGAGTTTTGAATTTATCCTTGAACTTAGTTTAATTATATTGATGTGGTGATAATGCTTCTTGTTTTCTGAATGTATGCTTGAACAGTGCATATGTCTTTTGAAGTTGTTGTTTAAGAATGTTAAATATGTTGGCTCTTGAAAGAATGATGACTAGGAGACATGTTATTTGATAATCTGAAAAATCATAAAAATGATTCTTGAAGCAAGAAAAAGCAGCAAAGAGCAAAGCTTGCAGAAAAAAAAAATAGGCGAAAAAAAAAATTTAGAAAGAAAAAGAAAAAGCAAGCAAAAAAAAAAAAAGCCAATAACCCTTAAAACCAAAAGGCAAGGGAAATAAAAAGGATCCCAAGGCTTTGAGCATCAGTGGATAGGAGGGCCTAAAGGAATAAAATCCTGGTCTAAGCGGCTAAACCAAGCTGTCCCTAACCATGTGCTTGTGGCGTGTAGGTGTCAAGTGAAAACTTGAGACTGAGCGGTTAAAGTCAAGGTCCAAAGCAAAAACAAAGAGTGTGCTTAAGAACCCTGGACACCTCTAATTGGGGACTTTAGCAAAGCTGAGTCACAATCTGAAAAGGTTCACCCAATTATGTGTCTGTGGCATTTATGTATCCGGTGGTAATACTGGAAAACAAAGTGCTTAAGGCCACGGCCAAGACTCATAAAGAAGCTGTGTTCAAGAATCATCATACTGAACTAGGAGAGTCAATAACACTATTCGAAATCTGAAGTTCCTATAGATGCCAATCATTCTGAACCTCAATGGATAAAGTGAGATGCCAAAACTATTCAAGAGACAAAAAGCTATAAGTCCCGCTCATATGATTGGAGCTATGTTTCATTGATAGTTTGGAATTTATAGTATATTCTCTTCTTTTTTATCCTATTTGATTTTCAGTTGCTTGGGGACAAGCAACAATTTAAGTTTGGTGTTGTGATGAGCGGATAATTTATACGCTTTTTGGCATTGTTTTTAGTATGTTTTTAGTAGGATCTAGTTACTTTTAGGGATGTTTTCATTAGTTTTTATGTTAAATTCACATTTCTGGACTTTACTATGAGTTTGTGTGTTTTTCTGTAATTTCAGGTATTTTCTGGCTGAAATTGAGGGACTTGAGCAGAAATCAGATTCAGAGGTTGAAAAAGGATTACTGATGCTGTTGGATTCTGACCTCCCTGCACTCAAAGTGGATTTTCTGGAGCTACAGAACTCGAAATGGCGCGCTTCCAATTGCGTCGGAAAGTAGACATCCAGGGCTTTCCAGAAATATATAATTGTCCATACTTTGGCCAAGAATTGACGACGTAAACTGGCGTTCAACGCCAGCCTTCTGCCCAAATCTGGCGTCCAGCGCCAGAAAAGGATCCAAAACCAGAGTTGAACGCCCAAACTGGCACAGAAACTGGCGTTCAACTCCACAAATGGCCTCTGCACGTGTAACACTCAGACTCAGCCCAAACACACACCAAGTGGGCCCCGGAAGTGGATTTATGCATCAATTACTTACTCATGTAAACCCTAGTAGCTAGTTTATTATAAATAGGACCTTTTACTATTGTATTAGGCATCTTTGGATTACCTTATGATCCTTTGATCATGTTTTAGGGGGCTGGCCATCTTGACCATGCCTGGACCTTCACTTATGTATTTTTGACGGTAGAGTTTCTACACTCCATAGATTAAGGTGTGGAGCTCTGCTGTTCCTCAAAGATTAATGCAAAGTACTACTGTTTTCTATTCAACTCTTCTTATTTCGCTTCTAAGATATCCATTCGCACCCAAGAACGTGATGAAGGTGATGATTATGTGTGACGCTCATCATCCTTCTCCCTTATGAACGCGTGCCTGACAAACACTTCTGTTCTACATGAATTAAGCTAGAATGAGTATCTCTTAGATCTCCTAACCAGAATCTTCGTGGCGTAAGCTAGAATGATGGCGGCATTCAAGAGAATCCGGAAGGTCTAAACCTTGTCCGTGGTATTCTGAGTAGGATTCAATGATTGAATGACTGTGACGAGCTTCAAACTCGCGAGTGCTGGGCGTTAGTGACAGACGCAAAAGGAGGGTGAATCCTATTCCAGCATGATCGAGAACCGACAGATGAATAGCCGTGCCGTGACAGGGTGCGTGAGCATATTATTCACTGAGAGGAGGGGATGTAGCCACTTACAACGGTGATGCCCTTGCATACAGCCAGCCATGGAAAGGAGTAAGACTGATTGGATGAAGATAGCAGGAAAGCAGATGTTCAGAGGAACGACAAGCATCTCCATTCGCTTATCTGAAATTCTTACCAATGATTTACATAAGTATTTCTATCCCTATTTTATTATATGATATTCGAAAACACCATTACCACTTTATATCTGCCTGACTGAGATTTACAAGGTGACCATAGCTTGCTTCATACCAACAATCTCCGTGGGATTCGACCCTTACTCACGTAAGGTATTACTTGGACGACCCAGTGCACTTGCTGGTTAGTTGTATCGAAGTTGTGACAATTATGAATTAAGATCAAAGCACCAAGCTTTGGAGCCATTACCAGGGATTGTTCGAGCCTGGACATCACAATTTCGTGCACCAGAGTACCAGTAGGAAGCTTTAGTATAGTTTTTCTCTATGTTTTTCGTCATCTCTATTAGGGTTTATACTAGGGTTTTACATTCAAGTGCCATTTCCATTTTTGATCTTGGATTTTGCTAGCTTCCATTGTAAGTATCCCTTTGTTACTACTCTTTATAGTTACATTGTTCTTACTCTTTCTTATAATTCAAGTTATAGTTCAATTTTACTTCTCTTTTGCAATTTTAATTTCTTGTTGATGAATTTGATGATTGATGATTGTTCTATGATTTCTTGAGTTGTTATTGTTGATTGAGATCATTTGTTTCTTTTGGTTTTAAGCTTTTTTTCTCATTTTTCCCATGTTTAGTGTTTTTTCCCACCAAGTGTTTGACAAAATGTCAATTATGATTTTGGCCTAGTTTTCTATCTCTTGGCTTGGAAAATGTGAGCAATTGGGTTCCTATAGTTGGAATGTCCAACATTTAGTGTCAATTCTTGGATTGTTAATTATTCTTGTTCCCACTAACGCTATGTTGTTGCTAAGACAATTAGCAAGCAATTTAGGATTTGTGGGTTAAGACACTTATGCTCATTTAACGTACTCTCTGATGTGAGGGTTAATCAAGTGAGATTGATCCATTCTAGTTGTCATAGTTGTGGTTCCAACAAGGAAAGGACCCTTAGCTCACTCCAAGCCAAGATATCTTTTATGCTTTAATTCTTTCATACACATTTGCATTAGTTCCTTTTTACACTTTACTTGTCTATATTGCATAGTTACTTCATTAATTCCTTTATTAGTTCATTTATTACAATTTTGTATGTTCTTTTATTGTTTTATATGTCTATCCCTTTATTGAAAACCCCATGATCCTCACAACCAAGATTGCACACTCGTTGGTCTCAAGCGTCCTTGGGAGACGACCCGGGAATTGAAACTCCCGGAATTGAATTGGTTTTAAATTGTGACATTGTTTGAATTCAAACTTTGACTGTGAGCATTATCCATTGGCTTAGACTATACTTGCATCGGAACTCAATTTGTGAAAAATTCTAAGCCGACGGTTTACACTACGCCAAGTTTTTGGCGCCGTTGCCGGGGACTCACTTTAAGTGCGATGAGTGCTATAATTTTGGTTGTTGTGGATATGTGAATAGTGTAAATATTTGGTTTTTGTTTGCTACTTAGCACTAAGTTGTAGAAGGCGCTTCTACCTAAGTAGTGGTAGTAACTAACATTCTTTCTTGTTTAGTTCTAGGTAAATAGATATAACTGGAGTATATATTCGTTTATCTATTGCTTCTATTAGTATTGTTGCACTTTATCTTTCCTTTCCATTATGAGTTATCACTCTTTTTGCTTAGAGTCTGGTTGTTATCATGTTGTAGGGGGTAACAATTCCAACACTGGTTCACATCAAGGTATGGGAGTCTAAATCGATGGGGGGTCAGAAGCAAGAAATTCTTGGCAACAAGGGCCCTATGATCCTAATATTTATCAACCTCTCACACCAAGTAGAACACCTCATCATTACAATTTTCCCATTCATATGCTCATGTTCTCTACCCTCTACATAAGACACAACCATTATACTCTCAAGCCCCTTTACCATTCCCACCACAAGTTTTTTCTCAACCAACCTACCCATTGCCATATATGGGACAACCTAGCTTCCATCACCATTCCACTCCCATCCACCTCTCTCACGAGGAGCATAACTTTCAAGTCCTCATGCAAGAGCAACAAAAATTTCACAAGAAACAAGAAGCGTATATGTCTACAATTGCCGAAGCACTCACCCGTTTGACTCTTTCCCCTCTGACTACACAAAATGCCCAACAAGCCTCAACTTCTAGTGGTTTGCCCTCACAACCTCAAATGAATCCTAAGGGAAGAATCAACGCTATCACCCTTAGCAGCGGCACCAAGTTGGATGAAATCGGTGTTGTGTCTGATGGGTTGAAAATGAATTCCAATACCTAAAACTCACCGGCATGTGTACCGGGTCACATCAAGTAGTAATAACTCACAAGAGTGAGGTCGATCCCACAGGGATTGAAGGATTGAGCAATTTTAGTTAGGTGGTTGATTTAGTCAAGCAAACAAGTGTTGATTTGAGTGGTTTGTGTTCAACAGAAGCTAAATTGCATGAAATTTAAAGGGAGAGGGATAATTGACAAGGATTTAAAGTGCAGAAGAATTAAAAGAGCTGAATCTTAAAGTGCAAGTAATATAAATTACAGAAACTTAGATTGCAAGAAACGTAAATAACTGAAACTTAAAGTGCAAGAAATATAAATGGCTTGAATCATAAAAGGGATTGGGAGCTGGGAGTGCAGAAATTAAACAAGCAGAAGTAAATGACAATTAACAGAGAAGTAGAAAGTGAATTGAGATGCAACAGATCTGAACAAGAAAAGGAAAATTGCTTGAAGAAACAAACAGAAAGTAAAATGCAGCTCAATTGTAATAGCTAAAGGAAAGTTGAAGATCTCAGGGGTGGAGGAGACTAGAAAATAAGTCTAGATCTCAAGTCCTTCCTTGATCCAACAAGAACAATTGCAAAAGAAGTGGAAGAGTAAATTGCAGAAGAAGTAGAAGATAAAAGCAGTAAATAGAATTTGGATTCAAGTCACAGTTTCTAGAATTATGCAGAAAAATAAACAAAGAGATCTCAAGGTGAGATTGAAACATAATTTCTTCAATTCTCCACCCAAGATCCAAGACAAGAAGTAGAGAGTGCAGAAGCAAGAACAAGAAAGAAGAGAGATCAATTCTCCTTCCCAATTCTCAGAGATCCAAAGTGACAAATCACAAGAAAGTTAAAAAATGAAAATTCTAAAATGAGGGTAAAGGTCTTTTCTAAATCAAACTAGCTTCTATTTATACACTTCCTATTTTTGGATTTTAGAATTTGGAGTGGTCTTTTTTATTTGGTGAAGAATTGAATTAAATTGGAATTTTGGTTGATTTTTGGCCATGGGTGCTTGCTCCCAGTAGTGTGCTCAGTTGGTGGGGAGAGCGCAGCATTAGTGCTCATTTCCTTGCCCCTTTGTAACGTGACAAGCTCCCTGGGCAGCATCAGGGTCACGCTAAGCTCTTCCCAAGAGCACAGCATCATGCTGCTTGTGGTGTGTTTTGTGCGCGCCAATGCTGCCTTGGTCCGTGTCAATTGTAGCGCCAAACAAGGAAGGTAGCGCTCAGCTCTCCCCAAGAGCGCATCATCCTTTGTTTTGTTAGTGGAGCTTCCGTGTTCGAGGCTTGCTGGGAACATTTTGGAAAAATTCCTTGAAGAGTAGCGCTACTTTTAGGTCCTCCATGTCCTGGGTTCAAACCTTGGGTGAGCCAAATTGGTGCCAAATTTCCTTGGCCCAATTCCCTTGCAAAGTGGTGTGAGTAGTGCTCAGTTATGTATGAGAGCACAGCGCTACTTGTTGTTTGAGTGAGGCTCCCACTTCGATTCCCAGTGAATCCATTTTGTGGAGCCAATTTTCTTTACGCCTAGTAATATAAGGTAGCGCTCAGTTAAATAAAGCAACTGAGCGCCCTTGCCCTCATTGCAGTGGCGCCTTCTTGTTATCCCTCAGGTGCAAGGTTCAAGTCTTGGTTAATACTTTTTGGTTAATTTTCCTTGGAGTAGCGCCTCTCTTGGCTCCTTAGGTGCAAGGTTCGAAACTTGGTGGCTTCACTAGCAAATATTTAGCCTTGCATTTTCTTTCATGAAGCCCGATAAATATTTAGCGTAGCATCCAAGCCTTGCTTCCTTGGTTCATTATAATGCTCCTTTGGAAAGCATTGAGCTCTTGGAGAGAGTGCTGTGGCTTTCCTCCTTCAATGTGCCACGCTTCCTTGTTTCTTTTGCCACATTTTTCTCTTCCTTGGGCCACGCTTCTTAGGCTACGCTTTCTTGTTTTCTTCTTTTCTTCACGTATAAGTAATCAAAACAACCAATCAACGTATCACCAAATTCACAAGGTTTATAAATCATTCAAAAACCAATTAAATTTAGCTTAAACCTCATGATTTAGTATCAATTAAAGGGTGGTTGATTGATTCAACAAAACCATGCAATTCCACTCTAAACCACTTACTTACAATGCAAGAAAGTGCATAAAACCTAATGAAACAAGTGAAAAATGCTTGAAAAGCTAGCATAAGATGACTTGTCATTAGTGCCTACAAGTTCGAGTGAGGAAAGCCACAAGGAAGAGGTGGGAGAGGATATGGGAGTGATGAAGGATGAAGAGGAAGATGTTGAGAAGGATGAGGAGGAACCACTCATGGCCAAGGAGCCAAAGAGGAAAAATCCGATTGAAGAGCCTATGCCCTTACCATTCCTAACTTTGGCTAAGAAGGCCAAGAAGCAAGAACAACTTGACCCCAACATGGTGGAAATTTTTAAGAATGTTGAAGTCACCGTCCCTCTCTTTCAAGACATTCAACAAGTGCCCAAATATGCCAAGTTCCTCAAAGATGTCTGTACACACAAGGAAAAAATTGGCGAACTCAACAAAAGTTCGATAGATGATTCTATCTGTTCTTTAATTACTGAAAAATGCAATGATCCCGGCCCATGTTTGGTTACTTGCTTAATTGGTGGGATAAAGTTCACAGACTGTTGATAAACCACTATTTTATGGTTTATCTTGTGCTCAATTGAGTGGATTTTATCAACCCTTTACCCACTTATTCATAATATTTGCATGGTTTTATATTTCCTTCTTGATTTTGTGCTATGATTGAAAACATGCTTCTTTGATCTTATATTTGCTTATTATTAATCCTCTCTTATTACCATTAGATGCCTTGATATGTGTGTTAAGTGATTTCAGAGATTACAGGGCAGGAATGGCACAGAGGATAGAAAGGAAGCATGCAAAAGTGGAAGGAATACAAGAAGTTGGAGAAATTGCTAAGCTGCCAGCCTGACCTCTTCGCACTCAAACGGCTATAACTTTAGCTACAAATGTCCAAACGATGCGGTTCCAATTGCGTTAGAAAGCTAACGTCTGGAGCTTCTATTTGATATATAATATGCTATGGTTTCCCTGACGCTAGGCGACGCGACCGCGTGCTCCATGCGGCCGCGTCGCAGTGACGGAAATCCAGCGTGATTGAATTCGAGACCAGCGAATTCTGGACTGTTTCTGACCCAGTTCTCGGCCCAGAAAATACAAATTAGAGGCTATAAAGTAGAGGAATGCATCCATTCATAAAGAGGCTCTCATAATTCACAATTTTTAGCAGTAGATGTAGTTTTTTTAGAGAGAGAGGTTCTCTCCTCTCTCTTAGGATTAGGATTTAGGACTTCTCTTAGTTTTAGGAGTGACTCTCAACCCCAGGTTCAATGTTCTTTTTTATTTATTTCTCCAGTTTAATTTGTATGTCAGATTTAAGTTCTTTTGTGAATGCAATTCGAGGTATTTTCAGACTTAATTTTGCTTTGCTTTATTTATATGAATGCTTTTAATTTAATTTAGATATTTTCCATTTTGGTCTTGGTTAAGAAATCAGTAACTCAGGAATTATCCAACTCAATAGCATAATTGATAATTGTTATCCTTGCTAATTGAATTGATCTTCAATAATCCCAATCTTTTCTTAGGAATTAACTAGGATTCAAAGATCTAACTAATTAGTCGCTTGACCTTCCCTTGTTATAACAAAGGTTAACTAAGTGGAATTAAGATTCAGTTTTCATCATCATTGATAAGGATAACTAGAATGGACTTCTGATTTCTCATACCTTGCCAAAAGTTTATTTTACAGTTATTTATTTATTTTATTTGTCATTTAAATATATCTGTGCTCATTGCCCAAGTTCCAAAACCCCCAATTTACAAAACTCATAACTAATAATAAGAACATACTTCCCTGCAATTCCTTGAGAAGACGACCCGAGGTTTTAATACTCGGTTATCAATTTTAAAAGGGTTTGTTACTTGTGACAACCAAAACGTTTGTACGAAGGGATTTCTGTCGGTTTAGAGACTATATCTACAACGCGAATGTTTTTATGAAATTCTTTACTGGCAAAAATCCTAACGTCAAAATGGCGCCGTTGCCGGGGAATTGCAAACGTGTGCCTTGTTATTGGTTATTGTAAATATTTTTTTGATTTTTGCTTGTTTATTTGTTCTTATTTTTGTTTTTATTTTTGCTTTTTCATAAATTAAGAGCTTATTGGTTTTTATTTGGTTATTAAAAAAAAAAGAAAAAAAAATTTTTTTCAAAAATTTGTTCTTAGTGTTCATCTTGATCTTCAAGCTGTTCTTAGTTGTTTTCTTCGTTTTGATCTAAAAATTTGAAATTTGGTGTCATTTTATTGTTTTTCTCTTTCCTCATTAAATTCAAAAATATTTTTAATTAATTTTTTTCGAAAAAAAAATTTCAGATTTTTATTTTTAAAATTTTTATCTTATCTTATCTTATTTCAAAAATCAAATTTCAAATTTCAAATTTAAAAATTTTCAAAATTTAAATTTAAAAATTTTCAATTTTCAAATTTCAAAATTTAATTGTCAATTTCAAAATTTAAATAACCTTTTAATTCAAATTTATTTTTATTTTCATTTTTAATTTTTATTTTGCTACTATGAACTCTTACCCCTTTGGCTATGAGTCTGGTTACAATTATGTTGCAGGAAAAAGAAATTACAATGAGAACAGGCATCAAGGTTGGAACAATCAAAGATGGGAGGAGCCACAAGGATTTGATCAACCCTCATGGCAACAACCACCTCCAGTGGACTATCAACAACCACCACCATATACCTATGAACCCTTTTCTCAACATGACTTTGGACCACCATACTCACAAGCCCCTTTTCACCATTGACCTCCATATGACCCTAACATGTATCCACCATACGAACCACCTTATGAGCCAAATGAACCCTCCTATCCACCCCAAACCTCCATGGAGAAAGCACTTGCCGATCTAAACTCCACTATACAAGCTCTCGTCGCCCAAATCAGACCACCAAATACCTTCAACAATCAACCCTCAAGCTCTAGTGCACTTCTTTTTCAACCACATAATGATGTTTTCATCCCATCACCACCCTCCATGGAAGAGCACCCACATCCATCAATCCAAGAGCAAGATGATCCCAATTATGCTATTGATATGGAACAGGAAAGAAGGAATCATCTTCGCGAATCCATACTTCATAAAGAGCTAGAGGAGGCCCTATGGGTAAAGGTAGGAGAGACCCTTGAAGATGAAAGAGTAGTTGAAAGGAGTTGTCATGGAAAGAAAGCCATCGAGGATGAGTACGATTTTATACTTAAACAACTGGACAAAGCAGCAATTATTAAAAAGGAAGAAGTGGTTGCAGACTTAAGAGATGCTGTACCTCCATTGGAAAGTCCAGTCACAGAGCCTCCTTCCATGCCTTTGGTGAGCAATGAAAAAGAGATTGAATTGGAAGAAAGCTACCAAGAGGAAGAGGTTAATATTAAAGAAAATTGCAAAGAGGTGGAAGTTGTCGAAGAGCACAAGGGAGTGGATCTTGAAATCACCTTGCCAAAGTTATTGGAGTATCCTCCCCCTAAGTTGCCATCATCCTTCACAACATTCAAGTGGGTAAAATTCATATCCCTTAGCTTTCTAATTCCACTTGAATATGGGCTACTGGAGACGGATGGTCAACTTTTAGAACTCTTTGTGGCATTAAGAGTAAGAGGAAGATGGTCAGTGGTAAGAACTGTCCTCCAAGGTTCAACATGGTTGCATACTCAAAGTTTAATTGCAAATGTTGGTGTAAAGCTCAATTGAATGGGTCTAGGAAGTTGGTTGGCCGCTTTAGTGAGAATTCAGATTGCTTGCCACCTGGATGGAATCATGATAATCAACTCGAAGATGGGTGCAAAAGCAAGGGTTGGGACCCCGAAATTCATTCCAACAATCTACACTCTTGGGGCCTTGTCACTTGCTTTAACTTACTTGAAGGCTTTCTGCGCCTAGTTTGGGACCCCGGAGGCCATTGGAATCACAAACACTGGTGGAGATTCCTGGATGAATACAAGCATAAGCCACCATAACAGGGAGCTCACCAAATGTCCAACTTAAGGACTCTAACTAAAAGTGCTAGGTGGGAGACAACACACCATGGTATGATCGTTCCTTTTTCATTTTTAGTTAGTTTTATTTGTTTTTGAGTTTTATTTTATTTTATTATATTGAACCTGGAGTTTTGCATCACATTCATATTAACACTGCATTCTACATATTTTTTTTCAGAGTTAAAAAAAAAAGGATTTTCGCACGCGACGCGACAGCGTCCCCGACGCGTCCGCGTCGTATGTTTGTTTGGAAGAAAATGAGGATGAACAGAGAGTCACGTGAAAGTGTGGCTGGAGGCGCGCTAATGGCACAAATTGATCCACGCGACCGCGTCGCTGACGCGGCCGCGTCATTTGGAAAAATAGCTTCCCACGCGATCGCGTCACCCACGCGACCGCGTGGCTCTGAGAAGTCGACGTAAATGGGTGTATGGCAGAAAGTTGAGCTGGAGTTGGGCTGGACTCGTGCTGGAAGCCCAAGCCCTACCACGCGAACGCGTAGCCCACGCGGCCGCGTCGTTTTCAGAAAATGGCCATTCACGCGATCGCGTCAACCACGCGATCGCGTCACCTAGAATTTTGGCAAAAAGAGTTTCGAACAGAGAGTTGTGCGACCACGAGGCTGCCCTCGCGCCAATCGCACAAAACAGGCCACGCAATCGCGTGACCCACGCGTCCGCGTCACCTGACCTTCTTGCGCACCACGCGACCGCGTCACTCACGCGTCCGCGTCACAAGCGGCGCACAGAATATCCAGATCAGCCAAATTTCTTATCTTTTCTTCTCTAATCCTTATTTTTTATCTTTTCTTATTTCTTTCTTCTTCCTTTCTTATTTTCTTTCACCTCCATTTTATTTTACTTAATTTATTTGCATATTTCATTCATTACATCTTAATTTTGTGCATATTTTTATTTTCTTTTATAAAATTAATTATTTCTCCTTTGGTGTTAAAATTTTCTTATTTAACTATTGCATTTTCTCTTGAATTATTTTGGGTGCTTCATGACTTGTTTTATTCTGATTGGGTAATATTATTCAAATCAATGCTAATTTTTATGTTACTGATATTCCTTTTGCATTGACATGAACTTATATTGATATTTTCATTACCCACACTCCTCCCCTTTGTTGCAATTTCTGCACCACTGATATGCCATGTGCTTCTATTGTTTTCTCACGAACATGTTGAAGCTTCCATGTAAATGAGACCCTTATCATCTGGCATTAATACCCATATTTTATTTATTTTCTATCTTTTGGGTTACTTTTCTTCTTTTTCTCTTCTTTCAGGCTGGCCACCGAAGACGGAGAAAGGGAGAAACTTCTAAAAGGGGAGACAGACAAGTCCATCTGCAAATTCTTTGAAGAAAAGCATCAGTTGGAACAACCCGTCCACTTGCACATCTCAGCATGCACCGAGGACGGTGCAATCTTTAAGTGTTGGGAGGTCGATACCAATCTCCATGGGTTAGTTACTCTTCTATCTCAACACCAATATTTTATTTTCTTTGTTAAATTCTTGCATTTGCATATTTAATTGCATGTTTATTTGATTTTATGCATTTAGTTACTACTTGGTTGAAGTAATATTTTCTTTTTCAAAAATTTTTTATAGTATTTCACTAATTTAAAAATTTTTTGTGTTAAACTTGTTTGGAAGTTGTATTTGGAACATGGTTTTTGAGCCAAAGAACACACAAGCTGTGAGATTTTGAGCTTATTTATATGGTTACATTATTTAACCATAAATATTTTATTCCTGTGTGTTTCCTTCTCTATGATTGTAATCTATATTTTGTTCCAATCTATATGTCCATTATTTAGTGTATTTACATGCTTGCATATGATTGAGGCCATTGTTTGATTTTAGCTCACTTATCCCAAACAAGCCTACCCTTTAAATCACCCTTGTCAGCCACTTTGAGCCTTTTTAATCTCCATTTGTTCTGTATTTTACCACATCACTAGCCTTAAGCGGAAAACAAATTAATTATCCCAATTGAATCTTTGGTTAGCTTAAGATAGAGATTGTGTATCAACTAAGTGTGGGAAAATTGTGGGAACATGGGTTAATAGGGGAATGTATCATATTTCTAATTTATTTGAATATTGGGAATTTGGGAACCTACTCATGAAAAAAAAAAAAACAAAATAGAAAAATAATAAAAAATTCATGTGCACTGATAAGTTATGATTCAAAAAAAAAAAAGAGAGAAAAAGAAAAAAAAATAATATATATATATATATATATATATATAAATAAGGGGACAAAATTACCCCAATGTTAAGTTAATAAAAAAATCAATGCACATGTGATAAATTAAAAAGAAAATTTGGTACATGAGTATGGGAATCATACAAAAGAGGGAATTATGGCTAGCTAAGCATGATTTTTGAATTACATTGAGAGTGTATGTATGTTAGGTGAGAACTTAGACTAGTCAAAGATTCAATTCATACCTCATTTAACCATACATATATCCTTACCTTTACCTCAGCCCCATTACAACCCTGAAAAGACCTCATGATGTTTGCATTGGTACATTAAATATTTGTTGATTGACTAGAGAAGAGTAGAGTGAATAACCCTATACACTTGAGAGATTAGAGTGATATACACTACCAGTGAGGGTTCAATGCTTGATTCTATGTTCCCTGCTTTCATGAGCTATCTTCTTACAAGTTTACTTGATTTTTATTGTAAGATTTGAATTAGTGAAATTTGATTCATATTTATCTTGGACAACTTGTTTGCTTTTAACCAAGTAGGTAGAAACATTTTTTGCATGTAGTTACATTCATAGGTTGCATTTCATACATTCTACTACTCCTCTTCACCTTTATAGCTTCTCTTGAGCTTAGTATGAGGACATGCTAATGTTTAAGTGTGGGGAGGTTGATAAACCACTATTTTATGGTTTATCCTGTGCTCAATTGAGTGGATTTTATCAACCCTTTACCCACTTATTCATAATATTTGCATGGTTTTATATTTCCTTCTTGATTTTGTGCTATGATTGAAAACATGCTTCTTTGATCTTATATTTGCTTATTATTAATCCTCTCTTATTACCATTAGATGCCTTGATATGTGTGTTAAGTGATTTCAGAGATTACAGGGCAGGAATGGCTCAGAGGATAGAAAGGAAGCATGCAAAAGTGGAAGGAATACAAGAAGTTGGAGAAATTGTTAAGCTGTCCAGCCTGACCTCTTCGCACTCAAACGGCTATAACATTAGCTACAGAGGTCCAAACGACGCGGTTCTAGTTGCGTTAGAAAGCTAACGTCTGGGGCTTCGATTTGATATATAATATGCTCTGGTTTCCCTGACGCTAGGTGACGCGATTGCGTGCTCCATGCGGCCGTATCGCAGTGACGGAAATCCAGCGTGATTGAATTTGAGACCAGCGAATTCTGGGCTATTTCTGACCCAGTTCTCGGCCCAGAAAATATAAATTAGAGGCTATAAAGTGGAGGAATGCATCCATTCATAAAGAGGCTCTCATAATTCACAATTTTTAGGAGTAGATGTAGTTTTTTTAGAGAGAGAGGTTCTCTCCTCTCTCTTAGGATTAGGATTTAGGACTTCTCTTAGTTTTAGGAGTGACTCTCAATCCCAGGTTCAATGTTCTTTTTTATTTATTTCTCCAGTTTAATTTGTATGTCAGATTTAAGTTCTTTTGTGAATGCAATTCGAGGTATTTTCAGACTTAATTTTGCTTTGCTTTATTTATATGAATGCTTTTGATTTAATTTAGATATTTTCCCTTTTGGTCTTGGTTAAGAAATCAGTAACTCAGGAATTATCCAACTCAATAGCATAATTGATAATTGTTATCCTTGCTAATTGAATTGATCTTCAATAATCCCAATCTTTTCTTAAGAATTAACTAGGATTCAAAGATCTAACTAATTAGTCACTTGACCTTCCCTTGTTATAACAAAGGTTAACTAAGTGGAATTAAGATTCAGTTTTCATCATCATTGATAAGGATAACTAGACTGGACTTCCAATTTCTCATACCTTGCCAAAAGTTTATTTTACAGTTATTTATTTATTTTATTTGTCATTTAAATATATCTGTGCTCATTGCCCAAGCTCCAAAACCCCCAATTTACAAAACTCATAACCAATAATAAGAACATACTTCCCTGCAATTCCTTGAGAAGACGACCTGAGGTTTTAATACTCGGTTATCAATTTTAACGGGGTTTGTTACTTGTGACAACCAAAATGTTTGTACGAAGGGACTTCTGTCGGTTTAGAGACTATATCTACAACGCAAATGTTTTTATGAAATTTTTTACTGGCAAAAATCCTAACGTCAACTGTATATGCGATTTGGGGGCGTGCGTAAGCATTATGCCACTCCCCATTTATGAGAGATTGAACTTGTCACCCTTAAAGAGGTCCGGGGTGAGATTTGTGTTGGCCGATAAGAGCATTGTATCAGTTGTGGGGATTGCAGAAAATGTCCTAGTTGACATCCAAGGTTTACTCTTCCCAGTAGATTTCCACATCTTGGAGACTCTTTCTATTGACTCAGAAAAGCCATCATCCATTCTACTTGGAAGGCCGTTCCTAAAGACATCCCGATTCAAGCTGGATGCACATTCAGGAGTCTATTCTTTTGAGGCCGATGGCAAGGTAGCAAGATTCACATTCGAGGAATCCAAGAATCCCATCCTTGAAGCCTATTCCATCTTTGCGTGCGATATAATCGAAGATGAAGTAATTAAGGTTGGCAAAGAGTAAGAAGAAGAGAAGGTTGCCAAGAAGTCTGATTCAAGAGATCACACTCAACCCAAGAATGCCAAGGAGTTGGAGATTTTCCTACTTGGAGAAGTTCAAAGTGACCAATGAAGCCATGCAAAGTCCAACTTAGGACTCTAAACCAAAGTGCTTGGTGGGAGACACCCCACCATGGTAACATTGTTCCTACTCTATCTTTTGTTATAGCTTTTTGAATTAGTTGCTTTCTTGTGATATGATGATTAACTTAGTTTTGATTTGGTATTTATGGATTGAATAAGTT
Source organism: Arachis hypogaea (assembly GCF_003086295.3). Classification (NCBI taxonomy): domain Eukaryota; kingdom Viridiplantae; phylum Streptophyta; class Magnoliopsida; order Fabales; family Fabaceae; genus Arachis; species Arachis hypogaea. The sequence goes on along the minus strand of NC_092054.1, from coordinate 66,911,186 downwards.
GAATTGCTTGTGGATCATGAATTTATGCTTGTTTGTATGATTTGGGGTTGGTATATTTCTATGCTATAGGAGGGAACCTTAGTTTTGAAAAGGAAAAAAAATATTGTGAAACAGGCCACCTATGCGTGCGCATCACCCTGCGCGCGCGCACACAACTGCATTTTCCACCATCTGTGCAAGCGCACGCCACTATGCGCCCGCACACTCTTTGCAGCACCCTCTGGTCGCAGCGCCAGCACTGCCTATATGTGGGCGCTGCCCTGTTTTCGGAGTCCCGTGCGTGAACATCCCCATGTGCGTACGCACGTATTCCCCTTATCACGCTTCTTGTGTGGCCGCACAGATGTGTGCGTCCGCACACCAATTGACAACCCCTCTAGTGGGAGCGTCATCATGAGTTGTGTGCATGAACGACCTCCCCCTATCTTGGTCCTTGTGCGTGCACACGAACTTGTGTGCGCACGCACGCCTAACCCTGTACCTCAAGCAATTCCCTTAAAAAAATTAGAGAGAAGCTTTCTGTGTGAGCGCACGCCCTTGTGCGTCCGCACGCGTTGTTGCAACCCTCTGGTGGGAGCAACCGCACGCTCTGTGCGCCTGCATCCCCATCCTTTTTGTGTCTTGTCCGTACGCACCAGCTTATGCATACACACACACCCCTCTATCTTCTGACCTCTATGTACGCACTCCCTGCTGTCCGTCCGCACACGCTTATACACCCCCTCTGGTCGCATCGATCGCATGCTGTGTGCGTTCACAACCCTTCTAATTTTTGCTTTCTGTGCGCCTGCACAGGCCTCTGTGCGCACGCACACGACTTGTTTTGGGCGTTAACAGGGCAACCTGCCCTATTGAGTAGTAGTTTCATTTTCTTCTTTTTCTCACTGCTGCTGCTTATGTCACCTCTGCCCTCAGGCTCAGGCAACCCTGCCACCGGCTACCACCGCCGTCACACTGCCGCCACCTCTCTCTCTTATTTCTCTTTTCTCTTCTTTTTTCTTTTCTTTCTTTCTTTCCTTTCTCTTTTCTTTTCTTCACCACTGGTGAGTATTTTTTCCTTCTACGGCATTTTTTTGGTGAACCCAACTGCCTCAAACTTGTAGTGGCTATAAGAAGTCCCATTGTCTCCTTCCCCATTCTTGTTTGCTTTAACCTTCAATTTTTAGGTTCTTATTTTTTTTATTGATTTTTGCAATTATTTTGATTTTCTTTTCATGTTGCTTAGATTAAATTTAGTGCTTTTCTTTGTCTCTTTGTATTGCAAGTGTTGATATTTGATTATGGGTTGATTCTGATTGAATTTGAGCATTAATTGTGATAAGCTTGCACATTGCATGCCACAAGTTTGATGAAATGTCTCTATGAACACTTTGTTTGATTCATATGACATGGCCATCATGTGTGTTCAAATTATCTCTTGTTAGGCATATTGTATGAATTGTGCAACTTCAATTATGACTTTTGATGGTAATTAAGTGACTTCACCAATGCATTTCCTTGTTTGTTGATGTGTGATTTTGGTTACAAATGCATTGTGTTGTGTAAAACTCATTTGTCATTGTTCATCTCGGAATTTTAGATGATGTCTTGATCAAACATCTTTTGGCCTTAACTTAGAACATTGTACATGTGGTTACCACTTCTTGAGGTTGAGCGATTGACACTTCACTTTGAGTGAATGGTTAGTGTTGTTGTACACACTTTTGCTGATGAAATTTCTTGCCAACAACCTCAATGACCATTACATTCAAAGCGTGTTAATGAATCAATTGGTGCGAGCTTGAATTTGTTTTATGTCCATGCTTTAGCCTTGCAACTTAAGAACTTATTTGAGAAGCAGTGAGCTGCGACCGATAAACAGTGTGGTTGCTGTGGTATCTAGCGGGTGTGTGTGTTCCATCCGCATGCATCATTGGAATATACACACTGGTTTTTGTAAATCACACTATTTTCAGAGCTTCTTTTAACCTTGTTAGTGCTTCCTCAGTGATTTTATATTATTGTTGCCCTATGATCTCAAAAATCTTTTATTTTATTTTTAGGATGCGAAAGACGGGTAAGGCATCGGTTATTTCACCGGTGGTGCAAACTACCGCTCGCTCTCCTGATATTTGGTGGGATCACCAAGGTGATAAACCGAGAACCTTGGTCAACCGAAGAGCCAACTCTCAATACGAGGCTATTGAGAAGTGCACAATCCATTGGGAGCAGACATTAATGGTTCCAAGCCAGTACAAGGCGACTATTCATCAGAAAATGGCCTCGCTTCATTGGGAATTTCTCGAGCGAGAACACATTGAAGTCAATGAAACTATGGTGTGGGAATTCTATGCGAACTACCAAGCTTGGGAAACGAAGTCAGTATTCCTCCGGAGAAGGATGTTGGATACGTCAAATCAAGCTCTAGAAGCTATTCTGAGCATCCCCCACATTCAGCTTGAGACGGATGATTATTTCAAGATAAAAGTGGATGTGTTCAAAGGAAGAATATATCTGACTCCCATTCTTGAGAGAATAGGCCGTCCTGGTGCATCTTTGGAGTATAGCAAAGGGAGGAATTCTGTTCCCACTAGTATTGCATACTCTAATTTGAATGCCAAAGCTGGTATATGGCATCAGATTGTGGCGGACTACATCATCCCGAGCACCCACACTACCCATGTTAGATTTAGAACTGCTTTACTACTTTGGGCTATCATGCAAGGGAAACATATAGCCATTATACCTTTGTTGTGCAAATCAATTTAGAAATTGGTTGAGAAGAAAAATATCAACATTCTATTTCCATCGATTGTGATGCGCTTAGTAAATGCAGCGGGGGTAGAGAGGCAACCAACAGATATTATGTTTGAGTTTCCAAGAGGCAACAAGTTCATTCCGAGGGGAAAATTGGATGGATCATTAGAAAAGACACCCTTGAAGAGGAAGGCACCCGTAGCACCACCGTCAAGTCTACCAACATCATCGACTCCTTTACCGGTTCTCCGATCTCTTCCGGATTTATTCCGAGACATCTTGCACGATATCCACTGCATCGAGCAATTGGAGCAAAAGCATTTTGAGTGGATAGCGGCAAAGCTAGAAGGAAGATACCCTGGTCCAACTCCTGAGACTTATTCTGACCTAGTTGTGAAGGACCATGATGAAGGTGACCAACCCATTCCGGATACCACTAGCTGAAAGTGGCCCCGAAGTTCTCATCTTCCCGGATCCTAAGCAAGCACGGAGGACCATGCACGAACTAAGTATGGGGGAGGATCGACGACTTCGTGGGGGTAAAAACTTCTTTTCTCAAAACACTTTGCAATACCTTTTTAGTTATTTTCTTCATATTTTTTTAGTAGTTTTATTTCCATTGCATCTTAGTTGGTTTGTCTGTATATATCCCTTTAGTGTTCATAGTTATATGGTAGTTGATGTTTGCATGTTGCATGATAGAATGAATAAGTTTGGTGAAACACCAACGAATTTTCATGAAATCTTTCTTAGGGCATACCATTGGTTGAATTGAAGAAAAAATTTGTGTTTTCCAACTTGCTTGAAGTATTCTGTTTGTGGAACATAGAAAAGAGCTAGAGCAACATACCTTGCAAGATTTGAGCTTTGATAGATGGTTGCATTTTTCAACCATAATGTTTGTTCTGGTATGATTTTACTCCCTTTTGATTGTGATCATTGATTTGCATGATTCTTTATATCCTATATTTGTTGTTTGGATGCATTTAGCATGATTGAGGCCATCTTTGATGTTGAACTCACTAACCTATATGGCCAACCCTTGTACTCACTATTGTGAACCCCTATTGAGCCTGTAATTCCCTTTTGTTCTGATTTTAGCACATTATTTCCCCTTAAGTGAAAAACCATTGATGTCCTTGAATTGCTCTTTGATTAGCTTGGGTGGATTAGTGTGTATATTCTAAGTGTGGAGGGAATTGTTGGGAAGCATTGGTGATAAAGGCACGGATATAGGATTAGGTGGACACTTAAGCTAATCAAAGAACTAATTCTTTAAGTCCACTTAACTATATTTATCCTACCTAAACCCTGGCCCCATTACAACCCTCCAAAGACCCCATGATATTTGTCTTTCATGCATCAAATACTAGTTGATTGTTAGATGAAGTGTAAATCTCTGAAAAGCATGATAAAAGGAGAATTAAGTGATTAAGCCCTAAACACTGAGCGAATTGAGTGAATACACATCCGGTGAGGGGTTCGATCGCTCAACTCTATGTTCTTGCATCTCATGTTGTATCTTCTTGCAATTTGTTTGTTGATTAGTTTTGAAAAGCTCAATTCAATTCTTTGGACATTGATTTTAGTGCATAAACTCTTTGCATTTTCCCCGAAGCTTTCTTGTGATGGATTGGAATTTCATGGTTTGTTTTACCAACTCTCTGCATAGTATATACTGGTAGTAATCTTTAGGATAGTTGCATGCATTTAGGATGTACCTAGAAAAAATTGTTTTCCTTTCATCTATCTCCTTTGAGTGTGTTTAGCATGAGGACATGCTAGTGTTTAATTGTGGGAGAATTGATGAATCCATATTTGATGATGATTTTTGGTTGAAATTGAATGGATTTCATCATATAAACTTGCACTTATTCCACTAAATAGCATGCATTTGAACTTTTCTCCAAATTTGTGCTTGATTATGAAAACATGCTCTTTTGTGCCTAATTTGATTAATTTTATTCCAATTACCTTCCATTCGATGCCTTGATGTTATTTGTGAGTGATTTCAGAGGTATAAGGTAGGAATGGCTAGGAGAGAATGGAAAAAGAGCATTCAAAGTGGAGGAAGCATGAGGAATCAAAGGAGAAGAGCTCAGCCTAGTGTGCGTACGCACAGACCTGTGTGCGTATGCACAGCCATCAGATCGGAGCCACGCGTGCGCGTGAGCCGTACCATGTGCGTCGCGCGTCCATTCAAGAATTGCCTAGTGTGCGTGCGCACAACTTCCCGTGCCTACCCATGGGTAGAGATTTTCGGCATATTGTGCGTACGCACACGTCTGTGCGTCTGCACAGGTGGCCGCACATGCCTTCATTAAAATCTCATGTGACTCACGATTTTGGTGGTTTGGAGGCCCATTTCTGAAGCCATTTAGCTCATAAGGAAGGGGGAATGAAGACCATAGTATAGCATATTATTAGGGTAGCTTAGGAGTAGCAGTAGGAAGCTTTAGTATAGTTTTTCTCTAAGTTTTTCATCATCTCTATTAGGGTTTATACTAGGGTTTTACATTCAAGTGCCATTTCTATTTTTGATCCTGGATTTGCTAGCTTCCATTGTAAGTATTCCTTTGTTACTACTCTTTATAGTTACATTGTTCTTACTCTTTCTTATAATTCAAGTTATAGTTCAATTTTACTTCTCTTTTGCAATTTTAATTTCTTGTTGATGATTTGATGATTGATGATTGTTTTATGCTTTCTTGAGTTGTTATTGTTGATTAAGATCATTTGTTGCTTTTGGTTTCAAGCTTTTTTTCTCATTTTTCTCATGTTTAGGTTTTTGCCCACCAAGTGTTTGACATAATGTCAATTATGATTTTGGGCTAGTTTTCTATCTTGGCTTGGGTAAAGTGAGCAATTTGGTTCCTAGAGTTGGAATGTCTAACATTTAGTGTCAATTCTTGGATTGTTAATTGTTCTTGTTCCCACTAACGCTATGTTGTTGCTAAGACAATTAGAAAGCAATTTAGGATTTGTGGGTTAAGAACACTTATGCTCATTTAACGTACTCTCCGATGTGAGGGTTAATCAAGTGAAATTGATGCATTCTAGTTGTCATAGTTGTGGTTCCAACAAGAAAAGGATCCTTAGCTCACTCCAAGCCAAGATATCTTTTATGCTTTAATTCTTTCATACACATTTCCATTAGTTCCATTTTATACTTTACTTCATTAATTCCTTTATTAGTTCATTTATTACAATTTTGTATGTTCTTTTATTGCTTTATATGTCTATCCCTTTATTGAAAACCCCATGATCCTCACAACCAAGATTGCACACTCATTGGTCACAAGTGTCCTTGAGAGACGACCCGGGAATTGAAATTCCCAGAATTGAATTGGTTTTAAATTGTGACATTGTTTGAATTAAAACTTTGATTGTGAGTATTATCCGTTGGCTTGGACTATACTTGCAACGGAACTTAATCTGTGAAAAATTCTAAGCTGACGGTTTGCACTACTTAATTTTTGAGGATTTCTTGGATTATTGGTGCATGGCAGAAGTTAACCAATTTAGAGATTTCAATTAAGAGGACAGCGTTGCACGTATAGCTCTTAACTGGCTAAGATCTGCCTCACCAATTTAAAAAAGGTTGCCACAAATTTTAGAAATAAAATACTGGGAGTATGAGTCCCAAGTTGTCTCCCAACGAGTTGCAGGAAAGAGTGCTATTTTTCTAACCATGGGTTTTCAGAAAAATTAAGTTTTGATAACGAGTAATTAAAATGATTAAAAATTAAAGCAATAAAAATAAACTAAGAATAATTATTGATACTCTAAATAAAAGGCCTTGACTGGGGGAATAATTAAATGGAATTTTTATCCTTGTTGGGATCTTCTCAAGTGTAGTGTAAAAAGGGTGTTGTTTTCACTCGGTTATCCCTTACTAAATAAGGAAAAGTATGGTGATTAAACTAACTCTTACCCTCAAATCCTAGTCCCCTCCCTTGGAGAGGTCTAGTGCTAGTAGGTATAGAATTAGCTAACAACATCCAATTCAACCAAGTACTTGAGCATTCCAACTCAAGTATCTCCTCTTAATCAACCCCCATGTCAAGTAGAAATTCTACTCCATTGACATGAAATTAAGAATCATAAAAATATCAGAAGACATAATTAAATAAAATAAAATAGAGAATTAAAATTAATTAAAATAAAAATAACTCTATATATTAATAAATTCAAAACGCAACATAATTATCTGAACAGAGTCAATGAGTAACTAATTAAAAGTAAGGGAGTAAGGAAACAAACTAAAGTAATGTCTTCAACGGAGATAATGACTCTCAGCATCCAAAAATCCAAGCAAAAGCATAAACTATCAATGTAATGCAAATCTAAAAAAAAACTCAGATCTAAAACTGACGTAATCCTAATGTGATGAATCTGAATGTGTGTGGAAGCGTGTTGAGTCTCAGCATGTTCCCTAGGTTTAGTCCGTGTTTTTGGGCCGAAAACTGGGTCAAAATGCCACCCAAAATTGCCCCCAGCATATTCTGTTATTTCTGCAGATCGCACAGGTCACGCGTACGCGTCGTCCACACGTTCGCGTCATTCAGCAATTTTCCTTGTCACGCGTTCACGTGATTCACGCATTCGTGTGATTCACGCGTTTGTGTCACTCGTGCAGACTCCAATCCACGCGTTCGCGTCATTCGGCAATTTTCCTTGTCACGCGCTCGCGTGATTCACGCGTTTGTGTCACTCGTGCAGACTCCAATCCACACGTTTGCGTCAGGCACGCATTCGCGTCGCTGCGAATTCTCCAATTCGCGCGTTCGCTTGGGCCATGCGCTTGCGTCATTGCTCGCTGGTCATCTCCTTAGTTTCTTGTGTTCCTTCCATTTTTGCAAACCTCCTATCCAATTTCCAAGTCATTCATGCCCTATGAAGCCTGAAACATTTAACACACGGATCACGGCATCGAATGGGATAAAGGAGAATTAAAATACGTAATTAAAAGTCTCTAGGAAGCAAGTTTTCAACCATGGAATGATTTTTGGGAAGGAATTGTAAATACATGCTAATCATATGAATAAGTGGGTAAAGATTTGATAAAACCACACAATTAAACACAATATAAATCATAAAATAATGGTTTATCAATTATCTTGTTGCTTCTTGACTTGTTTGATATTATTGGGTGATGAAACTTTTAAATCAATGCTTAATCTTTGATGACTCTTGTATCCTTTGTGCATTGATATGAACTCATATTGTCTTTCATGACCCACTCTTTCCTATTTGAACTTGATGCTTCCGAGTGTTCTCTTCATGCCATTTACTTGTGCTTTGATTTTACTCTTGCATCAAGTATTGGTTGATATGCCTTAGCTCATATTGTTTTCTCACTTACATGTCGTAGCTACTATGCAGTTGAGAATTCCATTTTTACTTGGCATGGGTTTTTAATTTTTCTGGTCTCACATGAGTAGGTACCCAAATTCCCATTATTTTATCATGACACATCCCCTTATTAACCGTTGTTCCACAATTCTCCCAAACTTAATTAACACGCAATTTCTATTTTAAGCTAACCAAAGATTCAATTGGGATATTTAATTATTTTTCCGCTTAAAGCTAGTAATGTGGTAAAATATAGAATAAATGGGATTAAAAGGCTCAAAGTGGCTGACAAAGGTAATTTAAAGGGTAGGCTTATTTGGGATAAGTGAGATAAACAAATAATGACCTCAATCATACGCATGCATATAACATATTAAATATTGGACATATAGGATGAAACAAAATAAGATTACAATCATAGAGAAGTAAACACACAAGAATAAAATATTTAGGGTTAATTAATGTAACCATGTAATTAAGCTCAAATCTCACAGGTTGTGTGTTCTTAGCTTTTTAAACTATGTTCCAAATACAACTTTAAACAAATTTAACACAAAAGTTTTGATTTAAATTAGTAAAATTTTTCAAAAAAGGGTCTTAGAAGAAACTTATTATTTTCTAACCAAATAGAACATGCATGCAAATAACCTATTTCTATGCAATCTGTCTTATTCTACAAAAGAAAAATTAACTAAATATCCTATTTTATTGGTGTTTAAGGAAGAAAAATTACCTCCGGAAGTCAGGTACTGACCGACCTCCCCACACTTAAGGCTTTGCGCCGTCCTTGGTATCATCTGTTAGGAACAAAGGGGGGCTGGTAGCAGCATCTCCACCATTGGGACCGTCATGGCTCCCTGTGCTGGTAAATAAAGTGGAGTCCGGGGTGTTTGGGTCTTTGTAGTTTCCCATAAGTAGCTCCTTGAGGTATGTGAATCGGCGCTTGTTACGGCACTCTCTTAACTTTGCTTTGTGTTCCTGTTGATCTAACTTTTCAAGTATCTGATAGAGCAGTTAGTTTGTTGTAGATGCTTGTGGTGTTGAAGGAGGAATGTCTTCAGCTCGTTCTGTAGGCTGGCTTGTAGTGGCTGCTGGCGGTCTGATATATTTCCCGTTAGGGACGTACTGATCATCCCGTGTAAGTAAGGCTTTGGTGTCCCCAGCTCTGTAGGAGACTCTGGCTGCCGAGACGAGATCTGAAACCAAGGCGGGAAAAGGTAAGTTGCCCGCAATTTGTTATGTCCCATTGCATTCCAGATGTGTCTTGGTAAGTTTAGGTGTTGGTCTGTAAGGATGCACCAGAGTAAAACAGCCATGTCTGCAGTGAAGGAGAACTCGTGAGTGCTCAGAAAGACGTAATGAGACATAATCTATGCCCATACTCGAGCCTCCAAGGTAAGTGCTGAAGCCAATATGCCCTTAGGTCGGGAACGATGGTATCCGTAGATCCATCAGCTGCCAGGTTGTGCTATAACTCTGAGAACGGTGTCCCAGTCAAATTGGTATGTCTGGTGCTTGAGTGAGGCTTCTTGGAATGCGTCCAATCCTTCTGGAGCCGGGGGAAGATCTAAAGCTTGTTGAATGGCCTCTTCAGTTATGGGGACTTGCTTCTGACGGACATAGACAAACTGCGTGGTTTGCATGTGAAAGTTGGAGTAGAATTCTACTACCCATGAGAGATTAACCTGTCGTGGCTGTCTCCGTAGGAATCCCCATTGTCTTCATTCAATTTGTGGCTCAACAAATTTAGCAATGTGGTTTGGGAGGATGAGAAGTTGTTCATTGTTATAATTCCTTGCTGCCAGGATGGGGAACATCTGCTCACAATAGCAGTTAGGAAACCGCGAAGTGTCCTTTGCTGGGAAGGCTTTTTCTTTTTCATCGGCCTTGATGATCCTCTTGATTCTTTTTGTTGAGGGCTTTACTGCTGTTGAAGATGGCTCTACCACTAATGCTCTTTTTGTTCCTCTCCTTGCTTGTGGTTTAGGAGTAGCTTTCTCTTTGCCGTTCTTGGTGGCCATCCTGAAAAAGGAAAGAGAAAGTAATATGTAAAGTGAAGGGTTCGAGCAAGGGAGCGAATATTATGAGTGGTAATCAATGCACGGTAAGGAAGTATGTCATTAACACATGGTCTAGACTACATGTGAAAAGTTCATCTTAGGTAATATAGTAAGTGCATGTGATGGTAATTAAATGCAAGATGTTTATTGGCATGCCGGTAAAGGCATGAGTAGCATAGATCAAGTATTCAATGTCCAAGTTAGATTACCAAGTCTTTCAAACTAATAACCTGTTTGTATTGACAATTAAATTAAATTAATAAAATATAAACGGGGTTTTGTGAAAAATAGGCATTAAAGTAGTAGGATAACATAAAGGTAGTGCATAATGCCATACGGGCTTTTTCACAAACACATAGCATGCATGGTAAATATGTTTTTGAAAATATAAAATAGAACATGCAAGTAACCCTTTAAAAGGTAATATTAATTGTCAAACAAATCCAATATATTCCACAAGCAAAATATAGAAAATAAAGACCGAAATAAATTTTTAACATCAATTAAAAGGAATAAAAAGAAAGAAATAAAAAGAAAAAGAAAATATAGATAAAGAAAATAAAAAGAAAAAGAAGAATAAAATATAATAAAAAATAAGAATAATAATAGAAAAGTAAAGAAAGAAGAAGAATAAACCTTGATAATGGGTGTAAAAAGAAAAGAAAAGGGGGAGAGTAAAAAGTGAGAAAGAGTAGAGAAGGAAGAAGAGAGAAGAAGGAAGTAAGAAGGGATAAGAAAAATTAGGATTTGGGGAAGAAAAGATAAGATATTTTGGTTGATCTGGATATTCTGTGCGCTGCACGTGACGCAGAGGCGTGGGTCACGCGGTCGCATGGTGTGTGATGTTTTTCTAGTGATGCGAACGCGTGGGTCACGCGGTCGCGTGGTGTGATTTGTGCGAATGGCGTGAGGGCAGTGACGTGTTCACGCAACTCTCTGCCTCAAACTCATTTTGCCAAAATATTTGGGTGACGCGATCGCGTGGTTGAAACGATCGCGTGGATGGCCATGTTTGGAGGACGACGCGGACTCGTGGGGCACGCGGTCGCATGACAGGGCTGGCGCTTCTAGCATCACTCCAGCCCCACTCCATCATAACTTGCTGCCATACACCTCTTTTACGTCGATTTTTAAGGGCACGCGTTCGCGTGGGTGACGCGAATGCGTGGGAGGCTTATTTTCCAAATGACGCAGTCGCGTGGGTCACGCGGACGCGTGGGCATGTTTGTGCTTAAGGCACGCCTCCAGCCACACTTTCGCGTGACTCTGTCCAATTCTCTTTTCTTCAAAACGCACTGGTGACGCAGACGCGTCAGCGAAGCTTCCGCGTCGCGTGCGTTTTTTTTTTAATTAAAATAATATGCAGAATGCTCATGCAAACTATATGCAGCTATATGCAGGGATGATGAGAAGAGTCATTAACATCATAAAGTAAAAAAATAAAACTAAGACTGAAACAGAATGATCATACCATGGTGGGTTGTCTCCCACCTAGCACTTTGCTTTTTACGTGCTTAAGTTGGACGCTCGTTAGGCTCATTCTGCTTCTCTTGGTGGGTCTTCCAAGAGGAAAATCTCTAGTTTCTTTTGATTCTTCATCTTCTCACCATGATAAAGCTTTAGGCGATGTCCATTGACCTTTAGAAATTTGGAGTTAGTAGGATGACGCAGATGGAAAACTCCGTATGGCTCTACCTTTTCTACTCTGTATGGACCTTTCCATCTTGATCTCAGTTTACCCAGCATGAGCCTCAGTCTGGAGTTATATAGTAGAACTAACTCCCCTGGTTTGAATTCTCTCCTTTTAATGTGCTTGTCATGGACAGCCTTCATTTTCTCCTTGTAACGCCTGGAGTTGTCATATGCTTCTAGGCAGAGATTCTCTAGTTCTGCTAGTTGCAGCTTTCTTTCAGCACCAGCTTTTGTAAGATTTATGTTGCACTCTCTTACAGCCCAGAAAGCCTTGTGTTCCACCTCTACGGGGAGGTGGCAAGCCTTTCCGTATACCAAGCAGAAGGGGCTCATCCCAATGGGTGTCTTGTACGCTGTTCTATATGCCCAGAGTGCGTCTTGTAGCCTGGCACTCTAGTCCTTTCTATGAGGTTTTACTATCTTCTTCAGAGTACGTTTAATCTCTCTGTTAGAGACTTCTGCTAGCCCATTAGTCTGGGGATGATAAGCTTTTGCTACTTTGTGAATTATCCCATGCTTTTTCAGTAATCCTGTTAGTCTCCTGTTACAAAAATGGGTGCCTTGATCGCTCACGATTGCTCGTGGTGATCCAAAGCGACAGATAATATGGTTTCTAACAAAGGAAACAACAGTGTTAGCATCATCAGTGCGGGTAGGAATTGCTTCCACCCATTTAAAAACATAATCTACGGCTAACAGTATATAAAAGTATCCGTTAGAATTTGGAAATGGACCCATGAAGTCAATGCCCCAAACATCGAAAATTTCACAGAAAAGCATAATCTGTTGAGGCATCTCATCCCTCTTGGATATATTACCAAACCTTTGGCATGGGGAACAAGATTTACAAAATTCAGCAGCATCTTTAAAAAGAGTAGGCCACCAGAATCCACAGTCTAGAATTTTTCTAGCTGTTCTTTGAGGGCCAAAATGTCCTCCACTCTCAGATGAGTGGCAGGCCTCTAAAATGGACTGGAATTCTGATTGAGGCACACACCGTCTAATTACCTGGTCAGCACCACACCTCCATAAATATGGATCATCCCATATATAATATTTGGACTCGCTTTTCAGCTTGTCTCTCTGATGCTTAGTAAAATTTGGAGGAAAAGTGTGGCTAACTAGATAATTAGCTACAAGTGCATACCAAGGAAGTACTTCAGATACTACTTGTAAGCTATCAAATGGGAAATTATCATTTATAGCAGTGGAGTTATCCTTAATGTGCTCAAGACGACTCAAGTGATCTGCCACTAAATTCTGGTTACCACTCATGTCCTTAATTTCTAAATCAAATTCTTGTAGCAGCAGTATCCAATGTATTAGCCTTGGTTTGGACTTCTTTTTAGCTAATAAATATTTTAGAACTGCATGGTCTGAGTACACTACTACCTTAGTACCAAGTAAATAGGCTCGGAATTTATCCAGAGCAAAAACAATAGCAAGAAGCTCTTTTTCATCAGTAGTATAATTAGACTGAGCAGCATCTAAAGTCTTAGATGCATAAGCAATTACAAAAGGGTCTTTACCTTCATGCTGAGCCAGTGTTGCTCCTACTGCATGGTTGGAAGCATCACACATAATTTTAAATGGCTGGCTCCAGTCTGGTCCTCTCACAATTGGAGCTTGAGTCAGGGTGGTCTTCAGCTTATCAAACGCTTGCATACAATTCTCATTGAACTCGAACTCAATTTCCTTCTGCAGCAATCTGGATAAAGGTAGGGCTACCTTACTGAAGTCCTTAATAAATCTCCTGTAAAAACCTGCGTGGCCAAGGAACGAACGGACTTCTCTCACGAAAGAGGGGTAAGGTAAACTAGAAATAACATCCACCTTTGCTGGATCTACAGAAATGCCAGTATTAGACACAACATGTCCTAGTACAATTCCTTGTTTGACCATAAAGTGACATTTTTCAAAATTTAATACAAGGTTTGTATTAACACATCTGTCTAACACTCTAGATAAACTATTCAAGCAAAGGCTAAATGAATCACCATATATGCTGAAATCATCCATAAAAATCTCCATACAGTTCTCGATAAGATCAGAGAAAAGACTCATCATGCATCTTTGGAAAGTAGCTGGTGCATTGGACAAGCCAAAGGGCATTCTCTTATAAGCATAAGTCCCAAAAGGACATGTAAAAGTGGTCTTTTCCTGATCTTCAGGAGCTATATGAATTTGAAAGTAGCCTGTATAACCATCTAAAAAGCAGTAATGGGATTTACCTGACAGACGACCAAGCATCTAATCAATGAATGGCAAGGGGTAGTGATCCTTGCGAGTGGCTTGGTTGAGACGCCTATAGTCAATGCAAACTCTCCATGAATTCTGCACTCTAGTTGTCAGGAGCTTTCCATGTTCATTTCTTACTGTTGTGACTCCAGACTTCTTGGGCACCACTTGTACTGGACTGACCCATTCACTGTCTAAGATGCGGTAAATGATATCTGCTTCAAGTAGTCTGGTTACTTCTTTCTTGACAACTTCTAAGATGGTGGGATTCAATCTTCTTTGAGGCTGACAGACAGGCTTTGCTTCCTCTTCTAAGAATATTCTATGTTCACAAACTTGAGGGCTAATGCCTACTATATCTGCCAAGCTCCATCCAATTGCTTTCTTATGTTTTCTCAGCACACTAAGCAGCTGTTCTTCCTGCTGAGAAGTGAGTTCCTTTGCAATGATGACTGGTAACTTCTGCTTGTCCTCAAGGTAAGCATACTTGAGGTGTGGAGAGAGGGGCTTTAATTCTAATTTCTGCTCATAGCTAGGCTCTGGATCATCCGGGGCTGGTGATAATGGTAAAGTCTTCTCATTGTTTTCAGAAAGTGTCCCCACACTTGGACCTTGCTCCATGTACTTCTCTTCTAATTCTTCCTGGTGAACTTCAGCTACAGTTTCATCAATAATGTCACATTGGAAGATAGAATGATCTTCCGGAGGATGCTTCATAGCTTCATTTAAACTGAAACTCACTTTTCTGCCATCTATCTCAAAGGAGTAGGTTATTGAGAATGCATCCAGCTTGAACTTTGAAGTCTTCAGGAATGGTCTTCCAAGCAGGATTGATGATGGTCTTCCTGAGTCATTAGGGGGCATTTCTAGGATGTAGAAATCAATGGTAAATGTGAGCCCCTTAATGCTCACTAATACATCTTCAGCAATTCCAACTACTGTAATAATGCTTTTATTTGCTAACACAAAACGAGCTGCCGACCTTTTTAAGGGAGGGAGCCTCAAAGTATCATATATAGACAAAGGCATTATACTAATACATGCTCCTAAATCACACATGCAGTCAGAAAAATTTACACCTCCAATGGTACAGTTAACCATACATGGACCTGGATCACTACATTTTTCAGGTATATTTTCCATTAAAGCAGATATAGAACTACCTAAAGGAATAGTTTCTAATTCATTAATTTTATCTTTATGTATGCACAAATCCTTTAGAAACTTTGCGTATTTAGGTACCTGTTGAATAACATCAAAAAGGGGAACAGTTACCTCGACCTTTTTGAATATTTCTACCATTTTGGGGTCAAGTTCCATCTGCTTTCTGCGCTTCCTTGCAAGTTGTGGAAAGGGAATAGGATTGGCGCTCCTTGTAGCTTCAACATACTTTGGTGTTTCATTCTGCGGTTGAACTGCTTCTTCTTCAACTATGTCTTGTATGTCCTCTTCCTCTTCAGCTTCTTCCACTTCCACCACATCCTCTGCTGGCACATTTTCTGGTGGGTTTGTCTCCTCATGGTTCCTCTCCTGTAATGTGGTTCTGAACCTCAAAGTGATGGTGTTGATGCCACCTTTGGGATTAGGTAGTGGTTGAGAGGGAATTCCATTAGATCTTGAAGGTTGATGTGTGGAATTAAGTGAGGAATCCATCCGGGAGACGAGAGCTTGTAAAGTGGCAGTCAAGCCATTCAGACTAGAGTTCAGCTGTGCCTGCATGTCTTGTTGTCCTTGTGCAAGAGAACGGAGCATCTCGTTATTTGATGAGGAATTAGAATAAGCAGTCTGAGAAACCTGTTGTTGGGTTTGCTGGGGTCCTTGTGATTGTCTTAGGTGAGGTGCCCTGTAAGGTTGGTTCTGATTTTGCTGTCTGTTGTTATTATTGTTATTCCACCTCTGGTTTCCATTGTTGTCTCTGCCTCCTCTGTTATAATTGTCCCTCCATCCATGGTTAGAATTATCTCTCCAGCCTTGGTTGGAGTTGTCCTGCCATCCATAGTTATTGTTGCCACCTTGGTTGTAGTTGCCACCTTGTTAATTGTATCCTTGATTCGGGCAGTCATAGAAGTTGTGAGTGGTTGCCATAGTTTTATTTTTCTGGAGCCGCAGACATTCATCAGTATAATGACTATAATCAGCACAAATCCCGCATACTCTTTGCGGAGATGATGTGTCTGGCTGGCTGGTGGCGGCCGGAGCTGTTGTGTCTGACTTGTTGGACTGGCTGCACTTCTGATCCTTGGTCACCGGAGGGTGGGGGGTACCTGCAAGAGACTTCGATGCTTAAGTTAGCACGGGTATTAAGCAGGTTTATTGTAGAATCAGAGTATGAGTTATACCTGTGTGCTCCAGTGTATTTATAGTAGTGTGGGCTGACCTTTCTGATAAGATAAGTTAGTTATCTTATCTTATCTTATCTTATTTCGAGTGAAGTCAGCTTATCTTCAAGGGAACCGCCTTTATCTCTATAGGCTTGGATTGCCTTTGGATTTGGGTCGTGTTCCTCTATTTGGGCCCTTTGTTGGGCTTTCCTGTCGATTTGGCCGACCTCTTTGAGAAGAGGTCGGGTAGCCTGACCTGAAGAGGTCGGTCGCTTTGTCACCAATCATCCCAGGTCGGATAACTCGACCCAGGGTATGAACAGTGCCCCTACTTGAGCTCGGCCTTCTTTTTTGAGGTCGAGTCCTTGACTTCGGTCCTTCTCTAGTGAAGCCGAACTCAAGCATTTTGTCGATTCCTTTGTAGCAGCTTTTGAATGTAGAACGTTTTCCTCTAAAAGCGCGCGCTTTTATATCAGTGCTTTGGGAACGTGCGAGGGTTTAATACCTTCATTAATTGGTATTAATTGCCCCGTTTTTCCTTGTGGCCTTTTATTTTAAATTTACGATCAGAAAACGATTTCCCTTCTTCGCTCCTCTTCGTAACTTCTTTCGTTCTCTCGCTCTCTGTCCTTTGCCTACATTTTGCTTTTCTTGCGTTGCGGCGTCGTTCGGTGATTTTCTGGGCAGTTTCCATTTTTACGTCTTCATTTTCCCTCGAAGCTTCTTTCTTCTCCAGGTTAGTTCCATTCGCATTTTCTTTTTCTTTCGTTGCTTTGACTTTGTGATGAAGTTTTAATTTTGCTTTAGAGAAAGTTTGGATCTTTCTGTTTTTGTCGCGCCTAATTGTTGTTGAAATGTGTATTCTGGGAGTTTCTTCATCTTCTGTATGACCTTTTTTGCCTTTCCTATTGCTTGATATTTATAGGGCTTTGCATGTTTTGTTGTTTCTGTCTAATACCGATACCCAGAAAATCTGCATCTTTCCTTACTTTATTTGAAGATTGCTTTTTGTCTGATTATGAAAAAAGGTTGCGCCTTTGATGGTTTCTACTTGGCGTGCTTGATGTTTGGGGATGCTTTTTGCTGGTAGACTGTAAAGCCGTGATTTTGATGACTTTTTATGTTTTGTTTTACTTTGATGAAAAAATGCTTGCTGTTTGAAATCTTCTTTTCTTGTTTGAGAGATGCTGGGGTGCGATCTATAGATTTTTCCTGAAGACCCTACTTTGTTACTGCCTCCAAAGGATGCCCCAGGACTTTGGTTTGAGTCTTGGGGTTTTCCTTTTCTGTTTATTCGCCTGTATCATATTGATCGAGTTATTTTATCCCTTGTCCGAGATGTTTTTAGTAATCCCCTCTTCTTTTCTTATTGTAGGATTAGTTGGCCTCATGTCTTCCAGAGTTCCCAAGGGGATGTTCGATTGGCTGGACTCCCTTGTTTTGATGTTTGTTTCTGTTGTGGATGCTGAATTTTGCATAGAACTGAGGAAGTGTCATAGGATTTGTGGTAATAGTGCCTAGGAGAGGGATTATGAGCTTGTTGCTCCTGATTCTGATGAGAGGGTTTGTTTTCCGACCTCCATCGAGGGGTGATGACAAGTCATCCTAGCCTATTTTAGCTAGTCTTTTTCTTTTGTTTTCATTTGAATTATGCACTTTCTTGAGCTACAAGCAAGCTAATTGAGTAGATTTTCATGTTTCCCTTGATTGAACCAACCATATTTGAATTCATGCCATTTCATGAGGTTTTATGCTATATTTGTTGCATATTATGAAAGAATGAATATCTCATGATTTTGAGCATAGCTTTGATGAGTTTGGTTGATTAATGATAGGTGAAGAAAGCTTGGAGAAAGGTTGAAGCAAGAAGGAATGGCTAGGAGTGAAGAGAGGACAATGGAATAAGTGAAATTGAACCAGGAAGCAAGAAGCTGGACCTAAAGTTAGCATCAAACTTTTGCACAAACTTTTGGTTGAAAAGTTGGACCCAACGTTAGCCCCCTAACTTGGAGGCTAACGTTGGAACTTGAAAATTCTCCCCTGGGCTCCAAAAGTTTGCGCCAACGTTAGCCCCCTAACTTGGAGGCTAACGTTGGCACATGAATTCCTCCCTGGCCATCCAACGTTTGCACCAACGTTAGCCCCCTAACTTGGAGGCTAACGTTGGCACATGAATATTCAAGGAAGAGGAGCAAAAGTTAGCCCCAACGTTAGCCCCCTAACTTGGAGGCTAACGTTGGAACTTGAGAATTTCTCCCCTGGGCACCAACGTTTGCGCCAACGTTAGCCCCCTAACTTGGAGGCTAACGTTGGCACATGAATTACAATGGGGAAGGAGCAAACGTTTGCGCCAACGTTAGCCCCCTAACTTGGTGGCTAACGTTGGCGCCACTAGCACACAAGGCATTGCCAACGTTAGGGTCAAAGTTAGACCCCTAACGTTGGCACCAACGTCCATACCAGAAAAATGTGCAAGCTGATATGAAAAGTTGGAGCCAAAGTTAGACCCCTAACTTTGGCTCAAACTTTTGGTCCAACTTTTGCTAAACTCAAAACCGGTTCAATTGGTTCACTTCGGTTCTTCTCCAAACTTCAAGAGCAATCAACCAAGGCCTCTTTCAACCCAATTCCACCAAGAGCAAAGGCCCAACTCAAGGCTTGAAGATCATTTTTGAAAGTGTATAAATAGGATAGAATTCAAGTTCTTCGGAGAGCTTTCTTTTTGGAATTTTCATAATAGTTTTCAGAGAGCTTTTGTTATTGAGTGAACTTTAATTTCTTTGTTTCCATTGCTTTCAATTTCATTTACATTTGTCTTGGATCTTAGATTGGAGAATTGAAGAAATTCTGTTTCAATCTCAATCTTGGATCTCTCTGTTTCTTTACTGTTAATTGAATTTCATTTCCGGTTAATTGCTCTTCATCTTTTCTTTGCAATTTACATTTTCTTTGCACTTGTTCTTGTTGGATCTAGGAAGGCATTGAGATCTAGACTTGGTTTTCTAGTCTCTGGGTCCTGAGATCCAAATCCCCAATTTACATTCTGTTTCTTTCCTTTCTATGTTCATTTACTTTTCTGCTTCATATCCAGTTCAATCTCAATTCCCTTCCCATCTTCTGTTTAATGCAATTCAACTTGTCCTTGTTTAAATTCTGCAAATCCATTCCCCAATTCCCTTTACAATTCCAGCTGTTTACATTTCTTGCACTTTAAGATTCCGTAATTTACATTTCTTGCTCTTTAAGTTTCTGCTATTTAATTTCTTGTCCTTTATGTTTCAGCAATTTATTTCTTGTTCTTTTTACTTCAATGCAATTTAATTCTGCAAGTCACAAAACCATCAACCAAATCTTGATTCCCTTGACTAAATCAACCACTAAGCTAAAATTGCTCAATCCTTCAATCCCTGTGGGATCGACCTCACTCCCGTGAGTTTTTTATTACTTGATACGACCCGGTACACTTGCCGGTTAGATTTGTGTGTTTTGGGAGAGATTTATTTTTCTTCCAAAATACTCATCAAGTTTTTGGCGCCGTTGCCGGGGATTGATTAGATTGACAATGATTAAGTGAAGTGGTAATCTAGATCAAGCATTTTTTCTTTAATATTGATTAACCCACTAACTGTTTGATTTTTTGCTTAAACTAACTAACACTTCAATCTGGCAGTAAATTGAAGTGTCACTGGTTTTGTGCATTCCTCATGCTCTGCTTGTATGTCAGGTACAAGAAGAACCATACTCAATTTTCATGAACAAGACGAAAGAACTCTCAGGAGGTTAAGAAGAGCTGAAAGAGGGAAAAATATTGTTGGAGAAGAGGAATCAGACGAAGAATTCCAAGAGATGGAGGAACATTTAACCAATCCACCAGGTGGGGAAGACAACAACAATGGCAACCCACCCTAGAGGAGAGTTTTGGCTTCCTACACCTTTGCAAATCCTAGACATTGTGGGAGTAGCATCTTGGCTCCAAATGTCAATGCTAACAACTTTGAACTCAAGCCACAACTCATCACTTTGGTTCAGAACAACTGCTCTTTTGGTGGAGGACCACTTGAGGACCCACACCAACATTTATCCACATTCTTGAGGATATGCAACACTGTCAAAACTAATGGAGTGCCCCCTGACAGTTACAAACTGATGTTATTCCCATTTTCTCTCAGGGACAAGGCCACTCAATGGTTGGAATCGTTTCCAAGGGACAGCATCAACAACTGGGATGATTTGGTAACTAAATTCCTTGCCAAATTTTATCCACCTCAGAGGATTATAAGGTTAAAGGCTGAGGTACAAACATTTACACAAATGGAGGCCGAACCCATCTATGAGGCATGGGAGAGGTACAAAGCTCTGATCAGGAAATGTCCCCCTGCTATGTTTAATGAGTGGGAGAAGCTTCAAAACTTCTATGAAGGCTTAACACTGAAATCTTAGGAAGCTTTGGATCATTCAGCTGCAGGTTCCTTGCAACTCATGAAAACTGCAGAAGAGGCTCAAGAACTCATTGATATGGTGTCCAACAACCAATATTTCTTTGCTCATCAAAGAGGCCGCCAACCATCACAAAGGAGAGGAGTAATGGAGCTAGAAGGAGTGGATTCAATCCTAGCTCAAAACAAGATGATGCAGCAGCAAATTCAGCAACAATTTGAGCAAATGGCCAAGAGAATTGATAGTCTCCAAGTTGCAGCAGTCAACACTAGCCAATCATCAACCACATGGGGACAGAGTGAAGAAACTCAAGAAGAACAACAACAAGAGCAAGTACAGTATATGCACAACCAAGGACCAAATGAAGTGTATGGTGATACATACAATCCATCCTGGAAGAACCACCCAAACCTCAGATGGGGAGATAACCATGCCCAAAACCAACAACCATGGCAGAGGAACTCAAACCAACACAACCCAAGAAGCAACCAAAACCACAACCAGCAGCAGACTAACCAAAACCCCTACAGAAAACCTCAAAACAACTACCCCAACATCAACCAATACCAATCTAATAACCAACCAACCAACCAAAATGCCTACCATCCACCACCCACATCTCATAACCCACCTCAAATATCACCTGAAGCCCAAAGAATCACTCACTTGGAGGCCATGATAGACAAAATGCTGAAACACCAGGAAATGGTAGCCAAGAATCAGGAAGCCTCCCTGAAGAGCCTAAAGAGACAGATGGGGCAACTCTCCAAGCAAGTATCTATTGAGAGACCTTCAAACTCACTGCCCAGTGACACAATTCCAAATCCCAAGGAGGAATGCAAGGCAATACAATTAAGGAGTGGGAGAACATTGATAAGCAACAATGACACTACAAGGAAGCAAGCAAAGAACATCAAAGAACCAACGGAGGATGGAAAGCAAACAAAGGCAGATGAGGCTAAGGAGCAAGTTGTGATGCCAAACAACGACACTGAGAAACTCAAAGAGAAGAACAACCAGCCATATAGCTCAAAAGAAGTAGCTCCGGGGCAGCAGCAAATAGGAAAAAGCATCACACCTCCACTGCCATATCCCCAGAGGTTCAACAAAGAGGTTAAAGACCAGCATTTTCACAAATTCCTTGAGGTCTTTAAGAAGCTAGAAATTAATATCCCCTTTGCTGAAGCACTTGAGCAAATGCCTCTATACTCCAAATTTCTGAAAGATCTCATCAACAAGAAAAGAAGCTGGGATGAGAAAGAAACCATAATGATTACTGAGGAATGCAGGGCCTTGATTCAAAAGGGGCTTCCTCCCAAGCTTGAGGACCCAGGGAGCTTCCTGTTGCCTTGCACCATTGGGGAATTAACCATCACTAAAGCAACGTGCGATCTCGGAGCAAGTATTAACTTAATACCATCCTCCTTGGTGAAAAAGCTGAATATAGAGGAGGTCAAACCAGTACAAATGTCTTTGGAGTTGGTAGACAAGTCAATGGTATACCCCAGGGGTGTAATTGAAAATCTTTTGGTCAAGGTGGACAGTTTTATTTACCCTGCTGATTTTGTGGTTCTAGAATCAAACGATGATGATGGTGACTCTGTTATACTGGGAAGGCCATTCTTGGCCACTGTTAGAGCTATCATAGACGTAGAGGAAGGGGAATTAACTCTAAGGATGCATGACCAGAGTGTTACTCTGAAGGTTTTACCAGAGGCACAATTTAGCAGGGAGAAGAAAGACTATATAAAAAATGACCAGGAAAGTCACAGCAACATCCCAATGCTGAGGATTGTGCAGACTGATGAAAAATCCCAAGAGGGTATTAGAGTATTAGCCACTGAAAAGAGAGGCCACCAAGGAAAGCCTATGGCCGGAAAAGAAAGATCAACAAAAGGAAAGATGAAACGCAGAAACAAAGCAAAAAGGGGATGGAAGAACAGAAAGATTCCAACAGAGGGGCTTTCCAAAGGTGACAAAGTGCAACTGATATATCAACAACTGGGGGCAAATCAACAAACCGAGGATTACTACATTGTCAGCAACATACTATCATTAGAACATGCTGAAATTGAACACCAGAGAACAAAGAAGAGGATCACAGTCAGAGGAGACAAATTGAGGCCCTACAAGCACCAACCACCATAAAAGAAAGTCTCAATGTCAAGCTAGTGACAATAAAAGAGCGCTCCATGGGAGGCAACCCATGCTTTAAGATTCATGTCATTTTAAATTCAATAAGTTATGATCATTTGAGCATGAATTCGTTTCTCTTTTCATGAACATGTCCATTGACTGCATGCACTGTTATGAAACATATACTAAGTTTAGTGTGCCTCCAAGCAGACTAAACCAAGGTTACAAAGAATTTCGTTTCACATGCTTAAAATATTTTGATAGAGCATATGGCCGAACACTATGTTTGGTGTCCACATAGCTTCATGAAAATTTGGAACTCATGCATCAATAATCATACATTTGTTATTTTCCAAAACCTTATAAATAGAAAAATTCTTATTCATTGATGAAGGCATTAATTGTGATGTACCCTTTGACAAGAAACAAGTTTGGTGTTCATCAAACCTTGATGCACCGATTCAAGGATACAATTAATCCTTCATGAAAAAAAAAAGAGACAAAGAAAGTGTAATGGAAACAATTCTTATGAACATGTAACATTTGAACCTCACTAGTTGGAGGAAGAGACTCATTTCTTTATACATTACCAAACATTAAGTTTGGTGTCCTCCAAAGAGAGTGTCACGGTTCAAATAAGATAAGAATTGATGGTTCACAAAGTTTTAATAAAAAGCACACCCTTGCTACGGTTGGATAAGACTAATATATGTTGTCTTGTTGTGGTGACTAGGAGGTCAAAGAATCTTCAAAGAAAAAGACAAGACAAAGGAAAGCATAGCATAAGGACAAAATCCCATCACATGCTTCAAGAAAGAAATCTACCACTCCTTGAGAATGATCACGGCAAAGGCAAGGGAAGGAGCAAATTTTGTCTTCATTCATCCATACATGCACACCCTTGATCCCCATAGTGTCTAATTGCATCCTAGCCCTTCATTGCTCATTTAAAAGCATACCACCTTCAAGCCATGCACATGACCGAATCACTCCTCAACATAACAAGCTTTGTGCAACCTTTCTCCTACTTTAAACTCCAACCACTTAAACTTCTCTTCATAATTTCTTGTCATAGCAAGTCCGGTCCTAACTTCTTTCTCCTCCAAACATACATCAAACTCTCCAACATTCTTCACATCCCCTCTCAACCAACCAAGTGATCATGGCATCCTCCTCAAGAACCAAACGACGAAAAGGAAAAGATCCAATAGTGGAGGAAGAAACACATGAATATGACCAACGGAGGTTCAAGTCTTGGTTTCATCAAATGCAAATTCAATGGATGAACGAGAAAAGAATCTATCCTGAAATTCCATTCATGTTGCCGGATGATGGATGTCAAGAAATGAAGAACAAAATCCGGAAGAGGAGATGGGAGGAACTTATATCACCAGCCACCCGAATTAATACCAATATCATAAGAGAGTTCTATGCAAATGTCCTAAGGCTTGACATGCGTCAGCCCCCAACGTACAAGAGCTATGTGCGGGGGGTGGAAGTAGACTTTAGCCCGGACGCAATCAAGAAAGTCTTGAAACTAAAGTCAGTCCGCTTTGATGAACCGGGATACCAACAAAGATTGACTGAGGATCAAGATTATGAGGAGATTGCGAGAGACATTTATTTTGAGAACTCAGAATGGGAAGGAGATAACAAAAACAGATACAAGTTCCTGAAGAGATGTAACCTCACTCCGGAAGCAAAAGGATGGTATGAGTTGATGAAAAGATCAATTCTGGGCACTGTGAACACCTCAGAAGTTAACAGAGAGAGAGCCGTGATGCTGCATTGTATCATGGTGGGTGGAGAGATAAGAGTTCATGATATCCTTGCAAGAGACATTCAAAAGTTAGCTGAAAAGAATTCGGCCGGATCTTGGTTGTACTATCCAAGTACCATTTGGAGGTTGTGTGCAAAGGCTAAAGTTCCATTGGAAGAGGAGAATCCAATGTGGTTAAGCCAAGGCATGCCCATAACCATTGAACGAATGATGATGCCCCTTGAAGCACATCAAGGCCGAAGACCACATGGAGGAAGGGAAAGAGAAGAACCAATGGAAGAAGATGAGCCACACATAGAAGAAGAGCCACAAGAGGAGGAGGAACAGCCACACTTTTTCCCACATGGTAATATGGATATGACTCAAATACAAGAAGCAATAGGAAGATTGTCTCAACAGTACACGAGAATCCAAGAAAGGCAAGAGGAATACCATTCTCTGTACATGAAGAACCAACAAGCACAAGAAGAAAGAGAGCTAAGAATAATGAGCAAACAAAATGAATTCGAGTCAAGATTCCTTGTGATGCAAGAAGAACATGCCTTTCAATCTCATGAATCTTTTGGGATGTTGGAACAAATGCAAGCTGAAAGTTTGAAGGCTTTCAAGGAGTTCACAACACTCCAAGATGCAAGGTATGAAGTGCAAGCCGATTACAATGTCAATAGCCAAATCAAACTGAACTATATTGGAGAACATTTGCACAACATGGATCCGGCGTTCCCAACTTTTGATGAATTCTTCAAAATGAGAAGTGAGGTAGAAGTGAACAGGGCTATGAGACTTGAAGATAGAGTGGAGGAGGCTATGAATAAGGTTGGCTTTTGGCAAGATCAACAACCACCAAACAAGGATGGTGGGAACACTAGCAGCCAAGTGTATGAAAGGAGAAAGAAAAGGCATGACAAATGAAAGGTGGACTTGCTCCTTATTCATCACTACAAAATCTATCTGTTCTAAGTTGTCTTTGTATTTTTAAGTAGTTATTTAAAAGTCTTTGCATTATGTTTGTTTCTTTTAAAATAAGTAGGCTAGTTTATGTGTGTGCTTGTGTGTTTATTTTCACTTTACAAGAAGCATGTGTTGTCCCCTGCATCTTTAAATTCAATAAAAGAACAGTTTGAATGTGAAGTAAAATGGTTTCTGTTAGATAGAAGTAGAATAAAAGTAAGTGGTGGTATGTGTGTGATTGTATAATGGCTCACTTTTAATGAATAAAAAGCCAGGATATCTCCTTCTAAGTAAATAGTGGCCTACTGTCTATGAATCTCAATTAAATTAAATTCCTTGGTTAGAAAGAAAAACAAAAAGAAGGAAAGAAAAGAGATAGCCAAAAAGTGGTAGAACAAAAGAAAAACAAAAAAGAAACAAAGCTGGACACCAATAGCTTGAACTTTGAAATATATGCCTGTGATGTCTTTGTACTAGGATCTGCTTGGATTAGTAAGCTCTTAGGAGTGCCTCAACACTCGGTGACTTGGGTTAACTAATCCGGGATCATCAGCTGAAAGTCCACTATCAAGAGCAACCTAACTACAAGGCATTTAGTAACCCAAAGAGGTGCTGGGCATCAATGTTTTAAGAAGGAATGTGAGCCAAGTGTCTATGGTGAATAATGTGTCAAGTATAAAGAAAAGAAAATGAACTTGCTACACATGACACTCAAATAAAGCTTATGAACAAAGTAATAGCCAAGGATAAAGGAATAATGAGAGGTCATAGCAGTATGTCACTTGAAGCTTGAAGGAGACTTTCTAGGCATAGGAGTCAATAAGAAGTGAGTATTGGCATATCCACACAAAACCCCATGAACTATCAATAATACTCTGCTAGCATGAACATCATCTTCTATTTCATTCTTTCTTCTCAATAAATCTTTTCTTGCTTGGGGACAAGCAAGCTTTAAGTTTGGTGTTGTGATGACAAGTCATCCTAGCCTATTTTAGCTAGTCTTTTTCTTTTGTTTTCATTTGAATTATGCACTTTCTTGAGCTACAAGCAAGCTAATTGAGTAGATTTTCATGTTTCCCTTGATTGAACCAACCATATTTGAATTCATGCCATTTCATGAGGTTTTATGCTATATTTGTTGCATATTATGAAAGAATGAATATCTCATGATTTTGAGCATAGCTTTGATGAGTTTGGTTGATTAATGATAGGTGAAGAAAGCTTGGAGAAAGGTTGAAGCAAGAAGGAATGGCTAGGAGTGAAGAGAGGACAATGGAATAAGTGAAATTGAACCAGGAAGCAAGAAGCTGGACCTAAAGTTAGCATCAAACTTTTGCACAAACTTTTGGTTGAAAAGTTGGACCCAACGTTAGCCCCCTAACTTGGAGGCTAACGTTGGAACTTGAAAATTCTCCCCTGGGCTCCAAAAGTTTGCACCAACGTTAGCCCCCTAACTTGGAGGCTAACATTGGCACATGAATTCCTCCCTGGCCATCCAACGTTTGCACCAACGTTAGCCCCCTAACTTGGAGGCTAACGTTGGCACATGAATATTCAAGGAAGAGGAGCAAAAGTTAGCCCCAACGTTAGCCCCCTAACTTGGAGGCTAACGTTGGAACTTGAGAATTTCTCCCCTGGGCACCAACGTTTGCGCCAACGTTAGCCCCCTAACTTGGAGGCTAACGTTGGCACATGAATTACAATGGGGAAGGAGCAAAAGTTTGCGCCAACGTTAGCCCCCTAACTTGGTGGCTAACGTTGGCGCCACTAGCACACAAGGCATTGCCAACGTTAGGGTCAAAGTTAGACCCCTAACGTTGGCACCAACGTCCATACCAGAAAAATGTGCAAGCTGATATGAAAAGTTGGAGCCAAAGTTAGGCCTCAAACTTTTGGTCCAACTTTTGCTAAACTCAAAACCGGTTCAATTGGTTCACTTCGGTTCTTCTCCAAACTTCAAGAGCAATCAACCAAGGCCTCTTTCAACCCAATTCCACCAAGAGCAAAGGCCCAACTCAAGGCTTGAAGATCATTTTTGAAAGTGTATAAATAGGATAGAATTCAAGTTCTTCGGAGAGCTTTCTTTTTGGAATTTTCATAATAGTTTTCAGAGAGCTTTTGTTATTGAGTGAACTTTAATTTCTTTGTTTCCATTGCTTTCAATTTCATTTACATTTGTTTTGGATCTTAGATTGGAGAATTGAAGAAATTATGTTTCAATCTCAATCTTGGATCTCTCTGTTTCTTTACTGTTAATTGAATTTCATTTCCGGTTAATTGCTCTTCATCTTTTCTTTGTAATTTACATTTTCTTTGCACTTGTTCTTGTTGGATCTAGGAAGGCATTGAGATCTAGACTTGGTTTTCTAGTCTCTGGGTCCTGAGATCCAAATCCCCAATTTACATTCTGTTTCTTTCCTTTCTATGTTCATTTACTTTTCTGCTTCATATCCGGTTCAATCTCAATTCCCTTCCCCTCTTCTGTTTAATGCAATACAACTTGTCCTTGTTTAAATTCTGCAAATCCATTCCCCAATTCCCTTTACAATTCCAGCTGTTTACATTTCTTGCACTTTAAGATTCCGTAATTTACATTTCTTGCACTTTAAGTTTCTACTATTTAATTTCTTGTCCTTTATGTTTCAGCAATTTATTTTTTGTTCTTTTTACTTCAATGCAATTTAATTCTGCAAGTCACAAAACCATCAACCAAATCTTGATTCGCTTGACTAAATCAACCACTAAGCTAAAATTGCTCAATCCTTCAATCCCTGTGGGATCGACCTCACTCCCGTGAGTTTTTTATTACTTGATACGACCCGGTACACTTGCCGGTTAGATTTGTGTGTTTTGGGAGAGATTTATTTTTCCTCCAAAATACTCATCAAGGGGGAGCGTCCCTTCTTCTATGCCTATGAATAATTCTTCAGTCAACTGGACGTTACTTTTCCTTTTACTGCTTTTGAGACCGACCTATTGTGGTCGTGTAATATTGCCCCATCCTAGCTTCACCCGAATTCCTGGGGTTTTATCAAAATTTTTTAGCTACTTTGCCAAGAGTTAGGTGTAACACCTTCTCAGGCTCTCTTCCCTTATCTGTTTGTTTCCGCCAAGCCTGGTGGCTCTTCGAAAAAGAAAGCTTCCTGGGTTTCGTTCAGGTCTGCCCAGGGCCATAAAGTGTTTTCTATGTATGATGAGTCCTTTAAGGATTTCAAGAATTACTTCTTTAAAGTTCGTGCTGTCGAGGGGGCTCGCCCCTTTTTTCTTGATGAAAATGATGAGCCTTCTTTCCCTCTAGAGTGGCAGAAGGATGTGAGAGTGTCTCGCTATTCCTGGGATATGCTTGACGATGTTGAGCGTGCCTTTGTTGTTGTTCTTGAGGATTTATGGGGAGCACCACCCCATCTTGATACAAAAAAGTTTTTGAATGACCCATCCCTGGTCCGGGCTATTTTGGGTATTTGCCTGACTTGTTTCTATACTTATTTCTTAGTTTTGGCTTCCTTATCTTGTGATTGTAACCCTTTACTGTGGCTGATTTTGTGTTTGCAGAGATGTCAAAAAACAATGAATCCATGAAGGTCTTGAAAATGGCAAAGAAGGCGACTGCTGCTCAGAACATCTCGGCCAAGGCGGCCGGGGAGGGATCTTCCCAAGTGCAAGTGAAGCCACCTGTGCTGAGTTCTCCTCGACTGAGGAAGGTAATCCCTACTCCTCGGGTTCGTCTGGCTGACCCTCCACTAACTTCTACCTCTAGTTCTGGTGCTCCTCCTAACTAGAAACAAAAAACAGCTGAGCCTTTCAACCTTGATGCTCCTGACTTTAATGCAATTAAATTTGTGGATCAACAAATCGGTCCCTATGGTGCCCTTCCTACGGATGATGTGTCACTCCTTCGCCATCTAGACTTTATAACTCGAAGTAGTGTTAGAATGGCGTATATGGGGGCTGCCCTATACCGGACTGCTCAAAATCTTCCTCTCCACGCCACCAAAGCCTTTATGGAGGAGGCTAAACAGGAGTTTGATCGGATGAAGGGCCTGAAGGAGGAGCTTGAAGTAAAGGTAGCCAAGTTGGAGAAGGATCTGGAGAACGAGAAGGCGAGTTCACTTTCTCTGGCAGCTTCTGTAAGGCTGGTCGAGGACACAGCACTGAGGCATAAAGACAGCTATGTTACATCCTATCAGGAGGGAATGCCTCTGAAGGCGGAGTTGGAGAACGCCCGAGCTGATTACTCCGAGCTCCAGGGTCATCTTGTTGGCAGCGTGATTGCTGCTTATGAGAACCTGAAAGAGCAAGTTCGGATTGTTGCTCCCGAGGCCGACCTTACTCTCTTCAGCTTGGATAATGTTGTTAGGGATGGTAAGATTGTCCCTGATGACGAGGATGATGATGATGTCGATCCCCTCCCTGTGTCTTCTGCCAAGGTGTCTGCTCCTGCTGTTCCTCCTGCCGAGGTCGGCCCTCCCAATTCTGATCCTGACTGCCAGATCTTAAACTGGGACAATGGTACTGTGGATGCTGTGCCTATTCAGACTCGCCCTCCTTCACCCCGTACTGATGCTACTGAGAAGGCTTCTGATGTTTAACTGAACTTTTTATCTTGATTGTGTAGATAGCCCGGCTTGTGGGCTTTTAAACTCTTTATTTTGTAAATTTCATTTTGCTAATTGTTGACACTTGTTTAGTTGCTTATTTAGCAACTTTAGGCTAAAAAACAAAAAATAGCTTTCAAGTTCTTGGGGCTGATTTGGGTAGCCCCTTTGAATTTGTTTTCATCACAACTTCGCGCCTTTAGTATCGTGTCGATCTTGATCTCGTCTAGGCACTTTTTCTAGGCTTTTGGTAGTCTTGTGGCTTTGATTCCTTTGAGGCAACAAACAAAAATAAAATCTTGTTTTGTTTGGACCTTTTGTGAGGTCTCGGCCAAGTATTACTTTTTGTAGCCTTTCGCACTTTACATGGGTCGACTTCGTCATGTCGGGCCCTACAAAGTTACTTTTGTAATTCTCTTTTTTGGACCTTGTTCAGGTCTCTTTCAGAGATTACGTTTATAACTTTTATGTTTTAGGCAGACTTCGTCATGTCGGATCAAGTTATTTTGTAATCCTCTTTCTTGGACTTTGTTCAAATCTCTTCAGGGATTACTTCTATAACTTTATGTTTTGGGCCGACTTCGTCATGTCGGATCAAGTTATTTTGTAATCCTCTTTCTTGGACTTTCTTCAAATCTCTTTCAGGGATTACTTCTATAACTTTATGTTTTGGGCCGACTTCGTCATGTCAGGCCCTTCTAAGTTACTTTTGTAATCCTCTTTCTTGGACCTTGTTCAGGTCTCTTTCAGGGATTACTTCTATAACTTTATGTTTTGGGAGACCGACTTCGCTATTTCAATCTCTTCGAAGTTATTTTTGTAGTCCTCTTTCTTGGATCTTTGTCAGATCTCTTTCAGGGACTACGTTTATAACTTCTTTGTAGGAGGTCGACTTCTTTGCATCGTCCTCTTTCTAAGTTATTTTTGTAGTCCTCTTTTTTGGACCTTTGTCAGGTCTCTTTCAGGGACTACTTTTTATAACTTTTCATTTTGGGCTGACTTGTCATGTCGGGCCCTTCTAAGTTAAAGTAATCCTCTTTAATAGGGTTGGCTAGACCTCTTTCCAGGGTTTACTTATAACTTGGGTTGACTTGGTCCGACTTCTTAACGTCGGCCAGTCATTAAGTTATTATTTAGCAATCCATAAGACCTCGTCAGGTTCTTTTTCCGAATCACTTTCGATAACTTCTTACATTATTCTGTGTTCATCGTTGCCAATTTGTAGAAGGTGGTTGCTATCTTTAGATCGTCTTAGGTGAATCGCGTTTTCACCACCTTTATCGGACGATTGTCTTTATCGTGATCGCGCAGTGAAATTGTTTTTCACTTTATGCCGATCTGTTCCTTTATAATCGGACGATGAATGCTTCAGATTAATGCGTCTTGAAGACTTGTAGAATATCTAAAATATATTTTATTCAAAGAAAGGTGCAAATATATGCATGTGGGAATTCGTCCCTTTAAGTCAGATAGTGTCTGAATCTCAACTTGGTGCCTCATTAAAAAACCTTTTCAGGAAAAAGAGTGCATCCAGTAGTGAGATCTTTACTTTTTCTAGCTGTAGTACCTTCTTAGGTTGCAGGCGTACCATGATCTGGGAAGCTCTCGTCCATCGAGTTCGGACAGTCTGTAGTAGCCCTTCCCAAGTACTTCTACAACTCGGTAAGGTCTTTTCTAGTTTGCTGCCAACTTCCCTTCTCCTGGTCGAGTTGTTCCAATATCATTTCGGATTAGGATGAGATCATTCTCTGCAAAACTTCTCGGCACTACCCTTCGATTATATCTAGAAGCCATTCGACGTTTTAGTGCTTCTTCCCTGATCTGAGCTCTTTCTTGGATTTCAGGTAGTAGGTCGAGCTCTTCCCTCTGAAGTTGGGAATTTTCTCCCTCATTGTAATGAACCACTCTAGGCGATTCTTCCTCAATCTCTACTGGGATCATTGCCTCTATTCCGTATGCTAACCAGAAGAGGGATTCCTTTGTGGTGGAGTGTGGCGTCGTTCGATACGCACATAGGACTTGTGGAAGCTCTTCTGCCCAAGCTCCCTTTGCGTCTTGTAATCTCCGTTTTAACCCGGCCAATATGACTTTGTTGGCAGCTTCAGCCTGTCCATTGGCTTGCGGATGTTCCACGGAGGTGTACTGGTGCTTTATGTTTAAGTCGGCTACAAATTTTCTGAAGCCTGCATCTGTGAATTGAGTGCCATTGTCTGTGGTGATGGAGTGTGGAACTCCGAACCTTGTGACAATGTTTCTATATAGGAATTTCCGGCTTCTTTGAGCAGTGGCGTTGGCTAGGGGCTCTGCCTCGATCCACTTTGTGAAATAGTCTACCCCTACTATGAGGAATTTAACTTGTCCTGATCCCTGGCGGAAGGGTCCGAGAAGATCAAGTCCCCATTTTGCAAACAGCCAAGGCAAAGTTACACTGATGAGCTCTTCTGGCGGGGTGACGTGAAAGTTGGCATGTTTCTGACATGGTGGACGTGTCTTTACAAATTCTGTAGCTTCTTTCTGTATAGTTGGCCAATAAAATCCCGCCCGGAGTACTTTTTTAGCGAGAGCTCGTGCTCCGAGATGATTGCTGCAAATGCCGCCGTGTACTTCTTCTAGCACTTCCTTTGTGTTGTTGGTCGGCACACATTTTAGTAATGGTATTGAGATCCCTCTTTTGTACAGGATGTTGTTTATGATAGTGTAGTACTGTGCCTCCCTTTTTAACCTCTTTGCCTCCTTTTCTTCTGTGGGGAGTGTTTCTGTTTTGAGGTTGTTAATTATGGGGGTCATCCATCCTTAGTCCTGACTTGTTACGGCTAGGACTTTTTCCTCTTCCAAGATTGACGGGTTCTGTAGCATTTCCTGGATGAGGCTTCTATTGTTGCCCCCTGGTTTGGTGCTGGCTAGTTTCGAGAGTGCGTCAGCTCGGGCATTTTGTTCGCGGGGTATGTGGCGGATCTTATATTCCCCGAGTTGTCCGAGCTGTTCCTTGGTTTTATCCAAATACTTCTTCATGGTGGGATCTTTGGCTTGGTAGCTCCCTGTTATCTGTGAGGTGACTACTTGTGAATCACTGTAAATGTTGAGTTTTTGAGCTCCAACCTCTTTAGCCAGCTTCAAACCAGCTAATAACGCTTCATATTCTGCCTAATTATTTGAGGCCGGGAACCCGAATTTAAGGGAGAGCTCAACTTGGGTTCCTTGGTTACTTTCTGTTATCACACCTGTGCCGCTTCCAGTCTTATTTGAAGAACCGTTCACATAGAGATTCCATTTTGTGGGGATTTCTGGGGCATCTGTGAATTCTGCGATGAAGTCGGCCAGATACTGTGATTTGATGGCTGTCCGAGCTTCATATTGGAGGTCGAACTCGGATAACTCGACTGCCCATTGTAAAATTCTACCTGCTAAATCTGTTTTCTGCAATATTCCTTTTATGGGCTGGTTAGTTCGAACCTTAATGGTGTGAGCCTGGAAGTATGGGTGAAGTCGTCGAGATGTTAGAACAAGAGTATAGCCAAACTTTTCTATTTTCTGGTAGTTCAACTCGGATCCCTGTAGCGTTTTACTAATGAAGTAGACGGTTTGTTGCCTACTTTCGTCTTCTCTGACTAGTGTTGAGGCTATTGCCCGGCTTTCTACTGCGAGATATAATATGAGCGGTTCTCTTTTTCGTGGCCGAGATAGGATAGGTGGCCATCCCAAGAAATCCTTGAAGTCTTGGAAGGCTTGTTCACATTCTATTGTCCATTCGAACTGCTTTCCCTTCCTTAAAGTAGCATAGAAGGGGAGAGATCTTATCGCTGATCCTGCTAAGAACCTGGATAGGGCGGCCAATCTCCCGTTGAGTTGCTGTACTTCTTTGACACAGGTTGGGCTTTTCATGTTGAGTATGGCTCAACATTTATCCGGATTTGCTTCAATTCCTCTTTGTGTGAGCATGAAACCTAAAAATTTGCCCGCTTCTACTGCAAAGGTGCATTTTGCGGGATTGAGTCGGATGTCATGCTTCCTTATAGTGTCAAACACTTGAGCCAGGTCAGATAATAATGTCTCTTCACTTTGTGTCTTTATCAACATGTCGTCCACATAGACTTCCATGATTTTCCCGATGTGATCTGAGAAGACTTTATTCATTAGCCTTTGATAAGTAGCTCCCGCATTCTTGAGACCGAAAAGCATCATAATGTAGCAGTAGTTCGCTTTTGGCGTTAAAAACGAGGTCTTTTCTTGATCTAGTGGATACATGGGGATTTGGTTGTATCCCGAGTATGCGTCCATAAACGAGAGGTATCTATATCCGGAGGAAGCATCGACCAGAGCGTTGATACTTAGGAGTGGGTAAGGATCTTTTGGGCAGGCTTTGTTGAGATCGGTGTAATCGGTGCACATTCGCCACTTCCCATTTGATTTTCTCACCAAGACGACGTTGGCTAGCCATAGTGGGTACTTGACCTCTCTGATGAATCCTGCCTCCAGTAATGCTTGTACCTGTTCTTCCACAGCTTGGGATCGCTCTGGCCCAAGTTTTCTTCGTCTTTGCTGTACCAGCCGAGATCCTAGATAGACCGCCAACTTGTGGCACATTAGCTTGGGGTCTATGCCTGGCATGTCTGCGGATTTCCATGCGAAGAGATCGACATTATCTCGTAAGAATTGTACCAGTAATTCTTTTGAGTCTCCTCTCAGGATCGTGCCGATATTAGTCGTTTTGTCTGAGGTGTCTCCGATCTGAACCTTATCTATCTCACCTTCTGGCTGCGGACGGAGTTCTTCTCGTCTCTGAACTACGCCAAGCTCAATTGTGTGAAACTCTTCTCCTCTGCCTCGGAGATTTAGACTTTCGTTATAACAGCGGCGTGCCATCTTTTGATTTGCTTTTATTGTGGCTATCCCCTCTGTAGTTGGGAATTTCATGCATAGATGTGGAGTCGAGACTATTGCACCGAGTTGATTTAGTGTCGTCTGACCTATTAGAGCATTGTAGACTGAACTCACGTCGACCACAATGTAGTCTATTTTGAGCGTCCTGGATTGGTTCCCTTTTCCAAAGGTTGTATGTAGTGATACGTATCCTAGCGGTTGTACTGGGGCATCTCCCAGTCCGAACAGACTGTTCGGGTATGCCTTAAGCTCCTTGTTTTCTAGGCCGAGCTTGTCGAAGGCAGTTTTGAATAGGATGTCAGCGGAGCTCCCTTGGTCTACTAATGTGCGGTGCAGATTGGCGTTTGCTAGTACGATGGTGATGACCATGGGGTCGTCGTGTCCCAAGATGATACCGGATGCGTCCTCTTTAATGAATGTGATTGCAGGGATGTCGGGTGCTTCTTCCTTTCCCTCGACATGATATACTTCTTTGAGATATCTTTTGCGGGATGATTTGGATATTCCTCCCCCTGTGAATCCGCCGTGTATCATATGGACGTGTCTTTCCGGTGTACGAGGTGATCGCGCAGTTCGTCCGATATCTTCGTCCCTTCGTCTCTTTCTTTGGTCGTCATCTCAGGTGGCTAGAAACCGATCTAGTTTTCCTTCCCTCACCAATTTTTCTATGATGTTCTTTAGATCGAAGCACTCGTTGGTGGAGTGCCCTCGCACTCGATGATATTCGCAATATTCATTCCGGTTTCCTCCTCATCTTTTGCCTTTGAGTGGCCGTGCTGGGGGTATTTTCTCCGTATGGCAGACTTCTTTGTATACGTCGACTAGGGATGCCCTAAGAGGAGTGTAATTGTGGTATTTTTTGATTTTCTCTCCTTGTTGATCTTCTTTCCTTGTGGATTCCTTGTCTTTATCTCGGTATGGGACCCCGGATTTTGAGGTTCTCCTAACCGAGCGTTTTCTTCCATGTTGATGTATTTTTCTGCTCGCTCCTGCACTTCGTCTAAGGAGGTAGGGTACTTCTTTGATATGGACTGGCTAAAAGGTCCTTCTCGTAGGCCATTGATGAGTCCCATGATGGCGGCCTCTGTTGGCAAGCTTTGTATGTCCATGCATGTTTTGTTGAATTATTCCATGTAGTTGCGGAGGCTCTCCCGATCTCCTTGCTTGATCCCTAGTAAACTAGGGGCGTGCTTAGTCTTATCTTTCTGGATGGAGAATCTGGCTAGGAATTTTTTGGCCAGGTCGTCAAAGTTTAAGATTGACTTTGGAGGTAGGTTGTCGAACCATCTGATTGCTGTCTTCGTGAGAGTTGTTGGAAAAGCTTTGCAACGAACGGCGTCCGAGGCATCGGTGAGGTACATTCTACTTCTGAAATTGCTGAGATGATGGTTGGGATCTGTGGTGCCATCATACAAAATCATATCCGGGAGTTTGAAGTCTTTTGGAATTTTGGTTTTCATGATTTCCTTGGTGAATGGATCTTGTTCTTTGCGTGAATTTTCCTCACGAGTAGTCCGAGGAGCTTTGGATTTGAGATCGGCTTCTAATTGCATTAGTTTATCTTCCAATTCTCGACACCGCTGTACCTCTCTTTGTAGATCCTTCCCGACCTCTCGTTGTTGTTGGGTTTCTTTTTCAAGTTGCTTTAAGCGGTCTTGAAGTGCTGCTATTACCTTCGGATTTGATGAGTTTCCGTTGGATTCCGGAGTATCCTTTAGCGTAGCGTCCACGTTCTTGTGCGGTGTTCTGTTTTCCAGATCTGAATCGTGGTCGTTGTCATGGCCGTCTGCCATGGTGTTGGGATGACTTCCAAGTTCCCCGGCAATGGCGCTAATGTTCCGAGGGTTACCTGAAACTAGAGGTCGATCTTGGACGAGATCTTCTGTACTGGTCAGAGATGATGTGTCCGGCTGGCTGGTGGCGGCCGGAGCTGTTGTGTCCGACTTGTTGGACTGGCTCCACTTCTGATCCTTGGTCACCGGAGGGTGGGGGGTACCTGCAAGAGACTCCGATGCTTAAGTTAGCATGGGTATTAAGCAGGTTTATTGTAGAATTAGAGTATGAGTTATACCTGGATGCTCCAGTATATTTATAGTAGTGTGGGCTGACCTTTCTGATAAGATAAGTTAGTTATCTTATCTTATCTTATCTTATTTCGAGTGAAGTCAGCTTATCTTCAAGGGAACCGCCTTTATCTCTATAGGCTTGGATTGTCTTTGGATTTGGGTCGTGTTCCTCTATTTGGGCCCTTTGTTGGGCTTTCCTGTCGATTTGGTCGACCTCTTTGAGAAGAGGTCGGGTAGCCTAACCTGAAGAGGTCGGTCGCTTTGTCACCAATCATCCCAGGTCGGATAACTCGACCCAGGGTATGAACAGAAAGTAATGATTTCTCCCTTTGTGTTTTTACCAACATGTCGTCCACGTATACCTCCATGAGTTTCCTGATATGGTCTATGAAGACCTTGTTCATTAATCTTTGGTAGGTAGCTCCTGCGTTTTTGAGTCCGAATGGCATGACAACATAACAGTAATTTGCTTTTGGGGTTAGGAATGAGGTCTTTTCTTGATCCGGCGGGTACATTGGGATTTGATTATATCCCGAATAAGCATCCATGAAGGTGAGGTACTTGTATCTGGAGGAGGCATCCACTAGAGTGTCTATGCTTGGGAGTGGATAAGGGTCTTTTGGACAAGCTTTATTGAGGTCTGTGTAATCGGTGTAGATTCGCCATTTCCCATTTGACTTTTTCACCAATATAACGTTGGCCAGCCATAGTGGATACTTGACTTCTCTTATGAATCCTGCCTCCATTAGAGCTTGTACTTGTTCCTCCACGGCTTGAGATCTTTCTGGCCCGAGCTTCCGACGCTTCTGTTGTACTGGCCGAGATCCTGGGTATACTGCCAGTTTGTGGCACATTAACTTAGGATCTAAGCCTGACATGTCTGCGGCCTTCCATGCAAAGAGGTTGACATTATCTCTTAGGAACTGTATCAGAGATTCCTTTATGTCTCTTTTCAAAGTCGCCCCAATTTTTGTTATCTTATCTGTGACGTCCCCGATCTGGACTTCCTCGATCTCACCCTCCGGTTATGGACGAAGCTCTTCCCGACCTCGAACTCCCCCAAGTTCGATAGTGTTGATTTCTTCTCCTTTGCCTCTAAGGTTCAGACTTTGTTGTAACACCGTCGCACGGTTTTCTGGTCTCCTTTTATCGTGGCGATCCCTTCTGAAGTTGGGAATTTCATGCATAGATGTGGAGTTGAAACTACCACGGTGA
The DNA here is from genome assembly GCF_003086295.3 of Arachis hypogaea. Lineage (NCBI taxonomy): Eukaryota > Viridiplantae > Streptophyta > Magnoliopsida > Fabales > Fabaceae > Arachis > Arachis hypogaea. Next base: position 66,872,723 of record NC_092054.1, on the reverse strand, counting down.
GCTGATTTAGTGTTGTCTGACCTATCAAGGCATTATAGGCTGAACCCACGTCGACCACGATGTAGTCGATGTTGAGTGTCCTTTATCGGGTTCCTTTTCCAAAAGTTGTGTGTAGTGAGATGTATCCAAGTGGTTGGACTGGAATGTCTCTTAGTCCAAACAAGATTTTCGCCGAGAGTTTGTCAAAGGCGAATTTAAACAAGATATCCGCCGAGCTTCCTTGGTCCACCAGTGTGCGGTGGAGATTAGCGTTGGCCAATATGACAATGATGAACATGGGATCATCATGTCCCAGGATGATGCCTGCTGCGTCCTCTTTGGTGAAAGTAATAGTAGGGAGGTCGGGTGCTGCTTCCCCTCCCTCGACATGATATATCTCCATAAGATGTCTCTTGCGAGATGATTTGGAGTTTTCTCCTCCTGCAAATCCTCCATTTATCATGTGGACATGTCTTTGCGGGGTGAGAGGTGGTCGTTCAGTTCGTCCGACCTCTTCATCTCTTCTTCTTTTTCTGGGCTCATCCGTCTTGCTAGCTAAGTACCGATCTAGTCTCCCCTCTCTTACCAATTTTTCTATGACATTTTTCAAGTCGAAGCACTCGTTGGTGGGATGTCCATAGATTCGATGATATTCACAATATTCTGTCCAATTTCCACCTCCTCTTTTGCTTTTGATTGGCTCTCCATGTTGATCTTCTTTTTTCTTGGACTCTTTATCCTTGTCCTGAGAGGGGTAGGAAAATCCGGATTTTGAGGTTTCTTCTAGTCGAGAGTTTTCCTCCATGTTGATATACTTCTCTGCTCGTTCTTGTACTTTATTCAGAGATGTAGGATGTTTCTTTGATATGGAGTGACTAAAAGGTCCTTCACATAGGCCATTAATGAGACCCATGATGGCGGCTTCTGTTGGCAAATCCTGTATGTCCAGACACGCCTTGTTGAATGTTTCCATGTAATTGCGAAGATTCTCCCGATCTCGTTGCTTGATCCCTAATAAGCACGGGGCGTGTTTGGCTTTGTCTTTCTGGATGGAAAATCTAGCAAGAAATTTGTTGGCTAAGTCATTAAAACCTTTGATGGATCTAGGGGGCAGATTGTCGAACCACTTAATTGCTGTCTTTGTAAAAGTGGTTGGGAAGGCTTTGCATCGAATAACGTCTGAGGTGTCAGTGAGATACATTCTGCTTCTGAAATTGCTGAGATGATGGTTGGGGTCGGAGGTACCATCGTATGGGGTCATGTCGGGAGATTTAAAATCCTTTGGATCCTTCACTATCATGATTTCCTTGATGAAGGGATCTTGATCCTTGTGGGATGTATCATCGCGACCGGTTTGGATGGTTTTGGTTTTTAGGTCAGCTTCGAGTTTTAGGAGTTTGTCCTCCAACTCTCAGCGTCGCCTGGTTTCCCTATGGAGGTTTCTTTCAGCTTCCCGTTGGTGCTCGGCCTCTTTTTCAAGCTGTTTGAGGCGATTTTGTTGAGCTTGTAGGGCCTCCATGATTTCTGTGTTTGGCGAAGTCTTGTTTTTGTTTGGTTGAGGCGTATCCTTCGCTGTGGTGTCCGTGTTTTTATGCGGAGTTCTCTCCTCCAATCCGGAGTTGTCGTCGTTGTCAAGGTTATCTGCCATGGTGATGGGATGACTTCTAGGTTCCTCAGCAACGGTGCCAATGTTCCGAGGGTTACCTAAAACTGTTAGGCCGATCTCGGATGAGATCTGCGGTGGCGGCTGGAGCTGATACGTCCGACTTGTTGGAGGCGACGGCAGTGCTGATGTAGCTGACCCTCTGTCACCAGAGGGTGGTGGTACCTGAAAGAGACTCTGATGCTTAAGTTAGCATGGGTTTAAGCAGGTTTTTAGTAGAATCAGAGTATCAGTTATACCTGGGTGCGCTAGTGTATTTATAATAGTGTGGAGTGACCTTTCTAGATAAGATAAGTTAAACTATCTTATCTTCTGAGTGAAGTCATCTTATCTTGAGGGGAGTCGCCCTTATATTTTCTGGCTTTAGTTGCCTTTAGGTTGGGCTTTGTCCCCCTATTTGGGCCTGTTTGGGGCTCCCTGTAGCGATTTGGCCGAGATCTTTGAGAGGAGCTCGGGTAATCCTGATCTGAAGAGGTCGGTCGACTTGTATTCCATCAGCCCAGGTCGTACAGCTTGACCCAGGGCATGAACAATGTCCATTATTCCATGTATAGATGCATTTATATGATTGAGGCCGTCATTTCATTTAGCTCACTTACCCAATTAGCCTACATTTCATCAACCATTGTTAGCCAATTTTGAGCCTATTTAATCGCTTTTGTTCTTAATTTTAGCACATCACTACCCCTAAGTAAAAAATAATAAATGTCCTTAATTTTGATTTATGATTAGCTTAGGCTAGTGAGAGTGTGTTGATGAGCCACTATTTTATGGTTTATTTTATACTGAATTGGGTGGATTTTGTCAATTATTCTCACACTTATTCATGTAATTTGTATGTTTTACATTTTCCTTCCCAATTTGGTACTGTGAATGAATAAATGCTTCTTTGGCCTTAAATTTCTAATTTTAATCCTCTCTTATTACCATTCGATACCATTCTAACACAAGAAATTGAGGATTTTAGAAGCTGGTAGCGACGCGTACGCATGGACGACACGTACGTGTGACTAGGAATTCTTTCAACGACGTGTACGCATGGCCGACGCATACGCACGTGATAAACGGATTTTTGATGGTTTAAAATTTCACAAATGAAATCTCGTTGCAAGTTGGTGTGGGAAATCGTGATTCACACTTTTCACATCTCCACACAACTAACCAGCAAGTGCACTGGGTCGTCCAAGTAATAAACCTTACGTGAGTAAGGGTCGATCCCACGGAGATTGTTAGCTTGAAGCAAGCTATGGTCTTCCTTGTAAATCTCAGTCAGGCGGATTTAAATGGTTATGAGGTTTTGATAATTAAAAGATAAATAAAACATAAAATAAAATAAAGTTACTTGTGTAATTCACTGGTGGGAATTTCAAATAAGCGTTTGGAGATGCTTTGTTACTTCTAAACATCTGCTTTCCTATTGACTTCTTCCAACCATGCGTTACTTCCTTCCATGGCAAGCTGTAGGATCCTCTCAGTGAAAATGGTCCCCTACGATTTCTGCACGGCTAATCAACTGTCGGATTTCTCATCTCAGATGAAAAATACCAGATATAGCTACCGCATGGCTAATCATCTGTCGGTTCCTGCTAGCGTCGGAATAGGATCCATTGATCCTTTTGCACACTGTCACTTGCACCCAACATTCGCAGGTTTGAAGCTCGTCACAGTCATCCCTTCCTAGATCCTACTCGGAATACCACAGACAAGGTTTAGACTTTCCAGATCCCAGGAATGCTGCCAATGGTTCTAGGCTATACCACGAAGATACTAATCCCACGGACTCGGTCTGTGTATTAGATATCCAACAGAATATACTCCGGCTGTCGTTCAATGACTATGTTGAACATCATGTAGACCGCTTGTGGTTGTCAGGCACGTGGATCTTGGCTAAGCGAGTAACGAAGATAGTGGGTGATTGTCACGGGTCACCCCTTCATTCTGACTTAACTGAATTAAGTACGAGAGTATATCTTGGAGAAGAAGTAGGTGTGAATTGAATAGAAAAACAGTAGTAATTGCATTAATTCATGAAGAACAGCAGAGCTCCACAATCTATGGGGTGTAGAAACTCCACCGTAGAAAATAAATAAGTGAAAAAGGTCTAGGCATGGCTGTGAGGCCAGCCTCCAAATGTGAAAAGATGATCAAAGTTACATATGGTTCCAAATATGGTCAAAAGACGTAAAATAAATCTCTAAAAGTAGTTTTTATACTAGACTAGCAACCTAGGGTTACAGAAAATGAGTAACTAAGTCCAGATAGTGCAGAAATCCACTTCCGGGACCCACTTGGTGTGTGCCTAGGCTGAGCATTGAATCTTTTTCGTGTATAGGCTATTCCTGGAGTTAAACGCCAGCTTGGGTGCCAGTTTAGGCGTTTAACTCCAATTCTGGTGCCAGTTTGGGCGTTTTACGCCATAAAGTTTTAGGCTGGATTTGGACGCCAGTTTGGGCCATCAAATCTCGAGCAAAATATGAACTATTATATATTGCTGGAAAGCCCAGGATGTCTAATTTCCAACGCAATTGAAAGCGCGTCAACTGGGCTTTTGTAGCTCCAGAAAATCCACTTCGAGTGCAGGAGGGTCAGAATCCAACAGCATCTGCAGTCCTTTTTCAGCCTCTGAATCAGATTTTTCTCAGGTCCCTCAATTTCAGCCAAAAAATACCTGAAATCATAGAAAAACACACAAAGTCATAGTAAAGTCCAAAAATGTGATTTTTTAATAAAAACTAATAAAAAGTAACTAAAACATACTAAAAACTACCTAAAAACAATGCCGAAAAGGGTATAAATTATCCGCTCATCACAACACCAAACTTAAATTGTTGCTTGTCCCCATGCAACTAAAAACAGAATAAGATAAAAAGAAGAGAAAATACAATGAATTCCAAATATCAATGAAGCTCATTTCCAATTAGATGAGCGGAGCTAGTGGGTTTCTGCTTCTGAACAGTTTTGGCATCTCACTTTATCCTTTGAAGTTTAGAATGATTGGCATCCATAGGAACTCAGAATTCAGATAGTGTTATTGATTCTCCTATTTCAGTATGTTGATTCTTGAGCACAGCTACTTTATGAGTCTTGGCCGTGACCCTAAGCATTTTGTTTTCCAGTATTACCACCGGATACATAAATGCCACAGACACATAACTGGGTGAACCTTTTTAGATTGTGACTCAGCTTTGCTAAAGTCCCAAGTTAGAGGTGCCCAGAGTTCTTAAGCACACTCTTTTTTCTTTGGACCACGACTTTAACCGCTCAGTCTCAAGCTTTTGACTTGACACCTTCACGCCACAAGCATATGGTTAGGGACAGCTTGGTTTAGCCGCTTAGGCCAGGATTTTATTCCTTTAGGCCCTCCTATCCATTAATGCTCAAAGCCTAGGATCCTTTTTACCCTTGCCTTTTGGTTTAAAGGGCTATTGGCTTTTTCTGCTTGCATTTTCTTTTTCTTTCTTTTTCTCTTTTTTTTCCTTTATTATTATTTATTTATTATTTTTATTTTTTTCGCCACTTTTTTTTCTGCAAGCTTTTCACTGCTTTTTCTTGCATCAAGAATTAATTTATGATTTTTCAGATTATCAATAATATTTCTCCTTTTTCATTATTCTTTCAAGAGCCAACAATTTTAACATTCATAAATAACAATATAAAAAATATGCACTGTTCAAGCATTCATTCAGAAAACAAAAAGTATTGCCACCACATCAAAACAATTAGATTATTTTCAAGATATAATTCGAAATTCATGTACTTCTTTTTCTTTTGCAATTAAAAACATTTTTCATTTAAGAAAGGTGAAGGATTCATAGGACATTCATAGCTTTAAGACATAGACACTGGACACTAATGATCATGTAATAAAACAGGGAAATAAGAACAAGGAAATTAAAGAATGGGTCCACCTTAGTGATGGCGGCTAGTTCTTCCTCTTGAAGATCTTATGGAGCGCTTGAGCTCCTCTTTGTCTCTTCCTTGCCTTTGTTGCTCCTCTCTCATGGCTCTTTGGTCCTCTCTAATTTCATGGAGGATGATGGAATGCTCTTGGTGCTCCATCCTTAGTTGCCCCATGTTGGAACTCAATTCTCCTAAGGAAGTGTTGATTTTCTCCCAATAGTTTTGTCGAGGAAAGTGCATCCCTTGAGGTATCTCAGGGATTTCATGATGAGGAATTTCCTCATGTTCTTGTTGAGGTCCATGAGTGGGCTCTCTTATTTGCTCCATCCTCTTTCTAGTGATGGGCTTTTGAGATGAATCTCTCCATCTCCCATGACTCGAAGGTGGAAGCAATTGCCTTCTCCTTCCTCTTTCTAGAGGTTTCTCTGACCTTAAGTGCCATTAATGGTTATGGAAAAACAAAAAGTAGAGCTTTTTCCACACGAAACTTAGAAGTTTTGCTCGTCCTTGAGCAAAAGAGAAAAAAAAGGAGGAGAAGAAGAAGAAATGGAGGAGATGGAGGTGATGAGTGGGTTCATCCAAGGAGGGGTTAGTGTGTATGATGTGTGAAATGGAAGGTGGTAAGGAGAGGTATTTATAGGGGAAGAGAGAGAGGGAGTTCGGCCATGAAGGGGTGGGTTTGGGAGGGAAATAGTTTGAATTTGAATGGTGAGGTAGGTGGGGTTTTATGATGGATGGATGTGAGTAGATAAGTGATTATAGAGAAGAGGGTGAGATTTGATAGGTGAAGGGTATTTGGGGAAGAGTTATTGATGGGATTGGTCAAGGGTATTTAGGGAAGAGTGTTATAGAAAGGTGTGAGGAGGAGAGAAGAAGAGGTGGGGTAGGTGGGGATCCTGTGGGATCCACAGATCCTGAGGTGTCAAGGAATTCTGCTCCCTGCACCATTTTGGTATTCAAACGCCCACTGTGTGCCAATCCTGGCGTTTAACACCAGCTCTTCTACCTTTCCTGGCGTTAAACGCCATTCTGCTGCCCCTTTCTGGCGTTTAACGCTAGCCAGACACCAGACAGCCTTTTCTGGCATTAAATGCCCAGAGTGCTACCCATTCTGGCATTTAACGCCCAGAATGCTTTCAGGCTGGGCGTTAAATGCCCATTCTGCTATCCTTACTGGCGTTTAAATGCCAGTAAGCCTGTCCTCCAGGGTGTGCTATTTTTTATGCTGTTTTTCATTCTATTTTTTATTTTTCAGTTGTTTTTGTGACTTCACATGATCATCTACCTAAAGAAAACATAACATAACAATGGAAAATAAATAAATATAATTAAATAACATTGGGTTGCCTCCCAATAAGCACTTCTTTAATGTCAATAGCTTGACAGTGAAGCTCTTAGAGAGCTTCACAAAGACTCAGAGCTTAATGGTGGCCTCCCAACACCAAACTTAGAAGTTGAGTGTGGGGGCTTTGTTCGACTCTGTATTGAGAGAAGCTTTTCATGCTTCCTCTCCATGGTTACAGAAGAAGATCCTTGAGCTTTAAACATAAGGTAGTCTCCATTCAATTGAAGGTCTAACTCTCTTCTGTCCACATCAACCACAGCTCTTACTGTGGCTAGGAAGAGTCTTCCAAGGATGATGGATTTATCCTCATCCTTCCCAGTGTCTAGGATTATGAAATCAGCAGGGATGTACAGGCCTTCAACCTTCACTAAGACATCCTCTACAAGTCCATAAGCCTGTTTCCTTGATTTGTCTGCCAATTCTAATGAGAATTTAGCAGCTTGTGCCTTAAAGATTGATAAACCACTATTTATGGTTTATATTGTGTTTAATTGTGTGGTTTTATCATGATCTTTACCCACTTATTCATTAAATTAGCATGCATTTATATTTCCTTCCTAAAGTTATTACATGATTGAAAATTTGCTTCCTAGAGAATTTTAATTATATATTTTAATTCTCCTTTATTCCATTCAATGCCGTGATCTGTGTTAAGTGTTTCAGGCTTTATAGGGCACAAATGAGTTGGAGATTGGAAAGGAAGCTTGCAAAAAATGGAAGGAACACAAGAAATTAAGGAGATGACCAGCGAGAAGTGACGCGGCCGCATGGCTCACGCGACCGCACGAAAGAAAGGAAATCGCAGTGACATGGCCGCATGGCTCACGCGACCACACGGATTGGAATAGCATAAGTGACGCGGAGGCATGGACAACGCGTCCACGTGGAAAAGCAAAACGCCGAATGACGCGTTCGCATGAATGACGCGATCGTATGACGTGCGCGATCTGCATAATCTGCAGAATCGCTGGGGACGATTTTGGGCCCTATTTTGACCCAGTTTTCGGTCCAGAAAAGCAGACTAGAGCCAAAGAACATGCAGAGACCAACAACAACATTCATTCGAGATAGTTTTAGTTTTTCAGATTTAGTTTTCCTCTCATCTAGGTTTTCTTTTCTCTCTACACATTCATAGTTCTTAGGATTTTTATTTCTATTGCTTTTTGCATTGGGATTTTGAGAAGAGTTATTACCTCATCAAGACTTCGTCATTCTAGTTCGTTTTCTTTACTTGGATTTACTCTTCCATGTCCTTTAATTTATTTCAATCTTACTGTTGGATTATTTGAGAATTTATCAATACAAGAGTTATTTTTATTTTTAATTAATTCCTTTGAGTTTTATTTATCATGTCTTCCTTTAATTCTCTTTCCTATGTTATGAATTCTACATTCACAATGAGCGAGTAATTCCCTAACTTGATAGGGAGTTGATTGAAAGGAATCCTTGAGTTGGAGTGCTCAAGGTAGAAATTGTAATTGAGTTTATTGTTGGATTGCTCTCTAGACACTAACGCCAGTCCTTCCAAGTAAGCGGACTAGGACTTGTGAATAGAAACAGCATTCCAACTTGTTTGACTTTCCCTTAGCTAGTAAGGGATAACTAAACAGAACAACCCCCAATTATCAATTAATCTTGAAAGTACTGGAACAAGAATAGGGCTTCCAACTAATCTACTCCCAGTCAAGGGTTTTATTTAAATTACATTAATTCTCTGATTTAATTTCCTGTCATTCAACTCAAATCTTTTTTTGAAAACCATCTGATTAATAAAATAGCACACTTCTCTGCAACTCGTTGGGAGACAACCTGGGATTCATACTCCCAGTATTTTAACTTTAATTTCTGTGACACCCTTTTTTAAATTGATAAGCGGATTTCTGGTTGGTTGAGAACTATACTTGCAACGCATATCTTATAACAATTCTTAACTCGCCAGTTTCTGCCACCATCAATTTTTGGCGCCGTTGTTGGGGAGTTGCAATAGAGTGCTAAAGTTATTGATTGGATTTTATTTATTTGCATTTTATTTTATTTTGCTACTATGAGCTGCTTGTTTCTTTTGCAAGATGACACGTTCACTTCCTGATCCAAGCTTGCCAGTATTTGATCCTGAGATTGAAAGAACTATTTCATGAATAAGGCAAGCTCGGTGTCGATTAGTCCTCTCTGAGGGCGGATCTAAAATGTCATTTGAGGAAGAAACCAGCCCCCGTTCTACTGATTTGGTTGATTTACGTATAGGTGACATGGCAGCACCTAGGAGAGTTACTATCCAGGAGGCTGGAGCCCGTGATTTTACAATGCAACCGTTTCAAGCGCATCATCCAGCGGTGGCTACAGACTTTAAAATAAAGACCGCACTGCTCAATTTGATGCCCAAGTTTCATGGCTTACCTGCTCAAGAGCCTGTCAAGCACCTGAGAGATTTTCAAGCAGTCTGTTCTACTGTCAGGCATGATGGTGCAGATGAAACTTCAATTTTGCTGAAAGCCTTCCCGTTTTCTCTTGAGGGAAAGGCAAGAGAGTGGTACTACACTCAACCCGCCGCAACTGTATCCAACTGGGATACACTCAGAAGAGAATTTTTGGAAAAGTTCTTTCCAGCTGAAGTTACTGATAAACTGAGGAAAGACATTTCCATGATTGTTCAGGATGAATCTGAAACTCTCTTTAAGTACTGGGAGCGCTTCAATAATCTTCTGGAAGCTTGCCCCTACCATATGATTGACAAGATAGTGTTACTCGGCTACGTCACATAGGGCATGAGGCCCCAAGATAAGACCACATTGGAAAGTGCTTGCAATGGGTCTATGAAAAAGTACAAGACCAATGATGAGGCATGACAATTGATCAGTGACTTAGCTGAATCTACTAGGAATCACAGGCAGAAACAAGGCCGTGCAAAGGCTGTTGCAGAAGTGTCCTCTGGCAGAGAGACTGCTGCTTTAACTCAGAGTATCTGTGAAATGACCAACTTGCTGAAGCAGATGCAATTGAATCAACAACAAGTTCAGCAAGCTCAACCTTCTCCTCCACAGCAAAACCAACAGTTAGTCCCACAAAGAGTTTGTGGAGTCTGTGCAGATTATAGCCATTATACTGATGAGTGTCCGCAGCTCTAGCAGGAAGACAACACTGTGGCAGCCACTCATAACTTCTATGACCGCCCCAACCAAGGATACAATCAAAGTGGCAATTACAACCATGGATGGCAGGACAATTCTAACCAGAATTGGGGGGACAACAACAACAAAGGAGGCAGAGATAATCAGGGAAATTAGAGGTGGAATAATAACAACAACAGGCCGCAGAACCAGTACCAGCCTTACAGAGCACCTCACCTGAGACAATCCCAAAGACCACAGAATACCCAACAGCAGACCTCTCAAATTACCTATCCTTCTTCTTCTGCTAATGATGACTTACTACAATCTATTGATCCGAGACAACAGACCATAGAAAATAACATTAATGCCACTTTGAATGGTCTGAACGCTACTTTCTAAGCTTTTGTCTCACATATTAGTTCAATGAATAACTCCAATAACCAACCTTTGAGCTCCAGTGGAATTTCCTCTCAACCATTACCCAATCCCAAGGGTGGTATTAATGCCATCACCCTAAGGTCTGGAACCACACTATAGGAGAGGAACCAGGAGGAGCCAAGCCTACTAGAACACACCTTAGCTGAAGAGGTAGTGGAAATAGAAGATGTTGAAGAGGAAGATGACATACAGGACATAGCTGAAAAGAAGAAGCTCAACCACAGGAAGAAGCATCAAAAGGCACAGACACTGCAGAAGACACCACTCCTATTCCATTTCTACAACTTGCAAGGAAGCCCAGGAAGCAGCTGGAACCTGATCTAAAAATGGTAGAGATATTCAAAAAGGTTGAGGTAACCGTTCCTCTATTTGATGTTACTCAACAGGTACCTAAGTATGCAAAGTTTCTAAAAGATTTATGTATACATAAGGACAAAATTAATGAATTAGAAACTATTGCTTTAGGAAGTTCCATATCTGCTTTAATGGGTGGCCTACCTGAAAAGTGTAGTGACCCAGGTCCTTGTATGGTTAATTGTACTATTGGTGGTGTAGTATTTTCTGATTGCATGTGTGATTTAGGAGCATGTGTGAGTATAATGCCTTTGTCTATATATGATATTTTGAGGCTCCCTCCCTTAAAAAGGCCGGCAGCTCGTTTTGTGTTAGCAGATAAAAGCATTATTACAGTGGCTGGAGTTGCTGAAGATGTATTAGTGGGCATAAGGGACTCACGTTCCCCACTGATTTTTATATCCTGGAAATGCCCTAAAATAACTCAGACAAGCCATCATCAATCCTACTCAGAAGGCCATTCCTGAAGACCTCAAGGTTTAAATTAGATGCTTTTTCAGGAACATACTCTTTTGAAATACATGGCCGAATAGTGATCTTCAATCTGAGTGGAGTTATGACGCATCCTCCAGAGGATCACTCTATCCTCAAGTGTGACATTATAGATGAAACCGTGGCTGAAGTCCATCAGGAGGAATTTGAAGAGAAGCACGCAGGACAAGGTCCAAGTGTGGGGACATTCTCAGAGGACAATGACAGTGCTCTACCACTGTTACCAGCTCCAGACAACCCAGAGCCTGACCATGATCAGAAGTTAGAATTAAAACCCCTTCCTCCACACCTCAAATATGCTTACCTTGAAGACGAGCAGAGGCTTCCAGTTATCATTACAAGGGAATTTACTTCTCAACAAGAAGAGCAGTTACTTAGTGTGCTGAGGAGGCACAAGAAGGCAATTGGTTGGAGTTTGGCAGACATAGTAGGCATAAACCCTCAAGTCTGCGAGCATAGAATATTTTTAGAAGAGGGAGCAAGACCTATTCGTCAACCCCAGAGAAGACTGAACCCCACTATCATAGAGGTTGTCAAAAAGGAGGTGACCAGACTACTAGAGGCAGATATCATCTATCCCATCTCAGACAATGAATGGGTAAGCCCAGTACAAGTGGTGCCAAAGAAGTCGGAGTCACTGCAGTAAAGAATGAGCATGGAGAGCTCCTGACAACTAGAGTTCAGAACGCCTGGAGGATCTGCATTGACTACAGACGCCTCAACCAAGCAATCCGCAAGGATCACTATCCTCTTCCATTCATTGATCAAATGCTGGATCGCCTGTCAGGTAAATCACATTATTGTTTTTTAGATGGTTACACAGGTTATTTCCAGATTCATATAGCTCCTGAGGATTAGGAAAAGACCATTTTTACATGTTCTTTTGGGACTTATGCTTACAATAGAATGCCCTTTGGCTTGTGTAATGCACCAGCTACTTTTCAGAGGTGCATGATGATTCTTTTCTCTGATCTTATTGAGGACTGTATGGAGGTTTTTATGGATGATTTTAGTGTATACAGCAATTCCTTTAGCCTTTGCTTAGATGGATTATCTAGAGTATTAGATAGATGTGTCAGAACAAACCTTGTATTAAATTTTGAGAAATGTCACTTTATGGTAAAACAAGGTATTGTACTAGGACATGTTGTGTCTAATACTGTCATTTCTGTAGATCCAGCAAAGGTGGATGTCATTTCTAGTTTACCTTACCCCTCTTCTGTGAGGGAAGTCCGTTCGTTTCTTGGCCATGCAGGTTTTTACAGGAGATTCATTAAGGACTTCAGTAAGGTATCACTTCCCTTATCCAGACTACTGCAGAAAGATATTGAGTTCGAGTTCAGTGAAAATTGCAAACAAGCGTTTGATAAGCTGAAAACCGCCCTGACTCAAGCTCCAATTGTGAGAGGACCAGACTGGAGCCAACCATTTGAAATAATGTGTGATGCTTCCAAACATGCCGTAGGAGCAGCACTGGCTCAGCGTGAAGGTAATGATCCTTTTATTATTGTTTATGCGTCTAAAACTTTAGATGCCGCTCAGTCTAATTACACTACCACTGAGAAAGAGCTTCTTGCTATTGTTTTTGCTCTGGATAAATTCCGAGCCTATTTACTTGGTACTAAAGTGGTAGTGTATTTAGATCACGCAGCTCTGAAGTATTTATTAGCTAAAAAGGAGTCCAAACCAAGGCTTATACGTTGGATACTGCTATTACAAGAATTTGATTTGGAAATTAAGGATAGGAGTGGTAACCAGAATCTAGTGGCAGACCACTTGAGTCGCCTTGAGCATATTACAGATGACCCCACTCCTATAGCTGATAATTTCCCATTTGATAACCTGCAGGCAGTATCTGAGATAGTCCCTTGGTATGCACCTGTAGCTAATTATCTAGTTAGCCGCACCTTTCCTCCAAACTTTTCTAAGCATCAAAGAGACAAGCTGAAAAGCGAGTCTAAATATTATATATGGAATGACCCATATTTATGGATATGTGGCGCTGACTAGGTAATTAGACGGTGTGTGCCTCAATCAGAATTCCAGTCCATCTTAGAGGCCTGTCACTCATCTGAGAGTGGAGGACATTTTGGCCCTCAAAGAACTGCTAGAAAAATCTTAGACTGTGGATTCTGGTGGCCTACTCTTTTTAGAGACATTGCTAAATTTTGTAGATCTTGTTTCCCATGCCAAAAATTTGGTAATATATCCAGGAGGGATGAGATGCCTCAACAAATTATGCTTTTCTGTGAAATTTTATATGTTTAGGCATTGACTTCATGGGTCCATTTCCAAATTCTAATGGTTATTTTTATATATTGTTAGTTGTAGATTACGTTTCCAAATGGGTGGAAGCAATTCCTACCCACACTGATGATGCTAACACTGTTGTTTCCTTTGTGAGAAACCATATTATTTGTCGCTTTGGATCACCACGAGCAATCGTGAGCGATCAAGGCACCCATTTTTGTAACAGGAGACAAACCGGATTAATGAAGAAGCATGGGATAATTCATAAAGTTGCAACAGCCTACCATCCTCAGAATAATAGGCAAGCCGAGGTGTCAAACAGAGAGATAAAGTGTATCTTGCAGAAGATAGTCAAACCTCATAGAAGAGACTAGAGCACCAGGCTACAAGATGCACTTTGGGCGTACAGAACCGGATACA